>NC_089239.1:5601167-6240273 GCF_963924675.1 Phocoena phocoena
AAAGCATAAGGAGAACAGAAGAGAAATAAATGAAATAGGTATAAAAGAACAACAGAAAAGACCAATGAAACTAAGAGCTGAATCTTTGAAAAGGTAAACAAAATTGATAAAACTTTAGGCAGACTCATCAAGGAAAAGGAGAGAGGGCCCATATCAGTACAATCAGAAATGAAAGAGGAGAAGTTACAACTGACACCACAGAAATACAAAAGATCATAAGAGACTACAGTGAACAACTGTATGCCAATAAAATGTACAACCTAGAAGACATGGACAAATTCTTAAAAATGTTCAGTCTCCCAAGACTGAACCAGGAAGAAATAGAAAATAAGAACAGAACAATTGCCATTAATTAATTTGAATCAGTAATTTTTAAACTCCCAGCAAACAAAAGTCCAGGACCAGATGGCTTCACAGGTGAATTCTGCCAAACAGTTAAGAGAAGAGTTAGCATCTATTCTGCTCAAACGATTCCACAAAATTGGAGAGGAAGGGACCCTTCTGAACTTATTCTGTGAGAACAACATCACCCTGGTATGAAAACCAGACAAAGATATCACAAAAAAGGAAAATTACAGGCCAATACCACTGATGGACATAGATGCAAAAGTCCTCAACAAAATATTAGCAAACCAATTCCAACAAGGCATTAAAAGGATCATACACCATGATTAAGTGGAATTTATCCCAGGGATGCAAGGATTTTTCAATATCCACCCAAAAAATCAGTGTGTTACACCTACAGATAGCCAACAGCCACATAAAAAAACAGATGTTCATCTCAATAGATGCGGAAAAAGCTTTTGACAAAATACAACCTCCATTTATGAGAAAATCTCTCCAGAAAGGGGGCATAGAGGGAACATACCTCAACATAATAGAGCTCATATAGCACAAACCCACAGCTAACATAATACTTAATGGTGAAAAGCTGAAAGCACTTCCTCTAAGATCAGGAACAAGACAAGCATGTCCTTGCTCACAACTTTTATTCCACATAGTATTAGAAGTCCTTGCCACAGCAATCAGGCAAGAAAAAGAAATCAAATGAATCCAACTTGGATAGGAAGAAGTAAAATAGTCACTGTTTGCAGATGACATGATACTACGCATAGAAAATCCTAAAGACACCGCCAAAAACTAGGAGAGCTCATTGATGTATTTCATAAAGTTTCTGGATGCAAAATTAATATACAGAAATCAGTTGCATTTCTATAGACTAACAGTGAACTATCAGAAGGAAAAATTAAGAAAACTATCTCATTTTACCACTACATCGAAAAGAATACTCCCTAGGAATAAATCTAATTGAGGAGGTGAAAAACCTGTACACAAACAGATGGAAACATACACTGTTTCCATAGATTGGAGGAATTACTATTGTTAAAATGACCATACTACCCAAGGCAATCTACAGATTCAATGTAATCTCTATCAAAATACCAATGGCATTTTTCACAAAACTAGAACAAATAATTCTAAAGTTTGTATGGAAACACATAAGACTGCGAATAGCCAAAGCAGTGCTGAGGAAGAAGAACAGAGAAAGGCATCACACTCCCTGACTGTAGACTATACCACAAATCTGCAGTAATCAAAATAGTATGATACAGGAACAAAAACAGACACATAGATCACTGGAAGAGAATAAAGAGCCCAGAAATAAACTCATGCACTTATGGTCAATTAATCTACAACAAAAGAGGCAAGAATATACAATGGAGGAAAAAAACAGTCTTTTCAATAAGTGGCGCTGGGAAAACAGGACAGCTACATGTAAAGGACTGAAATTAGAACATTTTCTCACACAATATAGAAAACTAAACTCACAATGGATTAAAGACTTCATGTAAGGCAGGAGAGCATAATACTCCTAGAAGAAAATATAGGCAGAAAACTCTTTGTCGTAAATCATAGCAATGTTTTTTTGTTTTGTTTCATTTTCATTTTTTTCATCTGTCTCCTTGGGCAAAGAAAACAAAAGAAAAAAATAAACAAATGGTCCCTAATTAAAACTTAAAAGCTTTTGCCCACCAAAGGAAACCATAAACAAATATAAAGTGAACCTACTGAATGGGAGAAAATAGTTGCAAATTATATGACTGATAAAGGGTTAACATCCAAAATATATAAATAACTCATACAACTCAATATCAAAAAACAACTCGATTAAAAAAAAATGGGATAGACATTTTTTCCCAAGAAGACCTGCAGATGGCCAACAGGCACATGAAAAGATACTCAACATCACTGATTATCAGAGAAATGCAAGTCAGAACCACAATGAGATGTCACCTCACACCTATCAGAATGGCTATCATCAAAAAGGCCACAAATAACAAATGTGGTTAAAAAGGAACACTTGTACACCTGTTAGAGGGACTGTAAATTGATGTAACCACTGTAGAAAACAGTATGGCGGTTCCTCAAAAAATTAAAAATAGAACTAACATATGATGCAGCAATTATACTCCTGGGTATATATTTGAAAAAAATGAAAATATTAATAGGAAACATACATGCACCCCAGTGTTCATAGCAGCGTTATTTACAATAACCAAGGTATGGAAACTACCTAAATACCCATCAACATATGAATGGATAAAGATGTGATACACACATGCACGTGCGCACACACACACACACACACACACACACACAATGGAATACTACTCAGCCATTAAAAGTAATGAAATTTTGCCATTTGCAACAGGATGGATAAACTTGGAGGCTCTGTTATGCTAAGTGAAATAAGTCACAGGGAGAAAGATAAATATGTATGATACCATTTATATATGGTATCTAAAAAATAAAGGAAACTAGGAATATAACAAAAATGTAACAGACTCACAGATATAGAGAATAAAGTAGTGGTTACCATTGGGAAAAGGGAATGGGGAGCGGCACAATAGAGGTAGGGATTCAGATGTATCCACCATTATGTATAAAGCAAATAAGCTACAAGGATATATTGCACAACACAGGGAATATAGCCAATATTTTATAACAACTATAAGTGAAGTATAACCTTTAAAAATCGTGTGTCACTGTGATGTACATCTGTACCTTATATAATATTGTACGTCAACTACACTTCAATAATATATTTTTTTAAATGTAAACATTTCATCAGTAAAATCCTGTGTAACCCCGTGATATTATTGTAGTCTGTCTTATTTCTTCTTGTGTAATCAACCACAAAATAAATTATTTTACATTAAATATCCAATTGTTGTTTAAAGAAATTAAGGAAAGGAAAAACATATTTCATATTTACTATTTCCAAACTCTACATTTCTTCTCCTTCTCACAGGTTGGTTTTTCTGATATTTCTGTTTAACCTGTAGTAATTCATTTGAATTCAGTTTTTGTTCATCTGAAAGTATCTTTATTTTATCTCTGTTTTTAAATATTGTATTTGGAAACAGAGGAATAGGAATAATAAAAAGAACAGCTATATTCTCTCTACTCAGATTTATTAATACTATTTCCCTTTATAACTTGTGCTGTCTCCATGTAAAAGTAAGTTGTAAATTGCATTTGTAGCTTTTTTTTCAGTGTGCATTTACATAGAATAAGATCATATATATCCACAATCAAGTTATCCATCTAAGTAAAAATAACATCATTGAAATACTTTTTATCAAGTTTACAATCAAGTTTACTTGATTGCATTGTGTTTGGATGATGTGAGCTAAGTGATACTGTGTTTTATATTCCAATGTTTTATGGCCTAATATGAGTCAATTTATATAAAAGTTTCAGGTATACTTTAAAAATATCCCTCTCATTTTTTATATAAGCTTGTATATATGCATATATCAAAGCTTGCTTGAGTTTTTAAAACCTTTAATATTTTTGCTGTAAATTTGCTGCTTGTAAATTTGTCAGCTTGAGCTATTAATGATTATGAGAACTATGTAAAAATCCCTCACTATGATTGTAATTTTCTATATCTAAATTTGTTAAATTATATATGTGTGTGTGTATATATATATATATATGTATATATATAGTTGCTCTACCATTAATTATAAGTAAGCTTAGAAATATGTGTACACACAAAATTAGAAATGTTTCAGTGAAAAATGCTGTGATTTTTTTCCCTTGAATGAAGACATGTTCTTGAAATTGTTCACTATGTAGTGCTCAGAGCTCTGTGTTTAGAAAGTACATGTTTTTCTCCAGGATATACAGTCATGTTGTCTTATGGGAATGAAGACAAAAGATGGCAACACAGCTGAGCAGGCAAAAAAGACTTAGGAGTTTAGTTAGAGATTTGAGTCCTGGTTCTTACCCTTATTAGTTATGCAGTCTTGGAACCTTAACTTTTGATCCTAAATAACTACATGCATAAAGAAGAAGATACTCATCACCATCACATTTTAATATGTAATGTCCCTAGGCTTAAATCTAGAACTCACTAAGCATGTGATAAGTCTTAATTCTGCTTTTGTCCTTTCACTTGAGCACTGCATTATTTTAACATTTTTATACCCATTGAAACGTGGTAGTTTAGTCATTTTTATTAGTGATTAAAAAACAAAATTTGCCTTTCGGTATGATTATATGGGCTCTGAGGTGGCACTTGCATCTAAGAAAGTTGTCCATATCTTTAGTCTCATCAACACTGTGAGTATTTATGTTTCATATTTAAATAAGAAACATTCATATTAATACAGTAGCATTGTTTGAATAAATAGCATATGCACTTTTATAAACTATATATTCCTACCAACTAGCTTCTTCCACCGATGGATTTCATCTCTAAAAATTAGTAAATCGAATATATTAGCATTACATAGAGAGATATAGTGTTATATTTATGATTACCTAAAACCATATATCATGTATCTTCTGTTTTCAGATGTATTCTCAGCATAAAGTGTTGGTTACATTAACTTCTCTGGAGCTCTGGTCAGATCAAAATAAGATTTCAACTAATGGGGATGCTAATGAAGTTCTACAAAGATTTGTGTCATGGAGAGAAAAATTTTTATTTCAAAGGTCCCATGATATGGCATACTTATTAATGTAAGTGATTTATTTTCATTGGTATAAAGTTTATCAAATTACTTGTAAGTTAACCATCAAAATTATATACAAAATTTATTATTTATGATGACAAGACATCTCAAAAATAGATTATGTGGGTACTGTGTTGGCAAAATGCAAGCTGTAAAACTCTAATAAAATGTAAGACACGAAAGCATTGTAGGCCATTATCCTCAGAGTGGGCTGCTTACCTATGGAAGTTTAAAGAACTGATAATATGGAAAGCCTCGGGAAAACATAGGGCCTCTATGGTTTTAAAGATTTTCTCAGAGGTAGATAATTGAAACCAGCATTTTAACATTAAATAAAGCATACATTAGTTAACAGAATGCAATAATTGCATGTAAAGCTGGTTACACTGGACAACATAAGTATGGTAATGTGGTGACCTACTGGTACTTCTATCCTGACCTAAGGTGTAGCTGTTTAACTGCTTGCACTGTAACTGTCACGAGTCTTTATATACATTTTTATTTTACTAGTTTGATTATTTTCGATGGAAAAAACAGAAACACAATTCTGAAGATCTTAAGCAATATGGAATATATTTATGAATCTCTGGGTGTCTCTGTAGAATTTAAGGTCAGGCTTGGGGATGGAGGAGCAGCATTAACTAAGGACTGAAATGTGTGAGGACACAATACATCCCATCTCTCTTTTTCCTAGTGACTGTGCTGCATATTGTCTTTCTCATTCTGTCCTCCAATCCAGCACTTTTCATGCAGTCTAAGGTTTTACCTGCGAATCATGGCAGTAATCTACCCTGACTTTTATGTCTTTGCATCATATCCATCCAGTGTTGACAACAGTGGTGATTAATTTCTGAAAGGATTAGGCACTGCTGGATTTTAAGCTGTGTATCATACGATGCTAAAGTTGCCTTTAGAACTTAATTTTGTAGGCACCGTGGGAGATTACCCAAATACAAAATGATTGAAAGCATTAGACATGATACATAATATTCATGTCTAAAAGAAAGCAGCAGCATTATTGAGGAATCCAATTCTTAAAAGATCATTAAGTTTTTAAAAATTTAAAGTGCGTTTATCCACAAGAAAAATTTTATTATTTAGTTATAGGGACCATCCTAATTATGTAGGAGCAACATATCATGGAATGGCATGCCATCCAAAGTTTGCTGCAGGAATTGCTCTGGTATGCATTTTATTCCCATCTCTCCAGTAACTATATCACAGTTTGAAATTTAATATCCACTTCAAGGAACAGAAGTACAAACAGTATATCTACCATTTTATTAAATTAATATTCTTATAGTGCTTTATTTTTTATTTTTTTGCGGTACACAGGTCTCTCACTGTTGTGGCCTCTCCCTTTGCGGAGCACAGGCTCCGGACGCGCAGGCTCAGCGGCCATGGCTCACGGGCCCAGCCGCTCCGCGGCATGTGGGATCTTCCCGGACCGGGGCACAAACCCGTGTCCCCTGCATCGGCAGGCAGACTCTCAACCACTGCGCCACCAGGGAAGCCCTATAGTGCTTTATTTTTTACTTTAATCCTCAAATGTTATCATTTTTAAACAGCTTTTTATTGTGGTAAAATACATATCCCATAAAATTGACCATCTTAACAATTATAAGTGCACTGTGCAGTAGTGTTGTCTATTTACATTGTTGTAAAACAGATGTTTAGAACTTTCACCTTGCTTAAATGAAAGTCTGTACCCTTTGACCAACGAGGCACCATATTCCACACCTCTACCCTCTGGCAGCCACCATTCTACTGCCTGCTTCTGTGAGTATGATATTTTTAGATCCCACATATAGGGTGGATCATACAATATTTGTCTCTCTGTGTCTGGCTTATTTCTCTTAAAATAATACATCCAGCTTCATCCATATTTTTGAAATGGTGGGATTTCATTCTATGTATTGCTGAATAATATTTCATGATACTTATATACATATATATTTATATGAATTATATATATAAATCCTATCATAGTATACATTTATCCATATATAGAAACATTCTCTTTATGCATTCATATGTCAATGACCACTTAGTCTGGTTCCATATCTTGGCTATTATGAATAATGCTGCACTTTACATGGGAGATGGGAGTGCAGATATCCCTCTGAGATAGAGTTCAGTTACTTTGTACATTTACCCAGAAGTGGGTTTGCTGGATCATATGGTATTTCTATTTTAATATTATGAGGAATCATTATACTGATGTCCATAGTGGTTGCACCATTTTATAATCCCACCAGCATTTCACAGAATATATTTTATTCATTACATCCTCACTAACAGTTGTTTTTTTTGTTGTTGTTAGCTATCGTAATAGGTATGAGGTGATATCACATTGTGGTTTTGACTGTATTTTTTTTTTTTTTTGTGGTATGCAGGCCTCTCCCATTGCGGAGCACAGGCTCCGGACGCGCAGGCTCAGTGGCCATGGCTCATGGGCCCAGCCACTCCGCGGCACGTGGGATCCTCCCGCACCAGGGCACAAACCCGTGTCCCCTGCATCGGCAGGCAGACTCCCAATCACTGCGCCACCAGGGAAGCCCCTTGACTGTATTTTTATGATCACTAGTGATACTGAGCATCTATTCATATGCTTTTTGGTGTTTTGTGTATCATCTCTGGAGAAATATTTATTCAAGACCTTAGCCCATTTTTTAATTGGATTATTTGATTTTCTTGTTGTTGAGCTATAGGAGTTCCTTTTTTTTTTTGTAACTTTGCATTGCCTTCATCCAGTTCCCCCTCCTCTCAACCCCGCTCCCAGTACCCACAAATCTAGTCTCTTTTGTATGAGTTTATTTGTTTGTTTTGAATTATAATTGACCTACAACACTATGTTAGTTTCTTTAACGTAGTAATTCGATATTTCTATACACTTCAAAATGATCACCACAATAAGTCTAGAAATGACATGTCACCATACAAAGATATTACATAGTCATTGACTGTATTCCCCAAACTACATTTTGTGCCCGTGACTCATTTATTTTGCAGTTGGAAGTTGTATCTCTTAATCTATTTCACCTTTTTCTTTCCTTACCCAAACCCCTCCACTCTGGCTGCCACCTGTTTGTCCTCTGTATCTGTAACTCTGTTTCAGCAATTTTTTTAATAATAATTCTTTTCTTAAAATATATTTACTTATTAGGTTGCACTGGGTCTTAGTTGTGGCAGGTAGGCTCCTTAGTTGTAGCCCCCGGGGGCCCTTAGTTGCAGCTTGCCAGCTCCTTAGTTGCGGCACACAGGCTCCTTAATTGTGGCATTCGAACTCTTAGTTGCAGCATGCATGTGATATCTAGTTCCCTGACCAGAGATTGAACCGGGCCCCTTGCATTGGGAGCCCAGGGTCTTATCCACTGTGCCACCAGGGAAGTCCCTGTTTCTGCTTTGTTATGCTTTTTCATTTGTTTTTAGATTCCACATATAAGTTAAATTGTACAGTATTTGTGTTTCTCTGTCTGACATGTTATACTTACTATTACATGCTCTAGGTCCATCCATGTTGTCTCAAATGGCAAGATGTCCTTTATTATGGCTGTGTAGTATTCCAGTGTGTGTGTGTGTGTGTGTGTGTGTGTGTGTGTACATATATTTATTCTTTATTCATTCTTTTATTGGTGGACACTTAGGTTGCTTCTATACCTTGACTATCATAAATAATTCTGCAATGAACATAGGGGTGCATACATTTTTTCCTTTAGTGCTTTTGTTTTCTTATGGTGAATACCAAGGAGTGGAATTGTTGAATCATATGGTAATTTTATTTTTAATTTTTTGAGGAATCTCTGTACTGTTTTCCATAGTGGCAGTGTGAACTGACATTCCCACGAGGAGTGCACAAGAATTCCCTTTTCTCCACATCCTCAACAATAGTTGTGGGTTGTTTTTATTTGATAATGGCAGTTCTCTCACGTGTGAGATGATATCTCATTCCGGTTTCGATTTGCATTTCCCTGATGATTAGTGATGTTTAGGAATGTTTTCATGTGCCTGTTGGCCATATGTATGTCTTCTCTGGAAAATGTCTATTCAGATCCTCTGCTCATATTTTAATTGGGTTGTTTTTTTCAGTGTTGAGTTGTGTGTGTTCTTTGTGTAATTTTAATATTAACCCCTAATCAGCTATATCATTTGCAATTATCTCCTCCCATTCAGTAGGTGTCCTGTTAGTTTGGTTAATAGTTTTCTTTACTCTGCAGAAGCTTTTTAAGTGTGGTGTAGTCTAATTTGTTTATTTTTCCCCTTTGTTTTTCTTGTCAAAGGAGACAAATACAAAAAGTTACTAAGATGTCAGAGAGCTTATTGCCTGTGTGTTCTTCCAGAAGTTTTATGTTTTCAGGTGTTACATTCAAGTCTTTAAACTGTTTTGAATTTATTTTTGTGCAGGATGTAAGAGAGTAGTCCAGTTTGATTTGTTTGCATGTAGCTGTCCAGTTTTCCCAACATTATTTCTTGAAGACGCTGTCTTTTTCCTATTATATATTCTTGCCTCCTTTACCAGAGATTAATTGCCCATATAATTGTGGGTTCATTTCTGAGCTCTCTATTCTATTCTATGCCAGTGAACTATTGGTCTGTTTTTGTCCCAGTACCATACTGTTTTTTTTTTTTTTTTACCATACTGTTTTGATTACTTTAGCTTTGTAGTAAAGTTTAAAATCAGGCAGTGTGGTACTTCTAACTTTCTTCTTTCTTAAGATTGTTTTGGCTATTCAGGATCTTGTGTTTCCATAATCATTTTGGAATTGTTTACTCTGGTTCTGTAAAAAATGCCATTGGTATTTTGATAGGAATTGCAGTGAATCTGTACTGTCTTGTGCTATATGGTTATTTTAACAATATTCATTCTTCAAATCTTTAAATACAGTATATAATTTCATCTATTTGAGCTGTATTCAGTTTCTTTCATCAGTGTCATGGTTTTCCAAGGATAGGTCATTTTTCTCCTTAGCTAGATTTATTCATAGATATTTTAATCTTTGTGATGTGATTGTAAGTGGGATGTTTTTCTTAATTTCTCTTTCAGATAATTTGTTGTTAGTTTATAGAAATGCAACATAGTTCTGTAAATAAATTTTTATCTGGCAACTTAAGCATGTTCATTGGTGAGCTCTAGTAATTTTGGGGGTCTGTCTTCAGGATTCTGTCTATATAGTATCATGTCACCTGCAAACAGTGTGACCATTTTACTTCTTCCCTTCAAATTTGGATTTTTAAATTTCTTTTTCTTGTCTGATTGCTGTGGCAAGGACTTTCAATACTATGTTGAGTAAACGTAGTAAGAGTGGGCATCCTTATCCCATTCCTGATCTTAAAGGAAATACTTCCAGATTTTCACAACTGAGCTGTGGGCATGTCATATATGGCCTTTATTATTTTGAGGTATGGTCCCTGTATACCCACTTTGTGGTGAGTTTTTATCATAAATGGATGTTGAATTTTGTCAAAGGCTTTTTCTGCCTCTGTTGAGAGGATTGTATCATTTTTCTTTTTGAAATTTTTAAAGTGGTGTATCACATGGATTGATGTGTGGATATTGAACCATCCTTTCACCCCTGGGATAAATCCTACTTGATCATGGTGTATGATTTTTTTTAATGCATTGTTGAATTCAGTTTGCTAATCTTTGATAATATAGGAGTTCTTATACTTTGAATATTAACCCCTTATCAGATGAATGATTGGCAAATATTTTCTTCCCTTCTGTAGATTGCCTTTACATTCTGTTGATTGTGCCTTTTGAAGAACAAAGGTTTAAGTTTGGCTTAGTCCTGTTTGTCTATTTCTGCCCCTGAGGTCAGTGATTTTTGAATCATATCCACAAAATCTTCGTCAAACCCAATATTGTGAAGTTTTTCCCCATGTTTTCCTCCAGGAGTTTCACAGTTTGCTGTCTTACATTTAGATCTTTATACCATTTTGAGTTAATTTTTGTATATGGTGTAATATAAGGGTCCTACTCTTTCTTTTGTATGTGGATACTTAATTTTGCCATCACCATTTCTTGAAGAGACATTCTTTTCTCCATTGAGTATTCTTGTTGAAGAAACTGTCCTTTTCCCCATTTTGTGGTCTTGGCACCCTTGTCATAGGTCATTTGACCATATACATGATGTTTTATTTATAGGCTCTCTATTGTATTCAATTTATATATCTTTATGCCAATACCACACTCTTATGATTACTAGAGCTTTGTAATATGTTTTAAAATCAGGAAATCTGAGTCTTCCAACTTTGTTCTTCTTTTTCAAAAAATTTATGTATATTCATGTCCCTTGAGATTCCATATGAATTTTGAGATTATTTGTTTCTATTCTTGCCCCCCAAATGCTATTGGGATTGTGGTAGGGATTTCATTGAATCTACAGATTGCTTTGGGTGGTAATGACATCTTAACAATGTTAAGCCTTTCAGTCCATGATCGTGGAATGTCTTTCCACTTATTTGTGTCTTCTGTACTTACTTTCAGCCATGTTTTGCAGTGTCTATGTGCAAGTATTTCATCTCATTAGATAGGTTCAATCCTAAGTGTTTTGCTCTTTTTAATGTTATTGTAACTGAAGTCATTTTGTTATATTTTTTCAGATTGTTCATTATTAATGTATAGAAACAATCAATTGTGCTGATTTTGTATCCTGCAACTTTGCTGAATTCATTTATTAGTTCTCACAGTTTCTTTTATGTGGAATATTTGTGGATTTCTACATATGGGACCATATCATCTGCAAATGGAAATAATTTTACTTTCTTCTTTCCAAGATAGAAGCCTTTCATTTATTTTATTGCTTAATTGCTCTGGTTTGATCTTCCTATACTATATTAAACAGATGTGGCAAGAGTGAGTACCCTACCTTGCTCATAATATTAGAAGAAAAACATTCAGGATTTCACCATTGAGTGTAATGTTAGTTATGTTCTTTTATCCATGCTCTGTGTTATGTGGAAGTTGTTTTCTTTTTTTTTTAATTAATTAATTTATTTTTGGCTGCATTGGGTCTTTGTTGCTGCACGCAGGCTTCTCTAGTTGCAGCAAACAGGGGTTACACTTCATTGCGGTTTGTGGGCTTCTCATTGCAGTGGCTTCTTTTGTTGTGGAGTATGGGCTCTAGGTGCAGGGGCTTCAGCAGTTGTGACACACAGGCTCAGTAGTTGTGGCTCGTGGGCTCCAGAGCGCAGGCTCAGTAGTTGTGGCAAATGGACTTATTTGTTCTGTGGCATGTGGAATCTTCCCAGACCAGGGCTTGATTCTTAACCACTGTGCCACCCGGGAAGTCCCGAGGTTGTTTTCTTACATTCCTAGTTTGTTGAGGATTTTTAATCATAAAAAGGGTATTGACTTGTGTATGCTTTTTTGTTTTTTATTTTAGTCATGTGAGCCTTATCTCTTATTTTCTCAGTTAATCTAGCTAAGAGTTTGCCAATTATGCTGATGTTTTCAAAGAATTAACTTTTTGTCACATTAATTTTTTTTTCTCTTCTCTAATTCTATTTATCCCTGCTTTGAGCTTTATTATTTCTTCCTTTCTGTCTGAGTTTCTATCTTTCTGAGTTCAGTTTGTTCCTATTTTTCTAGTTCTCTGATGTGTAAACTCATGTTTTTTCATTTGAGATATTTCTTCTTTTTTAATGTATTTGTTTACTGCCATAAACTTCCCTCTTAACAGAGCTTTTACTGGATCCCATAAGTTTGGATATATTGTATTTTCATTTTCTTTTTTCTCAGCATATTTTGTAACTTTGCTTTGTGATTTCTTCTTTGGAATCACTGGTGTTTAATGGTGTGTTGTTGGAGTCCCACAAATTTGCAGATTTTCAAGTTCTACTTTTCTTACTAATTTGTAGTTTCATTCCATCAGGATCAGAAAAATATACTTTGTATAAAATCAATATTCTAAAGTTGACAGACTTGTTCTGTATCCTAACAAGTGGTCTACCTTAGAGACATTTCTGTGTGCACTTGAGAAGAACATGAGTTCTGCTGTTGTTGGATGGGATGTTCCACATGTCAGTTAAGACCAGTCAGTCTATCCTGTTGTCCATTATTTATGTAATATCTTTTGTCAGATTGTTCTGTCCACTATTCAAAGTGAAGTATTAAAGTCTATTATGTTGCTGTCCATTTAGCCTTTCAGTATGGTCAAGAGGTGCTTCGTATATTTAGTGCTGTAATGTTTGGTGCATAAATATTAAATGATGTATCTTCTTGGTGAAGTGACCCTTTTATCATTATGAAATGTTCTTCCTGGTCTCTTTTAACAGTCTTGAATTTAAAGTATATTTTGTTTGATATTAGTATAGCCATGCCCAGCCCTCTTTTGGTTACTATTTGCATGGAATATCTTTTTCATCCATAACCTTTCAACCTGTGTGAGTCTTCAGATCTAAAGTGACATAGTTGAATCCTGTTTTTTAATCTATTTAGCATATACATGTCTTTTAATTCAGGAGTTTAATTCATTTACATTTAAATTAATTACTAATAGGAAGAACTTTTGCCGTTTTGTTAATTTTTTTCTTTATATCTTGTAGGTTTTTGTCCCTTTCATCTTCTCTTTCTGCCTTACTTTGTGTTACATTGATTTTTTTAAATTGTGAAATGCATTGGTTCCCTTGTCTTTTCCTTTTGTGTATATTGTAGGTATTTTGGTTATGGTTAGTTATGCAATTACTAAGAATATCTCAATTTTATAATTTTAAACTGAAAAACTGATAACAGCTTCACTTCAATTACATACATGTACTCTATTCCTTTACAGTTCTATCCTTCTCTTTATGTTATTGCATAGATATTAGTTCTGCCATTTAAATTCTATACAGGAGTTAAAAGTGCATATGTGCACCAAAATTATGAAGATAAGCTAGTATATTTATCCATGTACTGACCTTCATTAGAGGATTTTATAATTTTCTTTTGGCCTTATGTTGCTATCGAGCATCCTTCCTTTTAACCTTGAAGGCCACCCTTTCTCATTTCTTATACATCAGGTCAGTTGGTAATAAACCCCCACAGCTTTCCTGGAAAAGTCTTCATTGTTTTTTGAAGGACAGTTTTACTGGATACAGTATTGTTGATTGACAGATTCTTTCTTTCAGCACTTTGAATGTATTTTTCCCAATACCTCTGGGCTGTAATGTTTCAGCTAAGAAATCCAATAATAACCTTGAGATCTCCCTGATAACTGACAATTCATTTTCTCTTGTTGATTTCAAGATCTATCCCTTTGTCTTTGACTTATAGTGGTTTTATTACAATACGTTTCTCCATAGGTCTCTTTTGATTTTCCTAGTTAGGGGTCATTGAGTTTCTTGAATCTGCATGTCTTCAGATTTCTAAAGTTTGTGTCAGTGATTTCCTCAGATAAGCCCTCTGTCCCTTTCTTTTCTCTCTTCTCTTTCTGAGACACCCATAATGCATGTATTGCTCTATTTGTTAGAGTCCATAAGTTCGTCTCTTTTTCTACATTTTGTTTTTGTTTTTTGTTTTTGCTCCCATGAAAAAGTGATTTCAAATGACCTGTCTTCATTTCTGATTTTTCTTCTGCCTGACCAAGTCTACTTTTGAAGACCTCCAGTAAATGTTTGTTTATTGATTTTACTTTACCACAGAATTTCTTTTTATAATATTTTATATCTCCCTATTGATATTTATATCTGGAATTTTTCAGATATTTAGGGCTGGATAATCATGTAAAAATCAATTAATTTAATTGATCCTATCAATAAGCTAAAATGGAAAATATTTGATTATATTGATAGATGTAGAAAACACATTTGACAATTCCAACACAATTTATGATTAAACTCACCAAAGTGGCAATAGAAGCAACTTCCTCAACTTCAGAAAGACTGTCTGCAAAAACAATACAGCTTACATCAAACTTAATGTTTAGAAATGAAATGCTTCCTACTAAGATTCGGAACAAGGCAGGAATGTAACCTGCCATTCTTATTCAGCTTTGTACTTGCATGCAAAACTAACGATACCAAATATTGTGAGGATTTGGAGCAACAGGTAGTCGCATTCATGTTGATGGGAATACAAAATGGTACAGCCACTGTGGTAGACAATTTGGCAATTTATTATAAACTTCAATATTGCCTTACCATATGATCCAGCAGCTGTCCTCTATACCATTTACAAAAATTAGTTGGAAACTTACATCCACAGAATCCTCAGACATGATTATGTATAGCGACTTTATTTATAATTGCCAAAAATTGAAATCACACAAGATGTCTGTAAATTGGTGAATGGATAGAGAAACTGGAGTTAATCCATAAAACGGAATATTATTCAGTATTTTAAAAATTAGCCATCATGCAATTAAAAGATGTGGAGGAATTTTAAAAGTAAAGTGGTTAGTGAAAGAAGCCAATTTTAAAGGGCCACACACTGTATTATTCCAACTCTATGACATTCTGGAAAAGGCAAAACTATGGAGATAGTTAAAAACATCATTGATTACCAACCAGGGCTTTGTGTGTTGCTTATATCACTACTTATGAATTTTTAGTTTTTTAATACAAGTATTCTGCCTTTAGAAAAAAAATGTTTGATTTTCTCTCCTAAAACTATTTTTGACATCAAAACTGATCGTCAGTTAAACCCTTAAGAATCTGTGTATTTTTCAGTGTTAACATTAAAAGTGATATAGTTACTGAAACAATGATTAATCTTCTTGTAATATTTTTTTAAGTTTATTAGAATTAAATCAGTAATGTGTCATGAAAACATATGATTAATCTTATTTTGTTATTTGTCAATGCCATTTGGGTTGAAAGTACTATTACTCAAAAAGAATAACAAAATTTAACTTTGTAAAATGCTCTTAAGAAAATCTTAAGATCTTTGGTATACTAGTTTATTAAATTAGTATTTGCATTTAGGTAATATGGCCACAATTACATGAAAAGACCAAGGGTTGAAAAAATAACTTAAGCAACCATTCTGTTTTTCATTTCTATTTAGTATCCAAAGATGATAACCTTAGAGGCATTTTCAGTTGTTTTGGCACAGTTGCTTGGAATTAACCTGGGATTAACATATAATAATGACATCTACAGTTGTTACTGTCCAGGAACTACATGCATAATGAATCCTGAAGCAATGTAAGATGTTATTTTTATCAAATCTTTGTCTTCTTTTGGGAGGTGTTTCTTACATTTCTTGATGAATAATTTCTCTCAATATAACTTGAATAAGAATATTTTTATTAAATACGTACAAGTTATTTTAAAGCTTATTAAAGGGAATGAGTATTGGATATTGTAGGAAATGTGCTTCATAGTTCTATATTCAGTGCTATCGTATCGAGTCATTGATGATGACTTTGTGTGGAGTGCTAGAACCTTGAGGTGAAATTCATTCATTATATCAAAAAAATTTTAAAGTATGTACTGTGTCACAAGTATTGTGTTTGTCATATAAATGATTAGCGAGATAGAAAAAAGCTATATACCTTATATTAGTCCATCAGGGCAGAAACTTAAACAGTTGAAATAAGAATAAAGAAGATTTAAACATCTTATGATAAGTGCCAGGAGGGAAATAAATAGGGAATACATGGGGAGGAGAAACTTTCTGATAAAGTGGTCTAGGAAGTTTTCTATGAGGCAAAACTTATGTTAGGACCTGAAAGAGAAGAAATAAATCTAGTCATGTGAAGAACTTGTTGAAAACTTTTCAGGGAAAGCAAGTGAAGCGATACTTGGATAGCAAAAAATTTTAAGAGCTCAAAAGACTGGAAAAAAGGGCTTGGGGGAGGGATAAAACAAAGAAACAAAAGAAATGGCTGAAACTATAAGGAAGAATGTTAAAGGCGTAGACATTTAAAAAAACAAAAAAGGAAAGTAAAATACAAAGAGGCTAAGGAACCAAGAGTCAGAGGAAGAAGTCCAGGAGGTACTAGGAAATGTAGGAAAGAGCCTGAGCAAGCAATCATGATGTGGAAATTGGGATTTTATGATAAATTTTAAAAAACACATTTTAATTGATTTATGCAGTATGGATAATATAATATATTTTGTAACATGAATGTTAAATATATCAGAAAGAATAGCAATATAGTAATATTGTTACTGAATTAAGTCCTATAGACCCTAGGCTCTCTGCCTGGGCAGGGGAGAGTTCTTTTTTTGTTTTATTCAAGAAACAGAGTAACGAAACCGAAGCTGAGATCCATCGACACAGCACAAGCTCTCCTCAGTGGGCAAGGAATGGAGAAGCAGGAGCTAAGTTCACAGATCAACTTCTCACCCGTGTGGTGAGAGGGATTTACTTTTAAAGAGTAAGGACAGAGGTTGGAAGAGTGAGGCTAATGATGCGGAGGCATATGCATTAGTCTACAAGGGCAGAGGCAGGGCTATTTTGAGGGAGTGGGGTGCCCCCTTTTATTAATCCTTTTTGTTCCTTAGTGGCCATTTATAGGCACTGGTAGGTGTGTCATTTAATAAACTAATATAGTAAAATCAGTGTATAATGAGACTCAGGGTCTGTTGGAGGTCAGATTCCTCGCCATCTTGGTCCCAGCTGGTTCCATCTGTTTGTTTGTTTGTAGCTTCCTTTTCTTATCTCTGGACCCTTTGCCTTAAAGATTTATGTTAACTCCTGATAAATGTGCACGTTGGCAGGTTTTGAGCAGAGACCTGGAGAACTTTGGCAACAGTATTTGGTAAATAATGATTCTCATAATAATCTACAGCAGTTTCATAAGACTGAGAGGAAGAGAGATGTCAAGAATTATTTATAGAGGTTCTGGTTCAAGATGGTGAGTTAGGAAGAACTTGAACTTCTGTCCACCCTCAGACAAGCCAACTTTATGGCTACGCATGGAACAATTTCCTCAGAAAAAAAACAGAAAGCATGCTCAAGACACCTACACACACACACACACACACACACACACACACACACACACACACACACACACACACGACACCTACACAGAGGGCAAACGAGAAGAAACAACATCGAAGAGGGTAGGAAAGGCTAAGAACCAATCTCACCATAATTCCTAACCCCAGCAAGGTGTCCCACAATTGGGAGGGAACTCAAACCTAGAGATTCTCTCTGAGGGGTGAAGGATTTGAACGCTTATTGGACACCCTAACCGGTAAGACCTGCAACTGAGAGATGAACCCCCAAACATCTAGCTGTGAAAGACAATTGGACTTGCACATGTGAGCCAAATAAGGCTATAGTGAACCGAGAAAGAGATCTTAAAACTTTTGAACTCACTTGCCACCTCTGTGGCCTATTGAGAGGCACCCAGTCTTTATGCCAAAGAGGCTTATTTTCTCATATTAACGTGTTGGCTGGAAGGTCAGGCCTCTAATTGAACACACATCTAGAAGCCTGCTAAGGTACTCTCTGGGGATGGAGGCTGGTGGATGCCACCTTTGTGTTCTCCCTCTACCTCGCTACAGCTTTCTGGATTCTCCTGGAAAGGAGCTTGCACCGTCCCCTGGCACCCCAGTTTTTGCAGTTGCCACCCACAGGTTGCCACCTCTAGATCACTGGGCTCTGGTGGCCAGCTGGGTTTAAGCTCACAGGTCCCACAAAACTGTAAACAATGGAACAAGTTTTCTTAAACAGCTATGACCCCCAGGTCGCAGCGAGAGGCCACAGTCCTAGGAACCCAATCTTTCTGTGAAAGAGGCCTATTAGCTTATCTTCATAGCTGTGGCCTGAGGGGCAGGCTTCTAATGAAACCCATGTCTAAAGTCATACTGTAATCTTTTTCAGAGGGCTTGGAGGATGGGAACTATCTTCAAGGCTTCCATCTGCCATGTTCCAGAGAACCAGTGTCTCCAGGAGGGGAGTTTGTACAGGCTTCTGCTGCTTTAGTTTCTGTGGCTGCTGCCCAGGAGACACCCCCTGATGGCCCGGCTCTGGTGCCCAGAGGGACTTGCGTTCCTGGGTCCCCTGGGACTGTAACAGTAATGATTGGAGAGGTAGTTCATGGCGAGCTGTCACGCCAGGGCACTGCATGGGTAGCAGACTGAAACACACCCCAGATTTTCTGTGAAAGTGGCCCATTTACTTGTCCAGGAGCTTCTGCCTGAGGGTCATGCTGACTGTTTGACTCACATCTTAGGGCCAACGGTGATTCTCTCAACAAGCAGAGGCCAGTGGGCATAACTGTTCACCCTCCCCCTTCCTTGCTCCAGCTCCTCGGCGTCTCTCAGAAAGGCCCTTACAACCTTGTCTGGCGCCCTGAATTTTGTTGCTGCTGCCAGGGAACACGTGTAGACCACCTGGCTCGGGTGGCCAGCAGGACTTATGCTTGTGGGTACCACAGGATGGTAACCCACAGAGAAAGTTTCAGCTGGTTGCCACCTGCATGGCACAACAAACAGACCCTAGAACCAGAATTACAGTCTTCCTGTGAAAGAAGTCTTTTAGCTTACCTTCATAACTGCTGCATGAGAATCAGGTTTCTAGTTAAACACAAATCCAACAACTGACTGTGATCCTTTCCAGAGACTGCAGAGGGCGAGTGCTATCACTGGACTCTCTATCTGCTGTACCCTAGAGTGCCAGTGTCTTCCATAGAGGAGCTTCTACAGGTGCCTGGTGCACTATTTTTTGTGGCTGCTGCCTTGGAGACACCTGTTGATCATGTAGCCCTAGTGGCAGGGGAGCTTGTGTTCCTGGGTTTCATGGAGCTATAACAAACAGGCAGTTCTTGATAGCAAAAGACCCTGAATAGCCATAGCAATCTTGAGAAAGAAGAACAAAGTTGGAGACATCATATACCTGATTCAAGGGCTAAGACAGACAAAAGCAAACAAGCCTGGAACATTAGTGTCAGACTATAAGGAGGCGTTCAAAGGATTATGGAGATTTGTCACAGGGACACAAAGCAGTTTGAAAGGGGCTCCCCATAGGCAAATCTGGGACAATTTGAAAGTCATTTGTAATGTTCGTAATGGATTATAACCCACTGAGTGTAATAGGAAGATATGATTCCATATTCATGTAAATAGATGAATGAATTGAAAATGTGATTAGAAATGAGATTTTACATAAAACTTCTCTTCAAATAATTATTAAGTGATAAGAAAGGAAAGAAATGTTAGAGTGAAGACTGGCAGACACACTTTAATCAACTGATCAAAGTGACTTTTACCAAAAACATAACAAGTTGAAATCATGTGCTATCTGTTAGGATGCAATGGAGCAGACAGAGTCAACAACACTTCCGTGATGAGGTTACCAAGATGCATAACCTCAGTCTAACTATGGGGAAACATTTCATAAACCCAAATTGAGGGACATTTTACCAAATAACCAGCCTGTAATTATAAAACGTTTCACTGTCATGAAATTCAACAAAAATTGTAATCAACTAAGCTACGGAGACATGAAAACTAAATGCAGTGGTTGAGTTTGAACTGGATCCTTTTGCTATAAAGTGCCAATACTGTGATGAAGGGGAAATTTGAATGTGATGTGAGGATTAGATTTTAGCACCATATCATTATTTCCTGATATTGAAGGTGTGATTTCAGAGAATTCATTACTATGTAAGAGTTATACATTAAAATATTGAGAGTAATCAGGATCTCCCATTGGCAACTTACTGAACCATTTCAGGAAACAAAATTTGGTTTTCGTACTTTTGTATCATTTCTCTAATCTCATAGAGATTGTTACAAATTTAAACAAAAGCCCATTAAACAGTACACTTAGAAATATAAAAATATCAAAATAAAAGGAATCTAGGGTTTATACATTCTATATACTCAGTGTTGAGATATTTTAATTAATTAATTTTGTTACCAAAGTACAAATAATTCTGACTTTTAATTAACACAGCCCACCATTGTTTATTCCTTCATTTTCCCATATTATTCCTAGTATGTTTCATTTTCTTAAGTAGAGGATGTTAAGGTTACATGATTTAGAATATATTAAACAAAACAGTGCTTGGCACACAAAAAGCTCGTTTAAGTATGTCTCACTATTTACTATTTTCATTATTATTGACAACACCATCATAATTATAATAATTTAATAATTATAATATAATTATATTCATGTATATTAATTATTATTATATATTATATTAATATATAATAATATATTAAATATTATTAATAATATAATAATTATAATATAATTATATTCGTGTATATTAATTATTATTATATATTATATTAATATATAATAATATATAATAATATATTAAATATTAATATATTAATAATATAAATAATTATGATGGTGTTGTCAATAATAATGAAAATAGTAAATAGTGAGACATACTTAAACGAGCTTTTTGTGTGCCAAGCACTGTTTTGTTTAATGTATTCTAAATCATGTAACCTTAACATCCTCTACTTATTAGATGTCTGTTATATTGAATTATAATAGAAACGAACTTATTCTTGCATTACTAATTGTATTAAAAATAAAGCACTCTCCCGTTTTGGCTATTCTCTAAGTGAAGTAGTACAGAATTCATAGTACGTTATTGAAGGAGTATTACTTTGATACTGATTTTATTCCTTTTAACTGAGGAATATAATTTAATTTCAGACGTTCCCGTGGTGTAAAGTTTTTTAGCAGTTGCAGCATGGATGAATTCAAACATACAGCTTCACAGCCTAAATTTGAATGTCTTCAGAATCGAACAGTTTCAAAAGTGGTTCCACAAGGAAGAGTTTCAGTTTGTGGCAATGGAGTTCTAGAACCGCCAGAGCAATGTGATTGTGGTGGGCCAGAGGTTGGTGAGAAACATTAATAGCTTATCTAAAGATTTGTTTCTGTAGTCTTATAAATATAGTTGTGATATAAGTGGAAGGACTTTTTTTTTTAATGTTGCACCATTTTATCAAATAGCTAAGATGGGGAGATATAAGGCATGTGATAACTGGCTCATCCTGAATTTGAAACATTTGAAGAATTTAAGTTTGGGGTAAGTGCAGTGTGGTTAAAGAAGTAGATTTTCCTTGTTGTGTAAACATTACCCACCTTTCTGTATCATAAACATCAGTTCCAACAGTAGTATAATTATCACCTAAATCATCCCTGAATTCCTCCAAAGTGCCTGAATTGGATCACTGAGTTATTAAATGTATGCTGTTGTTCACCTCCTCATCTCCTACTTTCAGTTCTTGCATGTATAGAGCCTCATTTATTTTAACTTCGTTTTGCAGAATTGGATTAATCACAATCCTTGGTTTGTTGTTATATTTAGCTGTTTGCTATTTGTCTTCTTGTTTTTCATTTGTGATTGGTAAGATAGCTAATCATTGCATTTTGTTGTTGTTGCCTTCATATACTCGTGCGGTGATTATTTTAATGTTTCATATTTGCTTGCTGAGATGTAAGCTCTAATTGTTAGGAGCTAAAATCTGTATATTCTGATTGCATTATAATTTTTAAGTGAATGACTCAAATCTTCTGTATATTTTTACTAATTTTGTTTGCCTGAACTTTCAGCACTCGAGAAATAATATTGATATCTCCAACTATACAGTTGGATTTGCCTAATTCTCATTATCATTTACTCAATTCATATTTTATATATTTTGTATTTCTTTTATATGGTGTAAATTTATTTACAATTGTTGTACCTTCTTAGAAATTTAATACTTTACCTTCAAATACTGAATCTCTTTATTTCTAATGTTGACTTCTGTTTTCATGTCTATTTGGTCTGGTATATATCTGTATATCTGTATACATATTTTATGTCTATATCTATGCACACACTAGCTTCCTTAAATTAGTATTTCCCTGATATTTCTCTCTTCTCATTTAGGTTTTCTTTACTATTAAGTTCAGTATTTACCTTAGGTTTTAATTTATAATTCAGTCTGTTCTTGATTTATAAGATTAACTCAAATATTATTGTGATTAATACTTTTACATATTTTTAAATTAACTAAAGTCCATAGTTTATTCAGATTTCCTTTGTTTTTACCTAATGGCATTTTTCTGTCCCAGGATCTTTTCCAGGATACCTCATTACATTTAATTTTCTTATGCTCCTCTAGATTGCATATTTTTATAATTTTAGTTGTCTCAAAATTTTTATATTTTCTATATTCAATTTGCCACATTTGTTCTTAATTTAATTTTTGTTGAATCTGTTTATTTTGTTTTCCTTTCTTCCAGTATTTCTTTTAGTGATTTAGTCTATATGTACTGTTTATTTTCCTTTAGTGATTATCTTTGTATTTTTACCATAGATGTTTAATGGTAAACATCTATCTGGACCACCTTCTTTCCAGATCACAGTGTTTACAACCCAATTAACTTTCTTGTAAAATACTCTTGTAAAATATTTCATTTCTTTACATTAGAAAGTACTATGAAGAATTTATTCAGAAAATAGTTGCTTTATTTTACCTTCCATTCCTTTTTATCAGTGTTTTTGTATGTCGAAGTTTCTTTCAGAAATAATCTCCCATTTAATTATAATTTTCTTTAAAATATATTTTAGTACAGTTCTCTCTATAGTAAACTCTGCCCACTTTTGTTTAGCAGTAAATATTTATACCATTCCATTATTTCACTGTGATATATAATATATATGAAATATATACAGGAAATATGGATGAAGAGTGTAATACATAGATACTTAACAAGCACCTGAATACTTTGCACTAAGGTCAAAACAATCCTTACCTCTGCCAAAGAATTTCTTTGTGTGTCCACTCTCAATATGCCTCCTTTTCCCAATCATCATTTAGAATTTAAAGGTATCATTTCAGTACTTTCTTGTCATCATAGTTTTAGTTTTACCTCCTATTTTCCCATCTTTATACAAGATAGTTTGATTAACTGTGTTCTACTATCATATAATTGGCAATCATATGATTTGTGTCATTTGCAGCTTGGTCTTTCACCCAGTATTGTACTTGGAACATCCATCAACTTTTGAATGTAGCTATATTCCAATTGTTTTCATTGCTTTTAGTATTGAGTTTATGAAAATTTCAGTTTATTTATGCATTATTTGTGAAATGAAAACTTAAGTTTATTTCAATTTATGGCTGTAAAGACTCAGTTATTTATGAATTTTCTTGCACATGTTTCCTGCTGCACGTGTGCCTGCGTTTCGCTAGGGTGTGTGTGTACCAACAAGTGAATGTGCTGTGTCATGAGGTATACGTGTATATATAACTTTGAGGATATCTTACTTACTTTGGGTTTTCCTATGGTTGAATGGTCTTTTCATGTCTTTTACACATTTGTCTGTCATTTCATTCGCATTCACTTGTATGAATTATCAGGAATTTATCACCAATATGCTGGAAGGCTAGGATGTATGCTTCAGTAAACTAAGTTTTTTCGGCATGAGACAAGTCTTATAGAGAGGACCTTCAGTGACCTAGTAGTTTAGGTAAAGGAGTAGGTGGGCTATTTCTGTTTCTTATGGGTGTACAGCTTCCTGTTTGTGGACTTTACCAGTGTCAGAGGCCAATCTGTTTATAGTGGAACTTTCCCAGGAAAAGTTCTTCACTGAACCATGGGATAAAGTTCATAAGTTCCAAATTCCAGGAGCCAGTGGATATCAGGAAATTTAGGGCCATTGGATGAAATCAGCTGTGTAGGTGATCAGAGATGCCTGCGGTTGCAGGGGGTCCTAATCAGTTACAGTGCCCAGTGGCCGGGGTTTTTTTCCCTTTTATCCGGGACTGCTTTCAATGATTCTTCTGGCTGAGCTCCACCTACCCCCATTGAAATGTAACTGCTTGTTTTCTAAGTCAGTATAGATGGATTATTTGGATTGTAGAGTCTGTCTTTAGTCATATATGCTTAAATAGCATGGGATGCAAATTTTCTCAGTTGCAGACCATTCTAAAAGTGTTATGATTTTGACAGAATACCTATACATTCAATAATATTTCACACTGGTATAATAATATTTCAGATTTGGTATAATCCTGAGATGACATATTATTGTGGGGAGGAGAGTAAAGCGGTGCTCCAAGTCTTGCCTAATGAAATTGAAGTGAACTTCGTCAGCTTCCCAGAATGGAAGTTTTTACTGCTAGTGAAAAGTACTAGCAGTATCCAGTGCTATATGCTAAAGGCCAGTAGTGGCAAAAATTATTTTAATTATTGTTGATTTGTTAATCACTCTGGGAACAATGGTTTCCACTTCTGTTTAAACCTCAGTACTATAATGTATGGCTCTAATTACCTGTGACTTCCTCTAGCCAGACAGTACTTTTTTTTTTCTCGTTTGCAACACTTTACAACCTTGAAACACTTTAGGAGTATAGGCAGTTCTTAGTTTATCACCAACATACATCACGTCTGAGACCTGAGAACAAATTTATCCAATGATAGAGACTAACAAAAGAACAAAAATATATAAAAGACGTAAAACAAACTAATGGCCAGGGTAGTTCATTGTTTAATAAGCTCAGACATACACATTTGCAGAAATTTTAACTGGCTCTAAAGTTACTTGTAGCTGCTTGTGCGTGATGTGGACCATAGAACGTCCATGGCCTGCCCCAGCTAATTGCACAGTACTGAGTATCCTTGGCTTTCAAGGTGGCACCGTTGCCTGACTAGATGTGTAAATATCATCCATTTAGGAGTACTTGATTAGTATGATTCATGTCTGCTGTGCAGAGGAATTGCTGTGTCATATCTGGAAAGGTGTCTATTGCAGTCAATGTCAAACAATACCCTCGAGAGGAGATTAGGGGCTAACATGCTGTATTTGTGAGGACTGGCCTTGTCCATTGCCCTGGGCTGTGTGCCCTGGATTTCCTTTTCTCACTTGACTGTAACTGGTAGAAAAGACACATTTGCCTGTCTTCCTCGGTCCCAAGTGCTGGAAACACTAGGTCTTGTTTTGGAGCCCAGTCTTGGATTATAAGTGGATTGCAAGTGTCTCAGAACACATAGATGTGTTATAAATTGTTTTCAATATCTAAACTTGCAAGCTGATTTTGATCTTTGGGGTCTAGTGAGATACGGAAGAAAGGTTTTACTATAATTTCCACCACCACACACCAAGTGCCTTCGGTCTGTAACTGTGCATCATATCTGGAACTGCCATTGCTATTGGAGCCACTGCCATGTTTCGCTTATATAAGCCACCTTTTACTGGCCAGGCAGGGCTATTATAAGAGGACAGATTTTCCTGAGTATCCCTGCATATGCTGTGTCCGTGATCAAGACAGTGATCTTCTGACCAGCTGCCTTTCCCCTTCCTATTCCTTTCTCCCTCTCCTTCCCACTGTATCTTGTGCCGCGTCACAATAACAATGTAGATAGGCCAGGATAGCTATGTGGCTTCCAGTCATATACTCGTCCCTACTTCCACGGTCTTAATCGTAGCATTTCCACATTGAGAGCGTCCCTTAAAATCAAGAGAACTGTTACGTTTATGTAGAATATCTATCCCCATCATCTCTTCAGCATAAATCTATTATTTGTGACTGTTCGGGTATGTGTTAGCCCTAAAGAACCCACCAGAAATGTATGTGATTTGAGAGCATTTCCAAATCTAGTAAGAATATTCTTTCAATCTCACCCCTGGGGACTTCCTGGTACTATAATGGCCTGTGCTCAGGATAGATGAAAAGCTTGACAACTTGGCTACCATCACTTCTCCAATCCATCTTGACCAGTATATATGGCTTTCATTTCATGTGGATGAAACCCTTTATTCTTGTCCTGTTTATTGTTGAAGGAGGTAAGATCTGTGTACAGAGTGGGTACCAAACATTTGGGGTGAATGCCAATCAAATGGTATCATGTCAGACAGGATAGTCTGCCAACAGTAAATACATGGTGTCCAGGAATAATTCCTGCTCACAGCCCAAACCTTAAAGTACCATGGCTATTCTGTAGCCCAGTAGTGAGAGAGACTTTCTCCGAAGGGCAGACAAACAATTTCCTCATTAGATTCTCTCTGGCCTAATATCCATGTCTACATGAACATAGGACTCAGACTTGAACCATTGATTTTTCTGTCCCTTGGCCTGCAGGAAATTACATTTAGCTTTTGCCAAGGTGTCCATTCTGGGTAGTTTATTGCCCAGTTCCTAAATAGTTTTTCAAAGATTATTCCTGCGATACAAGAGTATGTTCAGTTGTCTCTGATAGCCTGTTTGCACTGTGTGGATGAACTGATTAATCTGATTTGGGTCACTATTTCATCATCTGGGCACTCTCAAGTCTTCATTTAAAATCCAAGATGGAGTGACAGTGGACCTAAGGGAAGAGGTAGCTTGCCCCACTGGATTTCAAGGGTATGTATTGGAAAATGAGAATTCATCTTGGATAGGCCACTGTTTTATTATAGCTGTAAAGACTGTTAAGAGAAACAGGGGCATCCCTCGTGGCACAGCGGTTGAGAATCTGCCTGCCATTGCAGGGGACACAGGCTCGATCCGTGGTCTGGGAAGATCCCACATGCCGCAGAGCAACTGGGCCTGTGAGCCACAACTACTGAGCCTGTGCATCTGGAGCCTGTGCTCCACAACAAGAGAGACCGCGACAGTGAGAGGCCCGCACACCACGATGAAGAGTGGCCCCCGCTTGCCGCAACTAGAGAAAGCCCTCGCACAGAAACGAAGACCCAACACAGCAAAAATAAATAAATTAATTAATTAATTAAAAAAAACAAAACAAAAAAAAAACGAAAACAAGACACCAGGCCCCAAATGGAGTCCCTTATGCTAAACCTCACATCACCAAATTGAGAGATGTACCTTAACTACACTTTTGGCTCTTCCAGAAATGGAATCTTAAACCAGTCAATCAGGAATCACCTGGCCAGCACTAGTTAGGTAATCTGCCTGATAGACCCCTGCCATCCCCTAAAGGAAAGTAACTTTGCAATAATCAGCCCACCTTTTTGCCAGTATAACTTCCTTGTTCCCACTCCCTTCTGCCTATAAAAGTCTTCCATATTTTACAGCTCTTAAGAGTTTCTTTCTTTTTTTTTTTTTACTTTTTTTTTCTTTTCTGGCCATGCCGTGTGGCATGCAGGATCTTAGTCCCCTGACCAGGGATCAAACCCGTGCCCCCTGCAGTGGAAGTGCAGAGTCTTAACCACTGGACCACCAGGGAAGTCCCGTGGAGCTTCTTTCTAACTGTTAAATTGGATGCTGCCCATTTTGAATCAGTTTTTGCTCAAATAAACTCTTAAAAGTTTTAATATGCCTCAGGTTATCTTTTAACAAGACCTACTGCAGTAAGCCCCGTTAGGTCTTTACATTCTCTTTCTCCACATCCATGTCATTAGACAGTGTGTTCATTGACCAGTGGTGCTTAGAGCATGAGGTTGGTTCTGAAAGTGACTGAGTGACTTTGAAGCCTTCATATCCAGCAAAACTTACATGGATCCATAATATGCTATTTGGATGAGACTTTATGACTTCACCAGGCTTTTGCCTAAGCACATCTCTAATTTCTTTCTTTTCTTACTCATTGTAAGAACATATCTCAGTAAATTTGGGGGTGACTAAACCGGTCTTGATCACCAGGACTTTTCTATCTATAGTTATGGCCACCAGCAGAAGGGAAGTAGTTTTTATTTTCTTGAAAGTATAGGTGGGTGAACAGCAAGCCCAATAAACTTTGTTTCGTGTCACAAGACCATCACTTCCCACTGATGGAACCTTTCAGGGGTCTCAACAACAGTGGTCAAAAACCATTTGCCCTCACTGTCACTGAAGACTTTACTGAACAAGTCTGCTTCTGCATACCATACCTGGCCAGATGATCCACAGGACCTATCTGCCTTTATGTCCACAAAGGCATTGTGATCTTGTCTTTTCTTGTCTGCACAGAGACTCATGATGTGTCTAGGTGGCCTTCATTATACTTATTTATATTTTCTTTCTGACTTGCTGAGTTTTTGAATTTGAGTGATGCTACACCTGATTAAATGTGGAAAATATGTAGAACGTTTACATTACCACAGACAGTTTTCCCTTACCTCATCCAAGTCAATCCCATAAATATCTAAACTTCTAATTTCTGTCACAACACATTCATTGTACTATTAAGTTTGTAACAAAGTGTCCAAATGCTTTCCAAAATGGTTGTAATATTGTGCATTCCATCCATCTATGTATAACAGTGGCGGTTGTTCTGAATCCTCACCACTTTTGTTACTGCCAGTCTTTTCCATTTTAGCCATTTCAGTTTGTGCTAGTATCTCATTGCAGTTTTAGTTTGTATTTTCCTGATGACTAATTATATGGGACAGTATTTCATGTGATTATTGGGCATTCATATGTTTCCTTTTTAAAATGTCTGTTCAAATATTTTGCAAAGTTTAATGGGGTTGTTTGTCTTTTTATTATATACTTACAGGAATTCTTAATATAAACTATACACAAGCCTTTGCCAGGTTTTCTCCCAGTATGTGGCTTAGCTTTGTGTTTTCTTAATGATATCTTTCAAAGAGTCAAAGTTTTTAATTTGATGAAGTCCAGTTTATAATTTTCTTCTTTGATATATTATGCTACTTGTAGCCTATCTATCCTAAATTTGTGAAGCTTCCTTGTAAATGTTCTTCTAGAAGTCTACAAATTTTAGTTTTTATGTGTATGTGTATGATCATTTTGAGTAATTTGTGGCACTTTGTAAGTTAAGGATCAAGGTATATTTTTCTCAAGATATTCAATTGTTCTAGACCCATTTGTTGAAGAGACTGTCCTTCCCCCATTGAATTACCTTGGTACATTTACTGAAAAACAATTCATGACATACTTTGTGTTCCAATAATCTACATATCTATCCAGTACCAGGTCTCCTTATCCTAATGCACAAAATCAGGTAAAATATATCTTCATGTTTGGTTACTTCTTTCTCAAGATAGATTTGGGTATTTTAGGTCTTTATATTTCTATATAAAATTTTAAATCAACTTTTCCATTTCTACCCACCCCCTAAAAAAAAAAAAACTTGAAATTTTAAAAAAAATCTAAAGATGAATTTATGGAGAATTGAATAGTATACATAATGTGTTTTTCAAACCATGAACATGGTATATTGTTCCATTTATTTAGGTGTCTGTAATTACTTAAATTTAACCCTAAGTAGTTCATGTTTTTGGATATTATTGTAAGTTGCATATTTTTTTTAAAAAATTCAATTTTCAATGCACTTTGCAAGTATATAGAAATAAAATTAAATAATGAAAGTTGTTGATTCCTCCTGTAGTCAGCTTAGCATTACTTTGAATGACTGGTTTATATTTTGGAAAATACCTGCAAAATGCCTAAGTCAAAATTATCAAATAACCAGTAAATATCTGAAAAAGAGGATGCTTATGGTGTTTATTCCAGAAATAGAGAAATGTTTCAGTATTTTTCAACATATATCATTAAAGTAACAGAGAGATAAAAATTACAAGATATTAAATATTGAAGAAACATTTGATAAAATGTTTGGACTAGGAGTAAAAGAATGTTCTTTGATTTCTCAGATTTCTCAATGATAAACCACAGTTACCTATGTTACAAAGTCCTCACTTCCAGTCCCATGATGGAATTCCATTTTTAAACTACATGTCATAAAAGGCCAATTTCTAAGCCTGGTATTTAGTCTAGGTTTCCATTATACACTGAGTATTGTCCAAATATGTTTTGCACTGTAGTAGGCTTTCTCTTTGATTCTAGGTGTTAGAGATTTCCCTTTCACGTCATTGATTTTTGTTTTATTTTCCCCAATGTTAATGTGTTTAATCTTCCATCTTCACTAAATTCTCTTGATAGTTTTCATTAAAATGTTTATATTGTGAAACATAACACATTCTTCTTAATAATGAAACATGAAAATTAAAAAAGAAAGAATATCATCTGATTCCTGTAAATATTACAAAGTGTTATATAGTAATAGAATTTGGGATATACTTTAATAATATGCAATTAATGTAATTGAAGACATTATATCTAATTTTATATAGGACATTATATGAGTATCCAGGTATAATAAACTATCAGGAATAACTTATTATTCTATAAACACAACTGATAATTTAATTTTGGGGGGAAAAGATACATTATTATAGTTACTTTTACAACATACTATTCAAAATATTTAATGTCAAATAAAAATACATATATACACACATATATGTATATATATAACACAAAACTTTTACACACACACTGTACCTTCACATATTTACTGGGGTTAGGGTGGAGGAAAGTTTTATACATAAACTTTTAGAACAAATACCAAAGAAAGTTGGCAGTTGTCAGATTTCACAATATCATAATAACAAAAAACTAAAAAAAAAAAAAAACTGCCAAAATAGAAATAAACTGTCATGACAAATTGTAAAACACTGTAAAATATATTAGTGGCTAGGGGTTAACATCATTAATATAAAAGTGCTTACAAATAAAGGGAATAAACAGAAGACTACTTCAACAAAAAGTATGCATAAAAGTATAAATCAGATTGTGCAGATATGTAAAATGTTCAGCACATTAATAATAAAACTAATAAAATTGAAACAGATATAAACACTTAGTAATTTGTGCCTATCCACTTTACTTATTTATTTATTTTTATTTCCATAGGCCAAGAAAAATGTCATTTTTTTTTTTACATCTTTATTGGAGTATAATTGCTTTACAATGGTGTGTTAGTTTCTGCTTTATAACAAAGTGAATCAGTTATACATATACATATGTCCCCATATCTCTTCCCTCTTGCGTCTCCCTCCCTCCCACACTCCCTATCCCACCCCTCCAGGCTGTCACAAAGCACCGAGCTGATCTCCCTGTGCTACGCGGCTGCTTCCCACTAGCTATCTATTTTACGTTTGGTAGTGTATATATGTCCATGCCACTCTCTCACTTTGTCACAGCTTTACTTATTTTAAAATATTATCAGTCTTCTTTAACATCACTCTTACACTGAATAGATAACTATATAGAAAGAAGGAAATAGTGTATATTATGAAGAGCCTTTAATATTTTTAAATTCTTTGACCTAATAACTTCTAGAATCAATCTTTCATATACAATCTTAGAGCTAAAAAATGACAAATTTTCTTTGAAATGTCATTTACAATGATAATATGCTGTTGTAATTTAGAAGCTCTATTTTGTCACATCCAAATATTATTACATATTCACAGGATGATATCTTGAAGAGACTTGATAAGATGGGTAACCACTTAAGATGTAGTAAGTGAAAAAAATCTCAAAATTTACAATTCCTATATTTATGAACACAAAGATTGAAATAAATTGCATTACATTTTTAACAGTTCAAATTCTTGAGCATGGAACCATGAATAATTTCATTGCCATCTTTTTTTTCTATATCAAAATATATTATGTTTAGGTATATATATTAAGTGGTGTTAAAAGTAGATACAGAAGTAAAAATTATACTGTGATTGTAATTAACTTAGAGACATACTTTAGTATATTATGACAATAAATAAAATGATTTATTTTATTGAAAATTCCTTTTATTTAAATTGATTGCATTTGCTTTTTAGCAATGCTCTCATAAAAAATGCTGTGATGCTGTAACATGTTTTCTGATTGGAGATGCAGACTGTGGTACAGGACCATGCTGTGACAGAAAAACTTGTCTGGTAAGTTTTCAAAATATTGCCTTATTTTCTTTCATGAAATTTTTATATTCTTTTGGGTGCGTTTTGTAGCACTTTTTTTCTGCTTTTATTTTTACTCATGTTTCAAATTATATTACTTTATGTACTCGATTCATACACAGTTGATTTCAGAACTGAGAGAAGGTCCTTAGATCTTTTTCAACCTCTTTCGTAGTGCTGCCTCTTACTGTATTGTTTCAATCTCTGCTCAAGACCCATCCTCTTATTGCATTTAATAACAATTCCAGATAATTTGGATGCTGTGAGTTCCTCTTGGTCGTGCCTGAATGTAGCTCTTCGTGATTGAACGACTTATGACAAAATTATGAATAAGCCACCCAACACACACTTGACATGCAATATTTGAATAAACAGACAATAATAATTAAAATGCCTCATTTTGAAAGTAGCAGAAAAGGAATCCATATAGAATAGTCAGCAATATGTAGCATATCTAATAGTGAAGATTAGCTTTGGCAAGACCCTGGAAGTGACTGACTGAACCCTTGACTTCCCTTGGGAAGTTTTCCATTCAATTTTCCTTCATGGCCACATCTGATAGGAGACTAGGTAAAATCTCTGTTCTAGGGATTGCTTCATTTTAGTGACTCACCGTTTTTGTGTCACTTTCAGGGGTCTATGACAAACATAAAGACTGATTAATGAGAGGTTTTGCTGCCAAGTTTGTTTTTTCTTTGTCCATGAAATCTCTCCAAACATTATTTTACTTTGCTCTATGCATGTTCTTTTTCACCCAGTGGGCTAGTTTTTAAAGTCAATGGTCATTTGTTTCAAGGCACATGAATGTAGAGGCCAGCCTAGGGTTTCCACGTCTTAGCAATAAACCTTGCTGCCCTTTCCTTCACCAGAGCTCTCATCTTAGTCTTTGTCTCCAAATCAGTGGAAATGAGCAGTCAGACATTTCTAAGCAGTCCATTGCCCTCTGCCTACATCTCAAAGGATAATTCTTTACAACAGAGGTAATTGCTACATTTGGTTGAATGAAAATTCATAGTATAAGTTACTAGGGAGGGCTTCAGGGTAACAGCTAAATGTCCTATGTTAGTTCACATTAATTTTATTATGTATTATAGCATAGAATTTGGCTTTTGCTGTCATTTAAAGGCTCACAGGTGCCTTACACTCTGCTCTCTTACGGGTGGCCATAAGCTTAAAAGGCTTTCCATTTTCTTCTCTGTCCACTTCCAGTTAGGCTAGTTTCCACTGACTTCTGTCTGCAATTTAGTGATCTGATCCAGTTTTTTCTTATAAATTTTCATTTTAGATGGACACAAGTCCAAGTGAAAAGACATGGAAGACCAATAGTCTAACCAGCTGTTTTTCTGACACGTAACAGTGATTAATATGTTTTTAGCCAGTACCCAGACATTCCTATATGAAATTTAAGAAACTGTGATTGGTACTGCATAACACCAGTTATTATGGGTCCGTTGTATCTTGATCAACAGCCAAGCAAAGAATAACAAACACTTACGAAGCTTAAGTAAGGCGTGAGTCTAGCTTTGTGCTCAGGTGAATCTTTGTTTGGAAAAGGAGCAACAGGATTCTTATTCTGCATCTGTTGGATATCCTTGCCTTTTTGCTGGCAGTTCTCAAATACACTTTTCCTGTAGGCAGTACAGATAGCTCATTGAAGTTCCTGGCTTTTCTAGTCCATAGTGTGTGATGTTTCAGAAGAGCAGAGGGATCCTCTGTTTCCCAACATTCATCTCCACCCCTGGTCGAGGCAGAAACCCTGACCCACCACTACGTTCTAAGTTAAATTCCCACCACTGTGTCTAGGGAGAAGGGTTCTGATTATCATCCTGAGTCAGCAGCAGTTTCATGTCAGCTATAAACTCCTCATGGTGGAAGTGGAGTTAGTCCTGAAAGGAAAATTACTTGAAATGCAAAAAGGATAAAGATGTCCATTAAGAAACATTTTAGAAACATGGCAAAGACTGGCATCTGAGTTAGTTAAAACATCTCAGGAGTGCAACTAATTAGTCACCAAGAATCAAAAGCTGGAAAACAAATACACGTCGTTTTATATCAAATATTTTCTATTTATCTTGAAGTAAATATTCAGGATAACCAGAGCATTTTAACTATGAGAACTTTCACCAGAGCCATTGTTTTAAATTGAAGCGCAAATCACACAATAAAGAATTAACCGTTTTCAAGTGAAAACGGTTCAGTAGCATTTAGTGCGTTCACAATGCGGTGCAACCACCTCGACCTGGTTCCATAGCAGGTTCCTCATCCAGAGATCCTGACCCGTTATGCACTTGCCTTCCTTTCTCCCTTCCCCTCAGTCCCTGGCAACCAGCCATCTGCATTCTGCCTCTATGGATTTACCTACTCTGGACATTTCATATAGGTAGAACCATACAATGTGTGACCTTTGTGTCTGGTTTTCTTCACTAAATACAGTGTTCTGAAGTTTCAATCACCTTGTAGCATAAACCAGTACTCTATTCCTTTATGTGGCTGAATATATTCCATTGTCCATAGGACAATTTGTTTATCCATTGATGGACATTTGGCTTCTTTCTGATCTATTCCACCAGAACTTTTAAGTAAATTCATAATTTAACTTTAAATACTTACAAATGTATTAATGATGGAAATGATAGTTACAAATACAATCCTCCTATTTAAATTTGTATATTTTGTTTTACTACTTTAAGAACAAATATTTGGTTTTCTTTTGTCTCACAGATAGCTGAAAGAGGACATGTATGTAGGAAAAGCACGGATATGTGTGATTTTCCAGAATTTTGCAATGGGATAGCTGAGTTTTGTGTACCTGATATGAAATCTGCTGATTTAGAACTGTGCAATAATAAGACTGCCTTTTGCTATCACGGAGTATGCCAAGATACAGATAAACAGTGTGCGGAGTTGTTTGGAAAATGTAATGGTTGTATTTTTTTTCTGAGGTTTATTTTTAAACTATATTTGTTTCTTAAGTCAGTAATACACCCTATAGCCATAATAATAATTATTGCTTAAATCTAAATTTGGAGATAAAACTGCAAAACAAAGCATCGTTGACCTATGTCAGGAGGTAGAATAGATCTAGTGAGTATGAGACAAAAAGAATAGGCTATTAGTCAAGTTTCAGGTGATTGGTGGAAATGGCGTAGACTATTAGAATTGCAGATAAGTGAGCAAATGATTGTTTTACTTCTTAATCATTTATGGACGATAATAACAATTTCTATTCTCGAGTAGGTAGTTTTTAGTTAAGTGTTTCTCCTTCATATATAGCCAGTAGATGGCACCCAATATTTATAGTAGATGACACTGCCTGGGCTTTGTTGTCTAAATGCCTTTGTATAAATTTACCACGCTTTTAATTTTTTTTTTAAGATGAGTAATTGAAACTTTATTTATATTTTCAGTTTCGAAGGGGGCTTCTGCTCTATGTTCACAAGAAGTGAATATGCATACAGATGACTTTGGAGACTGTTATGGTCGTTTTTGTAATTATCGGTGCGTATTTAGAAAAATACACATTTTCCAAATGCACTGTGTGGGTATGTGTGTGTACTGCAAAGAATCACTTAATACAAATGAGAGATGAATATAGTATATAAAGATAAATTTATATGGTGCACTTCGTAAGATGGTGTATGTTCTTTTTTAAAAAAAATTTTTTAACATCTTTATTGGAGTATAATTGCTTTACAATGGTGTGTTAGTTTCTGCTTTAAAACAAAATGAATCAGCTATACATATATCCCCATATATCCTCCCTCTTGCGTCTCCCTCCCATCCTCCCTATCCCACCCCTTTAGGTGGTGACAAAGCACCGAGCTGATCTCCCTATGCTATGCAGCTGCTTCCCACTACCTATCTGTTTTACATTTGATAGTGTATATATGTCCATGCCACTCTCTCACTTCGTCCCAGCTTACCCTTCCCCCTTCCAGTGTCCTCAAGTCCATTCTCTATGTCTGCATCTTTATTCCTGTCCTGCCCCTAGGGTTCTTCAGAACCTTTTTTTTTTTTAGATTCCATATACATGTGTTAGTATATGATATTTGTTTTTCTCTTTCTGACTTACTTCACTCTGTATGACAGACTCTAGGTCCATCCACCTCACTACAAATAACTCAGTTTCATTTCTTTGTATGGCTGAGTAATATTCCATTGTATATATGTGCCACATCTTCTTTATCCATTCATCTGTCGATGGATACTTAGGTTGCTTCCATGTCCTGGCTATTGTAAATAGAGCTGCAGTGAACACTGTGGTACATGACTCTTTTGGAATTATGTTTTTCTCAGGGTATATGCCCCATAGTGGGATTGCTGGGTGGTATGGTAGTTCTATTTTTAGTTTTTTAAGGACCCTCCATACTGTTCTCCATAGTGGCTGTATCAATTTACATTCCCACCAACAGTGCAAGAGGATTCCCTTTTCTCCACACCCTCTCCAGCATTTATTGTTTGTAGGTTTTTTGCAGATGGCCACTTTGACTGGTGTGAGGTGATATTGTCACCTTATTTTTGATAAAGGAGGCAAGAATATACAATGGAGAAAAGACAGCCTCTACAATAAGTGGTGCTGGAAAAACTGGACAGCTACATGTAAAAGAGTGAAATTAGAACACTCCCTAACATCATACACAAAAATAAACTCAAAATGGATTAAAGACCTAAATGTAAGACCAGGCACTATAAAACTCTTAGAGGAAAACATAGGCAGAACACTCTATGACATAAATCGCAGCAAGATCCTTTTTGACCCACCTCCTAGAGAAATGGAAATAAAAGCAAAAATAAACAAATGGGATCCAATGAAACTTAAAAGGTTTTGCCCAGCAAAGGAGAACATAAACAAGACGAAAAGACAACCCTCCGAATGGGAGAAAATATTTGCAAATGAAGCAATTGACAAAGGATTAATCTCCAAAATATACAAGCAGCTCATGCAGCTCAATATCAAAAAAACAAACAACCCAATCCAAAAATGGGCAGAAGACCTAAATAGACATTTCTCCAAAGAAGATATACAGATTGTCAACAAACACATGAAAGGATGCTCAACATCACTAATCATTAGAGAAATGCAAATCAAATCTACAATGAGGTATCACCTCACACCAGTCAGAATGGCCATCATCAAAAAGTCTACAAACAGGGCTTCCCTGGTGGCGCAGTGGTTGAGAGTCCGCCTGCCGATGCAGGGGATGCGGGTTCGTGCCCCGGTCTGGGAGGATTCCACATTGCCGCGGAGCGGCTGGGCCCATGAGCCATGGCCACTGAGCCTGCGTGTCTGGAGCCTGTGCTCCGCAACGGGAGAGGCCACAGCAGTGAGAGGCCCGTGTACCACACACACACACACACACACAAAAAGTCTACAAACAATAAATGCTGGAGAGGGTGTGGAGAGGGTGCACTGTTGGTGGGAATGTAAATTGATACAGCCACTATGGAGAACAGTATGGATGTTCCTTAAAAAACTAAAAATGGAACTACCATACCACCCAGCAATCCCACTACTGGGCATATACCTTGAGAAAACCGTAATTCCAAAAGAGTCATGTAGAAAAGTGTTCACTGCAGCTCTATTTACAATAGCCAGGACATGGAAGCAACCTAAGTATCCATCGACAGATGAATGGATAAAGAAGATGTGGCACATATATACAATGGAATATTACTCAGCCATACAAACAAATGAAATTGAGTTATTTGTAGTGAGGTGGATGGACCTTGAGTTTGTCATACAGAGTGAAGTAAGTCAGAAAGAGAAAAACGAATGCTGTATGCTAACACATATATATGGAATCTTTAAAAAAAAAAAAAAAAAAGTTTCTGAGGACCCTAGGGGCAGGACAGGAATAAAGACGCAGATGTAGAGAATGGACTTGAGGACACGGGGAGGGTAAGCTGGGACAAAGTGAGCGAGTGGCATGGACATATATACACTACCAAATGTGAAATAGATAGGTAGTGGGAAGCAGCTGCATAGCATAGGGAGATCATCTAGGTGCTTTGTGACCACCTAGAGACATGGGATAGGGAGCTTGGGAGGGAGACGCAAGGGGGAGGAGATATGGGGATATATGTATATGTATAGCTGATTCACTTTGTTATACAGCAGAAACTAACACACCATTGTAAAGCAATTATACTCCAATAAAGAAGTTAAAAACTGCCTATGTATACATGTTTTAGATCTAAATATGTAAAGGAAAGAAAGAAATGGAGTACCATATAATTTAGATAGTAATTATTTTTAGAAGGAGGGAAAAGACTGATTAAGGAGGAACTGGGAGGATTGCCATCTTGGGTAATAGCAGAGGTCCTTTTGTTTTTTGAGTGAGGGTTGAGTAAAGGAATTTTGTTAAAACCATTGAGCTTTCCACTTTAGCTTGCAGTTTTTCTGTATGTGTACCATATTTCCCAATGGAAATGGTTCAAAAATCTAAATTGCTAAACAATAACCAGTCATTTGTAAACAAATGGATTTAGCTCCATAAGCTTCTTTCATTCTATTTAATTTGTTTCAGATTTTCAAAATGTTTGTCTTTTAAAATTTTAATAGTAATGCAACATATATTCATGTAAATACTTAAAAAAAGTTTTAAAAAAGGTACCCTTGGAAAATAATATCACTGTAAAAAAAAACAAAGTGCCAAAATGTTTACTAAAGTATAGCAAAGTAAATAAATAAATTTATTAACTAATTTAATCATTCATTAATTAGAAAAAAAGCACTCTAATGGCTTCTATATGTGGCATAACACCAAAAAAATAATTTTGTCTTTGCCCCTGGTTTCTGGCACAAAGATCCTAAACCCCTTGGAATTTCCTGATTGATAAGAATTTTTTTGTTGTTATTCATAATGAGCGCCTTCTGATCAAACCGAATTTATGCTAATGGAGTAACAGGGTGGGGCATCTAGATGGCTTCAGGATGGTGCTGGTTACCAGAAAGACCAACTGATTAGAGGGATGGAACTTTTAGTTCTACTCACAACTTCCATTAAGGAGAGTAGCGTGGCTGGAGATTGAACTCTGGAGAAACTTGGAACACTGAGATCAGGGAGCTTCTAAGTTGGTGAAATAAAAATGAATATCCAACAGTTGTGTTCGTCCAGTCAGTTAGGAATTGAAAATAATAATCGATGGTGAGAAGCATAACTTATTATCATCCTAAAACAAGTATAAATTAGCACATACTTTCTGGAAAGTGATTTAGAAATGTGTAAGAATTCAAATATATTATCACATCTTTTTGTCTATTTTTGAAATTTATTACTATTTGTTACTATATTTTTCTATATTATTGAAATATAACATTATACTAGCTTCACATGTACATCATAATGATTTGTACTTGTGTATATTTCAAAATGGTCACCACAGTCTAATTAATATCTGTCACCATATATAGCTATAATTTTTTTCTTTTGATGAGAAATTTAAGATTTACTGTCTTACCAAGTTTCAAATACAGAGAACAGTATTAGTAACTGTAATTACCATACTGCACCATACACCCCCATGACTTATTTATTTTTATAACCTGAAGTTTGTGCCTAACCTCCCAAATCCCACCCCTGGCAACCACCAATCTGTACTCTGTATCTGTGAGCTTGGGTTGTTTTGTTTTTATTCTTCTTAGGATTCCACATATAAGTCAGATTATACAGTATTTATATTTCTCTGACTTATTTCATTTAGCATAACGCCCTCAAGGTCCATCCATGCTGTCACAGCTAGCAAGATTTCATTTTTTTATGGCAGAAAAATATTCCATTGTGTATATATACTATATTTTTGTATATATACTATATTTTCTTTATTCATCCACTGGTGGACACTTTAGTTGCCTCTACATCTTGGCTATTGTAAGTAATGCTTAAATGAACATTAAGATGCAGATATATTTTTGAGTTAGTGTTTTCATTTTCTTCAGATAAATACCTACAAGTGGAATTGCTGGGTCATGTGGTAGTTCCATTTTTAACTTTTTGACAAACCTCTATACTGTTTTTCATAGTGGCTACACCAATTTACATTCCCACAAACAAGAACAAGTGTTCCCTTTACTCCACTTCTAAGCCAACACTTATTATTCCTTGTCTTTATGATAAAAGCCATTCTAATATCCTAGAAGAATAAGAGAAAGAACTTAAGGATGGAAAAGTATTTGAGGAAATAATGCCTGGAAGGTTTTCAGAAGGCATAAACCACAGATGCAAGAAGCTGAACATACATGATATAGAATGAACTCAGTGAAATCCAGTAAGATACAGCATAATAAAATTTCTGAAAACTAACGACAAAGAAAACTAATCTTAGAATTAGTGAGAGTGAAGCAGCATCTTATATACTGGATAAACACAATTACACTAACATTTGGAATAAAACCATATGGGCACTAGACAGACAAATACTAATAGAAAATTGCTACGCTAGGTAACTAGCCTTCTATCATCCCACATAACATTTAAATTCAGCAAATGTCCTGTTGAAAAATGAGTCATTTATTTAAAAGACCTCTGCTTTCTCACACCAGCCCTGTTTGACCACTGAAAACATTATACAGTTTATCCATTTCTCCTGCAAGATTCTCTGCCTGGGAAAGTCCAGTCATTAGCCCATGCCCAACTGGGCAATGTCCCCATGGAAGGAAAAGGAAAGAGAAAGGCGGGGGACGGGAAAGAAAGGGAAGGGAAGGAAAAACAAAGACTTTGACTTTTCCTGCTTGGTCTGGAGGAGCTTTAAGCTGGCAGTGACTTTTTGATCCCACACCATTTTTTTTTTTTTTTTTTTTTTTTTTTTTTTTTGCGGTACGCGGGTCTCTCACTGTTGTGGCCTCACCTGTTGCAGAGCACAGGCTCCGGACGCGCAGGCTCAGCGGCCATGGCTCACGGGCCCAGCCGCTGCGCGGCATGTGGGATCTTCCCGGACCGGGCCACGAACCCATGTCCCCTGCATTGGCAGGCGGACTCTTAACCACTGCGCCACCAGGCAAGCCCTATCCCACACCATTTTTAATTAAAATTCTAATTGGCAGCTCTCTCTATGCAAATGAAGTTTGTCACATTGTTACCAGGGAGTAGGTTCTTGTCTCATCACAGCAAGAATTCAGAGACAAGATAGGGAAGTCAAGAAAGCAAAGCAAGGATTTATGTAAGCAATAGTACGCGCTCAAGGGGAGAGCGGGCAGGCTCAGGTGAGTAGCTGCCCTGAGTTTTTCGGCAAGCCAGTTATGTGGGGCGTAGAAATGAACGGGTGGAATATTCACTGGGGAGGGAGGGGTTTAGGGTCAAAATTCCCTGATTTTTATCCCAGCTCCACCTTCCCGAGGGTAGGAGGGATTTTTGTCCTTATTTAGCCTTGATTGGAAGTGTCATGGAGTCAGTGCATGATGGGAACTTCTTATCTGCAAGGTAATTTTATTGTAATGAGGGCCTAATGACAACAGGTTGCATTGAGATGCCAGAGATTCCTACTTTTTCCCACCTGTCTGTCTGCTTCCAGGACATTTATCACCCCAACATGTGTGATTTCCTGTCTGTCTGGAGGTTTCTGCTTTTCTTTTGTCTGACTGTGGGCTCCCGTTGTTTACAAGATGTATGGTTTCCTGCCATTTGGCCTGTGTTCCCCCGCCCTGCTGTAATAATATGACAGTCTCTGTTTTGGAAGGTGGCTTTTAGGCCGTGGTACTTCCAGTCGTTTAATCAGATAGTGCCAATTCTGGAGGACAGACCACTGGACAAGCCCGAATTCTGTAGTCACCATTAATTCAATTGCTTTATGAAACAAAATACTCTTCTAAATTGTCTCCCTTGGGATAAGTGTTGTGTTGACTGTGTTCTGTAACTGAGAGAAGTGGGGAGGTGAGTAGTGGATACTGAGAGCTAACTAGTTTTGTGGTTTTGGGCGCAGACTTCCATTGATAGTTCCACATTTTAGCCACCATTTCCCACCTTGCCCTTTCAGCTCTTCTTCCTGTTTTTCTGTAGGACTCTGAGGCTGCAGCTCCTCTAAAGCAGTGTAAGGCTAATTAGCTAGGCTCTCCCCTTTGCCACTGTGTTCCCTGTGGTTGCTTTCTCACTTCATGTCACCCAACAGTGACCTTCATTTTCTTTCAAAATCCCAGGAAGTCCTTTACTCTCTCCTCTTCTAATTGTCTCTTTCTGATTTTCCTTTACTCATTTATTGGGAAAAGGGGGGCTATTGTGAGTGCCAAGTCTGTGAATTTGAGGCTATTGTCTGTGAATTTGAATTGGAATCATTCTCTGGTTATTTTAAAAAGTCATCAAGGATATACTTTATGTTCATTTGTTATTCTACAGTGTTCAGTTGTTTGCAGAGAGGTTAGATAGTAAAGGCTTCTTTACCACATTCTCATCAAATGTGGGTCCTTTGTAAAAATCAGTCTATCAATTGATAGATAAGAAAAGAGAGAAAAAGAGATTTTATTTCTTATCTATCAAAATAAAGAAGAGTATGTCTTCCTTGTCAATTATAATAAAAATTGTGTTATACTCCTAAATTTAATACTGTAATATATTAAGTGAATAATATATTACATGAAGATAGGCATTATTCCAGCAATGCAAGTTTGCTCAATATTGGTTGTGATAGAAGGCGTCTTTGAATTGTTTATTTAGAAGACAGAACAGGACTTTATCAAACTGATTGTAGCTCATATAAGTAGGTGAGGGGTATTAAGCATATCTTCTTAACATAATCATTTCAAACTTGAAGAAAATGTCTGGGGCATGTAATTGTCCAAAAAATAGTTAAGCTAATCAATGACTGAATAAATAAAATTAACTGTCTTTTCCTTACCCATTCTTATGCACAGAACTGTATGAAAACATGCTCACATAACCCAAGATTTTCTCCGCAGGAAATATTTTTTTAGTTACATCAAGGATTTTTTTTTTTGAACTGTGATGTGATTTCTTCTGGGACACTATTAGTGTTTCTTTTTTAAAGAGGGAAATCTTATGTGTTAGTTAATATTTAAAACACTGTCCCAACCACTGACCAAGGCTAAGTATTTTCATAGTATCTTTTGCTTTTCCTGTCATTACAAAAGAGCCAGCTACAAATCGATCTGTTTAGCTGAAAGAAATTATATCAGAAGCATGGTTCTTAACTTTTCCTGGCTTATTTTTCTCCTAAAAACAAGCCAGGGAAGTATGACTGGTATTGCCTCAATGACAATGTTAAGAACACTAGAATGAAAATAGTTTTGTGGACAGGTAATGCTGGTTTGTCCAACATTTTGTTATCCTTGCTGGCTTTATCAGAGCACTTTCAGTTAATGAACAAGCTGATATTTGTTCTTTCCTTAATTAGCAATGGTGATAGAAAATAATGATATTTTTAGACTATTCATCAGATAGGGGGTATTCTACCAGATACTTAAGAAAATCCATCAGATAGTAGATTCTCCCGAAGATAGTCAAATTAAATTGAAATTTGGATAGACAAATATTAACATAGAGTCTACATAGAAATCAGGTTAAATAAATAAATAATTAAGATAATATCCTATATTTAGTGAGCATTTACTGTGTGCCAAACACCACTTTTGTTCCTTTATCTGTAGCAAGCTATTTCACCTTCATAACCTTGCGATAGTTATATTATTCCAAATTCAAAGATGGATAAACTGGGGTAAAGAAGATTAAATAAATTTCTCAAGGTCACCTTTCCTAATGCAAAAGATAAGAGATATGGTCATTAAAGTTGGGAAAAAAATGTAAAAATGACAGGAACACTGGTATTGGGCTCTGTGAGTAAAGTAGTTCTTGTACTGAATGTTGGTTCTGTCAGTCAGTGGTGGTGTGACCTTAAAAGTATACATTTAATTCTCATCAAATATAAAATGAGGATGAAAATATCTCCTTCACAGGGTCAATATGAGTATATATTATAAAAATATATAGAAAGTGCAAAGACAGATCCTAGCTCATTACCAACAGTCAATACAAGTTGGCTATTTTTGTACTTATACCAATTAATATCTATAAATGCCCAGTTCTGCTCCCTCAAGGGAAAAAATGGTTTCTGATTCTCAAAATACGGTATTTGATAAGGTAACAGCACACCATTTGACTCCAAGTTCTTTTATTAGAATGAGCAGATCTGAAATCCAGATTCAACTGAGGTATATATATCTTGTGCATCTAATTTTCATACCAAGTACAATTGTTCAACTCTTGACTTTAAATTAAAAATTTTTGTCGTTGGTGGTTGTTTTCACATTTTAGTTTTGTAACAGAGGATCTTGCATAGACGTCAACGTCAGCACAGACGCAACTTGTATCTCCAAAATAAAGTGCAATGGACATGGGGTATGTATAATGGTTACTCTCTAAGTATAGTTATTTTGATTCATGTCAATAACATTTTTCAGTATAATAATGCTTAAAATTATTTGGGGTGTAGAAATATATTTGGAAAATTGAAATCGAATAAGAAAAGCAGACTGCATTATTCATACGTGTATATGTGATTTATGTGTTCAGTCAGATCATATAGGCTTCATGAGCAAATAATTTGCTTTGAACTTTGTACTAAAATTCAATACGAAACAATCTATTATCATAATGTTAGATTAAGATTATGAAATTTTGGAAATGAGCTCATTAAGGATTACACATATACATTTATACATACATAAAAATATTGCTTATAATTGAGTGTATGTGTATTGATAAATATTTAAACACTCACACAATATATATTATACATATTACTTATAATCTCATATTTTTATACCAGCAGACTTTCTTGTTCATTATGATCTGCTTCATCCTTGAACACCTTCAATGTGTTTCCCTGCATGTCTCTTCCTTACTATATTTGAGAAGTTATCCACTGATGGACTTTCAGATAATGTTAAATTTTTACTTAACTATTGTAACTAATGGTACAGTGGACACTGTTATACCTTCACCTTTGCACTTTTATCTGACTTCTTAAATTGTTAGCAGTGAAATCTGATGAGCCAAATATATGTACCGTTTAAATTTTCATTAATATTATATTGTCTTCAAGAAATATTATACCAGTTTTTGATCTGACCTGTCATGTATAAAAATGCATATTTCTGGGCTTCCCTGGTGGAGCAGTGGTTGAGAGTCCGCCTGCCGATGCAGGGGATACGGGTTCGTGCCCCAGTCCGGGAAGATCCCACTATGCCGCGGAGCGGCTGGGCCCGTGAGCCATGGCCGCTGAGCCTGCGCGTCCGGAGCCTGTGCTCTGCAATGGGAGAGGCCACAGCAGTGAGAGGCCCGCGTACCAAAAAAAAAAAAAAAGCATATTTCCTTATATTCTGGTCAGACTAGTTTCTCTGTCTTTTGAATCTCTTCAAACATGCTAAATCCATTGTTAACTTGCATTTCTTCAGTAATTAATTATACAGTCCTTAAGTATGTATGGTCACATTTTCCATTTGTATTTCTATTTGTCCATCCATTGTGAAATTATCTACCAGGTTATAGAAATTTTGTAAACTTTGTAAGTTTTTCCAGGCATGTCTTTGGCTTTAACTGTGTGGTTAGTGCCTCCTGCCATACTGATGCTTCCTATTTTATATAGTAATCCAGGAGAAAAGTGACCTGTGTGTCTTTTAAAAATTTTTTCTCTCCCAGATCACTTACATGTCCTATTATTTACAGTTTCTTTTCTGTTTCTTTCCTCTCTTATTTAATTTTAATTAATTTCTTGTTAGGTTTTTCACGAACCTATTTCTAGATTCTCTATAATGTTTCTGGCCCTTCTTTCAATTCACCCACCAGATCACATTTATAGATATTTTCTAGTCTTCCTATTTCTAGCCAAATAAATTTTGCTATCTATGTCTGATTAAGAATACTTCTCCCTTTTGTTTTTCCCCATTTTTTTTTTTTTTTTGGTAAAAATTGGCTCTTATCATGGTTAATTTTTTTGAACTAGCACAATTCATAGTATATTTAAACTCCCACTATTTTATAATTTCTAGCTTCATAATTCCTATGCCTTTCTAGAATAAGACATTGCAGTTGTATCAGAATATTATATACTTTTATTTAAAAGTACAAGAGATAAATAAGAGACAATATATGGGACATTTGAAAAGATATTGCATGAATATTACTATATTAATTTTTAATTTAAGAATTGCTTTCCACATTAATATAAAAAGCTACCTATAATATACTAAATTATAGTACTTTAATAATTTACATTGACTAAAAGTAGCAAATAATGTGTTTAATTTCTATCATATACATCAAACGCACTTTTAAAATTTGGTTTTGGCTTTAGGTTTGCAATACTCTCCATAACTGTCACTGTGATGCTGGATATGCCCCTCCACAATGTGAACCAATGCCTTCATCACCAGGAGGAAATATCAATGACGGGTTTTGGCTTACATCAGGTTAGTATCCAGATCACGGTACTCCAACAGAGCCGTCTGCACTTAGAGGAATAGTATACACCTCCACGGTCTGTGTGGCTGTTGAGCACCTAGCATGTGGGTAGTGCAACCAAGGAACTAAAGTTTCCATCTTATTTCACTTTATTTAATATAAATTTAAATAGTCACTTGTGATTAGTAGCTACTAAATTAGGCAGTGCAGCTCTAGATCATATTGTCAATCAAAATTTTGTATATGGCTTAAATTCAAATCTAGACATGAACACTTTAACAGATCTTCTCTTAATTTTAACAGTGGTTTCCAGAACTTTTCTATTTGTACAACAGAGATTTCTAGATAGGTATAGTTAAATGATAGAATAGGTGATAGTTGTATTATGTAGTCTGTATATTCCAAGGATGTTAACTGTTGTGATGTGCTAGTTCACAGCAGAGTTGCCTCTTTCAAGTTTTAACTCTACTACTGAAAGGTAAAAATAATAAAGTCTTCCACATCCAAAGTATATGGATAGTAGATGGCACAAAACATTTTTTAATTTATTTGGTGAACATTCGTGAACAACTGTAGCATGTTTGGTTTTTCTAAACTTCACAGTGTGAAACTCTCAGAACACTGTAATTCCATTAAGGTCTTTCCATCATTTGTGCTTCTGTTTTGTGCCTCTGTTTTTATTTATTTTATTTATGTATATGTTGTAAACCTGACAATAGAGCATTATATTTGCCTTAAAATAGCCAATGAAATGTTAAAGAATTTTAATGTAAATATTTACATTTATCCCAACCTATTTACCATTTTCTAGGGCTTTTCAATTCCTCCAGCACATTCAGATTTCTGTGTGGGTTCATTTCCTTTCAACCTGTAAAACTCTCTTTGTATTTCTTTTTGTGTGTACCTTGTAGTGATCAATTGTCTCAGCTTTTGTCTTTAAAATGTTTTCATAATGTCTTAATTTGTGAACGGTATTTTCACTAGAAGTAGAATTGCTTCTTTCAGCAATTTAAAGATGTAATCCCATTGTATCCTGTCTTCCGTTTTGTGATGAGAATGCAGCTGTCATTCTTATTATTCATCCCAATAATATAATGCTTCTTTCATTCCTTGTCTGAGTTGCGGACTTTTACTTTATATCTTTGATTTTCCATCGTGTCACTATGGTTTACCAAGATGTGTATTTCTTTGAATTTATCTTGCTTGGTTTGGCGAGATTCTTGAATATATAGGTTCATGTATTTCTGGAAATTTTGAAAAAATTAGTGTCTCTTTTTTAATATTTATTTTTTATTAAGAATATTTTGCTTTTTAAAAAATGTTCACACAGTAGCCTTCACTCTGTGGTATATAGTTCTATGAGTATTGAAAAATGTATGTATTCCGTTCCAACCACCACAGTCATGATGCACAACAGGTCCATCGCCTCAGATCCTCCCTGTGGCTGCTGCCCTTTGTATTCATCTCCCACTGCCAGTTCCTTGCAACCAATGACCTGTCACTATAGATTTGCCTTTTCCAGAATGTTCTGTACAACATACATGCATTTGAGATTCATTCTCATTGGCATATGTTTTAATAGTTCATTCTTTATTACTGTTAAGCCTCCTATTGAAAAGATGAACTATATAGTTTGTTTATCCATTCACACATTGTAGGGTATTTGGGTCGTTTCTAGATTTTGGCAATTTTGAATAACGCTGCTGTAAACGTGCACATAGGCTTTCGTCTGTATTTAAGTTCTCACTTTTTGATGGGTAAATACCTAGGCACTTCTGTCTATATATAAGTTCTCACTATAATACCTATAAGTGAGATAGCTGGATTGTTTACTCAGCGTATTTTTTTAAATGAGTGTATTTTTAACTTTTTAAGAAACAGCCAAAGTGGCTTTACCATTTTCCTTCCCTCCATTCATCTGTGAGAGTCCCAGTTACTCTGCACAGATGGTCCACACTTCACAAGCATTTGGTATTGTCATTTTTGGTGGTTTTGTTTGATTCTTTTGGCCAGCTTTAGATGTGTAATGATATCCCACTGTTATTTTTAGTTAGCTTATTATGTTGAAATAATTATACACTCATAAAGAGTTGCAAAAACATTTAGAGGGCAGTCTTACAAATACTTTACTCAGCTTCAGTCAATGTTAACATGTTTCAGTACTACAGTAGAATATCAAAACCAGGAGATGGACATTGATGAAATACACAGACCTTATCACATTTCACCAGTATACATACACTTATCTGTGTATACGTGTGTGTATGCATTCACATGTGCGTATATTTAGTTCTATGCAATTTCACCACATGTTCAAGTTTGGGTACCCACCATCGCAATCAAGATACAGAACTGCATCATCACTACATGGCCCCTGATATTGTTCCTCCTTTATATAGCTACACTCATTCCCTCTTTCCCCTTTCCAAACTTTTGGCAACCACTAAACTGCTCTTCATCTTTCTAATTATGTTATTTCATGAATGTCATATAAATGGAACCATGTAGTTTGTATCTTTTTCAGGTTGTCTTTTCCTCTCACTTCATTCCTTTGTATTGATGACTAGTATTCCTTTGTATGTCTGTAGCATATTTTGTTTAATTATTCACCCATTGAAGGACATTGTGTGGATGGCAAGTTTTAGTTATTATGAATAGATCTGCAATGAAAATTTGTGTGGAAGATTCTGCATGAAGATAAATGTTTAATTCTCTGGGAAGCATGGCCGAGAGTGCAGTTTCTGTGTCTATGGTAAGCCATTTATAATTTTAAAAGCAACTGCCAAGCTTTTTGCAGAGTGGCTATATACTGTTTGACATCCCCACCAGTGATAAATGAATGGGTTTTTTGCAGCCTTGCCAACATTTGAAGATACCACTATTTTTTTTTTGCCATTCTATTGGTGTGTTTTAATATCTCATTGTGTTTTTAATTTGTACTTCCCTAATGGATAATGATATTGAATATCTTTAATGTGTTTATTTGGCACCTGCATATCCACTTCAGTGAAAAGTCTGTTCATATCTTTTTCCCATTTGCTAATTGTATTGTTTATTAAATGTTGAGTTTTCACACAAACATCTATTTTGTGGGATTTGTGATTTGAACATATTCTCTCCAAGTGTTTTTTCTCAGACGAAAAGGGTTGTTTTTCCAATTCTTATTTTGATAAGCTCTTCTTTTCCTTCTTGGATCTATGCTTTTGGTGTCAAGTATATGAATTCTTTGTCAGTCTTAAGTCTTGAAATTTTTTGCTATGATATCTGTAAAAGGTATAGTTTTATGTTTTATATTTAATTCCATGATCCATTTTGAGTTACTTTTTATAAAGGGTGGGAGATTAATTTTCCAATTTATGGGTGTCAAATTGTTCTAGCACAATTCTTTGAAAAAGCTGTCTTTTGTCCACTGTGTTGATTTTGCACCTTTGTTAAAAATTAATTGGACATTTTTGTGTTGATTTATTTCTCAGATCTCTATTCTGTTCCATTGATCTGTGTGTCATTCCCTCCACCAAAACTACACTGTTTTGATTATTATAGTTATAGGGTAATCTTGAACAGCAGGAAAAGTGAGTCTTCCCATTTCATTCTTCTTTTTCAAAATGGTTTTGGCTATTTTAAGGTTTCTCCTTTCCATATACATTATGCTTGTCTATGTTTACAAAAAAATTTTGTCATGATTTTGATGCAAATTGTGTTAAACGTATGGATCAATTTAGGAAGTTTCACATTTTTATTATTTACTGTTGAATCTTCCTGTCTATGAACACAGTATTTCTTTCTATTTACATATCTTCTTTAATTTCCTTCATCATAATTTTGTAATTTTCACCAGATACTGTACCTTTTATTATTTCATATTTGTTATTTCACTTTCTTTAGAGCTACTGTAAATAATGTTGTACTATAATAGAACATATTTTAATTCTATATTTATAAACACCAATTAAAATGATTAATCAATGTTTATCACTCCTACATCATCTAACTCCTTTCAATCAACTTTGCATGTATATTTGTCCACTTGTGAATCATGTCAAGTAAATGTTCATGCCCAAATGTAATAAAAGGTGAAAAGATACTATCCTAGACCTTCTTTACAATACAGAATGTTCTAGGTATTTGTGACAAAATATTACATGCTGAAGTATGATTAACTGGATGAGAATATCATATTTCCTTTTTGTTACTAGAAATATTCTGTTCATTCATTGATTCTTCAGTTGGAGGAAAATTATGATAGCATCGTCCACTCTGATGACTTGTAGTATGAGATTTCATTTGGATGATCAATATCAACACCACCATTATAAAGTTTAAAAACAAGAGCCCTGGAGGGGCTCTTTTGTACCTTCCTGAAAGTTGATATATTACTTGGGCAACAAAATTAGAAAACTGAAATTTGCCAATGGAAAAAATAAGGAGTCCAGAAATAAACTCTCACATATGCAGTCTAATGATTTTCAGTTAGGGTGCCATGACCACTCAAGGGGAGAAAGGACGGTCTTTTCAACAAATAATATGGGGATAACTGGATATCAATATGCAAAAGAATGAAGTTGGACCCTTACTTACACCTTAAAAAAAAATTAACTCCAAATGAATCAAAGATTTAAATGTCAAGAGCTAAAACTATAAAATCCTTAGAAGAAAACAAAGGGGACAATATTCATAACATTAGATTTAGAAATGATTTATTGAATATGACACTGAAAGCACAAGCAACAGAAGAAAAAAGTAGATAAATTAGAATTTTATAATTAAAAACCGTTGTGCATCAAAGGACACTATTGATAAAGGAAAAAGCTAACCCACAGAATAAGAGAAAATGTTCACAAACCATATATCTGATGAAAATTAATATGTAGAATATGTAAGATATTCCTACAACTCAGCTACAAAGAAACAGAAAATCCAATTAAAAATGGCAAAAGACCTGAATAGACATTCCTTCAAAAAAGATACATAGATGGACAATAAGCACATGCAAAGTCGCTCAACGTCACTAATTGTGAGGGAATTGCAGGTCAAAACTCCAACTAGACACTAATCCAAACCTATTGGGATGGCTATTATTTAAAAATTTCAGAAGATATCAAGTTCTGATGAGAATGTGGAGAAATTGGAACCCCTGTGCATTGCTGGTGGAAATGTAGAAGTGCTGCAGCCCGTGTGGAAAATGGTATGGTGGTTCCTCATAAAATTAAACATAGAATTCCATATTATCCTGAATTTACACATCTAGGTATATACCCCAAAGCACTGAAAGCATGGACTCACAGATATTTGGACACCCATGTTCTTAGCAGCATTATTCACAATAGCCGAAAGGTGAAAACACTCAAACGTCCATCAACAGTATACCCATATGGTGGTATATACATACAATGGAAAATTCAGCTTTAAAAAGGAATGAAATTCTGACACGTGGTACAATATGGATGGAACTTGACAAGCTTATGCTAACTAAAATGAGCCAGTCACAAGAGGACAAGTATTGGATGATTGTGCTTTTATGAGGTACCTACAGTAGTCAATTCATAGGGACAAAGTAGAAAGGTAGTTGCCTGGGGCTGGAGGAAGGGGGACTGGTAAATCGATGTTTAAAGGATTGAGTTTCAGTTTGGGAGGATGAAAACCTTCTAGAGTTTGATGGTAATAATAGATGCACAAAGATGTGAATGTACTTAATGCCATTGACTGTACACTCAAAAATATTTAAAGTAATAAATTTCATGTGTTGAGTATTTTACCACAGTAAAGCAAAATTGTCAGGCAAAAATTCCATTTTATGACATCACCAAAAATAATACAAAGTTTAGATATAATTTTATGGAAAGAAGTGTAAGATATACACTGAAAGCTAAAACTACATTATTGAAAGAGTGATCTACATAAATGTAAAGACATCTCCTGTTAATGTATAGGAAGACTCAATATTGTTATTACTCCAGATACTCTCAAAATTGATCTACAAAGTCAACACAATCCTTAACAAACCCAAGCTGTCTCTTTTGCAGAAACTGTAAAGTTGATCTTAAAGTCTTAGAGAAATTCAAGCAACACAGAATAGTAAAAACAATCTTGAAAACATAGTTTTCAAGAAAACTTGAAACTGAAAACACAATTCCAAAACATATTACAAAGCTAAATAATCAAGACAGTGTAGTACTGTCCCAAGAATAAGGATAGATATTTAGTTCAATAGAAGAGAGAGTCCAGAAATAAAGCTTCATGCTAACAGTCATGGATTTTTGACAAAGATGTCAAAACAATTCAAAGGACAAAGGATGGTCTTCTAAAACAGTGGTGTTGGGACAAGTAGATATCCACATGCAAACGAAGTTAGATTACTGCATCACAAGGTTCACAAAAATTAACTGAAATTGGATCATAGATCTAAGTGTAAGAGCTAAGGTTATAAAACACTCAGAACACATATTAGTAAATCTTTGTGACCTTGGCATAGGCTGTGTTATCAAAGACGCCAAAGCACAAGTGAAGAAAGAAACAATAGACTGATTGAATTTCATCAAAATTGATAACTTTTGTGCTGCAAATGGTAACAACCAAGACAGTGAAGGACAAACTACAGAGTGGGAGAATATATTTGTAAATGTTATATCTCATAGGGGACTTGTATCCAGAATATATGAAGAACACTTACAAGTCCATAACAAAAAGACAAATAACCCAATTAAAAATGGGAAGGGATTTAGGGACTTCCCTGGTGGTGCAGGGGACATAGGTTTGAGCCCTGGTCCGGGAAGATCCCCCATGCCGCGGAGCAACTAAGCCCGTGCGCCACAACTACTGAGCCTGTGCTCTAGAGCCCGTGAGCCACAACTACTGAAGCCCGTGTGCCTAGAGCCTGTGCTCCACAACAAGAGAAGCAACTGCAATGAGAAGCCCACGCACCACAACGAAGAGTAGCCCCCACTCGCCGCAACTAGAGAAAGCCCGCGTGCAGCAATGAAGACCCAACGCAGCCTAAATAAATAAAGGGAAGGGATTTAAATAAACACACCTCCATAGAAGATATACCAATGGCCAAAAAGCCCATGAAAAGATGTTCAACATCTTAGGAAAATGCAAACCAAAACCACGAGATACTACTTCACACTCATTAGGATAGCTATTATAATAAAAAACACAGGCAACAAGTACTAGTGGGGATGTGGAGAAATTGGGATCTTCTTGGTGCTCTTTTTACCACTACTGCTCAAACTCTGGTATCTCTTTTCCACTCTCACCCCAGTAAGAGCTGCTGTCTAATTAGCTTCAGATTGTCTCATACTATGTATGTATATATACACATATATATTCCTTATCCTTCTGCCAAGGACACCTGCAAGGATCCCCTTAACAGTTTTGGAATCCTTAATTTCAGAGCAACTTTCTGTTCAATGCTGCACCCTTCAGGTTCCCACCATTTCTTCTGCTGTGAGCTCTGTCTTCTGCTCCATGGGAGTGATGTACTTTGCTTAGGACTCCAATTCTCTGTTCTGAGATCAGCAAATTATCCATAGGTAGAATTGTATTTCCACAAAATCAACATCATGTTTTCTTTTCTTCAGATATTTTAGTTCTGTGTTTCCTGTTGACTTCCAGAAACCATTTCCTTCATGTCTTATCCTGTTTCATATTTTTATTATTTGACACATTGAATGGAAAAATTTCATCATGCCCACAAGTAGAAGCTCCCAATCTTTCTTCCTTAGAGTAATGGATATCTCCCAGTTAATCTAATAGTGATCTCTTTAATCAGTCTTTGGAGTAATTAACCACATGAGAAGGAAGCTCCACTTGCAACATGATAATTTTAGTAAAGATGGATTAAAGGAGAATGGACCTTTTCCGATGGGTGAGGCCAGGAAAGGAGAGCTATAAAGTGTTGAGTTCTACCATAGCATGAGACTGCTGTATGTTTGATTAGTTTCAATATTTTTGCATATATTTGCTAATTTATTTCTTATAATACATAAAACTTCCTAAATCACTTTAAGGTAAATTACTTCTAATCAACATATAGTTGGACTGTGTGTGTGTTTCAACATCACCGATCCTTTTGTCTTTTTGAGGGGGCATTAAATTCATTTACACTTAATATCCTCAATAGTTGCTTTGGTGGTAATTCTGATTGCTTGATATAGTTTTTTGTATTTTAATTGGTTTATTTCTTTTGCTTAACTGGACCAAGTTTCCATAGATTTAGTTTTCTAGTTTTATGTAATGTCTTTATAATGCCAAGAGGAATATCTATTTTTCTAATTAGTACAATCAAAATTAAAACAATATCACTTTATACATCTATTATGTAAATTAACCTAGTCTACTATTTTTTTTTAAATTAGCCTCAGTTATATCAATAATTTTCCATAAATAATTTTTGAAATAGTTCTTTTCTTTTTTTGCTCTATATTTAAAATGGAAGAACCTATTAGGTGAAAATATCAATCTAATGTGTTCTAAGTAGCAGTTCATAGAAGGGAATATGATAGAATAAAATACATTAGAAAGTAGCACATAAATAAATATTAAATATACATACAAAGGTTAAAAATAAATTTTATATATATATATTTGACAGAAATATATAATGCACTTTGGGGCATAGTCACAGAGTATTGGAAAACACTTTTAAATGTAAGTTTATTAACTGTGATTATATTATTTGAATTCCAAAGTTTTATAATTCAAATTATTAATATGCTTTGAATACCATTTTTGAAAAAGTTAAAAGGTACTCTTATGTTTTCAGGTAAAAGTACAGACATGTTGGTAACATGACATGGTGCTTCTCGAAAAAACGGCCTTGTGATCAGTTTCTACGTTTTCCTGCCTTTCCTCATTTTAATTCTCATCATTGCTCTTAAATGGAATAAAATGAAGATATTTTGGAACAGAGAGGGTACAGTAAGTGAAGGGTGAGTAAACTTATTATCTTTAATATTTAAAATGATTTAGGAGAAAATTCAAATATTATTCAGAATATTATAAGTAGGGACTCTTGGATGGATGGGGTAAATGTTCAGAAACATACCAAATTTTTTTCAGATTTCAGGCAGGTGGGTAAGTTTCATGTTTATATAGGCCCAGGAACAACTGAAGTAACTCAGTAAATCCTCAGTACCTTTCGAATAGCAAGCCATGTTGGCTGTAACTGCTTTAGAAGGTCTGTCTACTTCCCAAGCAACCCTGTTTCCTTGCACTGACATTCACTTGTGCCAAGAAGATTAATAGAGACAGAGCAGCATAGAATAAAGAAGGTGAAGATTAATAGAGACAGGGAAGTACAGAATATGGGGAAACTGAGAAAATATAAGATGGCAAAGAATGAGGGAGAGAACACACATAGGATACTGCCCATTTTACACATAATCAATATCACTCATGTGTTTCTAAAATTAGAATTAAGTCACTTGAGCAGCTTTTCCATTTTTTTTTTGTTTTTCTTGTTTTGTTTTTTTTTTGTAGAGCAGAGCTTGATTAGGTCTTTTTTTTAATGAGGTATAATTAACATATGACATATTAGTTTCATGTTTACAGCATAATGCTTTGATATTTGTATATATTGCAACATGATCACCACAATGAGTCTAGTTAATATTTGTCACCGTACATAGTTAACAAAAATTTGGTTTTCTCCTGATGAGGACTTTCAAGATCTACTCTTTTAGCAAGTTTCAAGAGTGTAATTCCTTATTTTAACTATAGTCGCCATGCTGTACATTATAGCCCCATGACTTGTTTTTTTTTACAACTGGAAGTTTGTACCTTTTGACCCTCTTATCCATTTTGCTCACCGCCCCCTCATCCCATTTTTCTGGCAACCACCAATCTGTCCTCTGTATCTATGAGGGTGTTTTTTTTGTAGATTCCTCATGTAAGTGGGATCATACTTTGTCTTTCTCTGTCTGATTTACTTCACTTTCATACTGCTTTTTTCTTTACTGTAACAACAATACAAGCCACAATTTGCTTAGTGAATACTTAGGGAAATGAGAATGCAGAAGCAAGGGTAAAGAAGTGGGTCTTGTTTCTTCATTGTAAAGGAAATCATTTTTGTTTCCCGTTTGTGTAGCCAGAGACAAAATAATGATATAAAATTTCAATCAACACCTCTACTTCCCAAGTTAGTTAATCTTATGTATGAACAAGTCAGCAGCGACCAGGTAATTCAGGGTAGTCTTCTGCATGACTCATCAATCATTCAACTGTTATAAACTGACTTAATTGAATGATATCTGGCATGTCTTCCTGTGCTCTTACTTAAGACATCTTGGACAAATCTGAATAGTTGCAAGAACTTGACCTGACTTTGGGAAGAGATGCTAGAGTAAGGTACCACTGATCATAAAGAACAAAGTCTGCTCGTGACAGCCTAAATTTTGGAGCAACAGTAAATGGTTTCAGGGCTGCAAGGGCAAGAAATGATGTAGAGCTGAAACACAGAAGGGTGGTAATGTACTGGATGATTATAAACTAGGCCATTGTCTCCATCACCCAAAGCCTTTACGGTTGATATCGTCTCTTCTTGTGCATGTCCATTCTCTCCAAGATGACTGCTCTGCTTACACATGGCCCGGAGTACCTAGTTCAACTCTTTCTAGTTTCATTTTCAAGTAAAAATCCCAGTAATCTGCCAAAACCAGTGCCTGTTAGTTCATTTTCTGAAGAGACAGAAGGAAATAACTGTGCAAGTGTATCTCATTTCAGCCAGTGTTCTGTCTGGATTTATAATCCTGAGTTAGGTTTTCAAGCCTGATGTTATCATCTGTGGCCAAAGAATTGTAGCCATTTAGTAGGAACCTTTACACCATGACATTCCTCTTCAACAGGAGCTGTGTATAGGAGCCAAAGTATAAATGGAGACTGTATAAATACCATAAAGTGTAACCAAGCATAGCTAATAGAGAGGCCTCATTAAGGACCTCATTAACAGAAGTGGAATAATAACTATTCATGTAGGTATTTGATAGAAAGCATATAACTGAAGTTATGATAATTTAAGAATTTACGTGTAAATTATCTGTTGAAATTGGAGAAGCACTATCATAGATATTTCAATATTCCATCTGGTCTTCCATGTAGACAAAATAGAGAAAAGTAATAGATGGATTTTTAGTTTGAAATTTAAAAAATGCTTAACATATTCAAAATTTAGTCTAACCTTCGGGAAAAACAAACGCTAGAATATATGATCCCTGAGTGGCATATAGGAAGCAAAGTGGATATTGGTACATATTAACTGAGTCATTAGGACAAATCTAGCTTCATTACTTTTCTTGACTTTAAGATTACAGTGTTTCCTAACCTTAAAAACAGTTGTTACTTTTAAACAGGTCTCTATCGGAAGACAGCAGTAGGAACAGTAACAGCAACCAGTTTTAGAGTTAAAGTAAAAGAATCAAACTATTGCCAAAATGATATAATTCATTAAATACTTAAAACAATATTTTTAACAGTACCTCAGTATAAGGAAGATATTATTCCCATATTTCATCATTTTGACATCTATTTGTTGCTATCCTATACTAAAACAAAGACTAAAACAAAGCATTTGATGTGAATTTTATTTTATACTTATCTAGAAACATTTAATGTTAACTCACATTAGCCACAGATTTATTAACCAACATCTTTGTAAAAAGAAATGACTTTAAAGGGATTTTTAAATATTTTCTTAAAATATTTATGTGCAATCATGCATTTGATTGGTAGATTTAACGTTCTAAACAAGAGGTTTACACAAGTTTTCTCCCAACACCTGTGTTTATTCCTCACTGCCTCCCCGGTTATTGTTCTCCTTATTTTATTTCTTTTAAACTTTTTCATTTTGTACTGGAGTATAGCCGATGAACAACGTTGTGATAGTGTCAGGTGCACAAAAAAGCAACTCAGCCGCACGTATTCATGTATCCATTCTCCCCCAGGCTCCGCTCGCATCCAGGCTGCCACAGAACATTGTGTTCTCCTTATTTTAGAAATAAGGAAGCAGACATAAAGAATGTAAATAATTCCGCACATGTATAGAATTTTAGTGAGTTTTGACTTTGAGTTTGACAACCAGACGCCAGGGTTGAAGTCTTAAGAGCTCCACAATTTTGCCACGTATTTTCTGATACAAGACTGGTGATGGGGAATGGAATTTACACTTATTGAGGACCTAGAGGATGCCAGGCAAACGCTAAATACACTCACCCTCCAAGGCAGAAGAACAATTCTTTACCGTCAGTTGGGATAAAGGAGGCTTCTGTACATGTCGTTCAAATTTCTAACTCGTGTAAAGAAATCGTGATATTTGACATATTAGACTTATCCCTGGAAGTAAAGGAAAACAATCCAAAACTCATCTAAGTGTGAGATCCCGAGATCATCTCTTTACTTACCTGCCACATCTGACTTTGATGGAGAAAAAAGTCAGTGGGTCTCTGTTTCCTTATCGGCCACCAAGCAAATCATTTATGACTCCTGTCCTCAATGTAAAGTAGTCTTATTTCTGCCTAGACCACCCTCTCCCTCTTCTCTGATCACTTTACTAAAGGCCCGCATCTTAGGTGAATATTCTGGCCCTCGGCTGTCTTCTTCTCATGTCCTCCGTCACAGTTCCTTCATCATGCTGGGTGTCTTCACCTGAACTTCTCACCTCCACACAACTTCAGTCATCTTCTCTTACAGCGGTACAGTGAGCACGCATCTCCCCGGCTTTCTCCAAGTCTTAAGTCGTAAATTCAATATTTTGTTTTCTTTTACACTTTTTTCTATTTTTCACAGTCATCTCCTGCCACCAGTACTTTATGGTTATAGTAAGGTCTTGCCTCAAGAATTGGACACATTCGTCCGATAGACATATTTTATAAGTTGGTACTGAAAGGTGATTCTTTATGGGGAAGATGAGAGAAGTGGGGCTAACTGGGCAGTTGGCACTGAAGGAGGAACTGGGTGGCAACTTTAAATGTGGCTGACTGAGTAGGCCCTAGGGAGCAAGTGACGAGTCAGCAAGGAATTGGAGGAGGCGCAAATAATGACCTAGTTTAGGCATTTGAAAGGAGTCACCTGACATCACCATCAGCTCACAGAAGGCTTCTATGTAAATGCAAAGGATACAGTACAGCAAGAGAGGGTGCCCGCAAGCACTGTGGGTCAGAGAGGCGCCTGAGGCACAAGGTCTCAAGGTTCCTTATTTTAAATTTTAAAAAGCCCATCATAAATCCCACTGCACTTATCTCAGCAAAAAGTGAAACCAGATATTCAGGCTTTCCCACAGGTAAAGAGAGAGCTTTACCATTCCAGCTGTAAACCAAGTCTGTCTTAGACAGACATAGAGCTGGCAGAGCAACCCATGCATATACCTGGGCAGGAGCTTTTCAAGCACATGAATGATACAATGAAAAAAAAATGTCAGGACTAATCCAGGACAGAAGGGATGTTACCTCAGACCAGGGATAGTAAAGATGGTCTTAGGAATAAATTTTGAAGGTGAACCAACAGAATGAATTGAGAGTTTGGCTGTAGAGTGTAAGAAGAAGTACTTAAATGATGTTCATTGCTATACAGCAGGAAGATAGCAGGGCTACCATGTAAAGCCAGACCTCTCTGTGTCTAAATTTGTGCTCTTAATATATTTAAAAATTTATTTTAAAATGTACGGATGTTGAAGGAGAAAATCTGCCTAGGTAACTTTGAGCCAGGACCAGTGTCTGATATGCCACGATTAAAAGGTTACATTTCCTCATAGATGAATGGAACGTAGTTGAAGTATTTTTGACGTGGTAAGGGAGGGATTTAGCAAGTTATGGTGTGCTTTTTACAAAATTCACAGGGATAAATTAGGAGAAAATTCAGTCAGATTCAGTCAGAACTGGAGACTAGTGAAATGGAATGCACAGGAAAAGTGTGATGAGGGCAGGATTGGTTAAGACGGAAAGAACAACACAGTTTTCAGAAACCTAACAGGGGTAGACTTGGTTGAAGTGGTGACTGGATAGATGTATTTGGGTTAGAATAAGAGAGAACTACAAAGACAAACATTTCTGACACAATGGATAATGACGGCTTTTACTAATGGCGTGTTGTAGAGCAGCTGAGAACCAGCTTGGTTTTGGAGCCATGAAGCGGAGGGGAGTAAAGAAGGAGTTTGTTCTGAACATGTGTGTGTGGGACACCTGTTGGAAATGCACAGAGGAGTGTTGGGAGTTCTCCTCCTCTGTAGATAAAAATAGAGAAAAGAGCAATTATTTCCTTCTTCACATATTGTATTGCTCTTTTTCTCTCTATTTCCTTGTTCATGACTTAGAGTGCATGTAAATGAGACATATATAAATAGCAGTTTATAGCATTTCCTTTTAATGTGGCTATCGCAAATGTTTCTGGAAAAAATCAAATCAAAGAAACAAAAAAACCTTGGGTTTACAAATTCTGTAGAGCAGAAGTATATATTGTGACAGTATTAGCTGTCTTATATTAATTAATTGATATACCTGTAGTTCTGTAGTAAAATTAGACAACTTTTATTAACCATTAAAAATGTAGCATTTCCTTTTTCTGTATTTCTTTTAGAATGGTAACCACACGATACTGTCAAAAGCCATAATTTGGAGAAAAGATATTGCCAAGAAACACACCATTAACTGGCCTGGTTCACGAATTTTAAAAATCTGCTTTTCTCTCCTTTTGTGATGGCTTAAAACTTTGAATTTCAAAAACAAAAGTAAATCCTGCAAGTGAAAGTATGTCTCCTTGTGTCAATTCATTCTGTTCTCGAGCCCAAGTTTGTGTGCCCGATGCACACTGAGGCCAAACAAAGGGAAACGTCAGTGTTTGGAGCAGAGAAAGGTTTACTGCAAGGACCAACCAAGGAGAACGGACAGCTCATGCTCAAAAGTGCCAACTCCCTGATGGCTCTTGGGGAAGAGTGTTTATAGGCAAAATTTGGGGCAAGGGCTGCAGGGTATGGAACCTTGCCCTGATTGGTTGTTGGTGAGGTAACAGGGCGCTGTTCCAGGAGTCTCAGTCATCAGCCTTTCCTGCCAGTGTGGGTCCACATGCTTGTGCTCAGCCTCAAGTGACTTCCTGCATCTGGCTTGAGGGGGTCCTAGTTCCCGTTGAAGAACTCAGACACACGCGTCAGATGGTTCTGCACATCCCCGAAGACGAACGGCACCAGGCCCCATGCTGCACTGTCGTTTCTTCCTGCCTTCCCTCACTTCCCTGATTAGTAACTGTTTGAATACGCCCTTTGGAACTCAGGGAAGGTCTGGGAAGCTGAAAGCCTTTTTTCCGACAAACTGGAAGCTGGGGACACGGAAAGCCTTTTGTGCCCAGGAGGGCCCACAGGGGGCCTTCTACCGCCATGATCCTCTAGTAGGAAATAAGCAGGTTGGCCTCTTTCGAACCTGCAAGGCTGTTGCATCCCAACGGAAAACTTTCCATTGTGCACTCCGGCCACCGACTGCCCTCAGACACCCGTGGCCCTGCTAATCGCTCCCATCTCAAGAGAGGACACCTAGAATCTGCACCTCTGCAATAGTTCATGATTCTCATCCCCTACCCATTCCAAGCTTCGGGATATTGAGAGGAAGGGTTGCTAGACAAGGTCAGCCCCAGAGCCCTCAGAGACTCACTGGCATCCATTCTATCTTCAAGGAACTGCTCACACTGAGTTCCTGGTCATAGATAACTGTCCTGTCTCCAGGTGATACTTCCCTGCCCTCGTGGAAATTGAGCTCTAGAATATATCTTTTTTTGTCCTTTGAAGGAACCCAGACTTGCTGCTCTTTCCTGACTGAAGCTGAGCTTTTCTGGGTGACAGTTTCTTGCTTCAGTGCCCCCTCTCTTCATCTCCCTCTTCCTGGGATGGGTTCACTTCTGCACACCTCAAAGCATTATTTGTGGATTAGAGATCCATCAGCCTATCTGGAGTCTAATTAGGACCTACAGAATTTCCATCCATATAAATGAAGGTGATCCTGGGTCAGGGGTGGGAGCATCTCATCACAAAGACCAAGAGTTTCCTTTTCCAAATGAGCAAATGATGAATGGATACACAAGATGGGGTCCGTCCATACAATGGGATAGTATTCAGCCACAAAAAGGAAGCACTGATATTGCTACAATGTGGATGAACCTTGAAACCGTTATGCTAAGTGACTAAAGCCAGTCACAAAAACCACGTATTCTGCATCTGTATGAAACATCCAGAGCATGGACATCTAGAGAGACTAAGATTAGTGGTTGTTTACTGCTGAAAGTGCGGGTGGGGATTGAAAAGCTGGGGTGGATGATGGTAATAACTAAAGGGTAGAGGACTTGTTTTTGAGATGAGGGAACTGAAATTGACTGTGGTAATGGTTGCACATATCTGTGAATACACTAAAAACCCTACAATCATTCACCTGTGTGCTTTAAGTGGGTGAACTCTGTGGTAAAAATAATACACATTGGGATGATTCTACCATAACTTTCCCTCATCCCCTTTGCCACTAACTTATTTGGGGCCATTATGATCACTGTCCTGCCTTATTTAATCATAATTTCTCAGGATCAGTTTCTCAGGAGTACTACCACCTAGCAGGTCCAAGTTTTAGACCTAAGCAGAGTTTATTTTTGCAACTATTGTTATAACACATCCTTGCTGTGGAGTGCACTGGGATAAAGGAAGGTGTGGGTGAGTGGCAGGCAGAAGTTGAGGTAGGTTTTGAGTGTGAGTAGCTTAAGATATTTGTCAGAAAATTCAAAGACAATTACATGTTCTGTCTTCTGCAGTGGTGTCACTTTTCCCCTCTGAGTTTGTCTTGCTGGCCTCCCCATTTCTAAATCTTCCTTTTTACGGTTCTAACAGGAACTGTTAACAAGATACACTAAGGTTCCATTTCAACGTTTTCTTCCCTTTCCTCAACAGATTATAATCAAACATTGTAAGAATAGGCACACAGTTGAAGAATTGTGCTTTTTATTGTCTCATGCAGAATTGAGTCCAATATCCTTTTTTTTTTAATTGAGGTAACATTGGTTTTTAACATTGTATAAGTTGCATGTGTACCACATTTTTCAACTTCTTTCAGTGTGCCCACCACCAAATTTTTAGTTTCCATCCCCCACCCTTCTTCCCTTCTGATTACCATTACTCTGTTCTCTCCTATTTGTTTGTTCTGCTTTGGTTTGGTTTCTTAATTTATTTTTTTCCGCATATGAGTGAAATCATACAGTATTTGTCTTTCTCCACCTGACTTATTTCATTTAGCATGATACCATCAAGGTGCAACCATATTGTCACAAATGGCAAGATTTCATCTTTTTTACGACTCCTATTCCATTGTGTATACATACCACATCTTTATCCATTCATCTGTCAGTGGTCACTTAGGTTGTTTCCTTATCTGGGCTATTACAGATAATTCTGTAATGAACATAGGGGTGCATATATCTTTTTGAATTATGTTTTCAGTTTCTTTGGATAAATACCCAGAAGCAGAACAGCTGGATCACATGGTAGTTCCATTCTTAATTTTTTGAGGAATCTCTATACTAGTTTTCATAGTGGCTACACAAGTTAAATTCCTCCAAATAGTGTATGAGGGCTCCCTTTTCTCCACACCCTCTACAACACTTGTTACTTCTTGCCTTTTTGATAATAGCCATTCTAAAAGGCATAAGGTGGGCTTCCCTGGTGGCGCAGTGGTTGAGAGTCCGCCTGCCAATGCAGGAGACACGGGTTCGTGCCCCGGTCCGGGAAGATCCCACATACCGCGGAGCGGCTGGGCCCGTGAGCTGTGGCCGCTGAGCCTGCGCATCCGGAGCCTGTGCTCCGCAACGGGAGAGGCCACAACAGTGAGAGGCCCGCATACCGCAAAAAAAAAAGTGCATATTTCCTCATATTCTACCACAACAACAACAACAAAAAAATGAAAGGCATAAGGTGATTCCTCATTCCAGTTTTGATTTGCCTCATTTCCCTAACAATTAGTGAGGTTGAACATCTGTTCATGTGCCTGTTGGACATCTGTGTATCTTCTTTGGAAAAACAACAATTTATGTCTTCTTCCTACTTATTAATGGGTTGTTTTGTGAATTTTGAATTGTATGAGCTGTTTGTATATTTTTGATATTAAGCCATTGTTGGTCTCATTGTTTGCAAATATTTTCTCCCAGACCACATGTTGTCTTTTTGTTTTGTTGATAAAACCTTTTAAGTTTAAAAGGTATAAAACCTTTTAAGTTTAATTAGATGCCACTTGTTTACTTTTGGTTTTATTTATTTTGCCTTAGGAGACTGATCCCCCCCCCCACAAAAAAAATTGGTACAATTTATGTCGAAGAGTTTTCTGCCTATGTTCCCTTGTAGAACTTTTATGGCTTCAGTTCTTACATTTAGGTCTTCTATCTTCTCTTCCTGCACAGTATAACTAAGGACTTGTTTTATCCGGTAGCATGTCTTTATACAGGGGATTTATTTTCAACTATATAAATATGAAAGTAGAAGACTATTTTTCCTTTCTCTGAGTGAGCACTAGAAGTCCAGCTTCTGGTTCCTATATCTTGCCTTAAAACCTGGTGGTTAGCCAGATATCATCTCTCATGCTCTGATTTGTCTTTAACCTTCTTTCAAATTCTGATACTGGGATTTTCCCTTTTTTTCAAGCTTAGCTCTTATAGGATAACAGGAGAGGGTAACAACTAACGTATTTTTCCATGGTGCTAGATAATATTCCATGTTTTCATTCACACATATGCACACACGTACACACAATATTTTTCTTTTAGGTATAAATTAAATTTTACTCGCTATAAATTTTTATTGATATAGAAAAATTAGAGAAGTTCTAAGAATTTAGCTTGTAATGATGAAAAAGATGAGAAAAGTATCATTTTATTTATCAAGGTTAAATCATATGAAATGCCACTCTATACTACCCCCCATTTTTTTTTTTTTTGGTAATATCTCACTCCAAATTTCTTTACCATGGCCTTGCCTATATTTAGAACTTCCATCTTGTCATTCCTTCACTTCATTCCTTATACTACAGGCTTTGAACAGGTTCCCATACAAGTTCCCTACTGCTATTCAAAATGCTAGATCATTTCCCAAACTTTCTATCTCAGCCTAAACATCAATTCCACAAATAGGTTTTTCTAACTATCTTATCTATATGATTATACCCCTCCTCAAAATTCTCTATTCGGGCACTCCATTTCTTCAGAGCGCTTTTCACAATCTCTTTATATTTGGGAAGTTTGTCATTAATTTCCTATTAATTTTCTTTCTCCTCTTCTGTAATATATGCTCCAAGTGTGGACAAAGTCCCTTTCTTTCACATATGCCACTATATTCTTTTTTTTTTTTTGGCCGCACCATGTAGCATGTGGGGTCTTAGTTCCCCAAAAGGGATTGAACCCGTGCCCCCTGCAGTGGAAACATTGAATCTTAACCACTGGACCACCAGGGAAGTCCCCAGTATGCCACTATATTCTTATTTTCTATTGTAGTGCCTGACACGTATGTATATTGAATTAGTTTTGCAAACTGAATGATTTGATTTAATAAGAAAGTTAAATAAATGTGTTTTATATTGATTTCATCAGAAATACTAAGTGTGTTTAAGGCTATGGAATTTGGGCATGCCAAATTTTTCACCAGAGAACACTGGTAGTTTAATTACTTTTTTCCGTTGTTTCATGCTTCTTAATCAATTAACTAGTATGGATATTTGTATCAAAGATTTATCAAAATAAAGTGTAATATGTGCTCAACATAAAGCACTAAAGTATAAAATTTTATAGGATCAAAACTGTTTTAATACATTACTTGCTTTTGTTTTCTTCTTACATAATGGTGTTCTCTTCAATCTTCTTTATTTCAGTATCCAGGTGCAATAACATTGGAGGGATTTTTAGTTATTATAGCTCAATTATTTGGCCTTAAATTAAGATTAACGTATGATGACATCCACAAGTGTTCCTGTCCAAGAGCTACATGCATAATGAATCATGAAGCAGTGTAAGCCTTGTTTTTCTTTTGAATTAATTTCACACACACATTTGTGACGTTGTTTACAAGACATGGTGAATTTCTTATTCTTTATACTCAGTTCTACATCAAAAGTTGGAAAGGTATGTTGTGCCTGAAGAGATATCACAGATTTGTCCAAATGATACAAGACTCCAGAAGGTGGTAAATCTCATGATAATGAAATATTTACTCAAGGGAATTAGAGGGAAATTTTAAATATTTATGAAGACTATGAAATATTTTATAAAATATGATACTACTTTTGTTTTTGTTGTTGTAGTATCTATTGCCAAGGCAAAGATGTCTAAAATCTTGCTTAAAAATATAACAAAGAACTGGCAGCTCTGACTATTATTTTGATGGAAATAAAAAGGAGGAAAGATTTGAAGAGGAAAAAGAATTGCCCTCATTTGCAGAAATTATAATTAACTACCTACTTAAATCAACAGAATCAGTATACAATTAGAACAACATTAAAAAATTTATCAGGATGATCAGTCTTGGAAAACACTAGTATCTGTATATCAGCACTAAGAAAATGGATGCCTATTATAAAATTTCTATTTTTTCCAGAAGAGATCTATAAGTTCAGTAAAATCCCAATCTATATTTTAGATCATTTTTTAAGGAACTTGATAAACTCTATGGGAAGTGATAAAATGAAGATGGTAAACATAGACAACCTTTTGGGGATTATGAGGTGCAATTTATGATCAAAGAAGGGATTTTATTTGGGGGAGACACTACATATTGTCTACAGATTTTTAGAAATAAGGAAATGGGGGAAAGATGATGATGTTGGATATAATGAAGACTTAAGAACAAAATCATGAAGTAAACTGGAGAGGAGAGGATCTGGTACGTAAAAAAAGGGACTGGCTTTTATCAGAGCTGTGCATATTCAATTATTGTGATAGAGTGTTTGGAGGGTAAATAGATAGATATGAAGGTAATTGAATAGCTGTGAGACAGGCTGGGACCTGGGACCCTTTGCTGCAGTGCTGCAGTGCTTCCACTTGGACAAATCTCTCTTCGAGCAACAAAATACAAAGAAGCTGTATGGGACTGAAAATAACTGCGTGCATGCTGAGTTGGGACAAGTTCTGGACAAAAGATACAAAAAGACCCAAAAAAAGAAACACCCAACTGCCGCTTTTGAAGAGCCTGGAGCAAAAGCAGGGTACTGTGCATGACCCCTGCACACAACACCACCTAAGGGGTGAGCAAACCACCTAAGCAACTGTTCTGGCCTGACCCCTGGACACACCCCTACCCTCACCCCATATAAGGAACAAGCTTGCCCCCGCCCCCCGCCTCAGGGAGCGAGCCAGCAAGGGAAACTGTTGATTATTTTCACTCCCCCACCACTGCTTGCAGCAGGGGCCCCAGTGAAGCCTTGCCTGAATTTCTTGTCTGGCCTCCGACCAATTTCTATTGATTAAGGAGACCAAGAACCCTGCTTGGTAACGGTTGCAACAGAGATCATATGGCACACTATTTCAGCAAAGCTGAAACTATTTCATTCTTTACATAAAATGTTTGCTGTACCCTATTCTATAGCATTTCCAAGAGCTGCCTGTGGGATTTAGTTTTATCTTACAGGAGCAGTAACCAGCTCACAGACTCACATGTGTTGGCTTGCTTCCCTTCCCTAACATCCCATACCAGTGCTTTGGTGGTAGGCAGAATGGACCTTCAAAGATGTCCTCACTCTAATCCCTGGAATTTGTGGATATGTATGTTACATGGTAGAAGGTAAGTTGCAGAAGTCATTAAGGTGATGGACCTTCAAGTAGGGACACTATCCTAGATTATCTGGGTGGGTCCAATCTAATCTCATGAGCCCTTAAAAACAGAATATTCTCCAGGTGAAGTCAGAGAGATGTGGCAGAATGGGGCTCAAAAAGACTGGTGCTGGGAAAACTGGACATCTACATGTGAAAGAATGAAATTAGAATACTTCCTCACACCATACACAAAATGGATTAAAGATCTAAAGGTAAGAACCAAAACCTTAAAACTCTAAGAAGATAACCTAGGCAGAACACTCTTTGACATAATTTATAGCAGTATTTTATCTTTATCTGTCTCACAAAGCTAAAGCAAAAAGCAAAAATAAACAAATGGGACCTATTTAAACTTAAACACTTTTGCACAGCAACGGAAACCATTGACAAAACTAAAAGACAACCCATGGAATGGGAGAAAATACTTGCAAATGACCAACAGGGGGTTTATATCCAAAACATATAAACAGCACATAGAAATCAATATCAAAAAACAAACAGGCCAGTCAAAAATTGGTCAGAAGACCTGAATAGACATTTTTCCAAAGAAGTCATACAAAATGGCTAACAGGCAAGTGAAAAGATTCTCAACATCGCCAATTATTAGAAAAATGCAACTCAAAAGCCCAATGAGATATCACCTCAAACCTGATAGAATGTAGAATTTAAAAGTCTACAAATAACAAATGTTTGAGGGGACGTGGAGAAAAGGGGACCCTCCTGCACTGTTGGTGGGAATGTAAACTTGTTTAGCCACTATGGAAAACAGTATGGAGGTTCCTCAAAAAACTAAAAATAGAACTACCATATGACCCAGTAATCCCACTACTGGGCATATATCCAGAAAAGACGAAAATTAATTTGAAAAGATACATGCACCCCGATGTTCATAGCAGCACTACATACAATAGCCAGGACATGGAAACAACCCAAGTGTCCATGACAGATGAATGGATAAAGAAGATGCAGCATATATATGCAATGGAATATTACTCAGCCATAAAAAGGATGAAATTCTTCCATTTGCAGCAACATGGCTGGACCTAGAGAATATTATGCTTAAATAAAAAGTTTTAAAAGTAACATAGCCTCAAAATAGAAGAATCAAAAATTGATAGTAATTAAGGAAATAAAATAGCCAAACATGGTTGGTTTTCTTGGTTTTTGGTTATTTTCACTGATCCAAAACTTTTTTTTTAATTGAAGTATGGTTGATTTACAATATTATGTTCGTTCCAAGTGTACAACATAGTGATTCAATATTTTTATACATTACACTCCATTTAAAGTTATTATGAAATACTGGCTATATTCCCTGTGCTGTACAATATATCCTTGTAGCTTATTTAATTTATACATAGAAGTTTGTACCTCTTAATCCACTATGCCTATCATGCCTCTCCCCCTTTTCTTCACCCCACTGGTAACCACTAGTTTGTTCTCTGTATCTGTGAGTCTGTTTTGTTATACTCGTTTGTTTTATTTTTTAGATTTGAAATATAAGTGAGAACATACAGTATTTGTCTTTCTCTGTCTGACTTATTTCAGCAAACATAATGCCATTTGCAGCCACGTGGATGGACCTGGAAGGTATTATGCCAAATATGTTTTTAATAGCTCCAACTATAAATGAACAAAATTCTAATCAATAGTAAAATAGAAAAACAGATGGACACATTCAATGTGTGATATACAGCAACAAGAGGGAAAATAAAAAAAAAAACTATTGCTACTCACAACGTGGATGGATCTCCTAATCATCATGTTAAAAAAACTTTAAACATAAAAAGAATACATGGTGATTGGCTCCATTTATATAGGTTCAAAAACAGACAAAAGTAATCTATGGTGTTAGAAGTAGTGATTGTCAGGGGACAATCTGGCAGCTTTAGTGGTTCTATATTTTATTTCTGGATCTGAATCTAGGTGTTAATTAAACTGGTTCAGTGGAATATTGAGCAGTGCCTATATATATTATATATTTATACATAAATGTATAACATATGTAGTATAAATATTTATATATATTATATAAAAGTTCACTTAAGTGTAGATGAATCTTCCTGTTCATTAGCTGTTTCTTCAGCCTTGCCTTTCGGAAGTGATTCTGCGCTTTCTTAGCCGGAAAGCGGAGTCACAAGGCGTCAAAGCCTCCTGCATAGATTTAGCGGCCAAGGTCGCCCACGTTGAACGGCGCACAGCAGGCAGCCTCTCGACCCTCCGCTGCTCTCCCAGCCGCCTGCCTCCTGCGGTGTGTGCGGTCAGGAGGGGTCTCCTCGCGCCCCCAACTGCCCTGTAGTCAAGCGTACGGCCGTTATTCAGGCTGCCATCCAGGACGTCCAGCCATGTGGTGCCTTCTGTTTCTGCTTCTGGGGCTCATCGGGCTTCAGACAGACGATAGTAAGTACTAAAACCCTCTTCTGACCTTTAGGGAATGTCAGGTCTCCTTTCTGTTTCCCCCTGAGAGGCTGGATATCCCTTTGAAAGTGTTTTTTTGGTGGGAGCTCCAACTGTGTAAGCCCGTATCCACTCCCACATTGCCACCTTTCCCAATCAAAATCCACTTTGGTTGTGAGGGTCTTTCCCACTCTTCATGGGACCGTAGTAAAGATGGGAGATGCCGTGGCTTGAGTAGATCCCTTAAGATTAGAGTTTCATATACTGCTCTGCATTTCTGATATCTGGATTCTGTAGTTGGAAGGTCCAAAGGACCTGACTTTATTTGTTCTGAGAGCATTTGGGCCTATTACCTCAGGGTTACCAGAACCTGCCCACAGGGCAATATTTCTAGAGTAGTATACCTGTTTCTCTTTAAAAGATTTGTAATTCTAGAAAGAAGTAGTTATTGAGGTGAGGGTATTTGAAAAGAGAGTAAAAATGAGGGATGACTTATAGAATATTATGGATTTAGATGAGGAAGTAATGAAGGAAGCTATGAGGTGGTAAGTGTTGCCCCTATAAAACATTTTGCACCTTGCAGATTCAGAAAGACTACGTGTGCAAATTACAGTTCCAGAGAAAATACGGTCAACGTCAAGTGGAGGAGTTGAAACATACGTAATTAAGCCCTAACATTTTTCACAAACTAAAAAGCATGTGAATATTTTGTTCCTAATAAGTAAACCTGGTTTTTTCATTTCTGCACACTTTCTGAATTTTATATTTATACCCAATTTTTCTTAAATGGAAGAGCCCTTTTGAAAATGAACCAAGATTAACAATGTTTCATAGAAATATGATTCAGTGATGCTTATTATCAAAGCTCCAAGGCCCATCTTCTAAATCTCTTTCCCTCTTGAGTGTCTGAATAATACCTGACCTGATCCATTTACAGTCTCTTGTCACTCATTTACCATACAATATTTGGAGGATTTTTAGTAGTTGTTAAGTAAGCCTATGGCATCCCTATAGGGGATGGCAATCATTTGATTTAATGAAGTGTTGTATGAATAATTTTTATGTCTTGATTGCAAATATGTTAATCATTAAGAATTCTTTTTATGCCATCTTAGTGTATATTGGTTCAGGTATTAGTTTTCTCTTTTTTATTCTTTGAATTAATTAGAAAGTTTCTTATCTGTTTTACTAATTTCTAGAATCATTTCTAAAGAAGTGAAGTGTTTTTTTAAAACACGACACCTTAATTTTCTTTTTGATTGGTAGTGAATATTTAGATAATTTGAATGCAAATATTTCCTTATCAGCTACCTACTTGTCACACTGATACAGATATCACAAGCTTAAAATTTTCAATATATAATTTATAAGGGAATGAATATTTATGAAAACTTTAAATCATTTAAATAGAAAAAAAGAGGTGAGACATTTAACAGCATTTTAAGAGTTTTATTTTTTTAATGGAAAAGTCTATGGAATTACTTGGTCATATTAGAAAATGTACACAGAATCTACTTAGAGGGTAATATCTTCAACCAGGTTTCACCAGATATTATGACAGTAATTCGCATAAGAGAAGTAAAAAAAAAAAAAAATCATCTGTCCTCAACTGTCAAATTCATGAGGGAAAAATGTTGACTATTTTGTTAATGTCTCTAACTCCAGTGCCTAGAACGGTGCTGGATACATAATAAAGGATTAATAGTATTTTTTGAACTGGTAAGGCTATTGTACCTACCGACTTAACAAATGCAACAAACATAATATGAAAAGTGTATGTTTATAATTATTATAATTAATAAAGAATATACCACAAGAGAATATTGAACTTAAAAAGACTAGGAGGTTTTAAAAATAACTGAATGGAACTTCTGTACGTGAAAAATATAGTATGAGAGTAAAATCAAGAATTAACAGTAGCCAGAGACAGCTGAAGAAACTAAACAGATGCAACATATAAACAGCTCAAGGAAAAAGAGGAGAGAATTAGAGGCTTAAGTAAAGAGCAATTAGAATTCCTGGAAAATAGAGAAAAAAATCTGGAAAAGAGGTTATATTAAACATAGATGAACTGAGATCAGGTATCACAACACAGAATAAATAAAAATTAGAGTACATTAACACTTTTCAGATTACAAGAGAAGAAAATAATTTAAATAATGTACTTCAGCAGTTAGAAATTGAAACTGGGACAAAGAATAACATAAAAGCTGGAATTGATGAAAAAGTATGAATATGTATACCTCAAAACAAAACAAATTGAATATACAATTGTAACTGTAACAAATAAAAGAATATAAAGCATATATACATCTTGATATAATAGGGAATTAAAATAATTTAAATAAAACTTAAAATTTTTGATTGATTAAATTTATCAGAAATTACATATATTTCAAATTGAATTTAAAAATATATACCACAAGAGAAACACCTAAATCACAAGGGAATAGAAAGGTCTAGCACAAAAATAAGAAAAATTATACAAAGCAAATAGTAAAGTTAGTATAGGCAGCCATATTTTATCAGGCACAAGTTGTCTGTAAGGCAACACAAATAAAAGTATGAAAGATTTTAATAGGGATGAAAAAAGTGGACATAGTGATACATAGAGCAGAAATTTAGCAAATGAATAATACAATGAATAAATGCGTCAACAAATTCAAAAAACCTTGAGGAGATAAGCAATTTCATAGAAAAACAAACTCCTGGGATATAAGGAAAGATGAAAATGTCCAACACTTTAAAAAATTTGAATCTGAATATAAATGTCTCTTTCTCCCTCCTCAAAAATACAAAAACAACCATTAAAACTAAGTCAAAAGCTAAATTATTTTACAAATAAATACAACCAAACATTTAAGAAAGACATAATTAAAACTCATAAAAACTCAACCAGCAAAAAGAAAAAGAGTTAATACTGCTGAATACATAAAGGCAATATTACCTTGACACCAAAAACAAAGAAGGGTAATATAAGAAAGAAAATTTGGGACTGAATTAATTCATGAGTATATGTGGGAAACATAAGAAATATGAGAAAATCTAATATAACAAAGTATTAAGAAATGACCAATGGCTTGTTTATTTTTTTGTTATTGAATTGTATGAGTTGTTTGTATATTTTGGAAATTAAGCCCTTTTTGGTCATATCATTTGCAAATATTTGCTCCCAGTTAGTTGGTTGTCTTTGTTTTGTTTATGGTTTCTTCTGGGGTGCAAAAGCTTAGAAGTTTGATTAGGTCCCATTTGTTTATTTTTACTTTTATTTCTATTGCCTTGGGAGACTGACCTAAGAAAACATTGCTATGTTTTATGTCAGAGAACGTTTTACCTATGTTCTCTTCTAAATGTTTTATGGTGTCATGTGTCTTATATCTAAGTCTTTAAGACATTTTGAGTTTATTTTTGTGTATGGTGTGAGGGAGTGTTCTAACTTCATTGATTTACATGTGGCTGTCAAACTTTCCCAATACCACTTGCCAAAGAGACTATCTTTTATCCATTGTATATTCTTGCCTCCTTTATCGAAGATTAATTGACCATAGGTGTGTAGGTTTATTTCTGGGCTCTCTATTCTGTTCCATTGATCCATATGTCTTTTTTTATGCCAATACCACACTGTTTTGATTACTGTAGCTTTGTAGTATTGTCTGAAGTCTGGGAAGTTTATGCCTCCTGCTTTGTTCTTTTTCCTCAGGATTACTTTGGCAATTCTGAGTCTTTTGTGATTCCATATAAATTATAGGGTTATTTGTTCTACTTCTGTGAAAAATGTCATGGGTAATTTGATAGGGGCCGCATTAAATCTGTAGATTACTTTGAATGGTATGGTCATTTTAATAATATTATTCTTCCAATCCAAGAGCATGGGATAGCTTTCCATTTCTTTAAATCATCTTTAATTTCCTTTATCAATGTTTTATAGTTCTCAGCGTGTAAGTTTTCACCTCCTTTGTTAGGTTTATTCTTAAGTACTTTTTTGGATCTGATTTTAAAAGGGTTTTTTTTTTTTTTTTTAACATTCCCTTCCTGATATTTCATTGTTAGTGTAAAGAAATGCAAAAGATTTATGTGTGTTAATCTTGTATTCTGCCAGCTTGCTGAATTTGTTTGTCAGTTCTAGTAGTTTTTGTGTAGAGTCTAAATATGGGTAGAAGACCGAAATAGACATTTCTCCAAAGAAGACACACAGATGGCCAACAGGCACATGAAAAGATGCTCGACATTGCTAATTATTAGAGAAATGCAAATCAAAACTGCAATGAGGTATCACCTCATTCCAGTCAAAATGGCCGTAATTAAAAAGTCCACAAACAATAAATGCTGGAGAGGGTATGGGGAAAAGGGAACCCTTCTACACTGTTTGTGGGAATGTATATTGGGGCAGCCACTGTGGAGAATAGTATGGAAGTTCCTTAAACAACTAAAAACAGTGTTACCATATGATCCAGCAATCTCATTCCTGGGCATATATCTGGAAAAGACAAAAGCTCTAACCGAAAAGATACCTGCACCCCAGTGTTCAGAGCAGCACTATTTACAATAGCCAAGACAAGGAAGCAACCTAAATGTGCATCAAGAGATGAATGGATAAAGAAGATGTGGTTTATATATACAATGCAATACTACTCAGCCATAAAAAAGAATGAAATAATGCCAACTGCAGCAACATGGATGGACCTAGAGGTTATCATACTAAATGACATAAGTCAGACAAAGACAAATATCACATGATATCACTTATCTGTGGAATCTAAAAAATGATACAAATGAACTTATTTACAAAAGGGAACCAGACTCACAGACATAGAAAATAAAATTATGGTTACCTAGGGGGAAAAGGGGGATATAAATTAGGAGTTTGAGATTAGCATATACAAACTATTGTATATAAAATAAACAAGAAGGTGTAGCACAGAGAATTACATTCAATATCTTATAATAACCCATAATAAAAGAGAATATGAAACAGAATATACATAGGTATGTATAACTGAATAACTTTGCTGTACACCAGAAACTAACACAGCATTCTAAATCAACTGTACTTTAATTAAAAAAAAGAAAAAAAAAAAAGAAATGGCCAATGGCAAAATGCAATTTACATCTAAATTGTTAAGATGATTGAATCTTAGAATATCAATGAATTAACTGCGTTTTAGAATTATATGGGGAAATGAATATACATATAGCATTAGGAGCAGTAAAACTACTGTTCAAAGTTCAATACCATATATGATAAAATAACTTAGCAATAGAAGAATGTAACTTAACTTTGTTAATCCTATAAAATAAACCTCTTAATCCTATAAAATTTAAATAAACTTTAAACATTTTAAAACTTAAAATAAATTTTAAAGATATAATTTACACTACATAAAAATCAAAGTCTAAATAAATGTAACAAAGGAAAGCAAAACCTCCTCACTGAAGACAACAAAACCAGGTGAGAGGAGGTAAAGGTCTATATAAATTGAGTAGATCCTATGCTCATGGATTGGAAGGCCCAATAATGCAAAGAGGTCAAGGCTCCTCAAACTGATCTATAAAGACTAAGTTTTCCATTTGTAGACATTCTTTCTTAATAAAATCCATGAGTATTACATCCAAACTTGGAAAAAGTTTATAAAATCTACAAATATTAAACATTCTGTTTTGTTAATTCTTTGCTATACTATATAAATTCTCTATTTGGTAATTTAGTTATACTCTTCCATTTTAAGCATAAATTTTGCAATGGCCTCAATATTAAGCTAACACAATTATTGGATGCAAGTCAACAATATTTCAGGGTCTATCTTATTGCATAAGTGTTAAAATTAATAAGAAACTGTACCAATTATATTCTTCCATCTATCTTTATTATGAAAGCAAATATTTAAATATCTGATTCCATTGGAATAAATCAATATTAAATTATAAATTTTCCTCTTTTTTATTGTATTAGTGTGCTTTAGCATGTTATTATTGTTAATATAAAATGATAGTTTTTCTTTTTAACATTCTTCTCACTTTTCTTTGCTTTTTTAATATACTCTCCTGCCAGGTGTCCTACAACATTGTAATTGATGGGAAAACGTACACTGTGAACCTAATGCAAAAGTAGGTGAACTACATTATTTTATTACCTGTCTTTGTTTTATTTATAATTATTGTTCATATTTATCCAGAAAGTAACTATTTTGCATTTGTAAATATTTTTAGTTGCTTACTATTTGTCTCCTATTTTATGCTTAAGAAAAACATTTTAAACCTATATAATAAACATCTAGGACCTGAATCCATATGTATGCTCGCATCTTTTTCCTTCCCAGCAACATCAGATTTCTATTTGACTATTTATGTGGTTTCATGGAGGATGAATTTTGATATTTTTCTATTTTTATCACGACATAAATACGACTTGTTTTTGAGTTCTCTTACATTCGACTATATTTGAAAGAACATAGTGGATTTTTGAGTGGAAAGAACAGTGATTCTTTAAATTAGTTTACATATCAGAATGTATTAAGGACTTACAATACAACTGTAATTAGCCAAACTCAATCCCATGCCAGCTAAGGAAATTGGGAAAAAAACAAGCACACCATATTTGGGAATAAAGAAAAATCAAAACAGTAATGGTCGTTTTTTAAATGGGTCCTTTATTAAAAGTTTTGGTCAATTTGTCTCTTTATTATAAATCTTGATAGCTTAAAGATAAGGTCTTTCCATCCTTTTCTTCATCAGGAATGTTCTGGCTTTTCTTACTACTTTTCATTTTCATATATTTTATAATAAACTCTTCCACAAAGATATATCCATAGATATTGATTGTGACTTCATTGAATCTACAGAGTACTTTTGGAGGAATTTTTCCTGTCATTCCCTTTCAATTTTTTATTTAGTCTGGATTTTTTTTTACTGAGTCTGAAATTCTTTTAATGCAGTCCAAATTATTATTTCTTTGTAGCTATTATTCTTTTCATATTTAAAAAAAAATCATTGTCTTCATACAGTCATGAATCCAAGCTGCCATTTTTTTCTAATAGCTTTTATTGTTTTCACTTTCATGTTCAACTCTAGGGTTCATCCAGAATTGATGTTTGTGTGTTTCATGAGCATGGGGATCAAGATTCAAATATTTTATCATATTAGCATCCAATGGATCCAACACATGCTATTGGGAAAAAAAATACTTTCCTCATTGCACTGTAATGAAATGTTTGTAATAAATCAAATGACTGTTTATGAGTGGGATATCTTTCTGGACTATTTTCTCTTATTTTATTTGTTTACTCCTGAGCCCTATTTATCTGAACAGATATCACACTATATTAAATACTGTACTAGGTCTTGTTACCCAGCCTTGTTCAACAATTTTAAGATGTCCTTGTTTTTCTTGATCCTTTAATTTTCCATATAATGTCTGAAGTCACCTTTTTTCTTTGTACCTTTTATTTTATATTCTTTTTCTTTCATAGTCTCCATTTTAATGAATCTATTATTTTATATTATACCATTTTCCCTCAAATTCTTTGTTTTACAACTTTTTACTATTCTTTTAGTATTTTCTCTAGATTATCATATTAATCCCTGAATTATTAAATCTAATATACATTATTATTTTACCAGTTATCATACATTGTTAGATCTTCAAACCTTTTAATTTCACTTACCTTCTACCTTTTCATTATTTTTCCTGTATGCTTTTAAACCCCAGTTAGATATGACTATTATTTTTTGTATAGTCAATATCCCTTTATAATTAAGCATAAATTTGCGCATTCTGTTGCTCTTCATTTTTTCCTGCGTTTGTTTCTATCTGCAGTTAATTTCTATATGTCTCAGGACTTCTCTATATTTCTGTTGTAGATCTGCTTGTTTTTGATTAATTTGTATTCAATGTTAAATATTAACCTTACTCTTAAGAACTTCTTTGCTGGAATAAATTCTAGGATGACCTTTTAAAAATAACTTTTGTCCTTTAAAAGCAGTATTCCGATGTCTTCTGGCTTTCCTCGTTTCTACTGACAACTTAAGCTATCAGTCTTATTGCTGTTCTTTGAAGGGAACATCTTCGTTTTCTTCTTGATACTTTGAAGGTTTTATTTTGGTTTTCATCAGTCTTTAACACTATATTTAGGGGTGATTTTTCTTTGCTTTTATCATGCTCAAATAAAATAGGACTTACTGAGTCTATATCATCAATTTTGAAAAAACTTTGCTCTTATTTTCAGAGATTTTTAAGTTAATCTCCTTGGCTACTCTGTGCAACTTTAAAATTTAGCAGATGATTTTACGGGGAAAGAAGCTATGAATCTGATGCAACTTAAATATTCATATTTTTATTCCAGGACTGCACAGCCACCAAAAGTTCTGCTTGTTTCTAGGCTCCCCAATAATAGCTTTCTCCCTGGTCCAAGCATGGATATTTGACTTCTTTCTTTACCAAAAAACAGTGCTTGTATATCACTAGCTAAGTCTCTTTATAGAACTTTCAACCCGGAATCTGTGTGTTCCCTGGAGCTCCACCCCACTGTGTATTATTTTCTTTTTTTGTTACAAGAATACAAAAAGTTTTGCTCTGTTTGTCAGCGGTTTGGCTCTTTGACCTTTTGCTTTCACAAATCCACACTGCCATAGCTGTCACAAATCTTTATACTATACTAATTGGAAAAATGAAAATGAGATACCTACACCCACCCTTTCTCTTTGTAGAGCCTTTTAAGCATATTCTTCCCATATTACAAACAATGTATTTTAATGTGAGATCTCCACCTGATCTGTTGAATTCATTTCATATTAGTTCAATACTTATTGACCATTTGCTATTTTCCAGATATTCTTCTAAGAGCTTGAGATGCATTAGTAAACAAAATGGATATGAATTTTATATTGTTTATCAGATGAGACTAATAATGGTATGATAAATAGTGGATTAGGAAGAATGTTAGAAAGTGATAAATGCTTAAGCAAAAATATAGAACAAACTAAGAAGTGTCATTTGGAAATCCTATGCTTTAATAATTGAGAAAGTTGAAAATTTTTATAAACTTGTCAAGAGAAGCCTCAGTGACATGTGGATATGTAAGCAAAGACTTGAAGTAGATGAGACAATGAGCCATGTTGAAGAACATCCTAGAAAGGGGCAACAGCTAGTGCAAATACCCTGAGAAAAAAGTTTGCCTGTTGTATTTAAAAAACAGGAAGGAGGACAGTGTGACAGTAAGGTGAGTGAGGAGAGGTCTGAAGACTAGAATTTTTTGAGCAAAATTAAAACTAAATCCATGTGCTCAAAGAATCTCTCCCTCATGCGCGCTCTCTCTCTCCCTCTCTCTCCTCTCCCTACCTATCTATAAGTATAATAAAAGAAATAGCTTTTCACAATAAAATCTAGGAAACAAATTTTCCATTAAATACTTTTTATCTTTATTTTACAGAGTTTTCTTACCTCATAATTTTAGGGTTTATGGTTATAATGGCACAGGAAGTATGAAACCTCTTGAACAACAGTTTCAGGTATGATTTTTATTGTCTGTTTTACCTTTGTTATGTGAGTTTCTGTGACTGTTTTACTTAGGGTCCACATGTCTCTAGAGTATAACAGGCTGGAGTTATGTTTTGTTTTGGCATGAATGTAACCATTTCCTTTGATGATGTGTCTTGAATTAGCTTTGTGACACAGATGATTAACCAAACCACAAATGATAGTGATGCATTTAAGCTATTATTTCATGATGATGCACATGTATATGTTTATGTACCTGTGGCAAAAGGGTTGAATATGGAGTGAAATACTTAAAATGAAAAAACATGACTTAAATCAGGAAAGCTAAATCTAGGAAGAAAAGGAAAATCCAAAGACTTGTCTGAAGTATGTTCAGGGACCAAATAAATACACATAAATTTCATGCACATTTAGGAATATATTAAATTTTCAACCACTTGGAGCTTCATTTAATAAAGTTTTCCATTTGTTGTAAATATAATAGAGAAATGTGCATAGAATTTCAAGGAATACCCATGCCTGAAATGCTGTTTTGCTTTTTACATTTGCCCTGCCTTACCAATTCCTATATTTTTTTAATTTGCATTCCTGATTTCTATGTTGTGAATTAACAACTACTTTGAAATTAAAACATTTTTATAGAGACTAAGCTCTTAACAGGAGAAATAATAGGTATGGTGAGTTCTTTAAATTTTGCCTAACAGAATAGGCAAAATAGACTCATCTATGGAGTTCTCTATACAAATATATAAATGATGCATACTGTCAGAAAGTTTTATGATATATACATACGTACATATATACATAATATTATAGACATACTTATGTATACACACACAATATATGTGTGTGGGGGGGGGCATTTTTTGTGTGTGAGTGTGGTGAAAAAGAGACGGAGAGAAACAGAGTTAAAACAATGAGACAACGAGATGCACAGGGCCGCAATATCCTGCACCTGCATTTTAAGTAATTCTGCCAACCTAACACCTAACTCTACTTCCTACCTCCCAGGAGGTAATCATGAGAGACAGATGTATAATTCAAAAGAAAAAGCAAAGATGTTCTATTTATAACCTGCATGTTATAAGTTATTGAATGCTGGCCTCAAATGCCATGTTTGCCAAAGCTGCAAGCCTATCGTCAGTGTAGGAAAAGCCAGGAAAGTTTATTAAATTAGGTTAGAAGCATATAAATCTATTTTTCATAAATTACACAAATGATTTTCATCCCTAAAAGTTATGTTATCTTACTAACTAAAGATGTATCTACACGAAAACAAAGCAACCAGTTAGACACAGGAAGAGTTTGTTCCTAGTATCTGCAGTTTACTTTATGATCTCTCCAGGACACAGAGATACTCATAATGGTTAAACAGTAAAATTACCAAATGGCATAACAATCCAAAATGTGTATGCACATAAAAACAGACTTCAAATTATAAGAGGCAGAAATTGACAGAAATGAAAAAAGAAATAGGTAAATTATTATTATTGAAGATTTAAACATTTCTCTCTCAATAATTGATAGGTGAAGTAGAAAGCAACTCAGCAAATACGTTGATGCCTTGAGCAGAACTATCAACTTGATCTCATCAACGTTTGTAGGCGACCACACACAACAGCAACATTCTTACTGTTGCTGAGTTTATACACATTCTTTTTTGAGTGCTAATAGAAGAATGAACAAGATATAATAAAGGAAAATAGTGCAAAAAATGACAATGATAACAATAAGAAAAAAACTGGAGAAAACTTATATAATAATAATAAACTTTTGATTCCTCCATCTCAAAATTTTATCCTATGCTGACCTAAAAATGATTTATTTATTAATTTCCAAGTTTTCCAATCAACTTATGTATAAGGTTGATATAATTTACTGATGGTTCTGAAGAATTAAATACATTATCAATCTGGATAATACAAACCACATTTGGAAGGAAGTAGATGAAATGCAGTGGAAAGGAAGAGGTATTTTTCCTTGGTTATATAAAGTATGATTTATACAGATGAACCTGTATATGGGACCACAGTAAAAAAGTACAAATATGATAAGTCAGTGAAATATTTTAAAAATATAAGATACTGTTTTAGTCTATGTCTAAAGATACCATGCAGTAATTTACACATGGAAAGTTTAATGTAAAGAATTATTCATTGTAACAAGGATTAGAGTAAAACAATAAGAAGTAAAGAGAACTCTAAAGGTCATAGGAATATCAGATACAAGAAGCAGCCAGCAATCCTAGGACTGGGATAAAGAAGACAGTTTCCTTGCCCCAGATTTGAGATTGTTAAAAGTGGCACAACCATGGATCTTCAAATAGGACAAGTCACTGTGGTGCTGTACCAAGAGATCTTGCTATAAAATTTCTCTTTAGAACCCTCTGGAAATCTGTCCTTTCGGTAGCCAGGAAAGCTGTTCATAAGATGTCTCACCGAAGTCACTTTGCTATGGAAGGAGAGCGGCCTAGATGATGGGAGGATACTACTGGCTGATGGGTGCTAGAGACCACCATGCACCGAAGGATCTGGGTACTAGAGAATCTCCAAGCACTGAGGGATCCTGGCTTTGCAAAAAGCTGTACCCTCTGCAGGAGCCTACCAAGCTAGCACACTGGAAGCAAATAGCAAAGCTCTCTTCCCATGCTCTCCAGTACCCGTTACTAGCAAAGCTTCAGTGCCACCTGGCAAAAGAAAAAATAAAGAGGCTCATATTCATTTGCACAAAGCAGGCAAAAGGTTAATTTGAAGCTGAGTAGCAATACATCAATAATTGACAGAGCCTACAACTTTGACTACTTAGTTTCTGTATGCACTCTTTTATACACATTTGAACTCTGTAAAAACAACAAAATCACCCTACATTTCTATTTAGCAAGATTCAGCCAACCTTCTCCCAAGTAAAGAAATTCTCATTCTTCCCTCAAAATGATGAGACACACAATCACGAGTCACTGTGTCCATTGCTAGCTATATTAAGTTCTCCACACATTTAGTCACGGTCCAACTGAATACTATGTTAACATGAGGTTAAATTAACTTGTAAAGTTAACCTCCAACCACCTGCATGTAAACTAATAACAGGAAGAGGGAAAAAGAAGAAAATGGTTAGCACATACAAATAAAGATACATATGCATATGACAAGCCAAGAGAAAAATATTTAAAGCTACTATAGTCTTCATTTCTGTAATAAGTCATGATTGCTATGTATGACTTCTTTTTCCCACTACCTGCTCCCCATTTCCATTGCTCTCAACCAGAACCTAAGCTTGTTACGGATATTTACCTAGCAGAATAGCACAAATCTTCACTCCCAAAGGGTTTGCATCCTTAATCATATTTTATTTTGGTTACTATAATACTCAGGTAGGTTCAAGACACAGCATTTCTTTAAGCAACAAATTTCCCTATTGTGTTCAGAGTCAGTCACTCCAGCCACTGGGTTAACCTGTTTGTGCAGTGGCAAAAGGAGCTCGAAATATCCAGTTGGAAGTTTCATCTTCCAAATTAGTGGAATTTTTATTGTGTCCCCAGGTGAACAAATTCCCCACTGGGGGCTAGAAGCTAAAAGTAACTGGGACAGAAAGCAAGATGCTACAAAATGGTTATTAGGTATAATGGTGGGAAGAGACACTCCCATTTCAACACCTTACTTCCTGGACCCATGTATTGTGGTTCTCAGAAAACCATGCCATATAATGGTCTTGATTCAAACATAACCCCAGCCTTTCAGAGTAATGTCTCCCAACTACTATGGTAAATGAGTATTCAGTAACCTGGTCTACCTTTCAATTAGGCCAGCTGCTTCCAGATGATAGACTATATGGTAAGACATGTACATAAACCAACTGCTGCCCTTAATTTGCCGAGAAATAAGTTTCTGTATCAGACACAACACTGTGCAGAAGCCATGGCAGTGGATAAGGCATTCTGCGAGTCCACAAGTTCTGGTGCTAGACGAAGCACCATGGACAGGGAAGGTAGTTTTTGTTTTTCAGGGAATTTAATCCATTTACCTACATCATCTAATGTTGGCATATAATTATTCTTAGCATTCCCTTAATAATCCTTCTATAAGGATGGTAGTAATATCCCACTTTTATTTCTGATTTTAGTAATTTGATTCTTTTCTTTTCATAGTCAATCTAGCTAAATAAAGATTTGTCAATTTTGTTTATCTTTTTGCAGAGCCAGCTTCTGGTTTCATTGATTTGTTCCATTATCTGTTCTTATTAATTTCACTCTAATCTTTATTATTCCCTTTCTTCTGCTTAATCTAGGTTTAATATGTTCTTCTTTTTCCTGTGTTATATGTGGTTGGATAGGCTATTACTTTGAGATCTTTCTTCTTTATTAATACATGCTTTTATATACATAAATTTATCAAAAGCACTACTTTAGCTGCATCCCATACATTTTAGTATGTTGTGTCTTCATTTTCATTCTCCTTAAATATCTTCTGGTTTCATATTTGATTTATTCTTTAATCCATGGTTATTTAGAGATATGATATTTAATTTCTACATCTGTGAATTTCTCCAAATGTTTTCTGTTAATTATTTCTAAAAAAATGCCTTTATTATCAGAAAACATACTTTTATTACTTCTATACTTTTAAACTGAGGTTTTTTAATGGATTAGCATATGGTCTATCCTGGAAAATATTTTGTGTACACGTTAAGAAGAATGTGTATCTTGTTCTTTGGTGGAGCATTTTACAGATGTCTGCTAGGTTTACTTAGTTTATGATTATTTTTCAAGTCTTATATTTCCTTGCTGATCTTCTGCCTAGTTGTTCCACCAATTGTTGAAAGTGGCAAAGAAGAAAAGAAGCCTTCAACTATAAGTGTTGAGTTCTCTATTTCTCCCTTAGTATCTACCTATTTTTTTATGCACTGTGGTGCTCTGATATTTGGTACCTATGTTTACAAGTGTTATATCTTCCTGATGCATTAAACCTTTTATTAGTATAAAATACTGCTCTTTATTTCTAGTAACATTTTTTTCTTTCAAAGTCTACCTTGTCTGATATAAATATAGTCAATCCAGTTTGCTCGTGGTTGCTATTTACATGGTAATCTTTTTTCATTCCTTTAATTTGAGTCTGTCTGTGTCTTTGAACTTAAAGCATGTTGTCTTTCAACAGTTTATAGTAGTCTTTTCACATTGCCTGACAATCTGCCTTTTATTGGATTGTTTAATTCAATCACATTTAATGCTGTCATTGATATAGTTGTATTTGCATCTGCTTTTTACTTTTTGTTTTGTATGTGTCTCATGTGTTTTTGTTCCTTTTTTCTCATTTTAGTGTTTTTTTTTCCCTGTTAGGTGGATATATTCTACTGAAGAATTTAAATTTCCTTAATGATTTTTCAATATTTTTGAGTTATATTTTTAGTGATTTCCCTAGGGCTTACCTTACACATTTTAACTTACCAGATGCAGATTTAGATTTATATTACCTTAATTCCAGTGATATGTAGAAACATTGCTCCTATAAAACTCTACTTCCCTCACATTTATGGTATTATTGTTGTACATATTACATCTATTAATGTTACAAACCCAACAGTACATTGTTACAATTACTTTACTATCTGCAGTCATTTCCTTAACCCAGTACCTCTTTGTTTCCACTCACCTCCTATATGCTGTTATTGGCAAATATATTTCCTGGCCCCAATCATATGCCCTATTCATATTATTTTACTCAATTGATTTTTAAATCAGCTAAGAGAAAAAAGGGGGAAATACGCATTTATATTATGTTTTAAAATTACATAATAACCTGTATGAGCTCTCTTTGGATGTTTATGTGGATTTGAATCACTCTCTGAGATCGCTTACTTTCAACCTGAAGAATTTCTTTAAGTATTACTTGTAAGGCAGGGCAATTAACAACAAATTCTCAAAGTTTTCATTTATATGGAAATGTCTTTAGTTTGATTTTGTTTCTCATTTTTCTTACTGAATTTTTCATATTTTCTTGTATGGCTATTTATTTATTTTCTCTTAGGACTATTTGTCCTTATGTCCACTTCTGGGGGATTTAAATTGTCATTTACTTATTTTCATCAGTTTCACTAGGGATCAGATCTATAGAGTTCCTCATGATGTCATACCAAAAGTTAACTCTCCATATCTTTATTTTTGAAGAATAATTTTGCTTAATATATAATTCTAAGTGCCAGGGATTTTTTTCTCTCTCAGCATTTTTTTTTTGTTCATTGTGTCCTGCCTCCTTACATATGTGTGCATGTGTGTGTGTGTGTGTAAAGAAGTACCATTATTTACATCATTACTCCTATGAATGTTATGTGTTACTTTTCTCTGGTTTATTTCAAGATGTTCTCTTCATTTTTGGTTTTCAGCAGTTTATTATATGATTGCTTCCTTAGGTCTTGTGGAAATAAATAAAAACCAAGCAAATGAGAATAAACAAAGGTTACTTATTCATAGCAAGGACATCATCCACTGTCACTTGCATTTTGGCAGATACTCAAAGGCAGGCAGAAGAGTGGGAAAGCTTTATAGTGGAAGGAAGGGAAGACCCAGGTGTGCTCTGATTGAAGGTTGTTGGTGGGGGCTGCTGTAGATGGGTTAACTATGTGATTGGAGTATTTATTTGGCTTTTCTCTCCTTGGTTCTAAGGTGGAAGCAGGGACAAAAATTAGGGAAGCTGAAAGTTTTTATTTTATTTTTTATATATTTATTTATTTTAAATTTTATTTTATTTATTTATTTATTTTTGGCTGTGTTGGGCCTTTGTTGCTGTGCACGGGCTTTCTCTAGTTGTGTCGAGCTGGGGTTACTCTTCGTTGCGGTGCACAGGCTTCTCATTGAGGTGGCTTCTCTTGTTGTGGAGCACGGGCTTCAGTAGTTGTGGCTCGCGGGCTGTAGAGCTGAGGCTCAGGAGTTGTGGCACATGGGCTTAGTTGCTCCACGGCATGTGGGATCTTCCCGGACCAGGGCTCGAACCTGTGTCCCCTGCATTGGCAGGCAGATTCTCAACCACTGCACCACCAGGGAAGAAGAAGCTGATACTTTTTAATCAAGTCCTTGTTATTGGGACTGATTGCTGTGTAAGTTATTGGTTAGCTTCCTGGGTTGTTACTGGAGATAGCAGCATGACTTCCTACAATGTCAGCTATTTATTGTCAGTAAAGAGGTTGGTTTCCTGCAGGTCAGAGTTCTATTTTTATATATGGTTTGGCCATTGCCTATTTGTTTATTCATTGTCTCAATCTATAAATGTGGTTTCTCACTAAATTTGGCCATGAATTTTTCAAATACTTTTATACCTATTTTCTCTTTCCATTTTTCTGGACCTCCAATTAAACATATTTTAGATAACATTGTCCCACAGGTTGCTGCAGCCATATTCCATTTTTAAAGCTTGTTTTCTCTCAGGTTTCTTTCAGATTCAATGGTTTCTATAGATCTGTATTCTAGGGTTTTTGTCTTTTGCCATCTGCAGTGTCAGTAAAACATATCCAGTGTATTTCATTTTAAATGTATTTCTTTGTTCTAGAATTTAGAGTTGGTATTTTTGTAACATTTTATTTCTCTGCTGAATTTCCTAATTGCTTCCCTTATTATGCCCAAAATTTCCTTTATGATGTTCTTCATCATGTTTTTAATATCTGTTTTAAATCCACTTATTTACTAATTCCAAAATCCGGTGTTATTTTGAAGTCAGTTTCTTTCTGGTTTTACTTTTGACTATGGGCCACATTTTTCTTTTATTCATATATCTAATATTTTAAATCATATACTGGTGATATTCCATGATACATTGGAGAGCTTGTGATTCTTTTCTCTAAAGAGTTCTCAGGGTCAGTAAGATTGTGTGTTTTGTTGGAACATTTGCTACTTTGTGCTGCCCTGCCAAGGGGAGGCACTCAGGTGAAAACCAGTATAACACAAAACTCAGTAAATGCAGTTTTCCTCTTTCTATTGTTGATTCCCTTCTCTCACCTTTTCTTGCCTGCCTTTGTTGTTGGAGTTTAAAAAATAATTTTTCGGAGTCTACATTTGTCATTGATGAGAAGGCTAATCCAATGCAAGCTACTCTGCCATTATACTAAAGTAATCTTGAAAAGAAAAAATTATCTTTTGGGTTTATTTACTTTTTACATCTACCTTGAAAAATTAAGTCAGAAGAGTTTGAAGAAACAAGTTTTTGATGATTTTTACCTTGATCCTAATGATTGGATTGTCATGTTTCATTTATAACAGAAAAAATCATGGAAGTGTACTTATTCTTTGGGACACGTAGGGACAGTTTTGGAAAATTGAGCCAAATGTTCATCTAATGATGTTATAAATCCATTTTGGAAACAATTAGTGTTTGACACATACATATATATATGTGTGTGTGTGTGTGTGTGTGTGTGTTTTAAGTATTTGAGAATAGTGCATTTAACATAAATTATTCTAATAGAAATATATGTGTTTATTTTTCAGAACTTATGCTACTACCAAGGGTATATTGAAGGTTATCCAAATTCTATGGTGATCGTTAGCACATGTACTGGACTCAGGTTGTTATACATAATTTTATGGTTACAAAAAATGGAATTTTTAAGAAATAATTTGAAAAATTATTATCAGAAGCTTTATTTTTAAATTAATTTTATTGGAGTATAGTTGATTTACAATGTTCTGTTAGTTTCTGCTGTACAGCAAAGTGAATCAGTTATACATATACATATACCCACTCTTTTAGATTCTATTCCCATATATAGGTCATTACAGAGTATTGAGTAGAGTTCCCTGTGCTATATGGTAGGTTCTTATTAGTTATCTATTTTATATATAGTAGTGTGTATATGTCAATCCCAACCTTCCAATTCATCCCACCCCACCTTCCCCCCTTGGTAACCATAAGTCTGTTTTCTACATCTGTGACTCTATTTATGTTTTGTAAATAGGTTCATTTGTACCATTTTTTTTAATATTCCACATATAAGTGATATCATATGATATTTATCTTTCTCTGTCTGACTTACTTCACTCAGTATGACAATCTTTACGTCCATCGATTTTGCTAAAAATGGCATTATTTCATTCTGTATTTATGGCTGAGTAATGTTCCATTGTATATATGTACCGCATCTTCTTTATCCATTTCTCTGTTGATGGACATTTAGGTTGCTTCCATGTCCTGACTATTGTAAAAAAGTGCTGCAGTGAACTTTGGGGTACATGTATCTTTTTGAATTATGCTTATCTGCAGATATATACCCAGGAGTAGGATTGCTGGATCATATAGTAGCCCTATTTTTAGTTTTTTAAGGAACCTCCATACTGTTCTCCATAGTGGCAGCACCAATTTACATTCACACCAACAGTGTAGGAGGGTTCCCTTTTCTCCACACCCTCTCCAGTATTTACTGCTCGTAGATTTTTTGATGATGGCTATTCTGACCAGTGTGAAGTGATACCCCATTGTAGTTTTGATTTGCATTTCTCTAATAATTGGTGATGTGAAGCATCTTTTCACGTGTCTCTTGGCCATCTGTATGTCTTCTTTGGAGGAATGTATATTTAGATCTTCCACCCATTTTTTGATTGGGTTGTTTCATTTTTTTGATATTGAGCTGTATGAGCTGTTTGTATATTTTGGAGATTAATCCCTTGTCGGTCATTTCATTTGCACATATTTTCTCCCATTCTGTTTTGTTGATGGTTTCCTTTGCTGTGTAAAAGCCTTTGAGTTTAATTAGGTCTCATTTGCTTATTTTTGTTTTTATTTTCATCACCCTAGGAGGTAGATCAAAAAAAGATCTTGCTTCGATTTATGTCAGAGAGTGTTCTGCCTATGTTTTCCTCTAAGAGTTTTATAGTATCCAGTCTTACATTTAGGTCTTTAATCCATTTTGAGTTTATTTTTGTGTATGGTGTTAGGGAGTGTTCTAATTTCATTCTTTTACATGTAGCGGTCCAGTGTTCCCAGCACCACTTACTGAAGAGACTGTCTTTTCTCCATTGTATATTCTTGCCTCCTTTGTCATAGATTAGGTGACCATAGGTGTGTAGGTTTATATCTGGACTTTCTAGCCTGTTCCATTGATCTATATTTGTGTTATTGTGCCAGTACCATACTGTCTTGATTACTGTAGCTTTGTAGTATTGTCTGAAATCAGGGAACCTGATTCCTCTAGTCCATTTTTCTTTCTCAAGATTGATTCGGCTATTTGGGGTCTTTTGTGTTTTCATATAAATTGTGAGATTTTTTGTTCTAGTTCTGTGAAAAATGCCATTGGTAATTTGATAGGGATTGCATTGAATCTGTAGATTGCTTTGGGTAGTATAGTCATTTTCACAATATTGATTGTTCCAATCTAAGGACATGGTATATCTCTCCATCTGTTTGTGTCATCTTTGATTTCTTTCATCAGTATCTTATAGTTTTCTGAATGCAAGTCTTTTGCCTCCTTAAGTAGGTTAATTGCTAGGTACTTTATTATTTTTGATGTGGTGGTAAATGGGATTGTTTCCTTAATTTCTCTTTCTGATCTTTCATTAGTAGTGTATAGGAATGCAACAGATTTCTGCACATTAATTTTGTATCCTGTGACTTTACCAAATTAATTGATGAGCCCTAGTAATTTTCTGGTGGCATCTTTAGGATTTTCTATGTATAGTATCATGTCTTCTGCAGACAGTTTAACTTCTTTTCCAATTTGTATTTCTTTTTCTTCTCTGATTGCCGTGGCTAGGACTTCCAAAACTATGTTGAGTGAAAGTGGAGAGAGTGGACATCCTTGTCTTGTTCCTGATCTTAGAGGAAATGCTTTCAGTTTTTCGCTGTTGAGAATGATGTTTGCTGTGGGTTTGTCGTATATGGCCTTCATTATGTTGAGGTAGGTTCCCTCTATGCCCACTTTCTGGAGAGTTTTTATCATATATCGGTGTTTAATTTTGTCAAAAGCCTTTTCTGCATCTATTGAGATGATCATATTGTTTTTATTCAGTTTGTTAATATGGTGTATCACACTGATTGGTTTACGTATGTTGAAGAATCCTTGCATCATTGGGATAAATCCCACTTGATCATGGTATATGATTCTTTTAATGTGTTGTTGGATTTGGTTAGCTAGTATTTTGTTGAGGATTTTTGCATCTATGTTCATCAGTGATATTGACCTGTAATGTGTGTGTGTGTGTGTGTGTGTGTGTGATACCTTTGTCTGGTTTTGGTATCAGGGTGATGGTGGCCTCATAGAATGAACTTCTGAGTGTTCCTTTCTCTGCAATTTTTTGGAATGGTTTGAGAAGGACATGTGTTAGCTCTTCTCTAAGTGTTTGATAGAATTCACCTGTGAAGCCATCTGGTCCTGGACTTTTGTTTGTTGGATGTTTTTAAATCACTGTTTCAATTTCAGTACTTGTGATTGGTCTGTTTGTATTTTCTGTTTCCTCCTGGTTCAGTCTTGGAGGGTTGTGTCTTTCTAAGAATTTGTCAATTTCTTCTAGGCTGTTCTTTTTATTGGCATATAATTGCTTGTAGTAGTCTCTTGTGATCCTTTGTATTTCTATGGTGTCAGTTTCAACTTCTCCTTTTTATTTCTAGTTGTATTAATTTGAGTCCTCTCCCTTTTTTTTCTTCATGAGGCTGGCTAAAGGTTTATCAATTTTATTTATCTTCTCAAAGAACCAGCTTTTAGTTTCCTTGATCTTTGCTAAGTTATAACGTGAGGCATGGCTTATAGTGGGAAATTGTCATTGGAAAAGCACAGCATGGAGACTTTTGTACTGTCTCCCACTCTTCTCCTGAATTAAGATTTTTTAGTGTATGTGGAGACCACAGAGTACTAATAGCTTGGTAAATACCAATAGCATTACTACTCTGTTCCACTCAGTAAATTTGTGGATACTCGGTAACTTTTTCTTACTTCACCACATAAGGCTAAGAATGAAAATAACCTGCATACTATTAAAAAACCCTGATTATGTCATTTTATTGACTTTGTGAAAAATGAACTATTTTATTTATTCACTTAGTTTTTGGAATTTTTAGGGGCTTACTACAATTTGAAAATGTAAGTTATGGAATTGAGCCCTTGGAGCCTTCAGTTGGTTTTGAACATGTGATTTATCAAGTAAAACATAGGAATACAGGTGCTTCTTTATATGCTGAGAAGGATATTGAGTCAAGAGAAAAGCCCTATAAAATACAAAGTGTAGAGGTAAGTGATCAACTGAGTAAGCTATGTAGTTATTACTATGCAGCAATATAAAAAATGTATTTTTTTCTGATAAAAAATTATTAACATATGTATATGAGAGAGAGAAAGAGAGAGAGAGTGATACCAGAAACTTGATAACATATTGTAAGTCTTAAAACTAGTCATTCAGTTTTCCAGAACACCAAGGTGGCATTTTCTGCTGTTAGTGGCATTTTTCCCTGTGATCCAGACCTTCGTTGTCTGCAGATGCTCTCCTTTCTCCATATCCATTATATCAAAGTTTGGATATAATAAACATAAGTGACATTCACATAAATTCACATAAAAATTCACATAAAATGAAGACACTTATCTAGGATGCTGAGAAGAATCACTAGTGTCTTTCAAGGCAACTGCCTCAGGGTAGGCCATTACATTTTCCTTATATCCTTATCCAGGGATGGAGAGACTGCTTCTACTGGCAAAGAAGACTCATCAGAATTTAGTAGAAGTTTAGGGACTTCCCTGGTGGCACAGTAGTTAGGAATCTGCCTGCCAATGCAGGGGACATGGTTTCAATCCCTGGTCTGGGAAGATCCCACATGCCATGGAGCAACTAAGCCCATGTGCCACAACTACTGAGCCTGCGCTCTAGAGCTCACGAGCCACAACTACTGAGCCCGTGTGCCACAGCTACTGAAACCTGCATGCCTAGAGCCCGTGCTCCACAACAGGAGAAGCCACCACAATGAGAAGCCCGTGCACAACAACAAAGAGTAGCCCCCACTCGCCACAACTAGAGAAAGCCCGCGTGCAGCAACGAAGACCCAACACAGCCAAAATAAATAAATAAATATTTATTTATTAAAAAAAAGAATTTAGGGATTTAGTGACCCCAGCTTCATCAGAGTTTCTCATATATGCTCATTCCAATTTTTAGGATGTTATTTCCTCCAGTAGGAACCCTGTGAGGGTGGAAATTCAATTTGTGTTGTAGTTCATCCACTCACAAAATGAGATTCTGGGTCTGGTTTTCAACAATCTCAGCTCTGCACCAACAGTGGCTAAGGGTATCTTTCAATAAAGACACTTCTCCAAAAAAACAGAACCAACAGAATATATGTATATGTGTGTGTGTGTGTGTGTGTGTGTGTGTGTATACACACACATATATATTTGATGTAAACACACACACACACACAAAGAGAGGTAGAATGAGAGAATTTAGAGTAGACTGTAGACTAGCAGGCTGGAGACAAGGGAAGAGTTGTATTCAAGTCCAAAGGCAGTCAGCTGGAAGGATTTCTTCTTGCTTACAAGGTAGTCTTTGTTCTGATAAGGCCTTCAACTAATCGATGAGCTCCACACATATTATGAAGGGTAATCTACTCCACTAAAAGTCCACCAATTTAAATGTTTATCTTATCCAAAATCATTTTCACAGAGACATCCAGAATAATTTTTGAACAAAAATCTGGGCATTGTGGCCCAGGCAAGTTCACAGAAAAAATTAACCATCACACCAGGTTTACAAATTTTATTTCATATTTCCTCCAAAAGTTTTATTATTTAATCTCTTACATTTCAATATATGATCCAATTTAATTTAATTTTTGTATGGAGTGAAGGAGGGCTCTAAATTCATCATTTTTCATATGCATATCTAGTTTTCCCAACACCATTTGTTGAAAAGACTCATGTTTGTTCCACTGAATCTTCGTGACCCTTTTTTTCAAAGATCAGTTGACCATAGATGTTAGGGATTATTTCTGCACTTGCAATAATACTCCATTGATCTTATGTCTATTCTTATGCCAGAGCCACACTTTTTACTACTATACCTTTGGAATAAGTTTTGGAATTAGTAAGTGTACATCCTTCAGTAATGTTCTTCTTCAAGATTGTTTTGGCTATTCTTGATACTATCAATCTCCAAATAAATTTTAAAATTCACTTATTTTCAATTCCCTGAAAAATCAAGCTGGGATTCTGTTGATTCTGTAGATTAATCTTGGAAATATTGCCACTTAACAATATTAACTCGTCCTATCCATGAACATTGAGCAGCTTTTTGTTTTTAGGTCTTCTTTAATTTTTTACCACAATCTTTTGTATAGTTGTCTTCAAGTTGTCAGCCAAACTTCTTATGTTAAATTTATTTCTAAAAAATGTTGTCATTTAAATGCTATTTCACATTTAAAATTTTATTTCAAATTTGGATTTCTCATTATTCATGTTTGGAAATTATTGACTTTTGTATACTGATTTCATATTCTGCAAACTTGTTTAAATTGGGTATGAGTTTTTTATTGTACTCTTTGTAGTTTTCTATGTACAAGATGATGTCATCTTAAATAAAGATTATGTTCTTCCTTTTCAATTATGATGCTTTTAACTTCTCTTTTATTGCCCACATGCCCTGGTTAGCATGGTGTTGAATAGGTGAGAAGAATATCCTTGTCTTGGACTAATTTTAAGAAGAAAGTCCACCACTATTAAGTATAATGTTAATGGTGAAATAATATAAAAACTTTCTGAAACTTTCAACTCACTTTACTCTCTGATAAAATTCTCCTGCTTCACCTTCTATCTCACTTTCTCTGACTTTTCCTTATACACTCATGTTCTAGATAATGATATTTCTTGTGTTATGTCTCAGGTTTTTGTTTGTGTTGTATATTGTCTTGTATATTTTTTCACGGCTTTATCTACTGTGATTTACAGATCTCCCACTCTTATTCCAATTTTTTTCTGAGTTATTGATCTTACATTGGACATAATGACTGCCCAAGTTAAACAAAATACACAAACACACACATTAACTATCTACCTACTTATCTATTTATCTATCTATATCATCTATCATCTATCATCATCTTCATGTCCCTCTCACTTCCTGAATATTCTTACCAGTGGGCTTTGGTATCTTTTAACTTTAATTTTTTAATCCAACTACACTGCAATTGGATCATTTAGTAGTGTTCTCCAGTCTTCTTCCCTAGCTCCAATTCTTTAGTGTTTATTTGACCAAAGCAAACTTTCATGCAATTGATGTCAACTTTATATAGCACATTTCCAAGAAATTGGTTTTCTTTATTGGCTACTTTCATTTACTAAATAAAATAGCTTTTCAGGTCTTCTGAAATCTTAACACCTGCCCACCTTCCCAATATACAGATTTCTTGGCATTCTTTTATGCATCTTTGTCTTAAATTTTTAATTATTTTGCTAAAACGGACTATATCTTTTCCCCGTGAAAGCTTATTGTCCAGTAAATAAGTGAATAAATTATAATCAACTAAATATCATCAATCCCTATCTCAAAGATGAAAATAAACAAGGATTACTTCAGGAAATGTAAGTCAACTAACACTTATGTTGCTTGAAACAAAGAAATAGCTTTGAAACTCTCAAACCATTAATATTTTGTTAGTTTCAATTAATATAAATGTTTATTTTTCTCCTCCAGTAAAGTTCATTTCCTTGTTTAGGCACTTCAATGAAACTTTGGAATTCTATAAGCAAAACTATCATGAAGCATTCAGTGCTTCCTTTTGGATGGAAATGAAAATAAACCAATTAGACCATAAGGGGATTTCATTTGCGTTTAAAAAAAAAAAAACCCTCAAGTCTCCAAGGTTTTAAAAGAGAATTTTTTTTTTTTTTTTTTTTTTGCAGTACGCGGGCCTGTCACTGCTGTGACCTCTCCCGTTGCGGAGCACAGGCTCCAGACGCGCAGGGGCAGCGGCCATGGCTCACGGGCCCAGCCGCTCCGCGGCATGTGGGATCTTCCCGGACCGGGGCACGAACCCGTATCCCCTGCATCGGCAGGCGGACTCGCAACCACTGCGCCACCAGGGAAGCCCAAAGAGAATTTTTAAATGGAGGGAAAAAATGAATGATCATTCACCCCTAAATTTGTCTTACTGACCTTATTGACTTTTTTTCCTTTAAATCCTAGATTTATTTTTCTCTATTGCTCCTCTTTATGTTAAGGAAAATGGTTTAACTAAAATGTGATAGTTTTGAACTTTCAAAGGATTAAATACCAGTGTAAAAAGAAAAAAATTCAGGCATTAAAATACACGTAATAAAAGTTTTCTCAATTTTTGAAATTTGATCCTCCTTTTCTGCTTCTATATATTTGTCCAGTGCTTATACGTGGTATGCTATTTTAGTAACAAACTATTTTGAGTTAACTGCACTACAGTCTTAAAGTGCCCACAAAGACTCTCTTCCAAGTTCTCCCTAGTGCATTCCTCCTAGGTTAACTTCATGTAAAAATAATGATGAACATAAGTAATATTTTATTAAATGTAGTTACAACAATTATTACTTGTTGGCAGAGTGTAAGTCACACAGATCATAAGCCCATCGGGCCTCACATTTGTGCCTAATTTAACCACTGTGGTCTAATTAAATGACATCATAACCAGATTCCACGTACTGAGATATCTATGGTACAGTTTAAGAAACCCATTTCGTTTCTCTGTTGCTCACTTTTTTCTGCGGTGATTTATACAAGGATTAGCTTTATCCTTCAGATGAAATCCCACCCCTCTAAACACAGAGATGTGCCCCTACTCTTTCAAGGCCGTAGATAAAATCATACAGCATAATAATGTATAGTGGAATCATTAAATGAACATAAATACACACATAATGGCAAGTCAAGGGAAGAATTTCCTCAGGGAAAAGAATCATATGAGTAGCCCAGTACCAGTGAGAATATGGAGAATGGAAGGTAGAGGAAAGCTATTTTCTGAGTAAATTAAGTGATTGATCAGGTGCGAAAGACATGACAAAGGCAATATTCTGAAAATGATTTCTATTTTCATATAGAAAACTGAATTTTCAATGTTGAATTTGTGAAGTAGTATATTACTTAAAATAATTAAATGATTCTTCAATTTTTATCTAAAGTTTGTGACTTTTTTTCAGCCACCTGCAGACTTCTCTCAGTATATAGAAATGCATGTTGTAGTTGAAAAAAATTTAGTAAGTATACTTTCACTTATTTGTCTTATCTTAATTTATATTAGCAATGGGAGGTTATAAGAAGTGTTGGAATAAATTTTTAACATAGGACAATAAATGATTTTATTTAATTTTTGCTTTATCTCTGCCTTAATGAATTTAAATTACTAGTATCAGTAGTAAATTGGAAATCAAATCTCTATTAGTTTATTTTTAATTTTATATAATTAACATATTAAAACATGTTACCTATAAAACAGTTTCTTAGTAATTTTTATTCATTCCCATACCCATAATGTCTAATAACCTTTGATCTTTTACTGTCTCCATAATTTTGCCTTTTTCAGAAGATCATATAGTTGAAATGTACAGTATGTAGTTGTTACAGATTAGCTTCTTTACCTTGGTAACATGCATTTAACTTTACTACATGCCTTATCATGGCTTGTGAGCTAATTTCTTTTAGTACTGAGTAATATTGCATTGTCTGTATGTACTACAGTTTATTTATCCATTCATCTACTAAAGGACATCTTGGTTGCTTCCAATTTTGAGATGAATCAAGCTGCTATTAACATCCATTCACAGGTTTTTGTATTGACATATTTTAAATCCTTTGGGTAAATATCAAGCAGCATGATTGCTGCATCATATGGTAACAGTATGGTTTTTTTGTTTGATTTTTTTGTGAGAAACTGCCAGACTGTCCTCCAAAGTGCCTGTTTCATCTTGCATTCAGCACTTTAAATATATAATCCCCTTGTCTTCTGTCCTCTAAAGTGTTTGCTAAGAAATCGGCTAGTAATCTTATTATCACCCCTTTTATGTGGTTAGTTACTTTTCTCTTGCTGCCTTCAATATTAATATTCTCTTTAGGTTTTGACAGTTTGATTATAATTTGTCTTGGTGTGGGTCTCTGGCTTTATCCTTCTTAGAATTTAGGCTTAAAGATTTGTATGTTCATGTGGTTCATCAGATTTGGCAAGCTTTTGGCCATTATATCTTCAAATAATCTCTCTTCTTCTTCTGGGATTCCCTTAAGTCATATATTGTTCTGCATAATGGTACCCCACCAGTCCCTCCTCCGTTTTCTTTCTGGTTCTCAGACTCAATAATTTCAGTTATCCTGTTCTCAAGTTTACTGCTTCTTTCTTCTGCCCCTTTAAATCTACTGTTGAATCCTTCTACTCAATTTTCAGCTCAGTTATCGCATTTTTCAATGCCAGAATTTGTTCGGTTTCTTTTTATAATTTCTCTATCTTTATTGATATTTTCATTTTATTCATATATCATTCTCCTGACTTCCCTTCATTCTTTTTGTTTTCCTTTAGCTCTTTGAGCATATTTTAGACAGTTGTTTTAAAGACTTTGTCTAGTATGTCTCTATGTCCTCAGGAAGGGTTTCTGCCAATTTATTTACTTCGTTTGGGCCATGCTTTTTTTCTTTGTTTGCCTTGTAACATAGACTGAATGTTTCTGTTCCTCTAAAATTTATACTAATGCATAGTGATGGTACTGGGAAGTGGAGCCTTTGGGAGTGGCTTAGGTCATGAAGCTGGAGCCCTCATGAATGGGATTAGTGCCCTTATAAAAGAGAGGCCAGAGAGCTCCCTCACCTCTTCTACCATGTGAGGACAGAGCAGGAAGATGGCAAGATGGCCATCTCTGAACCAGGGAGCATGTTCTCATCAGACACAGGGTATGCTGGAAACCTAATCTTTAAACTTCCTGGCCTCCAGAACTGTGAGAAATAAATGTTTGTTGTTTGAGCACCCAGTCTATGGTGTTTTTGTTAGGGCAGCCCAAACTGACTAAGACACATTGTGATTTTTGTTGAAAATTCAGCATTTGACAAAATAACCAGGGGACACAGAAAACAGCCATTCAGGCACCTTCCAGACAGGTTAGAACATTGCAGATAAGGTCTTCTCTTCTCCACCTGGTATAAGGGAGGGAATTAGGAAATGGACTACCATTTCCTCCAGATTAAACCATGCCACACTGGGGAAGGGAATAGGGCATAGGGGAGTAGAAACACCACAAAATTTCCTGTCATTTTCAAGATTTTTTTTCTTGATTGGACATTTGTAGACCTTTGAATGTTTTCCTGAGGTTTTCTGGAGGCTCCAATGAGGTTATTTCAGCCAGTTTCTGGTTGTCTTTTGATGTTTCCAGAGAAAAACGAAGGCTTGGTGTTTTCTAGTTCTCCGTTTTGTTGACTTCACTCCCCATGAAGGATATTTTTAATTATTTGTTGTCATCATTTTACAAAGGCTACTTTAAATCTTCGTCAGATAATTCTACCAAGTGATGTACTTTGGTGTTGACATGTATTGACTGACTTTTCTCCCTCAAGTTGTGATTTTCCTGGTTCTTGGTATGGCAAATGGTTTTCAGTTGCTTTCTGGAAATTTTTACTATTACGTTATGCAATTCTTCATTCTACTGAAATCTTTTATTTTGTTCATTCAGACTCCTTAGCTGTAGCACATAAGTCCTGACCAAGTTATATGGGTTAAATTCAATGACAAAAGTTCTCAGAGCCTTCATAATGCTATTTTGGTCTTCTTGGTTCAGTCGCTGTTTCTGCGGGTCCCAGTGATACTTGCCTGTCCTGCCTGCAGGAGTGGAAAGGCCTTCCCCTGTCTCCTTCTGTTGCCTCTGAGTGGAATATTGTAGATGGTGGGCCTGTGCAGGTGGAAAGTGTCTCCCTGGTCCACCCAGTGCTAGTGGGTGGCTGTTTGTGCGGGTGGGAGTTACTTCCCAGGGTCATTCTGCCTAGTGTTTCTAGGTAGGTACAGGAGACATCAAGCCTGTGGGGGTGGAGATATTTTGTCAGAAGAGTTTCACTCTTCCCTGCCGATACTGCCAATAGGACCAAATGGCTGTTTCCTGGTCCAGGCCACCTGTTGTCTCAAGCTCGTTAATGAGAAGCTCCATGCTCTGGTGCAGAGGTTACTATTCTAGGCATCACAGTGTTAATGGGTTTCTCATTCCATTTCTACCTGGACTACTTTTTTGCCACTGGATGGGGTGTTGGGAATTGCTGAGAAGCTATGTTGTTCTTCCATTCCTAGCATACCTGTACAGGTACCTTCTTACTTCCACCTTTTAGAGACTTCCTATGATTTTTTTGTTATATTATTTCAGGGTTTATACATTTTTATAATTTTGATCAGCTTGGAGGAACAGGGAGAGATGAGTTTATACCACCCTTTCTTGAAATTTAAATTATTGTCTTTTGTGGGAATTCCTTGACGGCCCAGTGGCTAACCATGCAGGCTTTTTCACTGCTGGGGGCCCAGGTTCGATCCCTGGTTGGCGAACTAAGATCCCGCAAGCCGCTTGGCCAAAAAAGAAAAAAAAAGGGATAAATTACTGTCTTTTGCAAATTTTTTTAAACTAATTTTAGAGAAGAAAAGACAAGATATTGTTTTATACCTTGTTATTGCTAGTACCAATGTTCTTTATTATACTTATGTAGATATGAGTTACTGTTTTGTGTCATCTTTTCAACCTGAGAATTTCCTGATCATTATCATTTCTTGCCTTATTATTTCTGGCAGAGCAGCTCTGCTATCACTGATTTCTCTCTCTCTCTGTCTTTAAAATTTGAGAATGGCTTTCTGTTGCCTTTACTTAAGAAGAATAGTTTTGCTGAGTATAGAATTCTTGACTGAGAGTATTTTGTGGTAGCACTTTGAATTTGTAACCCCACCTGGTCTCCATTGATTCTAATGAGAAGTCAGCTCTGAACCTTGCTGTGCTTCTCCTATAGGTGATGTACCACTTTTTTCTTCTCAGTATAAAGATTTTCTCCTTGTGGCTCTTGTCCATTAACTACAACTATGATGTGTCTATGTGTGACTGTCTTTGATTTTATCTTACTTGAAGTTTGTTGAGCCTAAGTAATGCATAGATTAGTGATTTTCATTGTTTGGGAGTTGTTAGCTATTATTTACTCAAGTTTTGTATTTTTGTTTGTTTTGTTTTGTTTTGTTTTTTGGTCATTTCTATCTCTCCTCTCCTTCTAAGATGCTCATTATGTAAATGTGTATTTGCTTCATGGTGTCAAACAGGTGTCTGAGATTCTGTTCACTTTACTTCTTGTTTTTCCTTTCTGTTCTTTATGTTGAATAATTTCTATTGATACATTATTATTTTCACTTATTCTTTCTGCTAGTGAGCTTATATAATTTTAGTTATTATATTTTCAACTCAAGTATCTATTTAGTTCTTTTTTACAATTTTATAATTATTATTTGTTTTTTCTATTTCACTCAGGTTTATTGAGATATAATTGACACATAACTGTGTAAGTTTAATGTGTATGTGTTGACTTGATACATTTATAAATTACAAAATGATTACCACTGTAGTATTGGCTACCACGTCCATCCCATCACACAATTAATTTTCATTTCTCTTGTGGTGAGAACATTTAAATTCTACTCTCTTAGCAACATTCAAGTATATGATGCAGTGTTATTAGTCATCATCACCAAGCTGTACATTATAATGTATAATTTATATTCTTTACTGATACTCTCCTTTTTATGAGTCAATGTCATCATTCCTTTACTTCTTTAAACATGGTTCCTTTCAGTTCCATGTTTACCGTAGTTGCTTTATATTTTCGTGTGCTAAATCCAATAAGGTCTACCTCATAGTTTCTAATGACTGCATTTTCAACTATGTGGGTAACATTGTTTTATTGTGCTTACTATTTTTTAAATTCTTGTTTCTACTTTTAAGCCAGGATTTTTGTGGTTGACCTTGGGTGAACATATCTTAGTGGTCAGCCAATGACTGGTCAGAGGCTATGCTCCAACATTTGAGCTAGTAGGCTTCTAACCTTTGCAAATGGATTTGTCTATTAGGGAAAGTATTCAATTTTCAAGTCAGGTAGGTTTTGATTTTTATAGGACTTTCTCACATCTCCTCAGGTAGTGAGTAATGTTTCAAGTTCAGCCATGAACTTGTCGATATCTTAGACCCCTTTCAGTCTCTCCTGAGCATGAGTGTTAACTGGTGCATGAATGGAATATTCCAGACTATAAAGGATATATGGAAGGTTGTCAAGACCCGTTATGGCTATTATATCCCCCCCCCCCAATTCCATGTTAGATTTCTGACTCATCTTCTGGACTGTTGCTTGAAATAACCAGTATCACAGCCTAAGTTTATCTGTGATGATGCCCTTCAATATTCATTTGCCACAGAGATCACTATTGTTTTTGACAGTATAGCTGGGCACGTAGTTTTGCCCTGCTCTGCACCAAATCAAGTTATCCTCCTCTGATAGGGAAGCGTCTGGATTTTATGGCTTGACCTACCATGGTAGAATTACCACACAATACAATTTGAGATGTGGTTGGGGACAACCTCAGGTGAAATGTCACAGATTCCCACTGTTCTTACCATAGGATTAATAGTTTTTCTTTAATTAACATTTCTCATTTTAATGCCCTTGGTCAATTGGCAGAATCTTGAAATGTTTTTGAGATTTTTGTCTTTTATCATTGCTTATTGTGGAAAGGATTTGCAGACCTCATTATTTCACCATCTCAGGAGTCCCACTCTCTGTAATTAACTTTTTAATCCCCCTTAGTTTGTGAACTTTTCTTCTTATAGGTTTCACATATTTGCTAGGTATTTTATTTTACTGTGCTTGAAAATTAGATATTTTCATACATTCTTACTTCTATTCCTTGTTTTAGTCACTTATAGATTCCTGAGACACTTTTTGTTGCTCCATAACAAACTACTTCAAAATTTAGTGGCTTAAAAGGACAACTATTTATTTAGCTCACAATTCTTAAATATCCTCTGATCGCATTAAGATCTCCTTGTGCTGGACTGGCCTCATTTGTGTACCGTTAGTAAACTACTGATTTTGCTTGGAGTTGGGTGGTCCACTGGGTGTCTCAGCTGGCATGTTTTATCTCTGCTTTCCAATGATATTCGTATCATAATAATGTTATTTTTGTACAAGTTTTTGTGTGGACATAAGCTTTTATTTCTATTAGGTAGATGCAAAAGGTGAGAGTTGCTGAGTTGTGTGGTAACTCAAAATGTTTCACACTTTGAGACCCTAAAAAACAATTTTCACCATTATGTATTGCACCAGCAATGAACAAATGTATGAGTTCCAATTCCTCTAAATTCTCAACTCTGTTATTGTCTGTCTTTTGGACTTTAGCCATCCTGGCGGGTGTGAATTAGTTTCTCACTGTGCTTTTGATTTGCATTCCCTATTGTGTAATGATGTTGAGAATATTTGCATTTTCTTATTAGCTATTAGAATATTTTATTTGAGAAATTATTTAAATTCTTTACACATATTTCATTGTGTTGTCTTTTTATTGTTGTAGTTAAGTATTCATTATATATTGTGGATGCTAGACGCTTATCCAATATATGATTTGCAAATATTTTTATCCATTCTGTGGGTTATCTTTTCATTTTTTGATTGTGTCATTTGAAGCATAACATTTTAAAATTTTGAAAACATCAGTCTTTCTCCATTTAATGTTCTTGCTCTCTCCAAATATCAATTGACCATAAGTGTTAGAATTTATTTCTAGAAATTGTTATATTATTGATCTATAACTCTAATCGAAAGCCAAAAGCACACTGCCTTGATCATTACAGCTTTGTAGTTAGTTTTCAGATTTGGGTGTATGAGTCTTCCAACTTTGTTCTTCTTATTTAAAATTTTTGCAGACATTCTGGATCCCTTTCACTTTCATATACATAATAAGGTAAACTTGCCAATTCCTGCAAAACAATGCTGGAATTTTAATAGGGATTATATTATTTCTATAGATCAATTTGGAGATTATTGCCATCTTAACAATAATAGGTCTTCCAATCCATGAACACAGGTTCACTTTCCATTTATTTGTATCTTCTTTACTTTCTTTAAATGGTGTTTTGTAGTTTTCAGTGTGTGTTTTGTACTTCTTTTGTTAAATTTATTTTTTGGCATATTATCATTGTTTGATACCATCTTAATTTAATTTTAGATTGTTTATTGCTGGAGTATGGAAATGCAATTGATTTATATATTGATCCTGTATTCTCCAATTCTGCTGTAATCATTTATTAGTGCTAATGTTTTTTAGTGGTTGTCTTAGGATTTTTATATGTACACATCTTTTTGTCTGTTAATAGAGTGTTTAACTTCATTTTTTTCTACGTAGATACCTCTTGTTTCTTTTCCTTTACTAAATGCTTAGGCTAGAGCCTCCAGTGAAAGCTGAGGGAGTAGCAATGAGAACAGATATACTTATCTTTTTCCTGATCTAAGAGAAATAACACTTATTCTTTCACCATTAAGTGTGATGCTATCTGTGGTTTTTTAATAGATGTCCTTTATCAGGTTGAGGGAGTTCTCCTCTATCCCTAGTTTATTGAGCTTTTTTTTTTTTTCTTTAGTCAAATGCTTCTTCTGTGTCTTTTGAAAGTATGTCCAGTTTCCACAAAATCTACAAACAATAAATGCTAGAGAGGGTGTGGAGAAAAGAGAACCCTTTTACACTGTTGGTGGGAATGTAACTTGATATAACCACTATGGAAAAAAAAAATAGAACTACCATATAACCCAGCAATCCCACTACTGGGCATATACCCTGAGAAAACCATAATTCAAAAAGAGACATGTACCACAATGTTCACTGCAGCTCTATTTACAATAGCCAGGACATGGAAGCAACCTAAATGTCCATCGACAGATGAATGGATAAAGATGTGGCACATGTATATAATGGAATATTACTCAGCCATAAAAGAAACGAAATTGAGTTATTTGTAGTGAGGTGGATGGACCTAGAGTCTGTCATACAGAGTGAAGAGGAAAACAAATATCGTATGCTAACACATATATATGGAATCTAAAAAAAAAAAGGTTCTGATGAACATAGGGACAGGACAGGAATAAAGACGCAGATGTAGAGAGTGAAATTGAGGACACAGGGGGTGGGGAGGGGAAGCTGGGACAAAGTGAAAGAGTAGTATTGACATAAATACACTACCAAATGTAAAATAGACAGCTAGTGGGAAGCAGCTGCATAGCACAGGGAGATCAGCTCAGTACTTTGTGACCACCTAGAGGCATGGGACAGGGAGGGTGGGAGGGAGATGCACGAGGGAGGGGATATGGGGCTATATGTATACGTATAGCTGATTCACTTTGTTATACAGCAGAAACTAACACAGCATTGTAAAACAATTATACTCCAATAAAGATGTAAAAAGGAAAAAAAGAATCATGTGGGTTTTGGTCATTATGTTCCTTGTTCTATAATGTTTTGAAATACATCTGTTGGTTTTTAGACATTAAGCCAAGCTTGTATTTCTGAGATAAATCCCGCTTGGTCGTGGTGTCTAATTCTTTTTATGTGTTGCATAAATTGGTTAGTTTTCTGATTAGGATTTTTACAATAATATTCATGAGGAATGTAGTTTGTTTTGGACTTTTATTTTCTTGTTATGTCTTTCCTGGTTTTTGTATCAGGGTAATACTGACCTTATTGAATGAATAGAAATGGGTTCCCTCCGATTTTATAGGAGAATTTGTAACGAATTGGTGTTAATGCTTCTCTAAATGTTTGATTGGATTCACCAATAAAGCCTTCTAGACCTAGGTTTTTCTTTGTGGGAATTTTTTAAATGCATATTTAATCTTTTTGCTTGTTACATATTCTGTTTCTTCTTGAGTCAGTTTCAGTATCTGTTTATTATAAGAAATCATTCATTTCATCTAAGTTATCTAAATTGTTGCCACATTATTTTTCATAGTGTTCATTTACAAGGCTAGTTATTTCTCTGTGGTTAGTGACTGTAACCTTTCTTTTATCCTGAATTAATAATTTTTGTTTTGTTAATATGTTGTTTTTTATATTCATATTTCAATCATTTTGCTCTGATTTTTATTAATTTCTTCCATTTCCTTCCTTTGAGTTCTTTGCTTTTCTTTCACTAATTTCCTAAGTGGAAATTAGTTATTTGAGATGGTGCTTCTTTTTTTTAATATAGCTATTTCCTACAAGTTGCCTTCTGAGCACTGCTTTAGCTGAATACCATAAATTTTACTATGTTGTATTAGTATTTTCTAATCTCCCTGTGATTTCTTCTTTGATTATTGGTTATTTATAATCTATTGTTTAATTTCCACATACTTTGAATTTCTCAAATTTCTTTCTGTTGTTGATTTTTTATTTATTTTTTGTGGTCAGAGAGCCATATTGTATTTTTTAATTGTATGAACTCAGTTGAAGCTTATCCTATAACCTAGTATATAGTCTATTCCTAGATCATGTTCCATGAGCACTTGAGAAGCACATGTTGTGACATTTTGGGGTGGAATATTCTATAAATATCTGTTGGTTTAGGGTTTAGTTTTAGTCTCCTATATCTGTGTTGAGTTTTTGACCAGTTATTCTACTACTGAAATTGTGTACTTAAATCTCCAAACATTATTGTTGAATTTTCTATTTCTCCCTTCACTTGTGCATTTTGTATTTTGTGTAATTTTTAGGCTCAGTTCTTAGATGCATATAATGTTTATAGTTTTATGTCTTCCTGATAGACATCCCAGTCCTTGAAAATGTACTATGTCTTCTGTAACAATTTTTTTTCTTTTGGCCATGCCGCACGGCATGCGGGATCTTAGTTCCCCGACCAGGGATCAAACTGTGCTCCCTGCAGTGGAAGTATGGAGTTTTAACCACTGGACCACCAGGGACATTCCTTCTGTAACAATTTATATTTAATTGTTTTTTTTCCTTAATCAAGTCTGTCAGTCTCTGATGTTTGCTTGGATTATTTAATATACTCATTAATTTTTTTTGGTGGGCAGTCTTTCAAATCAACTGAATAGCTAATTCATTTTTTAAGCATACCATTGTATTTATATACCATAATTTATTCATTTATTCTATTATTGTTGAGTATTCACTTAGTTTCCAGTTTTTTAAATGTTGCTTTGTCACTATAAATAATGCTACCTGAAGTATCCTTAGTTATGAGTTCTTATATCTTGGGAATTTAATCTCTGTGAAAGTAGGTCACCAGGAGTATGGATGATGGGTCAAAGGATATGTATGTAGTTTAATTTTAATAGGTATTGTTAATTGCTTTGTAAAAAGGCTGTAACTTTTCACATCTCCAAGGTAAAACTGAAAGTAGTATTTTCCTCTCATACCTGCCAACGATTAGTTTTATATTTCTCTTTAATTTTTGTCAGCCAATGGGTATAAAGTTATATCTCATTGTAATTTTAACTTCCATTCCTTAACTGAGAATTAATTTGAACATCATTTAATGTTTACTGGCCACTAGTATTTTCTTTTCACTGAACTGACAACTTAATCCTTTTGCTCATTTCATTAATGGTTGTTTGCCTTCTTGTCAACTTGTAAGAAAACTTTGAATATTAAAAATATTCATGCTTTGTTCATTATCTACCCAATGTGAAGGAGCATATCACCTGTTTTCTTCTAGGTGTTTTATGGTTTCAGGTCTTGCATTCAAGTCTTTAATACATTTTGAATTATTTTTTTGTGTATGGTGTAAGATAGTAGTCCAGTTTCATTCTTTTGCATGTGTTGTACAGTTTTCCCTACATTATTTATTAAAGAGACCGTCCTTTCCCCATTTGTTGTAAACTAATTAACCCACGATAATGTGTTGGGTTTTTTCCTGAACTCTCTATCCTGTTCCATTGATTTATGTGTCTGTTTTAATGACAATACCACCCACAGTGCTTTGTATCAGTAATATAGTTTGAAATCAGGGAACATGATGTCTCCAGCTTTGTTCTTTCTCACATTTGCTTTGGCTAGTCAGGGTCGTTGTACTTCTGTACAAATTTTAGGTCTGTTTGTTCTATTTCTGTGAAAAATGCCATTGACATTTTGATAAGGATTGCATTGAATCTGTATATTGCTTTGGGTAGTGTGAACATTTTAACAATATTAACTATTCTAATTTATGAGCTTGGAATAACTTTCCACTCATTTGTGCCTTCTTCAGTTGCTTTCATCAATGTCTTTTAGTTTTCAGTGTAAAGACCTTATCTCCTTGGTTAAATTTTTCCTAGGTACTTTATTCTTTTAATGCAATTGTAAGTGGGATTGTTTTCTTAATTTATCTTTCTGATAGCCTGTTATTATTATAAAGAAATATAACAGATTTTTGCATATTGGCTTTTTATCCTGTAACTTTGGTGAATTTTTCTTAGTTCCAACAGTTTTTTGGTGGAGACTTTCAGGTTTTCTATATATGTCAGCTGCAAATAGTGACAGTTTTACTTCTTTTTTCCCAATTTGAATACTTTTATTTCTTTTTCTTCCTTAATCTCTCTGGCCAGGACTTCCAATACTATGCTAGATAAGAGTGGCAATAGTAGGTCTCCTTCCCCTGTTCTTGGTCTTAGAGGGAAAGTTTTTAGCTTTACACTGTTGAGCACGATGTTGGCCGTGGCCTCTATTATATGCTGAGACACATTTCCTCTGTATTCACTTTGTTGAGAGTTTTTATCCTGAAAGGAGGTTGAATTTTGTCAAATGCTTTTTCTGTATCCATTGAGATGATCATATGATTTTTTTATTCTTTGTTTTGTTAATGTGATGTGCATCACATTGACAGATTCACAGAAATAGAACCATTCTTGCATCCCTGGAATAAATCCCACTTGATCATGATGTATGGTCCTTTTAGTGTGCTGTTGAATTTGCATTGCCAATATTCTCTTGAGGATTTTCCCGCCTATATTCATCAGGAATATTGGCCTGTAATTTTCTTTTCTTGGGGTGTTTTTGTCTGGTTTCGATATTAGGATAATGCTGGCCTTGTAAAATGTGTTTGGAAGGCTTTCTTCTTCTCTTATTTTTGCAAGAGTTTGTAGTGCCTTTTTGTATTTTTTTAATATTTAAAATTTTCCACACATTATGTCTATAATAATAAATAATATTTAAAAACTAATAAATTGGTAATTTAAATAATTTCTTAACTCATACTTCTAAATTTTAAACATAATAACCATCATTAAATATTAAGCAATATATATTTAGATCTAAAATGCAATTATCTTTTTCAGTATAATCATATGGGTTCTGATACAACTGTTGTCACTCAAAAAATTTTCCAGTTGATTGGATTGACCAATGCTGTAAGTGTTTGCTTTTGCATTTGTTTGTGTTACTTAAACAATTTTCAGACTTTTTTTATGACCCTGCCTGAATACACATATTGTGTGAAAGAGGGCAAATATATAATCATCTTAAGTTTCAGTTTTCTAACTGTTTAATTGGAGTAATAATAATTGTAAATACCTAATTAGGGTTTTGTAAGGCTTAAATTAAACACTTGACATTGGGCTGGCTTAAGCACAAGCATATCAAAATGTTACTTATTACTTGTTTTATTAGTGATATTTATTACTTGCTAATAGAATTTATAAGATCCAATCCGGATTTACAGTTTAGGTTTATAATATTTATATCGGTATAGCGTTTATTTTTGCAGATAAATTCCCAAATCTATTTAAACCATGTACTTTGAACATATTTTCTTTATGTCTTCAATTTTAGATTTTTGATTCATTTAATATTACAATAATTCTATCTTCATTAGAGCTTTGGATAGATGAAAATAAAATTCAGGTAACTGGAGATGCCAATGAATTATTACGCAGATTTTTTAAATGGAAACAATCTTATCTTGTTTTGCGTCCACATGATGTGGCATTTTTACTTGTGTAAGTATATCTTGGCATTACTAAATCTTATACATTAGAAAGCATATGTAATTTGACCTGATTTCTGACAGTTGACAGGTTCTTAGGGAAAAAAATCTTATGTCATTTTTTTATGTACAACATCCTGTGAATATTATTTTTCACAACACAGGTTTTATAGCAGAATTACTAATATAATTACTCTGTTTATTGACATAGCTAAAACTCACTTCAATCTTATTACCACGTTTTCTTACCTTGAGTATATAAACATATCATTAAATGTGCCTAACTATACATAAAATATTAACAATATCTGTCTGAAAAAATATACCTGAATTCTATGAATATAGTAATATGGCCTTCTTTTAATGTTTTATTTCCATAAAATCAAAACAAAATAGTGATGAAATGGAAACATTATTGTACATTTCAATATCTCTGACATACTATATTCACAGTGAGCTACACTTTAAAAAATATAAGCCTCCCTTTCTATTTAATAATCTCGTTTTTCTCTTATCAATATTCAGAACTTATATGTATTATATATTATCATATTATGTAAAAATCATGTATATAATTATAAAATTATAATCTTTTAAGTTTTTTTTGTCCCACAAATATGCATGCCTTTGCATGGCTAGGGCAGGCTAATTCTATCTGATTAAGGGGAGACTTCAATACATAAGCTTACTCTGCCCATTTGTCAACTTCATTGGCTTAGCTTTCTACTTTTAAGAAATTTTATTTATTTTTATTATTTTTATGTTATAGAAATCAGTATAATGTTTTTAATTACATAAAAATATCTTCATTATTCTCTAAAAATCCGTATGATAATACACTTTTTATTATTTGTTTTTTAAATCTATTTGCAAAATAAGCAGACACGTTTAGTCCCTTTCTATGCTTTGTTATCCTAGTGTTAAAGTGGAAATATCTATGAATTTGTTATATAAGTATGCAAAACAAAAAGTATTAGGTAAATTTAATATTAATTGTTCTTAATTTTACAAAATTTTATGATTTGCTTCTTTTTTAAACTTAAGTTACAGAGAAAAGCCAAATTATGTTGGTGCAACCTTTCAAGGGAGGCTGTGTGATAAATACTATGGAGGAGGTGTTGCTCTGGTATGGTACGGTTTAAGTGACTTGGCTAAGATGTTTAAGTACGATGCTATTTAGAGTAATATACAATTAACTATTTCTGTATTTTATTATGGCTAAGTATATTAAAATTTGCATAATGATTCTAGGGATCTTTGTTCCTGCTGCTGACAGAAATGTGTGAACTATAAGAAGTTTAACTTAACACATATAACACATTTAACACATTTAACTTAATACATATAAAATTTTTACAATTTTTTTCTTGTGAGTTCAAATTATCCTCTTTTAGAAAGTTAGGGTAGTGATCTATTTTATAGTCTTATAAGATGCTCATAAATTTTTAATATACTCAATATTTAATAACTAATTTTAATTTCAAGCTTAGATTTTGAGCATTTTCTTCATTATGTAGCTGATTCAATTATGAAGCAAGTTAAAATAAAACTTTTGAAACTGTTTATCAATTGCCGCAAAATGCTTCCTGGGACATAGGTGAAGAAAAACAGAATCAAATGCAATAATTGGCATTTCTATCTTAGTAGAAAATCTTGGTGTGCTTAAAATTGGTATGTTTTTGCTCCTATTTCACAACGCTTTGGTTATTCTGAAGTATAAAACTTGCCTTTTTAAATTTTTTGTGTGTTTGTACAAAATAATCTGGAGATTGAGGAAGGCTATGCATAATACTCTTGTTTAAGTGCACAAGTTAAGTGAAGATATAAGAAAATGAGTCAATTAAATGGTGACAAATTTCATCTTTAAAACTCATAATTCATGAAAATATGGCTTATCTTTTATGGGAAAATCATTACCTAGTCTCAAAAGCTAGAATTTGGCTGATTTACCTAGTCATATGCAGCACTGAGAAATCTAAAGACATTCACATGGAGCAGGCTTAGCTACCAAGTGGAAGGAAATCTCCTTGTTTACTGAAAAAGAGGGCAGTGGTCTCTGTACTGAAAGGAGCAATCAGAGAAGAACTCTTCCCGTATTCTTCTTTCTTATTCTCCACACTTCACTGGGGTAATCATTGCCGAACCTTTCGCTGGAAAAATGAGCAGTAGCTGATGTTCACAGGAATGTGATGTTGAAAACAACAGGTGAAGCTCTGTCCTCTGATATTTAAACATCCACCACCCTCCCTACCTAGTCACCCAGAGCTGTGGAATAAAATCTAGGAAACACATTCCTCTGAAGCTGCTTCTTCCTAAAACTTATGGGTGAAACCACAACCCAAGTAGTTTTGGGGTGAGTAGAAGCAAGTAAATATAATCAGGAGGAGACTTTTGTTGTCTGCAGCTGTTTCCCCTTGGGTCAGCCACTTATCTGTCCTGACGCAAGTTCACTCACAAGGACAGACACAAATTAGTTCTTGGCATCACGAGTTTTATACATTACATACTACCAGACACATTATCTGTTGACCTCAGTTCATGGACTATACAGATCATGGGTGTTAAACTTCCTCAGAAAAAACACACTACACAACATTGACCACTTGAAGCAGAACTATGAGTAGTTGTAGGCCAGGAATGTCAAACAAAACAAAGTGTACAATATCATAGAAAAGGACTAGTTAGAAACGTTAGAGATGAACAATATAATAATTATAATAAATTGCATGAGGGATACAATTGATACATATGGAGATAAATTATCGAATTAGGACCTCTCTCAGAAGACATCAGAAAAGTTAAAGGAGAGATAAAATTAAGAGACATGGAAGATTAAAGTCAAAAGAACAGTTCTAAAGAAAAAATGGAGATAATTTCACGGAATGACAGTCACAGAACACTGTCTCCAGCCACTACCAGATCAACAAGGTGCCTACACCAGGAAATCCCTCCTGGAGTCGCCCCATGATCCCTGGCAGGAGGGGAGGAAAGTGGGTTGTCTGGTGAAAAGGACACATGGAAAGCCAAAAAAGAAGAGATAAAAATGCATACCAACAGTAAAATGAAAATATCAAAGGAAAATTGTTATGTTTCTAAAAAGAAATAAATCATATAACAATGAAGACGTTCAACAGTCAGAAAAGCCACACTGGATGCAGAAAGACTTTATGCTTAAAATATTGAGTTAAAAGTACTTTGAAGGCATGATTCATATCTAAAAAAAATTCATTCAAACAGAAGGGACAAGAAAAATACTCTCAGGCACATAAGTCCTCAAAAGATTTGCCAAACAAAAGACTAACATTCAGAACATATTTGTAGAAATTACTTATATTTATGAAAAGACACAAGGATTATGAAAACTAAAGAGAATAAATGTTGCTGAATTTTATCATTACCTTAAAATGAAAATACCTGGGTTGGGATGCGTGGCAAAGAAAGGTATGTCAATACTAAACCAGAACTCATATTCTATAATAGTGTAGAGATGGTTAAGGGAGAGATAAAAATGACATGAAAACATATTATAGAACTTGTCTTCTTAAGAAAACAGTAAAGATATTGGTATGTTTTAGAAAGAAGTAAGGGTATATGAAATGAACGTTGGTCTTAAGAACAAATAAGAAGAAAACTACACCATATAATAGTCTAATGGAAGAAATGTAAAGATGGCCAAGGAAGAAGAAACTTAAAAACAATAATGTAAAATAAAATGAATAGAAAATAATCAAAGGAAATGTTTTAAACATACCCTAATATAATGACAGTCATGTGAATGTAAATGAATTAAACTCACCAAGTAAGAGATGGAGTCTCTGATTGATTTTTAAAAAAAAATTAAGTTCAAACATTAGTTCTTTACAAAAAATACATTAATAGGGTAAAGTGAAGGTGAATATAAAATAATAAAACATACTTTGGTTAAATAAGAAGCAAGTAAACATGAGAAAACGGAATTTAGAGTAAAATACACTATAGATAGCAAACAGGTGTAAACTGTTTGTAGCTTTTTTTTTTTTTTTTGCGGTACGTGGGCCTCTCACTGTTGTGGCCTCTCCCGTTGCAGAGCACAGGCTCTGAACGCGCAGGCTCAGCAGCCATGGCTCATAGGCCTAGCCGTTCCACGGCATGTGGGATCTTCCCGGACCGGGGCACAAACCCGTGTCCCCTGCATCGGCAGGCGGACTCTCAACCACTGCGCCACAAGGGAAGCCCCTGTTTGTAGCTTTATATGTTGAAGTTTTACAAATATTTTGTTTGATTTATTCCTAGTCATACCAGTAAATTCTATACTGTTTGATGATATTAGTAAATACTATATTTTAAGTATAATTTATGAGTTTCTGTTATGTTGAAAAACAGTTGAATGTTTTGAAAAACAGTTGCATAACAGTTGTATGCAATATTTCTATATTTATTTCTAGTAGTTTTAGATTTAAGTTTTTCTGTGTCCAACTTTGTCATATGTAAATTAAAACAATTTTATTCTTTTTTTTCCAATATGTCTATCTTTTATTTTTTTTTAATGTTTTTCTCCTATTGAATTGCCTAGGATCCCAAGAACAATTCAAGTTGAACAATGTTTAACTGAATTCATAGTAGACATTTTTGTATCATTCCTGATCTCAAGGAAAAAACTCTCAATATTGTACTATTAGGTATTATGTTCATTCTGGTTTATCATAGACATTCTTTAACGTAATAAGAAAGCTCAATTCCATTTCTAATTTTCTAAACTTTAAAAAATGTATTTTATTTTTTTATCCTGTCATTATTTTTGACGGGGAATTAATTCCATTTAAAGTTATATGAATGTTTTTCTAAATGTCCCATTTAGGTAACAGAATTTTTTACTATAGCTATTGATATGTTCATATTGATTTTGTTCTTACTTTATTGAAATGTTTTCTCTTTCGTCTAGAATTCAGTTTTCTTTTACGATATTGAAGAGATGTCAGTGCATTCCTAATAAAAATCTCAGCAGGCTTTTGGGGGCAAAATTGACAAGCTTATACTAAAATCTTATAAATATAAAAAAAGAAAATAGATCAAGCAGTTTGGAAATTGAGTAAAAGTTGAAGATATAAACTTTTTATAAAAGTATGGTAGTTAACATGTTGCAGTGTAGATAAACTGACCAGGCAATATGTCAGGCAGAATATCAGGCAGAATCAGGCAGAATAGTTAAGGATATTAGTATCTAGTGAATTTTGCAGAAAATAAACCTTTACATCAGTGAGCCAATTATCCAACCTAAAATATGTGGAAAGATGGAAACAACATTGCCCTAAAACTTGTTGAACACAGGTAATAGTGAAGATAAAAGCAGAAATCAAAGAAAGACAGATGATCAGTAGGACGGAGATATTCAAAAAAGATATTAGGCCTTTAAAAAATTAAGAACAAAAATATTTCTGGCAAAACTATTTTTATAAGACAGAGTAGGAATATATTAATAAAATTACAAAAATAATGGAGAACTACAGATATAAATAACATTTAAGAGATAATAGAACAATTTATAACAAATAAATTTGAAAACTTAGACAAATAATATATTGCTAATAGAAGCCCATAATTTACTAAAAAGTTACACAAGAAGAACTAGAAATTCAGAATAACACCAAGGTATTAAAAGAATTGATATATTGTTTTAAAATCTCACAAGGGGAAAAACAATGCTTTTAGGAACACATTCTACACAATTTTGAGGGAACCAATTATTTCAATCTTATATTTGCATTTCCTAATAAGAAGATACATTAGGAGAATATGATAAAAATTGATGGGATGTGGGGTAGGCTATTTTAGCTGGGGTGATCAGAGAAAAACTTCGAGGAGAAGGTTTTTAAGAAGAGGAATGAATGATGAGACAAAGGCAGTCATTGCAAGACCTAGGAAATCAGAACCCATGAAAATGATCATTAAATTCAGGGCTTTCAGATGGAAATGAATATCAAGAACAAGATGGCTGTGAAAATATTGATTGTCGAAGTAAGCAACAGACTAATCATATACAGCCTTATGGATCTTGGTAAATCGTTTTGGATTTTATCCTCTTTGCAATGAAAAGGCACTGGAAGTTTTGAAGCCAGAGAGAAATATTTCTCTGGTTACCTTATACAGAAGTGATCGTAGAGGGGTGAGGAACCACAACAAGGAGACCATATAGGAGACAATTGCAGATGAAAGGTATTAACTGGCGTTTTATTCTTGGATATGCGAGAAGTAGCTTTTATCTGGTATATATCATGAAAGCAGAACATATAGGGCTTGCTACCTTACTGGATACCTGCCATGAATGGCATGGAAACAGTGATTATGCTCAAGATTATTCTTGAGAAGCTAGGTAGAGGAAGGCAGGGCAGCTGGCTTTGGAGGCAGAGGGGAATGTAAGGGTGGAAACAAGTTTCATTTTGAACCTGAACCTGTAAAGTTTGAGACATGCTTGTGGTGGTTAATTTTATATGTCAACTTGGAGGGGTTTGATGAGATTAATATTTAAATCAGTGAAATCTGAGTCAAGCACATTGCCCTCCATAATGTGGGTTGGCCTCATCTAATCAGTTGAAGGCTTGAATAGAACAAAAAGTCCATCCTCTTCAAGCAAGAAGAAATTCTTCAGCAGAATACCTTCAGGCTTCATCTGTGCCATCGGCTCTCCTGTGTGTCCAGGCTGCCGGCCCACTCTGCAGGTTTAGACTTGCCAGCCTTCAGAATTGTGTGAGCCAGTTCCTTATAATAAGCCTCTTCATGTATAATATTCCTTATCATATGTGTGCTATTGATTCTATTTCTCTAGAGAAGCCTGATTAATACAATGGCTAATAATTAAACATAAATATATACTTAAATATTAAAGGTAGGTACAAGATAGAGTTGATGATGATGAATAGATGATAGATACATAGATAGACAGCTTTATGTCTCCTTTCTCCAGCACCACCTTGTCTTAATAACTATAGTTTTATGGTAAATCATCGAAAATTATAGTGTAAACCCTACTACTTCTTCAGACTGATTTAGCTTTTCTAGGTTTTCTGACTTTCTCTTTTAAAATCAGCTTGTCAATTTCAACAAAAACTACTCGGACTTTGGTTTTGAATTGAATCTTTAGGTCAATTTGACATCTTAACAATACTGATTATCCATGAAATTGACAAACGTGCTTTTTATTCATATAATGTAAGCAATAAAAAGAAGTACTGTTTTACTCACCATTGATCTCAAAAACTGTATATTGGGCAAAAGAAGCCACAAACAAAAGAATCTTTACTTCGTATGCCATTTTTCTGAAGATAAAGTGTAGGAAAGATAAACCATGTTGTTAAACATCAGAATAGAAGTTACATTTTGTGGAGAGATAATTCCTGAAAACTTGCTGGAGAGAATTTCCTGAGTGATAAAAATATTTTGTATCTTATTCACTGTAGTGGCTGTGTAGGTATGTGTCACATGCACCCATACATGCACTGCACAAATATGTGTGTATATATGTATGCACAAATAATATGTATAAATAAATTATGAATGTGTATATAGATATTGTATATATACATATATGTATGTGTATGTATATTTATATAAAACTGAATCCAGGCACTTAATTGTACACTTGACTTAAGATAAAATTATTTAAAAAGCATGAAACCATTATACAGAATAAAATGTTATTAGTAATTTCAGAGGGGCAGTAATCAAAAGAGATTTTTTAAAGTTTTAATTTCAGCTATTAAAAATTATTGTTTTCTCTTTATAAGTTTCAAACTCATGTATAATGCTACAGATATTTTAACCCTAAGAATAAGAAAAAGAACAGACTATGTCATCAAAGGAAAATTAATGTATCAATATTAACATAAAACACCAAAATGTTTTTCAAGTAAAATAAATATGAATTTTAAGTGATTCATTATTTAGGATGAAACATGCTTTGACTATCATTATATGAATAAACCTGAACTCATATGTACCTAGCTAAATAACTCTAAAATAAATAAAGCAATAATTAATCTCTCAGAACAAAATTTAGAAAATTTAAACACTATGGATAAGCTTTGTCTGAAAGGCCTATGTAGAATCTTGATTCCTAAATTAGAGACTACAAAACATACATGGCAGACACATTTATAGAAAATGACCACATGGTACACAATAAAGGAAGTCTCAATACTTACTTGTCAGGAAATTTCTCAGCCTAGTGATTGGCACATAAGAAGCCATAACAAACACCAGGCGCTGTTCTTGTTATTTGACAACTGTTGTCCTAAGCAGGCATTATTCACCAAAAGAAACTAGTCTGCTTAGTTGTAAACTTTTTCTAAAAATATTTTCAAAAATCCAATGCTAAATATAATTTTACGTTTTCCCTTACGTTATTTTCATAACAGAAGTAGTCATAACCATAACTTTTAGCAAATTCTCGTACTCCAGTCCATACATTTTTCAAGGTTTTCATACTAGTCTGTTATGGACTAAGTTGTGTCCCCCTAAAATTCATATACTGAAGCCCTAACCCCCAGTGTGGCTGTATTTGGAGAAGGGGCTTTTAAGGGAGTCATTAAGGTTAAAGCAGGTCATAAGCCTGGGCCCCTAATCCAATAGGACTGGTGTCTTTGTGGGAAGAGGAGGAGCCAGCACACAAGGAAGGAGGGCCACTGAGGACTCAGGGCAAAGGCAGCCCTCCAGAAGCCTGGGAGACACACCTCACCAGAAACTGACCCTGCTGGCACCTTGAGCAACGTTCTCTGTGATATTGTTTGAGGGCAGCCCAAGCTGACTAATAGAAGTAAGAGTGTCAGAAGGGGAGTGTAAAGAAATTCCATCTCAAATACAAAACCATGTCTTTGATCCTTTGATACAAGGAAAGGAGAGACCAGAACATATGCACTAATCAGAAGATAAAGAATAAAAAAGCAGTTGCATATTGGGATTTTATACAAATAACATGAAATTTTTTGGATGTTGTTATTTCCCTCTTACTGCGCTATGAGTGATAATAAGGAACATGAGAGATGGAGAAAAAGAAGCAATTGTAGGGCTTCCCTGCTGGCGTAGTGGTTGAGAGTCCGGCTGCCGATGGAGGGGACACGGGTTCGTGCCCCAGTCCGGGAAGATCCCACATGCCGCGGATCGGCTGGGCCCGTGAGCCATGGCCACTGAGCCTGCGTGTCCAGAGCCTGTGCTCCGCAACGGGAGAGGCCACAGCAGTGAGAGGCCCGCATACCGCAAAAAAAAAAAAAAAAAGCAATTGTAAAGATATATTGATTGAATGATTGCCAGGCCTTTCCTACAATATCCTGAAGACAAGAAAAGCTGAATAACTACACTGATAATACTCTCTTATTTATTATATTATTATTTATAATATCCTATTATTTAAATGTTCGAAATTTATCAGAATCCGTCATTTTCTTCCCCATGAAATCAAGCATTCCTCCTCCTCTTCATCTACCTCCCCTTGCCCCCCTCCCCCTCCTCCTTCTCTTCTTTTTGTTCTTCTCCCTCTCTCTCTGAAAATGGATGGTACATTCACCTGTGTTATTTTGATAAAGGGACAATTTATCAATGTGTACGCAAGATGTAGGGACTTTGCATTACCTCAGGGCTAGTAATAAAGATATGTAATTGTCCCCTAGGCTTGAAGGAAAGGACAATGTCAGTTTATTAGGGTTATACATGGAAGGTAGAAACCTCTACTCAAGGGTTCAGACAGTCATAGGTACCCTGGAAGTGATGGTAATAAATACCCTGCTCTTTTCTCACCCTTTCCTCCCCATTAGACCAAATCAAGGTGAGAGCAGAGGGCAAAGGAACCCTTTGACATAATCCATTGGTATAGTCCTTCTGATCTGGAGAGTAGGGTGGAAAGTAATGGAAAGTTGATTGAGAGAGGCAAACAGAAGATACCAAAATATATCCCTAGGAACCTATCTTGAAGTATAGTCATCAATGTTATTAGATATATTTGAAGGGATATTGTGATTTGTGGATTTTTCTTAAAAATCGTATGTTTTGTATGGTCTAAGTGTGCTATAATAAGCATCTTACATTTGTTAAAAAGTGATAAAAGCATTTAGTTTTGAAACTAAGGTTTAAGCAACTGTGGAGAGTTAGCATTCTTATCATCAGTCATTATTATCATAATATAAATTAATTCAGTGAGCTAATTTATGTTGTTTTAAATGCATGAAACAGCATATAAAATATTATCTCCTATAATTAAATTATAACTGAGCACAAGCTGTTCATTTATAATTGATACTGTGTGTGTATATGTGTGTGTCTTTAAAGACTTTCTTTTATGAGTACAAACATGGTTATAGCTATTGTTATATACGATTAACAAGTTTTTGGGACAAATAGGTTCTTGGCCTGATGCCACCAAATGAACCATACATTTACATTTTTGTAAAATTTCACACTTCACTTTTCCTTATATTGACAATGGTACCTGTAACATATTAGGCCAACATGGATGGCACTTCTGTGATTAACATATCTGATGTCTCTATTCTATTTTATCATGTGACTATTTTTAATAATTACATTATACTCCAGGTAAATAAATTATCTCCTAAAATGTGAATGTATACATGTATGTTTTTTTTCCCAGCACCCCAAAACCATAAGTCTGGAATCACTTGCAGTTATTATAGCTCAATTACTGAGCCTTAGTATGGGAATAACTTATGATGACATCAACAAATGCCATTGCCCAGGAGCTGTCTGTGTAATGAACCCAGAAGCAATGTAAGATGCTTTGCTTTTATATACTTTACATATATAGTTTATATGAAAATAAGTTTGGTGTATTTTGTTTATGAAAGTCTATGCTATTAAAATAATTATTAATGGTCGAATATAAACTGTGGCCAATGACCCCAGATCAAAATATGTATTCGTGCCCCTGCTGCATATCTCAATATTTCTTGTAATCTAATGTCACACTTGCTTTCTCATGTGACCTACCTCTACATTTATCACTGTTACTTGCATGATTTTATAATTTAATACATGATTTGATAAGCCAAATATGGGCTTGTGTTCGTTATACAAGAATGATTTATTAGAGGAGGCCTTTTGCAACAGTTATCATGCCTCAAAGACCTACTGAAGTTTTTGCTATTATCCTCAGTATTTAGAATATGCTATGAGATTTTACAGAATTAGAACCAAATAGTCAGGAGATTTATGGAAACCATCATCCAGTCAGTGACTGGACCCAGTCTCTTATACTTTTTATTTATTTTATTTTTTTTAAACTGTAACCCAACAGTACATTTTATTTAATTTTATTTAACAGTACATTTAATTTCTTTTATATTATCTCTAATATTTTGCCTTTTATTCACTTTCCAATTTCTCCCCAAATCACCTTAATCAACCAAAAAACTTAGCCTACAATCTTAATGAGTGTTGAAACTTTTTCATTAATTTTTTAACATAACTTTGATTCTTGTGTAGATATGAAAAAAATAGAAATTCCACTTAAAAATATATAATTATGGCCTGTATAAAATTGGTGGAATTATTAATACACATATAGAAACCATTCATCTGTGGAAATGCTTTTTTAAGAAGCTTAGTTTGACAAATTACAGTCTTGCAAAAAATGCTTATTAATCATATCTTTAAATGCTTTGCATCATTTGAATAGCATTGCATGATTCTAAAATTTTGGACAACACAGACATTTTAGTCATCATTGAATGGCAAAAAAATGATGTGAAAATCTACTATTTAAAGGAAAATCTGAATAAAGAGGGCATATTTGAAAAGGATTCATTGCTGTCTTTAAACTGGTGGGAAACATCTTCTAGAATTATTCATCTTTAATGCCCTTTGACACTATCACATCCAGTGATTTTGCACAGGACAGAGTCCTAATAGGACATATGCCTTTCTGAGGCAGGTGTCCTCAATCTAACCTTAAAATGTGGCTTATTAAATAGAAGTACTTAAGGAGTTTAACATGTTATTTTGTTTCTGTAATCCATAGAAAATACATGGCCCACACTGATTTTTTTTTACAAAAGACTGTCATTTTTCTGAGGGCTCACAATCAGTAGTCCATGTTTTATTCAGTCTATGTATCCAGCGAGTCAGACATGCTACCTAATATGTTTCCGAATTTCAACTTTCTTTGACATTTTAATATTTTAATTAGGAACTTTGTTTCTTTAGATAAAGAAGTTGTCGTTGTGAAACTGTGCTTTTTTGGCTCATTCGAAGGTAGCAATATATCTGAGCTTTGGAAACAATGACTAAGGAAAAAAATGTTTAATAAAATACATTGAGATAGAACAGAGTATAGCTTTTTTTTTTTTTAATTTTAAGTAAAATGAAAGTAAAAGAGAATGGTAGTTTTCAAATACATCCACAAATTGTTGCTACTTCTCCCTTCAAGAGGTAGAGTTTAATTTCCCTCCTATTGAGTATGGGTTGGATTTGGTGACTTGATTTCATCAAATAGACCATGGTAGAGTTGATGGTGTGTGACTTTCAAGATTAAATAATTAAAGAGTTTGCAAATTTCTCTGTACTCTCTCTTTGATCAGGTGCCCAGGTTGAAGCTAGGTGCCATATCGTGAGGACAGTTTAGTAACTTTATATAGAGGTCCATATGGCCAGAAATTGGGGCCTCTTGCCAACAGAATGAAAGGGCAGATAAAAGCACAGCTGTAAACATTACTTCATATAACTTAAATTTATGGTTTCACTTAAGGCCAATGGTCTGCTCCTAGCTTTACAAAAGCTAACTGTAAGTATTATACAAGGAAGTTATGTATCAGAGGCTCTATTATCAAGGAAAAAATGGGAGAATAGAGAATGAGAACATCCAGCAAATATGTGCAAGGATTCAAGCTGCAAATAAATTATCCAATTGGATATAATTATGATTGATAATCTCTTCCTAATGACAACATTAATTTCATTATCAGAAAGTGTACCCCTCTATAAACAAGTTCACACAGAGTAAACATCTTGCATTGCCTAGTTCTCAATAATATTAAAGTTCTATCAATTTTTCTCCTTTTGTTTTCTGGTATTTAGATAGAAATCATCTGAGTTGTTGGCAATGTAATAATAAATCTATTATTTATGGTTAATATAATTAAAGAGTATATTCAAGCTGGATGCAACCACAAAAAACACCAAAACTGGTAGTTTGTCCAAAAATCTCTAATGTTTTTCTGGTCCTCATGCGAAAAACATTTTCCTGTAATAATCCACATGACTAGAATTTGAGTCTATTGCCTTAAAATTTAGTAATTTTATATTAGCTATATTTCTCATTAGATTATAGACTTTTCTTCTGAGGCTAGTCAATTTACGGAAGCGACAGTTACATAAAAGTCTGATGTTTGATGTATTTTTAGTCATTCCAGTGGTGTGAAGACCTTTAGTAACTGCAGTATGGAAGATTTTGTGCATTTTATTTCAAAGTCAAAGTCCCAGTGTCTTCAAAACCAGCCACGTTTAGGTTCAACATACAAAGTGGCAGTTTGCGGTAACGGAAAAGTCGAAGAAGGAGAACAATGTGACTGTGGGGATCAGGAGGTTGGTACTAATTTGGAAGATTACACACCAGAATTACATTAAAAAAATTAGTTAATTTTTATACTGTCACACTGCCATTTTACCTAATTTATCAAACTTCCTTTTCAACAAAGACCTTAAGGATGTATACTGGGATTATATTAATGAGTACACTTAAATATTGGTATATGAATTCAGCAGTTTGTAGATTATTCATACTGGTGATTTTCAAGGTCTTAACCCTATAGCTCAGCGGTCCTCAACATTTTTGGCACCAGGGATGGTTTCGTGGAAGACAATTTTTCCACGGACCGGGGCGGGGGTTGGTTCAGGTGGTAATGCGAGTGATGGGGAGTGATGGGGAGCGGCAGATGAAGCTTTGCTCGCTCACCCACCACTCACCTCTCGTTGTGTGGCCCGGTTCCTAACAGGCCATGGACCGGTACTGGTCCCCTGCTATAGGTGAGTTGACCTAGGTTTATACTTCCCCGCTTGAGCATACACTTCCTTAGTATGTCTTTTTTTTTTTTTTTTTTTTTGCGGTACGCGGGCCTCTCACCACTGTGGCCTCTCCCGTTGCGGAGCACAGGCTCCGGACGCTCAGGCTCAGCGTCCATGGCTCACGGGCCCAGCCGCTCCGCGGCATGTGGGATCTTCCTGGACCGGGGCACGAACCCGCGTCCCCTCCATCGGCAGGCGGACTCTCAACCACTGTGCCACCAGAGAAGCCCTATTTTTGCTTTTATTTCTATTACCTTCTATAATTTATGTCAGAGAATATTTTGCCTATATTCTCTTCTAGGAGTTTTATGGTGTTGTGTCTTATATTTAAGTCTTTAAGCCATTTTGAGTTTACTTTTGTGTATGGTGTGGGAGAATGGCCCAACTTCATTGATTTACATGTGGCTGTCCAGCTTTCCCAACACCACTTGCCAAAGAGACTTTCTTTTCTTCACTGTATATTCTTGACTCCTTTGTCAAAGATTAATTGACCATAGGTGTGTAGGTTTATTTCTGGGTTCTCTGTTCTTTTCCATTGATCCATATGTCTGTTTTCGTGCCAATACCACACTGTAGCTTTGTAGTATTGTCGGAAGTCTAGGAGGGTTATACCTCCTGCTTTGTTCTTTTTCCTCAGGATTGCTTTGGCAATTCTGAGCCTTTTATGGTTCCATATAAATTTTAGGATCATTTTTTCTAGTTCTGTGAAAAATGCCATGGGTAATTTGATAGAGAGGGCATTAAATCTGTAGATTGCTTTGGGCCGTATGGCCAGTTTAACAATATTAATTCTTCCAAGAGCATAGGATATCCTTCCATTTCTTTGAATTATCTTCAGTGTCCTTTATTAATATTTTATAGTTCTTAGCATATAAGTCTTTCACCTCCTTGGTCAGGTTTATTCCTAAGTTTTTTTTTTTTTTTCGGATGCTATCTTAATAGAGATTTTTTAAAATTCCCTTTCTGATATTTCATTATTAGTGTAAAGAAATGCAACCGATTTCTCTATGTTAATTTTATTTCCTGCTACCTAGCTGAATTCATTTATCAGTTCTAGTAGTTTTATGTGGAGTCTTTAGGGTTTCCAATATATAGTATCACAGCCCACTCATATCAATGGACAGATCTTCTAGACAGAAAAACAATAAGGCAACAGAGATCCTAAATGGTACAATAGAACAGTAAGACTTAATTGATACTTTCAGGACATTACATCCAAAGAAAACCAGAATACACTTTCTTTTCAAGTGCACCTGGAACATTCTCTAGGATTGACCACATCTAGGGCACAAAAGAAGCCTCAACAAATTTAAGAGCATAAAAATTATTTAAAGTATCTTTTCTGACCACTATGGCATGAAACTAGAAATCAACCACAGAAAAGGAAATGAGAAAAAAATGATTACATGGAGACTAAGCAACATGCTACTAAAAAACAATGGGTTAATGATGAAATCAAAGAGGAAGTTAAAAAATACCTTGAGGGCTTCCCTGGTGGCGCAGTGGTTGAGAGTCCGCCTGCCGATGCAGGGGACACGGGTTTGTGCCCCGGTCCGGGAAGATCCCACATGCTGCGGAGCGGCTAGGCCCGTGAGCCATGGCCGCTGAGCCTGTGCATCCGGAGCCTGTGCTCCGCAATGGGAGAGGCCACAGCAGTGAGAGGCCCACATACTGCAAAAATAAATAAATAAATAAATAAATAAATAAATAAATAAATAAATACCTTGAGACAAATGACAGTGAAAACACAAACATACAAAATCTATGGGATGCAGCAAAAGCAGTTTTTAGAAGGAAATTCAGAGCTATACAGGCCTTCCTCACAAAACAAGAAAAATCTCGAATTAACAATGTAACCTACCACCTAAAGGAATTAGAAAAAGAAGAACAAACAAAACCTAAAATCAGCAGAAGGAAGGAAATAATAAAGATCAGAGAGGAAATAAATAAAATAGAGATTTAAAAATAGAAAAAATCAATAAAATTAAGAGCTGGTTCTTTGAAAGAGTAAACAAAATTGACAAACCTCTGGCCAGGCTCACCAAGAAGAAAATTGAGAGGACCCAAATAAAATAAGAAATGAAAAAGGAGAAATAACAACTAATAGTGCAGAAATACAAAAAAATAAAAAAACAGGAGAGTTGAACTATGAACAATTATATGCAAATAAATTCAACAACCTAGAAGAAATGGACAACTTTCTAGAAACATACAGCCCACCAAATTGAATCAAGAAGAAATAGATAATTTGAACAGACCAAGCACTAGAAGTGAAATAGAATCTGTAATTTAAAAAACTCCCTACAAACAAAAGTCCAGGACCAGATGGCTTCACAGGCAAATTCTACCAAACACACAAAGAAGAACTTACACTGATCCTTCTCAAACTCTTCCAAAAGAGTGAAGAGGAGGGAACATTCCCAAAATCATGCTATGAAGCCACCATCATCCTGATACCAAAACCAGAAAAAGACACTACCAAACAAGAAAATTATAGACCAATATCTTTGATGAATATAAATGCAAAAATTCTCAACAAAATACTAGCAAACAAAATCCAACAACACATGATAGAGAGCATACACCACGACCAAGTTGGATTCATCCCAGGTTCACAAGGATGGTTCAACATACACAAATCAATTAATGTGATATACCACATCAACGAAAGAAAAGACAAAAATCATATGATCACCTCAATAGATGCAGAAAACGCATTTGATAAAATTCAATATCGATTCATGATAAAAACTCTTACCAAAGTGCGTATAGTTATCTATAGGTCTTTATTAGTTAGCTATTTTATAGATAGAAATGTGCATGTGTCAATCCCAATCTTCCAGTTTATCCCTCCCCCCGACCCCTGCAAATAAACCTATGGTTATCGATGTCTTGGCTTTGGTGGACTCTGGGACTTCAGAAAATCCTACTACGAATATAGTCAAACCAACTGATAGAAAGAACACAGGGTTTAGCACACTAGGTGACCAATAAATGTTAAATAAATGAATGAATAAGTGGTTTTATTTTTTTCTGTTTGCCGACATTTAAGTTAAGCATCAGTCTGTATATTATATAATATGTTGTCCTCATTAAAATATCTATTTAATGTAAGTAAAAGTTGGAACGTACTTCAGAGCATTTGATTTGCCTTTCAGGATTGCGCAGCTCTGCCAGACTCATGCTGTAACCAAGCCACATGTAGACTCAATGTTGGCTCAGCTTGTGCTACTGGACCGTGCTGTGATGCTTGTGCTGTAAGAGCCTTTTAAAAGTTTTGTATTACCTACATTAGTAATGTTATCACTTTTTATAATATTGAAATGTTCACGTTCTGCTGTACTCAATATCATTTACTTCACCCCACCAGTTCATAGAAAAAGGACAAGTGTGCAGGGCTTCCACTGATGAATGTGATGTCTCTGAATACTGCAATGGTACATCTGCAGCATGTCAAGAAGACCTTTATGTTCAGGATGGGCATCCATGTGCAGAGAATCAATGGATCTGTGTGAACGGAAAATGTATGAATGGGATAAAACAATGTTCGGAAATATTTGGTGAAGGTATTTATCATAATTTGATTTTCTGTATATATTTTTTTCTGGAAACTGACTAACATACATATCTTTATATATATTAGAATAGACAAAGGATATTATGAAATGAAGCTATTAATATGTCAAAAATATATGAACCTCTAGAGGTATAAAAATAGAAAAAGATAGTATCACCAGGAAAAAAAAAACTGAAACAAAACTCAATCATTCCAGTAAAAGAAAGCACTCAGAGAAATTAAGAATTGGTGTAAGTCAAGTATTTGTTTTATAATCTAAGATAAATAGAAGAAGAATAATATAATAATTAGAAAGTAAAAACTAATAAAGGGGAGAAAAACAAAAGCAATTAACATATTTGATTAACCCCAAAGAAGGCAAGAACAGAGTAAATAAAAGAACAAAGGATATGAAAATAAATAGTAATATGTATTGATATTTACATATTTAGCAATTACATTAAATATAAAACCTGTGTTAAATATTCAATTTAGGGAAAGGATGTAGCAAGAAGTGACGATGCAGCTACAAGAAAATGACTAGAAAAATCAAGGTGTATTGCATTGATGATATTTTTAAAGGCTTTAGAGTACAGTGAAACCAATGACAACTAATTTAAATCTCTGCAGGATAGAAACTTTGCCTATCTTAGGGAACAACTGACAGCCATTTATGTTCCTAGGGACATATGCAGACTCTGAAAGTTGAAGATCAAGCTTGGCTTAGCTAGAGATCTTCAAGAAAAAAGAAAGATAAACTAGAAAAGTTTTAGCAGTTGGAATTGAAGGGGAGGGGCTGTCAAAACCATAGGCTATTTTTCCATGAGGTGTCTGCATCTTTGGAACTTAAAAGCTGCTCAGAAACTTGGTCAATTTAATAGATTAAAAAAAATTTACAAGGCATTACGAATTTTCTTGTAGTCACAAGATGATCAAAGACCAAATGGTAGAGGAATTTTACCTTAAAAAAAAACTTAGTCTTCCTCCAGAACCTTTTGCTACATTTTCTTTTTTTTTTTTTTTTTTTCCTGTACATGGGCCTCTCACTGTTGTGGTCTCTCCCGTTGTGGAGCACAGGCTCCGGATGCACAGGCTCAGAGGCCATGGCTCACGGGCCCAGCCGCTCCGCGACATGTGGGATCTTCCCGGACCGGGGCATGAACCCGCGTCCCCTGCATCGGCAGGCGGACTCTCAACCACTGCGCCACCAGGGAAGCCCCCTTTTACTACATTTTGAACTGCCTGTGTTGGTAGGCCAGGAAGCTATGCTGAGACTAAAGGGCATATATTTATCCCTGGCAAACTTTCAGTGAAGAGAAGATAAATGCAAGGCTCTCAGTTGGTAGGGTACAAGGGTCACACCCAAGATAACGAGGTGAATCCAGAATAAAACTGTACATCAGCCTTGGCCCATATAATTGCCTGATTGGACTTAGGTGATCACTGCCTTGCCCAATCTGCCTGACTGTTCCAACCATCATATAGTTGGATCATATCTTATAATACATTCTGTCAATCTCTTCTTTTTGATTGAAGTGTTTAATCTATTCATGTAAGTAAGGTAATATTTCCATCTGCTATTTTGCTATGTGTTTTCAATATATCTTATACTTTACCCTCTATTCCTCAATAACCTCTTCATTTGTATTGAATAGATATTTTCTAGTGTAATAGTTTAATCTCTTTGTGGTTTCCTTTACTATATATATTTAGTTATTTCTGAGCGGTTTGCTTGGGTGTTACAATTACTATCTTAAGACATTCAATTAATATTAACTTCATATCAAAAGTAAACAAAAAGCATATATATACCCCTGTTTTCCCATCCCTTGTTCTATTTCTGTCAAACATCTTACATCTTTATGTAAGTCTAGTGAAAATGTTTTATAATAATTGTTTTTATGCAATTATCTTTTAAATTCTATAGAAGAGAGTCCAAACAATAGATATGTTTATACTATCTATTATATTTTCTTTTACTTTATTTGATAGTTTACTATATTAGCTTTCTGTTACTTCGTGTAGATCCTAGTTACCTCCTAGTGTCCTTTGATTTCAGCCTTAAGGATGCACTTTAGTAGGTCTTGCTGGAAAGGTTTGCTAAAGATGAGTTCCCCCTGACTGTGTTTATCTTGGAATGCTATCATTTCTCCCTTAATTTTCTGAGGAGAGTTTAGCCAAATATAGAATTCTTAGTCTTTTCCTTTCAAAACTCTATAGATATCAGCCTACTGTCACCTGGCCTCCTTGTCTTTAATGAAGAGTGGAATCAATTTGACCATGATCTGTGGATCTCTGAGATTATTCCATGTGGAGTTTTTAAAGAAATCTTCTTGTAAAAATATAGATATAGGTATACATTAAATTTGAAAAGCTTTCTGTCATTATTTCTTAAAATACTTCACTGCCCTTTTCTGTTTTTTCCTCAGTTTTGGAATCCCTATATGCCAATATTTCATACGCTTGATGTTGTCCCACTGGTCCATGAAACTATTTTTATCATTTGATTTTCTTTCTTTCCTCGCACTAGATAATCTCCATTGACCTATCTTCAGGTCAATAAAACCTGCCAGATTAAATCTATTGATTTTTAAATTTCTGTAGTGAAGTTTTTCATTTTAGTTAATACAGTTTTCAACTTCAGAATTTATATTTGGTTCCCTTTTTTATTTAAAAGTCTGTATTAGTATTTCCCATTTAGTTTTTAAGAGATGGTTTCCCCTAGTGACTTGAACATATTTGTAACTTGAACATATTTGTAATAGCTAATTTAAGTCTTTGTCTACTGGATTCAAAATTGGGGATCTCTGAGGACATCTTCTGTTGGCTTTTTTTTTTTTTCTGTGTATGTAGCATAATTTCATTTTTTTGCATATAGTATAAATTGAAAAAGAAACTAGAAATTTTAGACAATATATTTTAACAATTTTGATTCAGATTTCTCTAAGGTTTGTTGTTGTTGTTTATCATACTGCTTATTTGTTTAGTGACTTTCCTGGACTAATTTTTCCGGTTCTGTATTCCGTGCTGTGTGCATCCACTGAGTTCTGATAGTTCCACTGATAGTTTGTTTTTTTTTCTCCCAAGTTCTTGTTTTTATTTTTAAGCCAGGCTCCCTAGGGATAACTCCAAATTAGTACAATTTAGTGCCAAGCCAATAACCCATCAGATACCCTTCAATGCCTTGACTCTTTATTTTCTACCCTATGCCAAGGATAGCTTCAAGCTTCAGGCAGTTTGCAAAACCGCCACAGCTTTCACTTCTTGCTTGTTCAGGACCTAAATATAATCCAGAGATGAGTGACTGGGGACTTCTCTTCCTCAGGATTGTTCTTGGCATGTGTACATCTTTTTAGACCCAGTTATGTGTTATGATCATCTAGTTCTCTAAGGTTTCCTTTTAAATTCCCAGCAGGCTCTTGTTTGCCTCAACTGCTGTAATGTTGTTGTCATCTTGCTATTATTTCAGTAATTCCCTGAGTGTAAGGCTCTTTTTCCCACTGAGCTGAGCTCTAACTCAAACCAAATAACAAAATCACCCTGGGAACAGAGATCTTCTAGGTAAGTGAAAGTTTGGAAAATGTTCAGACTGTGCTCTGGTGATTTTAACAAAGCTCAAAATAGGTCAGACCTCTTCATTAGCTGTAAGGCTGCTGTGTTTTGGCTACCATGCCACTGAGGAAAGATGAAAATATCCCCAAAGTAATACAGCACTGAGCCCTCTGTCTTAACAACTGTATCAGCCAGGATTCCACCAGAGAAACAGAATCTTTCCCTGTACCCTGTTTATTTTATCTTTATATACCCAAATCAGATGCCATCCCCTCAGGCCAGAGCTTCAGAACAAGCAAAGAGGTCTCTCTCACAGTGAGACTAATCCTGCATTTTAGCCTGCTGTCTGTGCTGTGACCTGGGGCTAAAAACTTCTAATTGTTAGCAGCCCAGGGGACCCAGGAATGCAAACCCCCCTGGCCACTAGAGCCAGGTGATCTAAGGGTGTCCCTGGGAAGCACCACACATAAAAACCAGAGCACAAGATGCATGTAAAGGCTCCCCTCTGGGAAATACTGGCACTCTGGAGTGTGGCAGGGTGAGAACATGACATTAGCACTCATCCACCAAAGTCTCTGTGAAGGGTTAGGGCAGGTCCTTAGACATGGGTTTCATTAGAAGCCTGCCCCTCAGGCCACAGCTACTGAGATAAGCTGACAGGCCTCTTACACAGAAAGACTGGGCTCCTCTGACTGCTGCCTCTTGCTGTGCCCTGGGTGTGGTAGCCAGTTAAGAACTCTGTCTCCTGTAGTTATAGTCTTGTAGGACCCTTGAGCATAAACCACACATCAGAACCATTTCACAGTTCTCTATAGCCTTGTGGGTCTCGTGGACATGAGTGCTTGTTGGTTATCAAAGCTGGATGTTTTAGGGGCTCATCTTTCTGGTGCAGGTCTTAAAAGTTGTGGTGCCTGATGTGAGATCCAAACACTTCACCCCTCAGGGAGGAGCTCCACGTTTTGAGTTCCCTCCCAACTGTGGATCGCCATTGCCAGGATGGGTTTCCAGCAAGGTGGTGTCTCAGCCTTGCCTACCTGCTTCAGTGTGGCTTTCCTCTTGTTGGCTCAGTGTGAAGTGGTCACTCCACCAGTTTTTAGGTTTCCTTCACCGGAAATTGTTCCATATGTAGCTGTAGATTTGGTGTATTTGTGGGAAGTTGTGAGTTCGGGATCTTTCTACTTTGCCATCTTGAGTTGGAACCTCTATTTCCGTCAGCATTTTAAAGAGGTTACTCCGCTGTCATATGGCTTTCATATTTCTGACGAAAAATCTGTCATGTTGTGTCTCTTTGAGCCTTGAAGACACTCTTTGGTCTTTGGTTTGTAGCAGTCCTCATATTATCTGTTTGAATGTGTGTTTGTGTGGAGTGCGTGCGTGTACTTCTGCTTGGTGTTCCTGAGTGCCTTGGAACTGTGGTGTGCATACTGTATTATTATACAGATTTTTAACTTTCAGTTTATGTTTATATAATATATATATACATTTATATATATATATACATATATATATACATATACATTATATCTCCATAATTATTTCAATTTATTTATTTTTGATACATTGCCTTCTTGAAGATTTATATCCTTTGTAATTAATTTTAGTATATATGTACCATGGTTCTCCTACTCAATTACATGTAGATGTCTCTATTTTATATCTTTTCTTGAATATTTTACATAAAGGCATATTCCTAGTTAAGTTTTTTTTCACTGTCTTCATCTTCAGTTTTTGACTTACAGAAACTGTGTCTTCATTCTAAATGCTTCTCTCATATAGACACTGCAGTCTTATATAGATACATCCATCTTTTTCTTCTGTTAAGTATATGAAGTAAGAGACTAATCACTTTAATTAAATCAGAAACCAATAATTGTTAACATTTAGCTAGAGTTTTGATTAGGTTCAGTCTATATCTAGTTCACTGTTGTTTCTAGGGCATAACTCTCCAGGGCTTTCAACTGAGAGATCGTATATTTACTGAGACTCTTTCCCCTGGCAGGTATGTAATCACAATGCAGAAACTGCAGAAAAATATGCTCTGCTTTCTGGAAGTCACCTCTTTGTATTTTAATCTCCTTCTCTTCACATGTTTAGAAGCAGGAAAATGCCTTAAGAGGGGACTATACTATATGTTGAGGCCCCCGAGTCTCTAATTTTATCACTATAGTCATAAAAGATCCTCCAACTTTGGCCTTATTTATGTCCAATGGCCTGCTTCCCTAGCTAAGCTTATAATTTGCTATGTTTCCAAGTGACCTCTGGGGTGAAAATCAACTGCTTATTTTCAGTTTACTACTGCCTCTAAGACTTTCAGCTGAGATCCTGATGGGTCCACAGGGGCTCCTCTTAGGCTGTGTCATTTTTCTTCACAGTTAAATCTCCCTATCAAAAGTTTTTGGCTCAGTCCTCCCATTAGAGTAGAATTAATTGAGTCATGATAAACTGCTCTTTAAGTAGACTGAATCTTATGAGAATTAAACACATAATGTGTGTGGATTCAATAGTAAATATGAAAATAAATCAGTTGTGACTCCAAGAATTTTTGGTTTGGGGAAATTAGAATAAAAAAGTAAGATATGATTTGTCTTGAAAACACATTTATATGAAAACACTATTGACAAATAAGTCAATTATTTGTTTAAAAAAAGTTTCTTATATACTTATATATTTCTAGACTTACTAAAAATTAGAAGATAAACAGCACTCTGTAGTTAATCCTAAGGTATCTGTTTGGATAGTAGACAAGATGCTTTCAGTATTTAAATATTTCATTGAAGTAGTTTTTTTGTGATTTTAAAACTAGGTTTTATTTTCAGTTTTGTATTATGCTCTTATTTTGTGCAATATTGTAAACAATCTCAGAATTTTAAGTGTACTCATTAATTATTTTAAATTAATGTAAGTTCAATATGACTAACCACAAATTTTTATTTTTCAGGTTCAGGTTTTGGTACTCAAGAGTGTTTTGATCAACTTAATTCTAAGACTGATCCATCTGGGAACTGTGGCTCAAATGCTTCAGGGTACACACAGTGTAATCCTAAGTATGTTCTAGGAAATCTATCTGAGAAACTTTATTTATTGCTTTATATTTGAAAATACCATGAGATAATTTACTTTACATGTAAGTGAAATGTCACTTGATCATGAAGTAAGACTATATTTAATCAAATTATAAATGTCTCAAGTACAGAATATCTGTACTTATCTTTCTCACACGTCCAAACTATCCCTTGTTCCACCCCACAGAGCATTTAATTTACATATAGGTACATTAATTTCCCATTAGTTAGAATGACTGACCGGTTTTATTTTGCATGCTGCCACTTTAATTTGACAAAGGATGATCATTCTTCTTAGTGATCTAATAAAAATGCATGAATTTTTACTATCCAGGACGTAAAGCAATGTGGTTAAGAACATATACTCTACAAGCAGACATCTTGGTTTCAAACACTAATCCCAATACTTACCTACTTGTGTGACTTTGGACATGTGCCTCACTTTTCTGATATGTAAAATATGCATATCAATTTCACTAACATCCTTGAGCTTGTGCCAGTGTGGAATTTAGATACTCTATGAAAAGCACTTAGAATGGGACTGACACATATGAGGGTTAATTGTTAACTACTATGATTATTATATATACTAGAGCTAGAATTAGGGTTAATTGTTAACTACTATGATTATTATATATACTAGAACTAGAATGTTACTGTAATATTTTACTTTGATACTATTTCAAACTTGGTTTGATAGCAAAAATAATTTCTTGTTTGCATGAATAGCAAAAAGACTTCCCATATAGCCTTTACTCAGTGGTTTACATTTTGCCCATTTGCTTTATCCTTCTGTTTTTCTAACTCTCCTCTCCTTTCCTCCCTTCAAAACGATTTTCCTAAACCATTTGAATGTAAATTGGTTACTATGTTTCATTATCCTTAAATAAATCATTGTGTTTTCTTGAGAACAAAGGTTTTTTTTTTTTTAATGGCTCTATTGTAGCTGTCAACCACAGTTCTCAATAAAACTTCATTCATTGTCTCAGTAAAGTATTTATAGGTCTTTTGTCTTGTTCAGGAGCAAATCCAGAGTCACGAGTTTGTTAAATTTTAATCTAGAACATTCTTTTTGTTTCCATTTCTTTTCCTGTTTTTTTTTTTTTTAAAAAACTACAGGCCAATTATCTTGTAATATTTTCCTCAAATTGGGTTTGTTTGATATTTTTCATCTTTAGATTCATGTCATAAATTTTGGCAAGCTTGCCACTGAAGTGGTATTGTACAGTCAAGTGCAATTTTTAAAAGGTACATGCCATTTTCTCTCAAAGTTGGATATTTTAAGTTAAATTATTTGGTAATGTTAATTTTCTTTAGGTCTCTATTGTAAAGTTACTCTTTTCCTTTGTGTTTAATGTGTTAATATGGGGAGAGTTAATATTGAGACCATGGACATATTCTGTTCTTCTTCGAACTTTCACCCACTAGTATTAAGGTTCATTGATGATTTTCTGACTCCATTATTGCCTCCACCTTTAAGCTAGAAATGTATTGTAAAAAGAAGTATTCTTTTTATTTATTTATTTATGTTTGTGTATTTATTTATGTCAGTTCAGACTCAGCAATTGTTATTTGACTCAATAGTATAGAATATATTACTATCATTTATTTTAACAGTTACTTTTTCAAATTGTCTCAATTTGGGCTAGTGAGAGTTTCTTTTAGCTGGCCACAATATTCTTTTCAAAAGTCTGTATGACACTTTAAAAACTTACACATTTTTCCAGCACAAAAAAAGATGTTCTAGGCCCCTGTTATATTTTTCCTACCCTTGTTCTGGATTCAGCTGTTTCTCTAAGTAGCCCAGATTGCTTTTAGTAGAGAAGAGTATTTAGTAAACATCTGAGAACCAGGTGTGCTTATTTCTGCCATTTTCCATTATCTCTAAGTCTTCTCAGACAACAAAGCTAGAACATACATGTATCACATTTATTTCTATATCCACGTATTATATCTCTGTTTTTAAAACGTGAACTTATAGTGATAATTTTATTTCCAGACACCACAAACATATACAAAGTACATCTTACATTCATAAGTTGCTTTTTCATATGCTCAAGCCCAGAAGCACAAAAGTTTGTTTCATAACTGCTAAAGCATATACTAAAGGAAGCTTTCTAGCTGTTAGGATTATATTTTCTTTTAAATCATTGATCTTTTTATATTAGCTGCTATAAAGTGCTTCTCTGCTAATTGTAATATCTGGGTCATTTGGATATTGATATCTAGTGCTTTATTTGCACCTATATCGCATTTTAACTTCTTTGGCATGCATTGCAATTTTTTGACTTTATATTGGTTACTATGAGTAATACATAATGGAAACTTTGCATATATTTATGGTTTTCTGTATAAGTACTTACAAACATTATATTAGTTTCAGAGGTAGAACATAATGATCCAACATTTTTTATAGATTACACACCATACAAAGTTATTATAAAATACTGACTATATTCCCTATGCTGTATGTTACATCCCTTTGGCTTATCTATTTTGCCATTGGTAGTTTGTACCTCTTAATCCCTTTCACCCATTTTGTGCTTTCTGTACACCTCTCCCTTCTGGTAACCACTAGTTTGTTCTCTGTATCTGTGAGTCTGTTTCTGTTTTGTTATATTTGTTTGTTTGTTTTATTTTTAGATTCCACATATAAGTAAAAACATACAATATTTGTTTTTCTCTGTCTGATTTATTTCACGAAGCATGAAGCAATATACTATCCAGGTCCATCCATGTTCTTGCAAATGGCAACATTTCATTTTTATTTGTGGCTGAGTGATACTCTATTACATATATAATATACAAATAATATAAATATATCTCACATCTTTATCCATTCATCCAATGCTGGGTTCTTAGGTTGCTTCCATATCTTAGCTATTTTAAATAATACTGCTATGAACATTGGGGTACATATATCTCTTTGAAGTAGTGTTTTCATTTTCTTCAGATAAATATCTAGAAGTGGAATTGTTGGATTTTATGGTAGTTCTACTTTAATTTTTTTTTTTTTAGGAAAGTCCATACTGTTTTCCATTTGGCTTTACCAATTTACATTCATACCGACAGTTTACTACAGTTTCCCCACATCTGACCAATGCTTGTTTTTTTTTTTTTGGTCTCTTTGATAATAGCCATTCTGACAGGTGTGAGATGATATCTCATTGCGGTTTTGATTTGCATTTCCCTCATGATTAGTGATGTTTAATGTCTTTTCATGTACCTGTTGGCCATCTGTATGCCTTTGGGAAAATGTCTATTCAGGTCCTATGCCGATATTTTAATTGATTTTGGGAGGATGTTTTTTATTGAGTTGTATAAGTTCTTTATATATTTTGGATATTAACCCCTTTGCAAATACCTTCTTCCCATTCAGTAGGTTGCCTTTTTGTTTTTTGTTCTTTGTTTTTTTGTTTTTGTTTTTTTTTTGCGGAACGCAGGCCTCTCACTGTTGTGGCCTCTCCCGTTGTGGAGCACAGGGTCCGGACGCGCAGGCTCAGCGGCTACGGCTCACGGACCCAGCCGCTCCGCGGCATGTGGGATCTTCCTGGACCGGGGCACAAACCCATGTCTCCTGCATCGGCAGGCAGACTCTCAACCACTGCGCCACCAGGGAAGCCCTCTAATATGTAATCTTTTTGTCTGGTTTCTTTTACTTATGTTTTTGAGATTCATCCATTTTGTAGCCTGTATCAGTAGTATGTAGCTTCTTATTACTGGGTAATATTATATGGTGTGGATATAAACATTTTAAAATTATGTACCACTTAATGGGCATTTAGAATGTTTCTAGTTTAAGACCATTAAGAACAATGCTGCTGTTATATAGAGAATGGATAAACAACAAGGTCCTACTGTATAGCACAGAGAACTATATTCAGTATCCTGTGATAAACCATAATAGAAAAGAATATTGAATATATATATGTATAGCTGAACCACTTTGCTGTACAGCAGTAATTAACACAACATTGTAAATCAACTATACTTCAACAAAAAAAATCAAGAACAATGCTGCTGTGAACATTCTTGTGCAGTATTTTGTTTGTTTGCTTTGGAAAGCCATGTATTTGTTTCTCCTGGGATATAACGAGTGTGAAGGTGCAAGTCTTTATGTAGACACACATTTTAAAATTTCACTTGGATGCACACTTAGAAGTAGAATTGCTGGGTCACATGGCAGGTATATGTTCAACATTTTAAGAAGCTTCCCAAATATTTTCCAGAGTTACTGTACCATTTTACATTTCCAGCAAATATGTATCAGAGTTCTATCTTCTCTACATCACCAACATTTGATATTGTCATGACTTTTTGTTTCCTTGTTTATTTGTGTGTCATTCTAAAAAGGTATCTTACTCTGGCTCTAATTTGCATTTACCTACTGATTTATGAAATTACCACCCTTTCATGTGATTATAAGGCATTTGTATTATCTTCTTTGGTAAAATGTCTTGGTAGATCTGTAGCCCATGTTTAAATTGGGTTTTGTTGTCATTATTAGATTGTGAAAATTCTTTTACGTATCAGAATAGAATCTTTATCAGATATATGAATTGAAAATATTTTATCTAAGTCTATCTTTTCTTAATGACAACTTTTTGAAGATCAAAAGATTTTAATTTTGATGAAGACCAACTTATCCCTTCATTTTTTTACAGATCTTGCTTTTGGTACAATACCTAAGAAATCTTTGCCTCATTGCATAAAAGTGATAAAAGTGATAAAAGCCTAAATGTTTGTTTTGTTCCTGATTGTAGGGTGATAGCATTCAATCTTTCTACTTTATCCATGATACTACTAGTGGTTACACATACAGCTCTATCAATTTGAGGAAGTTTCTGTCTGTTCCTAGCTGGATGAGACAGTTCATCATGGTTCAGTGCTGGATTTTATGAAATGCTTTCTCTGTGTCCTTTGAGAAGCTTCTGTGTTTCCCCCCTTTATTTTATTATTATTATCTTTTAACACATTTATTGGAGTATAATTGCTTTACAATGGTGTGTTAGTTTCTGCTCTATAACAAATAGAGACTTGTGAAGTCTCCCTGCACATAAATGGAGCCTCACAGCCGCTAAGGATGTGATGTAAGGATAGCTGACAGCCAGCCTTTATGGAACCACTCTCTCCAGAATCATGGCTCCAATTTCTAGCTACTCCATCCCGAATCTTAACTGTGACCTCAGTCTTGGGCTAACAGTGCTGCTGGTTTTACATTCATTCCCTACTACATTTGCTACTTTTACTCAAAATGCTGCTGGGTGAGACTTTTTGCTCTCTGCACCAAATCAAAGATGATCCCTCTGGCACTGAATTTATTGGTTTTAATGGCCAGCCTTGCCCTGGTAAAACGACAGCTGAAAGAGTGTGTGGGAGCAGACCCGGGCAAGAGGACCACAGCCTTTCACTATTATTACTGATTTTATGGCAACTTTACATAAATGCTTCTCGATTTGTTGTTTGCTTTTGATCAGTTTCCATAGCCCTGAAATGTTTGTTGTGACAACTTTGCACAGTTTTATACTTATTTGGGGGAGATAATTTACCTATATCTTCTCTCTCTCCTACCCCCCTCGTTAAGATTTAACTACACAATTTATTTTGTGCCTGATGTATCACAAATCCTAGAACTGACTCATGATAAACACTCTCATCTAACTAGGAATAGAAAGAAACTTCCTCAATCTGATAAAGCTATATGTGTTTTGTACCTCTACAAGTTACATCTAAGATAAATTTCCTTCAATGGGAAGAACTCAGTTTACATTTTCTTTAGTCTGGGGCGTCTATTGATAAATTTTATTAATTATTGTCTGAAAATGCCATATTTCCTTTTGAAAGATATTTTCTCTACCTACAAAATGCGAAGACACTAGATATTTTGTCTCACCTTTGAGTCTGTCATTCAATAATCTGATCTCCATTATTTCTCTTGGAAAGTCAGTCTTAAGTTGTATTACTGTTCTTTTGTTGTTAATGCTTTTTTATTTTCTGGTTACTCTCATGACTTTGTCTGTGATTTATGCACTATCACTGTGATGTATCTTAGTGGTTCAGTGTTAATATTTATTGCATGTACTGCTTCCTGAGTGTATGCCTCAGTGTCTTGTCAGTTTGGGACCCATGATGTGGAGAGTACATATTATGTTTGAAAAACAGAAAAGGAAATCCAATCATACCAGTAATTTTTTAAATTTTACTAATTTTTTAGAATAGAATAAGCTTGGAATCATGTTTAGATGAGAATCAAAAAAGGAATAAAGAATTGTTACCAAAAGAGTGATAAGGCTAAATAGAAAGTAGTTCATAATTACTAAGATGCTGTTACTATTAACAATGCAGGAAAGGCCCTCATATTTTTTGGTGTTGCACAATTAGTTGCATACCTCTTTTAGCAGCCCTTAATGCTTTATTTAAATCTGTTTGCTTTAGAAATGATATTCTAATATTTCTCTGTATTGAAAACTAATGATTTTTATTTGTTGGTAAATTATAGGGATGTGCGATGTGGAAAATTACTGTGTACATATGACAAAGGAATTATAATTAATATTCCAAATGCCACTGTTTTGTATAGTAACATAGATGGACACATCTGCGTTGGAGTGGAATATGCATATGATGATAAAGACAGCGGAAACATGTGGGTAAAAGATGGAACTGTTTGTGGTCTAAATAAGGTATGTAGTCTTTTATTAGCAACTAATTTCCTAATTTCAAATTTTAAATGCATATTTGGTATTTTTCTCATAATTTAAGTGTACATTTAATTTCAAAAAATAAGAAAGTAGAAAGTTTTGAAAATGAGAAAATTTTTAAAAGAAAAAATATAACCTGCATTCATGCATAGATATTATCACTATGAATATTTCATTGGCTATTTAGTACTTTTTTCATGGAAGTCATATGTATTAACTGAACTGAGAATCATACAGTTCATTAACTGTTTTATTAATTATCTCATGTTACACAGGGAGTATTTTTAATGTCATGAATTATATTTTGATATACTTACTTAAAATAGCAGTTAAAGTAACATATGCCCATTTTAGTGATGAAAATAATAAAGGATTCACAGAGTAAAGGAAAAATCAATCAAAGGCACATAAATCTGAGATATAACTACTCTCCATTTTCATGAACCTTCCATCAACTCATTAATTGAAGTATAATTGATTTACAATATTGCGTTAGTTTCAGGTGTACAGCATAGTGATTCAGTATTTTTGCAGGTTATATTCCATTATAGGTTATTACAAGATAATGGGTATAATTCCCTGTGCTATACAGTATATCTTTGTTGCCTATCTATTTTATATATACCACTTTGCATCTGTTAATCCCATACCCCTAATTTGTCCCTCCCCACTTTGATCTCCCCTTTGGCAACCATAGGTTTGTTTTCTATATCTGTTTCGGTTTTGCATATATATATTCCTTTGCATTCTTTTTAAGTTTCCACATATAAGTGATATCATATAGTATTTGACTTTCTCTTTGACTTATTTCACTAAGCATAATTTTCTTTAAACCCACCCACATTATTGCAAATAACAGTATTTCATTCTTTTTTATGGCTGAGTAATATTCCACTATATAAATAAATTTATATATATATATATACATATATATATTTAAAAATCACATTTTTAAATGCAATAGTCTGTTGATGGGCACTTGAGTTGCTTCTGAGTGTTGGCTATTGTAAATAGTGCTGCTGTGAATATTGGGGAGCATGTATCTTTTTGAATTAGTGTCTTTCTTTTTTCCCGATGTATACCCAGGAGTGGGATTGCTGGGTTGTATGGTAATTCTATTTTTACTTTTTTTTTTTTTTTTTTTTTTTTTTTACGGTATGTGGGCTTCTCACTGTTGTGGCCTCTCCCATTGCAGAGCACAGGCTCCGGACGCACAGGCTCAGCGGCCATGGCTCACGGGCCCAGCCACTCCGTGGCATGTGGGATCTTCCCAGACCGGGGCATGAACCCGTGTCCCCTGCATCGGCAGGCGGACTCTCAACCACTGCACCACCAGGGAAGCCCTATTTTTACTTTTTTAAGGAACGTCCATAGTGTTTTCCATAGTGGTTGTACCAATTTGCATTGCCAGCAAAAGTGTACAAGGGTTCCCTTTTCTCCACATTCTCCCCAATATTTGTTATTTGTAGACTTTTTGATGAGAGCCATTCAAAGAGGTGTGAGGTGATACCTCATTTTGTTTTTGTTTTGCATCTCTCTAATAATTAGCGATGTTGAACATCTTTTCATGAGCCGTGGGCCATCTTTATATCTTCTATGGAAATATGTCTATTCAGTCTACTGCCCATTGTTTAACTGTTTTGTTTTTGTTTTGATATTGTGTTGAATGAGCTGTCTATATATTTTGGATATTAACATCTTGTTAGTTGCATAATTAGCAAATATTTTCTCCGATTCCATAGGTTTCTTTTTGTTTTGTTGACAGTTTCCTTTGCTGTGCAAAAGCTTTTAAGTTTAATTAGATCCCATTTGTTTAGTTTTGATTTTACTTCTTTTGTCTTAGGAGACTGATCCAAGAAAATATTGCTACAATTTATGTCAAAATGTATCCCACCTATGTTCTCTTCTAAGAGTCTTATGGTTACAGGCCTTACATTTAGGTCTTTAAACCATTTTGAGTTTATTTTTGTAAATGTTGTGAGGGATTGTTCTAATCTTATTGTTTTACGTGTGGCTGTCCAGTTTTCCCAGCACCACTTGTTGGTGATACTGTCTTATCTCCATTGCATATTCTTTCCTCCTTTTTCTCCTGTTTCTTTTTATAGCATGTGATTTTTTGGTTAAAAATTGGACTTTTGAAAAACAGCCATTTCTCCCACTGTTTGCAGGCTGGCTCCGTACCAGTGTAGTCTTCTTCTAATTTCCGGGGTGTGCTCTGAGCCTCGGGAGTAGCCTGAAGAGAAAGCTGGTGGTCTCTGAGATCTCTGTGAATATGCATCTTTCCTGGGTCTTTTGTGGCTTTTCTTATTCCCCACATACATGTATGTTTTTTAATGTCTTATTTTTCCAAATAGTCTCATGCCAGGGTTGCCTTGGAGCCTTAGATGGTCTATTGTATGTTTCCACCCATTCTCTCTGCTCCAAATGTCTACAAGTCTTAGTTTCCCTGCAGTTTTCCTGAGCAGTGTCCATCTGAGATCTGAATTAGGTGGAACAGGGACGAGTCTTCAGGCAGTTCCCAGACAGGTTACCATATTGAAAATAAGGTGTCCTCTACTCCATTCAGTTCAAGGGAGGGAACTGGAAACTCAGCTGCTGTCTCCTCCAGACCAAGACTATGGCATGCCCAAAAAGTAGTGGGACAAGGTTTGAGCAAAATACTACAAAACTTTCTAACATTTTGATTGTGGCTTTTTGTTTGTTTGTTTGGGCATTTGCTGAGCTGCAGTAGACCTTTGACGGCTTCCAGAGCTCCTATGGGTTGCTTTAGCCAGTCCTTCTCCCCCTCCCCCCCCTTCCCCTCCTCCTCCTTCTTCATCTTCTTCTTCTAGGATCTCTAAAGGAGAACAAGACTTGGGACTTCCTAGTGCACCATTTTGCTGATGTCGCCCTCCAGATTATTTTTTCAGGATTTGGTAAAACCTGCTTTTAATTCTGTCACTGGTGTACGGTGCATATAATCACTTAAATTCTACATCCTTAGCCATGGATGACCACGGGAGGAATGCTGGCTTCAGGTTTTGGTTACTTTTTTGGAATCACATTGTCTCACATTTTCTGTGTTGTGTGTGTGTCTCTATGTCTTTTACTGCAATATGAGCAACATGAGGTGTGTTGTTGTTGACTGCTGTGTTCTCAGGGCCAGGCGCATCGTAAGACTCAAATATTTAGTTAATTAATGTTTGAATGGCTGTTCTTTGTGTAACAACTGCACTTCCCTAAATATTTCTTAACAGTTTCATAATAGATATGATGTAGGGTCATTCTGAATACTTATTCTTTTTCTATAAGTACTTTGTCTTTCATTTCTATGCTTGATTAAGTCATGTTCAACATCAGAGTTCAATAAAAAAGTTTCACTGTCCTCATATATTAGATAAATTCTGTATTTTTATTATTTCATAAAACTATTTTATTATAGTACTTGTTACACATTTACCTTTACTGTTACTTATTTCATGCCTGTACTTCCTATCCCAGTATAAGCAGGGAAGATGTTTTTATTATTTTATTTACTTTCAGATAATCAGTCTCATCTAGTGCTGAAAACATAGTAACACTATGAATTAATCACTTATTGTTAGTATATTAATATTTATTGTTAAATGAATACCTCTTATGTCAGTATAATAAGGAATCCTTTTAATTAGATGCCAAATACAGATGTTGGTACAGTTAACTTATTTTGGGATATCTCCTTTTTAGGTTTGCAAGAATAAGAAATGTGTAGATTCTTCATTCTTGAATTACGACTGTACTCCAGAAAAATGCCACAATCAAGGTGTAAGTATCAGCACTATAAGACAAGAATAGAAATCATCGAGGCTGATATTTGGAAAGCAAACGCACAGCTAAACACACACACACACACACACACACACACACAGTCATATTCATAAACCATGTAAGAAAATCAGCCTTATCTGACCTAGCTATTATTTCAAAATTTTAAGTGAACACAAATAATTTTAGCTATTTATAAGATGATATTTCTCCTGTTTCAGCTATGTAATAATAAAAGGCACTGTCACTGTAACCCTACGTATTTACCTCCAAATTGCCAAGCTTCACTAGAGTCATGGGAAGGTGGGAGTATTGATAGTGGCAACTTTCCACCCTCAGTACCAGGCCTACCTGGTAAGTATTGATTGATACTTGATCGATACTGATTTCAATTGAAATTATAATTAAAATAACATTTTAATGTATTAAATTTAATAAAATAAGTATTTTTGTCTACCAATTTATATTTAGATTATGTTTGGACATAAAACAATACACCATATATGGCTATTTAATTTATGTTTTCCTTCCAGACACTAATGTGTTATAACATATTAAATGTATGTTATAAATAAGGTATGTCAGTAAAGGCCCAGGCACGAAAATAGAAATCACTTTAGCCTTTCATACAGAAGGAATTCAATACAAGGCATGGGGTAACACATAACGGCAGAGATAAAAGCCAATCAGAGAACAGTGAGGCAACCAGAGATTAGCAACACAGGAATCCACTACCACTTCTTAGGGCTAAAGGCACAATAAATGGAGATGTTATTACTAGAACCAGAATCTAAGCCATCTCGCATGACATGTAACTGTGGTCAGGGCTATATACTAGGGTCTAGAACACAGGTAGAGGTACTCTCCAGCATGAGGTGAAGGTGTACAGGATACAGGGACACAACTGCAGATGCTGGAGAAAGAGAGGGTTAAATACCATGGCAATTTCTGTCTTCTTGCCCTCCAAATTTTATCCAGTGAATCCCATTAGCCAAATCTAACTAGAAGACCAAAGGTTAAGGAGCTTAGGAAATATAATTTTCGACATTTTTTGGTTCAAAGTAGAGATGTATTTTAGAGCAAGCTGGCAGATCCAGTGTTGCTTAGGACTAGATTTCTTTTATATAAAAACCTATGTTTAGGGCTTCCCTGGTGGCACAGTGGTTGAGAGTCCGCCTGCCGATGCAGGGGACACGGGTTCGTGCCCCGGTCCGGGAGGATCCCACATGCCGCGGAGCGGCTGGGCCCGTGAGCCGTGGCCGCTGAGCCTGCGCGTCCGGAGCCTGTGCTCCGCAACGGGAGAGGCCACAACAGTGAGAGGCCCGCGTACCGCAAAAAAAAAAAAAAAAAAAAAAAAACCTATATTTACAGAAAATCAAAGCAAGCAGATTTTGAGCCAGACTTAGTTTGTAACATTTCCACATTCATTCCAGCATTTGAAATATAGTATTTAAGACCATACAGTAATAGATTAAGTAAAAAACATTATAACATACTTATGTATCACCAAGCTATTTCTATGTTAGTGGGAACGGTCAGCTTATCTTCAAATTAACAGCAATTAACTGCATCTATCCATGCACATGCATGCTGTTTCCCCAGTGAGAAGAGGACTGTCTCCTAGAATCCAGGTTGGTTTTAGTGATGTGATTGAGCCATAAAATATACAGAAGTGAGATTCTGAGACTTCCATGGTCTTGCTGCAGATTCTGACTGGGTTTTTTAGAATACTAATGCTTTGAACTCTCATTATTGGAACACTCATTCTGTTGAAAATTATCTGCTGTATATGAAATTTGACTACATTGAGACATAAAAATAAAAATACAACCACGCAACTAAGCCCTCCCCAAATTCATGACACACAAAATTAAAAGATTGAGTTACTAAATTTAGGGATACTTTCTTGCACAATCTCTCTCTCTCTCTCCCTCTCCCTACACACACACACCACACACACACACACACAATTTGGTACCAGATGGTGCATTTATATTTATATAACAAGAATCTAAAACATGTGCCATTAGCTTTGGAATTGGGTGGTGCATGGAAGGTAGAACAGGAAACTGTTGACGACTACTGATATATGTTGACATTGTCTCAAGAAGACTGTTGGTGAGCAATTCAAAGACAGCTTAAAAACATGTTATTAGAAGTTGGAGAAATGAGGACATTTATTATGAAGTAGTGAATTGTGTGGCATCCTTGCTGCCTGTGGTAATGTGGAAAGTAGAATTCATGGTTCTGGTCAGCAAGATTTCCAAGTTGGGTGACTTAAGTTACCTATGGTAAAATACAAGATGATAGTAATTACTAATAAAGGAACAGTTCAGTTTTCAAGTAAAATGTCTATTTTACTTGAAAAGAGCTAGAATTTATTTGGTTTGAAAATAAAATTAGTTTTTATTCCTGAATTCTTCCAGCAAAACATTCTTAAAGTAAGAAATGGCTAACAGCTAAATTTGAGATACTGAGCCATAAAATTTGATCTCAGATAAAAATTGTCAAGCGTATGTAAACGCCTCTGTTAAGACCTCAGGAAAACTTAAAGTGATGCCTCTTAGACACCTTCATCTATCAATATACAAAAAGCCTTCTCAGTATTGTACTGGACTGCCTCTTAAAAACTCTTAAACAATAAGGCTACTATGAACGTTAAATAGGTTATTTTATAGCAGCCTCACCAGAGTCCAATATAGACAGATTTATGTTAAAAAGATTTGTGGGTGTGGTTTCATTTAATGGGGTGTATTTTTTATTTAATACACAAGAAATCCATACATTTTTAAGGAATTACATCAGTCAGACTGAAAACGGTCAAGATAATACATATGTTCTTCAAGTCCCAATCAATTATGGGTAAAAGTAGACTGATAAAGCTACTCTAATATAAAAAGTGTTATAAGGGCTACTCCTTATGGAAAAGGAATTATAAATCATAGGGTATAACCAAGAAATCAGAAGCCCAAACTTCATGATTTGTGCATTTGTGATTTTTGAAAATCACCACCAACAAAAGTAACAGCAACAAGAAATACAGATGTATATGGTTTCACAGGTTAATTCTGGCAAGTTTTTGCAAGGAAGAAATACCATTTTAAAAAGTAGCAGTGAAGTGACTCCTGTCACCTCGCTGTATGAGGAAAACATATCCCTGATGCCAAATCCAGAAAGAAAGTTAACAAAGAAAAAATTACAGAACAATATACTTCATAAACATAAATGTAAACATTCATTTGAAAGTCAATCAGTGCAATTCACCAAATTAAGAATTTTTTAAGTGTATATCATTTTCTCTTTTGATGCATAAGTCATTTGACAAAATTCAACACGTATTTATGAATTTTTTAAAGGCAACAAACTACCAACAGAAGCAAACTTCATCAATATGATAAAAAGAATCAACAAAAAAATTTTAGCCAATATATCTTATAATAAAATGCATCGTTTTTTCCAAAATTTGAGAGCAAGGCAATGAAGTCTGCTCTCACCATGTCAATATTTTACCCTAAGTCATAGCCAGTGCAATAAGTAAAGAACAAAAAATCAGGAGCATGAAGATTAGAAAGGATGAAATTAGACTGAACATGATATGATTAATTACATCAAAAATCGTAAGGACTCTACAAAAATCCTTCTAGAAGTAATAAAAACCTTTTGAAAGGTCAAAGGAAATGTTTAAAAGTGGGTAGTATTGCTATGTACTAGCAGCAGTAAATGAAAACCAACTTAAAATCAGTACCATCTACAATACTATCAAAATATAAAATATTAGGAATAAGTTTAACAAAAGATGTGCAAGACTGAAACTAAAACAAAGATGCAGATAGATGCTAAACATACAAATAAATGGAGAAATATGCCATGCTCACCTATTGGAAAGTTTATTATTGCCAAGATGTCAATTCTCACCAAATTAAATCTATAGATAAAAATGACCAATCAGAAAAGCATGCAACATTTTAGGTATCAACAATTTGATTCTAAAATACACACAAAAGTGCTTAGAATACCAAAAGAGCTCTGAAAAAGTACAACAAAGAAGGACAACTTAGTCTATTTGCCTTATATTAAATTTAGAGTAATATAGATTTAGTATATAGTTACAGTAATCAAGAAAAGTACAAAGATAGTTCAACGGGAAAGGAAAGTCAGTTCAAAACATTGTATTCTAACAACTGGATAGCCACATAAGGCCAAATGAATCTCAAAATTACAACTTACTTCACAATTCATGTGTGACAGACGATAAATCTAAATGTAGAAGCTACAACTATTCTTGAAAGAAACACAGGAAATGTCTACATGACCTTGAGCTAAGCAATTAATTTCTTAGATGAGACATGAAAATAAATACCAAGGCAATAAAAGAAAAGAATTTGGACTTCATTGAAATGCTATTACATATGCAATATTTCTTACCAAAAAAATTGAGTATTGAGGGAAAATTCAGTTCTTCCTGGGATCACACTATAATCCCTTTCGTCTGTATTATGAGACAGATCTGAAAAGAGACTACATGGAATAGAAGGTTCTTAATAAACAAGCAAGGAATATAGGACTATTATGTAAGAGAAGAGTCTAACTTTGAGCACTTATGATGTCAACTTATCCACTTCATATAAAATATGTTAATTATAAAATTATTAAATGTTTAAACATTTTATTCTAATAGTCATATTAAAATGCAGAAATGGTTTTGCTATATTCCTGGTAGTTGCTTTCAAATCACTGGTGTTTTCTCTCCTAGACAGGCGCTATATTGAGAATGTTTACTATTCCACACCTACGAGATGGCCATTTTTCTTACTCATTCCTTTTTTCATTATTCTCTGTGTACTGATTGCTACACTGGTAAAAGTTTATTTCCAAAAAAAAAATTGGAGAACTGAGGACTATACAAGCGATGGGTATATTAATTTCATATTTAAGATTCATTACTTTTGTAATTAGTTGGCCTACATAGTAACTTATCAATAAATAACATTATGGTGATATAACTAGTAATAATTCCGATTATAATTTATCTTTATATGGAAATTTAATATGTAATATATTAATGATCAATATAATGAATAATAAATTTCTTTAATCTTAAAATAACTTGGACTGTGTTAAGGGTAAATTTAAGTAGAAATGATTTCTAGTTAGTGTTTATCTACCTCCTTTTACTATTTGATCTTAATTATTAAATATTGTTACTTTACTTTTTAATATTTATATATTTCAAAGAATTTTGCATACACTATTTTATTAAAACATAGCATGGAAATTTAGGAGAGTAGTTAAGCTTTAAGACACTTAAATAAATTGAGAGGCAGGCAGAGTTGGAAAAGTTTAGAAATTAATATATAATAGTAAAACTGAAAAATCTAGATATAGCCATGGCTAATCTACAGAAAAAACTTTTTAAAATTAAATAACCTTATAAATATCTGAAAATCTGCTTCAAGAATAAAATAAATATTAAAATTGGTTTATTTCCTTTCATGGAAATTGCTATAAAATAATTTCTGCCTTTGAGTTTTACATCTATGCCCTACATCTTAATTAAAATGAAATGAATTTTATTCAAATATTTAAAGAATTTTATTGAAGTATTTAAAGTTGATAATACTAATTAAAAGAGAATATATTTCATAGAAATATTTTGAAAAGTTTATGTAAAATTGCTGAAGTAATATGTAACACATAAAATAGTCACATAATTCAGATAATATATAAACATATTAAAGGAATTTTCTTATATTAGATGACTTTATTGTGGAAAAACTGGGCAGAATATGAATGGTAAAAAAAAGTGTAAAACTATTTAGCTAATAATGTCATGGATACAAATATGATCTGAGTTCATTTCCAGATAAACTTACATTACTTTGCTTTTTCCCATATTAGTCTTTCTTACCAGTTAAGAGGTGCTCTCGGTGGTAAGATATTCTTAAGTAGTGACTGCTCCCAGATCTCAGATAGGGATTCAAAACTATTTCAATACTGATAAATGGTACAGAGTTTTGTAGAACCATCTTTGAGGAAAATATAATTTTAAATGATTATTTTTATTTTTAAATATATAGGCAAGTGGAAAGTGAGAGTGAGACCAAAGACTAGCCTGGAAAACAAAGAATCCATGGTATCACAGTAAGTATCAACTATTTTAGGATGAGAGGAAGAAACAGACAAACAGAAAATTCAATGTATTAGATAGATAGAAATAATATAAATGTATATTAAATGAAGATAGTAATATAGCTGCATATAATAAAAATCAAATTGAGGCATATTTTTCAGTATTGTAAGCTATATCATAGACATGGTAAATCTGTCACCTAAAATATGTCTTGGAGTGCTATCTTTTCTCTTTTTTTCTAATAATGCTTAATTCTTTAGCATTTGTGTATTCAAAATGTTGGTTACAAATAAATTATTGATACATGATAGAACTCTACTTCAAAATAAGTGTACCCTCATGCCATTTGTTGAATTAATCATCATTTTTAACTTGATTGATCATACAGGTGACTTTTCCCCCTTTATTTATTCTACCAGAGTAATTATCTTTGATGGACAGGAAAAATGGAAAAGAAAACGTACATGCCTTGCCTAATTACCTGGGATTCAAAACCTGTGCATTATGTCTTTCATCTGTCAAGAAAAGATAAAAGTTTTCGTAGATAACATAATACCACAAATAACTTATTTGCAAGGAATGCATGTTCATGAGTTTTTATATTACATATTTCTTATTTTTAAAGTTACCTCATATTAATTCTGTTAGTAAGCATTAACTCTGTTAATGAGTAGGCATGAGGTAAGGAAAGTGTATAATACATGCAATACCATGATTAAAGGCCACTGTTATATTTTAAGTTGCAATGGTGTGTGGTTGTGTTATAGTCTCATGGTCCATAACCAATCAAAAGACAACAATAAAAATTTTTAAAAAAAGATTTGGAAAAAAATTTCAACTATACGCTGCTTATAAAAGACAATTTCAGGGCTTCCCTGGTGGTGCAGTGGTTGAGAGTCCACCTGCCGATGCAGGGGACACGGGTTCGTGCCCCAGTCTGGGAAGATCCCACATGCCGCCGAGCGGCTGGGCCCGTGAGCCATGGCCGCTGAGCCTGCGCGTCCGGAGCCTGTGCTCCGCAACGGGAGAGGGCACAACAGTGAGAGGCCCACATACCGCAAAAAAAAAAAAAAAAAAAAAAAAAAAAAAAAGACAATTTCAGTTATATAAAGGTTCAAAGTAAAAGACAGATATATATACCATGGAACTTTAAACAAAAGAAAGCTTGGTAGCCTTTAACACAAAAAGCATTAGTAGATATAAAGAAGAACATATCATAGTGCAAAAGGTAAGTCTAAGAAGAAGCTACAATAATATAAATGTGTGAGTCAGGGCTCTCCAGAGAAACAGAAGCAATAGGAGTTATATAGATAGATGGGGGGTGGGAGGGATGAGGAAATTTATTAAAGGAATTGGCTCACATGGTTCTGGAGGCAAAGAAGTCCCAAGATCTGCCGTCTGCAAGCTGGAGAGCCGGGAAAGGACTGGTAGCGTCATTCAGTGCGAGTCTGAAGGCCTGAGAAATGCGGGGCCAATGATGTAAGTCCCAATCTGAGTCCAAAACCCTGAGGACCAGGAGTGTCATTGGTGTCCCAGGATAGGAGAAGGTGGATGTCTCAGCTCAAGCAGAAAGCAAAGTGACCTTCCTCTACATTTTTGTTCTGCTCAAGCCCTCAAAAGATTGAATGATGCCCACTCGAATTGGTAAGGGTAGTCTCTCCTTCACTCAGTCTAATGATTCAAATACTAATCTCTTCCCAAGACACACAGACACACCCAGAAATCATGTTTTATCAGACATTTGGACATCCCTAAGTTGACACATGAAATTAACCAGGACAAGTCTCCCCCTTGTCAACTTGGCACCCATATGCATCTCCTTAAGCCATACTTAATCTCCAAATGAAGGTCATAACTCTGCCTAAAGTGATATAACTATCCTGCATACAACCAAAGCTGCCCTAATTCCTTTCCAGAAGAGGAGATAAAGCCCCTGAGTGATGTTTACTCTCCTCCTGATATTTTATAACTTAAATACTACGATGTAAAATTTAAAATATTTAAATACTTATACAAAGTCGATGCATGATAAAGGAATGAGAGGAAAGAAAGCAAAGATATTTGCTTAATATATGTTTATATACAGACAAATGTATTCATAACAAAATAAGGAGAATATAATTGTGAAAATACAGTCTGCATTTCTGTAACTAGTCACATGGTTGTAGCTGGTATTTATAACTACCTTCTTCTATTCTCCACTCTGCATTCCCTTTGACTTCATCAAGCACCTGAGCTGCTTGGCTGACCCAAACCTTCATTTCTGAAAGGCCTGCACCATTAGTAATCCTTTCTGGATGGAGTTGTAGTTCTTCATTGACCTTAATTACAGAGCATGGTAATACGAGGAGACATTCCACGGGATTGCCTGTATTTCATACATACTCTTCCTTACCTCCATTGTTGAGTAGTCCAGTTCCCTTTGGTAGTCAAGATCATTAACCACAGCCAATACCTTACCTCCCTTGTTTTCCTATTGATTCAGAGGTATGAGGAACCGAAGTAGCCATGCAGCAATCTTAATTCCAGTTTAAGATATCACTGTTGTGTTTCCTGGCGAAAGCATTCTTCCCTCTGGGACTAAGACCTCTAGGCCAACAGAACTTAAAGTTGGGAAACAGGAAGCAAAAACTTTGCTAGTGGATCAAAGGGGTAGGGGTAATAGTGAGTGGTGCCACTCCTCTTTCCACCCTTCAATTCCTGGACCCATGAATCCTGGTTACTGGAGAAACAGCATCATATATTGGACAGTCTTCTGGAGAACCTTGCCCCAGCCCTGAAAAACACTGCCACCTAGCCAGCACTGTAATAGAGTGCTCAAAAGGCCATGCCACCATTCTATCAAGCCAGCAGCTTCAGGATGGTGGGGAACGAGTGAATTCCATGAGCCCAGGGCCACTGCTGCAATTCTTTTGCTGTGAAGTTAGTTCCTTGATCAGAAGCAATGCTGCATAGAATACCGTGACGGTGGGTAAGTCATTCTGTCGATCAATGGATGGCAGTCTTGGCAGAAGCATTACACATAGGGAAGGTAAACCTGAACCCAGAGTGTCTATTCCAATAAGGAAAAAACACTGTCCCTTCCTTGATGGAAGTGGTCCAAGGTAATCAACCCACCACCAGGTAGGCGGCTGGTCATCCTGAGCATGGTGCTGTATCCTGGGCTCGGTGTTGGCCTCTGCTGCTGGAAGGTCAGGCACGCGGCAGTGGTGCTGCCAGGTTGCTGAGCCCTTCCCGCCACCACGATCACTTTATTCATTAGCCCATTTGGTGAGAACAGGCATGGCTAGGAAGTAGGCTGACTAGTAGCCACAAAATGGGTCATCGTTTCCACCTGGTTATTAAAATTGTCCTCTGTTGAGATCACCCTTAGTGAACATTCACGGGACACAAACGTCTCCATGTTTCTTGCCCATTCAGAGAGCTCTAGCCACATACTTCCTCCCCAAATAATTTTGTCCTCAGTTTTCCATTTATGTTCCTTCCAAGTCCCTGATCATCCAGCCAAACCACTGGCTACAGCCCAGAACTGGTATATAATCACACGTCTGGCTATTTCTCCTCCCAAGCAAATTGCACAACCAGGTACACTGCCTGAAGTTCTGCCCTTTTAACAGGATTTCCTTTCACCACTATCCTTCAAGGATGTCCAAGAGAGGGGCTGTAGTGCTGCTGCTCTCCACTTCCAAGTGGTGCCTGCACACCAGGCAGAATCATCTGTAAACTAGGCCCAAGACTTGTCTTCCTCTGTCAACTGATTATAGGGGAACTCCTTACGAGTCCATAAATGCAAGCTGAGAGAAGGCACTGTAGTGGTAGCTGGGACTATAGGCATTTATTCCACTTCTTCTTGTAACTTACCCGTGCCTCAGGGCCTGCTTGGGCCTGATCACGGTTACCATTTCCATTTGATGATGGGATGTTTCTGTGCAACCCAATTTTATGGCCTGGTGGTCAGAAAACAGTTTATGATCAACAGCTGAGGCTGCAGTATAATTTGGTGGCTTATGGTCAAGTGTTCAGTCTCTACTAAGGCTCTACCAGGAGCTGACCGAAAGTTGTTTTTGAAAAGGAAAATAGTTCTCTTTAGATTATGTCAGGGCCTTTCTCTATAATCCTAATGGCCTGCACCATGATACACATCTGGGGCCTGCCAAAGGCTCCAAACAGCACCCCTATCTGCCACTTCCCACTTCAAGTACCATTGGATCTGCTGGCTTATGTGACCCAAGTGGAAGAGCAGCTTGCACTGCAGCCTGGACCTGTTGCAGAGCCTTCTCCTGCTCTAGGCCCCATACAAAACTAGCAGCTTTATGGGTCACTTGGCCAATGGGTTGAAGAAACACACTCAAATGCAGAATATGCTGTCTCCAACATTCAAAGAAGCCCATTAGGCATTGTACCTCTTTCTTGGCTATAGGACTGTCCAGAATCAAAAATTTACCTTTCACCTTAGAAAAGAGTATCTCAACAAGCCCCACACCACTGATCTCCTAGAAATTTCACTAGAAATCGAGATAGATGGCCCCAAAATTTTAGTCAGATTTACTTCCCACCTTCTGACAGCAAATGTCTTAATGATAAGTCTAGAGTAGTTGCTACTTCTCACTCACTAGGTCCAATCAGCATCGTGTTATCAATGTAATGGACCAGTATGATATCTTGTGAAAGGGAAAGGTGATCAAGATCTATATTATGACATATGGCTAGAGAGTTGACAGACCCCGGTAGGTAGGACAGTGAAGGTGTATTGCTGACTTTGCCTGCTGACAAAAATTGCTGCATACCAGGGACCAGAGGACGTGTTAATTTGCTCAAGCAATGAAACCACAACTGGTATGGCAGATGCAATTTGAGTCAGCCCCTGGTTAAGCTTAATGTAACCCATGCTTATTCTGCAAAATCCATCTGTCTTCTCTGCAGGCTAAGTAGGAGAGTCGAATGAGTATGTGATGAGAACCACCACCTGTACATCTTTCAAGTCCTTGATGGTGACAGTAACCTCTGAACCTCTTTCTCTAAATTAAATCAGAGGAGGTTGGACATTTACAATTTGCTCATCATGGCTATTTTTGGTCTATGTTTTGGCCAACCAACCGAACTGTTAGAGCACTTTTAACTCCTAAGCTGCAGCATTAAATGTAGAATCTCTTCTTAGTGAGCCCATGTCAATACATTTGGCTTGATGCAAGTTTATGTTCCTTCCACTGTTATCCCACACCCTTAATATCCCTTCCCACAGAGCTTCTCTCGATGTCTGCTTATATAAATCAGAGAACTCAATTAGTTCTTTTGGAGTGTAGTTCACCTCACCGTCAGGAATCTGCTTAGACTGAGTCTAGTTATAGGTCTAGAAGCAAAGATGGATGGTGGGGGTCAGTCCTGAGGAGAATCAGCAGTGTCTTGAGTCCAAGACCATTTCCTCAGGGTTAATTCCCTCAAATTGAGGTGGAAAGGCTGAAACCACTGGGGGTGGAGACAGCACTGTGGGTGAGAAGGTCAGTTCCACTGGGGTTGGGGAGAATACTTTTGCTGAGGCTGGGAGGCCTCTTCCACAATGAGGACTCATCAGGATTTAGGGGCTCAATGTCCCTGGCTTCAACAGCATATTCCAACACATCTCCATCCCACCTTATAGGGTCTCATTCTTTCCCAATGAATGCCCTCACTTTGACAACAGACACCCTGTGAGGCCAGGAGGTCAACTTGCATTATAAATCAGCCAGGATGAGGTTCTCCATTTAATTTTCAGCAATTTCAGCCCTGGGGCTATAGGAGATAAGTCCTTTCTTCAGGGCACACCTGGAAGCCTTTAGGTCATTTACACAACACTTGACCTGGGAATTCAGGTCTCTGAACTTATCTTTTTCTTTCCCTATGTTGTCCAGCAACATTAGGAGAAATCAACCAATGTTATTATATTCCTTAGTTTTCCAAAAATCTTCAAAAATATCATATAGAGTCACGTGGTTCCTTTCTTCCTATAAGTGGTTGATTAGAAGTATCCAAAGCAGATATTTTGCATATCTCTGTAAACAGCAACTTTGTCTTTTCAGTCTTTATTGAATTTCTTACAATATTGCTTCTGTTTTGGATTTTTGGCCACGAGGCATGTGGGATCTTAGCTCCCTGACCAGGGATCGAATGCACACCCCTTCATTGGAAGGCAAAGTCTTAACCACTGGACCACCAGGGAAGTTCCTGAGTCAACAGCATCTTTAAACTTAATCAGATTACAAAGCCAGTTCCAGGAATCCCAAAACGAATTCAGAAAACTCATCCTTTAAGTCCCCAAATCTGTATCAGTCAGGGTTCTCCAGAGAAACAGAACAGGAGATTTTATATATATATATATATATATATATATATATAGAGAGAGAGAGAGAGAGAGAGAGAGAGAGAGAGAGAGACATGAGATTATAGGAATTGGCTCATGTGGTTATGGAGGCCAAGAAATCCCATGATCTGCCATCTACAAACTGGAGAACCAGGAAAGCTGATGATGAATTCCGCCCAAGTCTGAAAGTCTAGAATGAGAATGGGGGTAGTGACAGTATAAGTCCCAGTCTGAAAAGCAGGAGTGCCAATGTCTGAAAGCAGGAGAAAAATAGAAGTCTCAAATCAAGCACAGAGCAAATTCACTCTTCCTCTGTCCTTTTATTCTATTCAGGAGCTCAATGGATTAGATGCTGCCCACCAGCATCTTTGAGAGTGGTCTTTACTCAGTCTTCTGACTCAGATGCTAACCTCTTCCAGAGACTCCCTCACAGAAACGTTCAGAAATAATGTTTTAATCAGCTATCTGGGCATCCCTTAGCCCAGTTAAGGTGACACATAAAATTAAAAGTCACAAAAATTATAATATTTTATAAATGTTAGTATAACTTCAGTACACATAAAGCAAATTATTATCAGAAAAAAATTAGAAAAATCAACAAATATAGTGAGGGATTTGAAAAATATGATGAAAACACATGACCTACCTCATATAGAGAACAGTATACCCAACCTCTGCAAAATACACATTTTAAATATGTATAAAAGATTTAATGATATATACCACATGCTTAGGTATAAAATAACTCTTAACCAATTTCTCATGACTGAAATATTTCAGATTATGTTCTCTAACGAAAGTTAATTTAAGACAAATATATTATAAATATATAAAAATCCCCAAATATTTGATATAATACTTTTCTAATTAATCCATGGATCAAAGAGGAAAATTCAATGAAAGTTCAAATATTCTTTGGTACATACTATAAAAATACTAAAGAAAAATCCATGACATAGGTAGGTCTTGCTTAGTGGGAATCTAAGCCATCTGAAAACTGTTGACACAAATAATCAATAATGAATCTATAATAAGGAATAGAGGGGGAAAGGGGTGGGGTGGGAGGAATTGGGAGACTGGGACTGACACACATACATTGATACTATGTATAAAATAGACAACTGATGGGAACATACTGTATAGCACAGGGAATTCTACCTAATGCACTGTGGTAATCTAAACGGGAGGGAAGTCCAAAAGGGAGGGGATATCTGTATGTGTATGGCTGATTCATTTTGTTGTGCGGTGGAGGCTAACACAACATTGTAAAGCAACCGTACTCCACTAAAAATTAATAAATTTTAAAAAAAGGAATCTGAATACACTAAAGCGGGTATACAGCTTTCAAAGAGGAGAAGCAGTAACAAGAGAAACACTGGATTCAACTCCTAGCTGAGTAAATGCCACTGGGACAAGTCACAGGCTAGCTGAAGTTTAGAAGCTCTGCAAGGACTTCCGGGGGTGGGGAGGAGATTCAGGTCAACCTAAAGAGCAGAAAGGAAAAGGGATGCTCTCTGTCCTGGGGTCATGAGGCACAACTGGCAGGCCCTCAGAGCTTTATGGGGTGAGGGTCTTTGCCTGCTTTTACCTGATTCAGAGCCTTCTCTGGATTCAAGTTAGAGTAGATAGGTTGGAAGTTGGAACTGAAAATACAGAGAAAACACCAGACATAATTCAGGTGATTCAGGGCAGATGATTTATTATTTCATAATTTAAACCCTCAGCAGTGACAACAGAGGCGAGGGAGAAATTTGTTTTTTCCTTCTTGGTTTAGGCCAGTTTCTGGTGATTTATTTGGTACCATCCTCTCTTCAGGCCAAGATTGTTAGAGACTGTTACTGTGAGGGAAAACAAGACAAAGCACACCACAAAATACCAGTTATTATGTTTTTTGGAGCCCACATATTTCTAACACAAGAATTTATTTAAAAGGCATGGAAAACTGAAGAGAAAGGATGAAGAAAATAAAAATTGATTCCAGAAAAAAACCATCATCTGTTACCTTCAACTGCAAATATTCTTAGTCTTCTACTAGAGTGGCTTCCTAAAATATCCTAAGTGTTTATCTATTTTTGGTAACTAGGTCAACAAAGCAAAGTGCCTTTAAATTTCCATTCTAAGTATATAAACTGATTTTAGTTTAGAATAAAAAAGAAAAATTGTGATGTTTCTGAGTACAATCACATTTTATAAAAGATAAAACACCAACATATACGCACACACGCGTCTGTACATCTATATATATTGAAATATTTTAAAATGATCATCCTAGGTGCTAAGATTAATGATGATAATTTTTTTATTCTTTTGAATATTTTTAAATGAATGTTTATTACTTGTACTGCTAGAATAAGAAACAGAATGATTCACCTACTCACAAGCACGTGCAATTTATTGAATAAATCAAGAGAGGAGAGTCAAGGCAAGATTTGGGTATCCCAAGCTCTCCGGACTAAAAAGAATCTTATTGTCATTAAAATCTAAAATAATCCGTCAGCATTATGAGTGATGAAAACAGTGAAGCATAAAATAGAGTCAAATGTTTGTTGTAAACCTCAGCACAAAACTGAAAATGATAAAATGTTTTTGGAACTAAGAAAATAATGTTTAAAAAACAGGAATTTATTAACATTAGGCTAGGTCTAAACTCCCAACTTACATAACAAAAAAAATCAGTGGAGAGAGAGAGATGGGAAAAGGTAAACGTACACTAAGCATCCCTCATACTAAAGGAAGTCTCGAAAATGCCTCTAATCCCTTACTTTTATGTTACATATTTTTCTATACTCATTTACGAAACAGCTCATTACTAAGTGACACAGTGGAAAATAAAGGAAATTCAATACAATAGTGAAAAAGTAAAATTTAAGATATAACTAGAAAGCACATCACTCAAATGTACAAATGACTAAAAATAACTTATGAAGGTTACAACCTGACACAAATGGATTGGTGGTCATCATTACAATCAGGTAATTTGGCAGTAGAAATCAAAAAGCAAGAGTGTAAATATTATATTTATGCTTTGATCAATCTCTCTTCTAGGGATTTATCCTGAGGCTATAATTTATATAGTCTTTATAGTTTATTATTTAGACTATTATAATTTATATAATAATATAAGGATGTTTATTACAGGGTGTTCATAATACAGAAAAACTGGAAGTAGTTTACATATTCATAATAATGGATTTTTTTAATGTTATTTTTCTTTTTCTTTTTTTTTTTTTTGCGATACGCGGGCCTCTCACTGTTGTGGCCTCTCCCATTGCGGAGCACAGGCTCTGGACGCGCAGGCTCAGTGGCCATGGCTCGCCCAGCCGCTCCGTGGCAGGTGGGATCTTCCCAGACCGGGGCACAAACCTGTGTCCCCTGCATCGGCAGGCGGACTCTCAACCACTGCGCCACCAGGGAAGCCCTATGTTTATTCTTTAGAAAAAAATTTTAAGAATATATACATCTATATTGTTAATGGACCTTTTCTTTGGGTATTGTGATTATGAGAAATTTATCTTTAATTCATATGCCTACCAAGGTATTTTAGATATTTTAATAAATACTTGATAATCATTAAAAATCAGAAAGATGCTTTTTGAAAATAAAAAGATCTATATTTTAACTAATTGTTAGTTCTAAAGTTTACCTGGTTATCCCTGCTTTCCTTTCATATGAATTTCAAAATCTTTTTCTCAATTTTTCCTACCCTTTTATATAAAAAATATTTAGTGAATTTATGTTAAATATACAGAAGCTTACCTATATACAGATTATTGATATTTGAAAAGAAAAGAATAAGATTTAAAGTTAAAAGTATAAAAAAAAGAAGTAAAGACAAGCAGATTCAAATTAAATGGAAAAGGAAAAAAATATTTTAGGTAATTAGACTCAAAATTTATGGAAAATCTCCTTTGCAAAATTCTAGGAAATAAAAGTTTAGTTATAATATAAAGTAAATATAAAATGTAAGCATGATAGTTTTAAAAATGAAAATTGTAAACAACTGAAACCTGATAACTTTAGAAGATGCTACACTGCTGGACTGTAATAAAAGTATTAAAGTGATAAAATATATGCTCCTGCCTGCAGTGTGTGAGAGTCCTTGTTGCTTGATATTCTAACCAACACTTGAGGTTGCCTGTTCTTTTAATTTTAGCCACTCTTATAGGTGTGTAGGGGACACTCGTTTTTATTTTAATTTGTCTATTTCTGATGATTAATGATGTTGAGCAATTTTTCATGTTTTGAGCTCCTTTGATATCACCTTTTGTGAAGCGTCTTTTCAAATATTTTGCCTATTAGGCTTTCCCGCATTTTGTTACTGGTTTACAGGGATTCTGTATATATTCTGAGTATGAGTTCTTTATTGGAAATATGTATTACAGACATCTTCTCTCACATTGTGGCTTCCCTTTTCCCTTTCATAAGGGTGTCTTTTGTGAAGCAAAACTTCCTCAAGGTTTAAAATTTTTATTCTACTGTGCTTAAGAATACTTAAATGAGATCTACTCTCTTAACAAAAATTTAAGCATACATTTTAAACAATAGGAACAACGTTGTACAGCAGATCTCTAGATTTTGCACAATTGAGACTTCATTCTCACTGATTAGCAACATCCCACTTTCCTGTCATCCCAGCCTGAAGCAACAACCATTCTACTCTCAGTTCTACGAGCTTCACTATTTGAGATATCTTAAGTGGAATCATGCAGTTATTTGTCCTTCTGTGACTGGCTTATTTCACTCAGCATAATGTCCTCAAGGTTCATCTATGTTGTCATAGATGCAGGATTTCCTTCTTTTTAATGGCTGAACAACATTCCATTACATGTATATACCACATTTTCTTTATCCATTCATCCAATGATGAACATTTAGCTTGTATTCACATCTTGGCTATTGTAAGTGGTGCTGCAATGAACACGAAAATGCTAATACTGCTTTGAGATCCTGATTTCAATTCTTCCGGAAAAATATCCAGAAGTAGGACTGCTGGTCATACAGTAGTTCTATTTTTAATTTTTTGAGGAATCTCCAACAGTTTTGCACAGTGGCCACAATATCTTGCATTCCCACCAACATTGTACAATGATTCCAATTTCTCCACATCCTTGCCAACACTTGTTGACTTTTGTGGATTTGTTTTTTTTTTTTTTTTTATAATAGCCATTCTAACAGGTGATACCTCATATGGTTTTGATTTGAATTTCCCTGATGATTAGTGATCTAAGCTATCTTTTCCTATATCTGTTGGCCCTAAGTATGGTATTTGGGGAGAAGCATCTATTCAAGTCTTTAGCCCATTTTAAAATCAGGTTTTATTTTCTTTTTTGCATCAATGGTAGGAGTACCTTATGTGTTTTGGTTATTAACCCTTTTTCTGATACATGGTTTAAAAATATTTTATCCCATTCCATAGGTTGCTCTTTCACTCTATTAAATGTTTCCCTTGCTGTGCGGAAGCCTTTTTAGTGTGATGGAGCCCCACTTGTCTATTTTTTGCTTTTGTTGCCTGTACTTTTGATATCAACCCAAAAATTGATTGTGAAGACCAATGATACGAAGTTTCCCCCCTGTTTTCTTCTAGGAGTTTTACACTTTGGGGTCACTTTTAATCCACTTTGAGTTGATTTTTGTGTATGATGTAAGGGTTCAATTTCATTCTTTTGCATGTGGCTATCCAGTTTTCCCACCACAATGTCCCACTGCATATTCTTGGTACCCTTTCAAAGGTCATTTGACCATCTATGCAGGGATTGAATCCTGGGCTCTCTATTCTGTTCCATTGGTCTTTATAACAGTACCATACTGTTTTGATTACAGTCGATTCGCAATGTATTTTAAAATCAGGATGTATGATGCATCCAGCTTTGTTCTTTCTCAAAATGTTTTGGCTATTGAGGGTCCTTTGTGGTTCCACATAAATTTTAGAATTTTTGTTAATATCTCTGTGAAAAATGCCATTGGAATTTTGACAGGGGTTTCATTGAATTTGTAGATACCTTTGAGTGGTATGGATATTTTAACAATATTAATTGTTTCAGCCCATGAACACAGGATGTCTTTCCATTTCTTTCACTGCTTTCTTGTAGTTATCAGTACACAAGTCTTTCACATTCTTAGTTAAGTTTATTTGTAAGTATTTTATTTTTTGATCCAATTATCTACGGGATTGTTTTCTGAACTTCATTTTAAGATAGCTTATTTTTAGTATATAGAAATGTAATTGATTATTGTACATTGATCTTGGAGCCAGCCCCTTTACTAATCTTGTTTATTAGTTCTAATAATTTTTTTGTGGAATCTTTAGGGTTTTTTATGTGTAAGAACATGACATCTGAAAACAAAAACAACTTCACTTCTTCCTTTCTGATGTAGATGTCTTTTGTCACCTAATTGCTCTGGCTAATACTTCCAGTACTAGGTTGAATACATATGGTGCCAGTGGGCATTCTTACCTTGTCCCTGATGTTAGAGGAAATGCTTCAACGTTTTCAGTTTGACTATGATATTAGCTGTTAGCTTCTCATATATGGCCTTTATCATGCTGTAAATTCCTTCTATTTTTAATTTGTGGAAAGAATATATCATAAAAACATTTTGAATTTTGTCAAACGTTTTTTCTGTATCTATTGAGACGATCTTGTCATTTTCATTCTTCATTTTGTTAATGTGGTGAGTGTATCACATTGATTTTCATATGTTGAACCATCCTTGCACTCCCATGATATCACTTTCTCATGGTGCATGATCCTTTTCATGTGCTGTTGAATTTGCTTTGCTAGTAGTTTGTTGAGAATTTTTGCATCTATATTCATCACAGATATTAGCTTGTAGTTTCCTTTTTCTGTAGTGTCCTTATCAATTTTGGTATCAGAGTAATGCTGGCCTCATAAAATGAGTTTGTAAGTGTTACCTCCTTTTCTACTTTTTGGAAGAATTTTAGAAATATTGACTTTAATCCATCTTTAAATGTTTGGCAGAATTCACCAGTAAAGCCAATCTGTCCTGGGCTTTTCTTTGTTGGGAGGGTTTTAGTTACTGGTTCAATTCTCCTTAACTAGTTTTTAATCTGCTCACTTTCTATTTTTTCATGATTTAATCTTGGAAGGTTGTATGTTTCCAGGAATGTATTCATTTCTTTTTGGTTCTTCAGTTTCTTAGCATACAAATATTCACAGTAATCTTTCATGAACTATAAACTATAAAAAGATTATTTGTATAGTATCATTTGTAATGTCTCCCCTCTTATTTCTGGTTTTATTTATATTAGTCTTCTCTCTTTTTGTGTTAGATAGTCCAGCTAAAGGTTTCTTTCTTTTTTCAAAAAACATGCTTACTTTTGTTGAGGTTTAAAATTGCTTTTTTCTTCTTCATTTTGTTCATATCTCCTCTGACCTTTACTATTTCCTTCCTTTCACTTACTTTGGGCTTAGTTTGTTCTTTTCTTCATTCGCTGATGTGTAAAGTTCGGTTGTTATTTGGGATCTTAAGACAGTAAAATGAATGAAAACTCCAAGGCTCTATCTTATTAGCAATAATTTTTTTCTGAGATAATATTATAACTATAAGCACATCTGACATTTTTATAATATCAGTCCTCTTATTATGTGGCAGTAAAATGTCATCAACATATAAGTGCTGCTTACCAAACCTCAAAAAAAAAAAGAATCCTAAAACTTATGTGGTCATAAATGCTAGTGTGGGTGCACAAAAGCCACTCCTTTGGTGTAGGTCAGGGAGGAGAGGTTGAGACATAATGAAATCAAGTTTTATTGTTTAGCATTATAAAATCACCTACAATGGGAACCACAAAGAATATTATCAACAAATGTTTTGGTTTCAAGCTAACAATTTTTAAGTGCTCCTTCAATAATGATCAAAAGGTATGATGCCAAATGATTAATCAATCACTCGTTCTACACTCACCTTACACTGAGTGACAACTTGCTGTTACTGCTGCTTTCTTCTGACACAGATCTATAACATTGATAAAGTTTATTTTAAATAAGTGGGGAAATTTTAAAATGTTGAACAATTAAGTGACTATTTGAACGAAAAATGTTCTTCAAAGAAACAAAGTGATTCACTACATATAATGTCTCCTTCCAGCAAAATAAAACAAAACAAATAAAACTGGTACCATCTCAATATTAGAACAAATGCCATCAGGCACCTTGCTTTGTTGACAAAATCCTCACATCCTCATTTTACATTTACTCAATTTTACAGATAGGCCCCCTGATTCTATGATATCACTAACTCCTCAAGCCAAATTAAACCAAAACCATAAAGTAGCAGTCAAAAATTTCAGTTAATTTTTCCATATATTTCTACAGATTTCTTTCATCCTCTCGTAACATACTCAGATCTTCTCTTCATATCACTTCTTGGAAGGTAAAACTAGAGGTAAATACCTCTCTGGAAGAATACAGTAAATTATGACTAAGGGGATCAATAATGATGTTTAAATAGTTGTGTAACTGATTACAGATAATATGGCGATTTCATTTATTAATCTGGTGTACCCAAAAGTTTATGATACATTGGAAAGCTATTATCTCACATTTTGTAGAGTTATAGAGAATAATTTTAAGAACATAAAGATTAAATCCCTTGCTCAAGATATCATAGTTAGCAAGATATGCAAGATTTAGGAGTTGAATCCAGGTTTTCTGAGGCTAAATATAATTTTCTCCCCACTCCATGATGCTTCCTCCTGTCTCCTAACCTGATTAGTATGAATTACACATGTAATTTCTAGTTGAGAAATGACTGGACAAATCAGCAATAATTAGGAAAATAAATATTATGCAGGCAGGTTCATAGGTATTATATCTAGTTGAGTGAGGTGTTCTGATAAAGTTATTTACCACTGGTCTGAGGCTCTATATCTTAAAATTTTATTTATTTATTTACTTTTTAAATGCAGTGTTATTTATTCTCATGAAGCTCATGGACAATTTTGACTATTTAGACAGAATCAGTGGATTAAGAGGACGAATAAACCTCCACAATACCCTTGGCACCCATATCTCCTCCTCAAGTGATACTGGTGGTAAAATGAATGGTTTTAGTAATGAGTAAAACCAGAGAAAACATGAAAACACCAAGCTACTTTGAAATGTATCCCTGGGCCATCCTCATATGTTTTACCTACAGTTTCAGCTTATTCCTGATGAAACTTGACTACTTTTTTCTTGACTTATTTAATTTAATAAGAATTAAAATATATATACCTCTCACTTTCAGGTTCTCCTCTGTAGCATAGCTCCCTTATTTTACTCTGGCTTATGATAACAGCAATAATAATGATGAACACAGGTAGAGAAATGTAGAAAATCAGTTGAAATCTGTGTTTTGGATGACTGAGAGATCTCTCCAGCAAAAACTTTTTACCTAGAATGGAAAGCATCCATTTCAAATTATGTCAGAGATTTTATTAACCAAATCAAAAGGTGGAGGGGTACCATTACCAACAATATTCCCCAAAACTAAAAATTTCATTCACATAGACTGTGAATATAATAAAATCTGAAAACCTAAACTAATATATAAAATGGGCTGTTACTAGCGCTTTACTGATGTTTTTGAGTTTTCAAACTTCCACCCAATGGTGATTTCCTTGATTGAAGGTAGTAATGTTCTTTCATGGACCACATATTTAATACTTGCAAATATTTCTTCAATTCTGTTCTGATACAGGGTTTCTGAGGCTCAAACATGTATATCACAAAGAGTATTGGATTGTACCTGTATGTGAGAATTAAATGTGGGGTATCTGGCATTTAATTTCTCTTACATTACTACAATTTTTTTCCTAAAAATTAAAAATCAGTAGTGTCTAAACTTAAGCTCGTTAATCAAATATGCAGCAATAGGAAATTGTTAAAATGGCTCTAGGATTATTTCATAGAATGCATGGCTAAGCTTGGCTTTGACCCACTTCTGACCGACTAGTGCTAATATCTACATTTTCCTCATCTGTTCTTGTAGATTCTCAGCTGACATCTGCGTTCACCTTTCCGGATTCATACTGTATCGAGTTCTGCTTTCTCCACAATTTGTTGGTATGCTTCCTTTTATTTGATATGAACTGTGACTCTATCACTTCTTTGCCACACTGGAGGAGCTGACTGTCAGAAGAGCAACTCCCCAGCTACAGTGTGGATGACCGCTGAGGCTCAAAATACTCCTCTTACTACTGTCCCAGCACTTCTCCCTTTTCCCCCATGTTTTTGTTTTAAGCGAGTTCAAGGTAGGAGCAACATTTTCTTTTTCAGTCAGCTTTGTGCATGCGCTTGGGGTTCCCAGTATCTTCGAGACAAAGATTACATGAAATTTGTAATTAGAAAACAAGTGAATCAGATGAAGAGATCAGCCTCTCTGGCTGCAGATTGATTCTCAGCTATGTGTATAGTCTTCCGGGTAATCAGTGATACCACATGGGTTATTTGAAAATGAATGTAATATATGCCCAGGTGGCCTTGGAAGTCTAAGCAGGAAAAATTGGTCTCACTTCTTTCACTTATACTGTCTAGTTTTAACAAGCACTACTTATTTATACCAGCCAACAAAGAAAATTTTCTACTAACTCTCTTCTCAGTTTGGTGACCTTCATTAAGTTAACTACTCGGAATCTCCATTTCCCATTGGTTAAACTAGTCCCCAATAATCTGCCTCAAGGCTTCTTCCTCCTTCTAAAGATGCCTCAGGGAATCAGCCAGTCATTTAACTATTGTTCATGGTTTTTCACCTCCTTCCTTTTATGACCCCAAAGTGTCTTAGCCTTTATGACTCAAGCATTTAACTGTCATATCAAACTCCCCAAAACATAGATCTTACCCATACCAAACTTTATGGGTAAATATCAGGTATAGAAATAAAAGATTTTTTCCTGGAGGAGCCAGCATGCATCAGGGGCCGCTCCCAAAGCTTCCCTATCCTCCACCCTGTGCCACATTCAGATTGATTACAGAAAACAGAGATGGAGAGCTTTGTGTAAAGTAGACACAAGATTGCTCATAAATAGTCATTTCACGTTTGCACTGTTAGTTACACAGTTTACATGATTACCAAGTTTCTCCAGCCAGCTATTCCACCATAAATCAGTAACTTCAGGTTTACTGAGAATAATTATGTATATGGATGAGTATATCCTGCCAAAAACATTTTATAGAGAGGGACTCCTGTTATCTTTCTCTAGCAAACACTGTTCATACATGTAACAGTTAATTTTATGCATCCGTTTGACTGGGCCACGATGACCTCAGATATTTGGTCAAATATTATTCTGGGTGTTTCTATGGGGTGTTTTCAAATGAGATTAACATTCAAATCAGTAGACTGAGTAAAGCAGTAGCTTTCTTTAATGTGGGTGGGCCTCATCCTGGAGGCCTTAATAAAACAAAAACACTGACCCTCCAGTGGATATGGGAAGATTCTTCCTGCCTGAGGTACCCAAACTGAGACATCAGCTTTTCCTGACCTTCAGGCCTGCTGCCCTTCGCACAAAAATTGCACCATTGGCTCTCCTGGGGCTGTAGTTTACTGACTCACTCTGCACATCTTGGGATTTGTCAGCCTCCGTAATCACATGAGCCAATCAGTTCCTTCTAAAACATCTCTCTCTCTCTCTCTCTCTCTCTCTCTCTCTCTCTCTCTCTCTCCATACTATTGATCCTGTTTCTCTGGAGAATTTTGATTTTGGTACCAAGAAGCAGGGTGTTGTTATAATAAATACCTAAATATGTGGAAATGGCTTTGGGACTCGTAATGGGTAGTGGCTAGAGGAATTTTGAGGCACATTTTAGAAAACTCCTAGATTAATCTGAAGAGACTGTTGGTAGAAACATGGACGGTGAAAGCAACTCTGGTGAGGGCTCAGGGAGAAAAGAGGAGAGCAGAAGAGAAAGCCTACATCTTCTTAGAGAGTACAAAGATAATCATGAACAGAATGGTGGTAGAACTATTTACATGAAAGTTGTTTCTGGTGAGATTTTAGACAGAAAAGGAAAATGATTAAGAAAAGGCAACTCCTGCTGTAAAGTGGCAAAAAACTTGGCTAAATTGTAACCTCGTGTTTTATGGAAGATAGAACATGTGAGCCATGAAACTGGATAATTAACTAAGAAGATTTCTAACTGAAATGTTGAAGATGTAGTCTGGGTACTCCTGACTGCTTATAGTAATATGTGAGAGAAGGAGATAAATTGAAGAAGTAAGCCTTACACAGGGAGGTACCAGAACTTAAAGATTTGGAGAATTCTCAGTCTATCCATATTGCAAAAAATGGGAAAACACGTTTTAGAGAGAACATACCAAAAGTGTGGATGGGAAAATCATCTGATAAAGAGACTGTGCATGTGAACCACCTCAGGAAAAGTCAGGAATGAGGATGAGATTACACCAGCAGAAACACTGCCAGGTTGGACCAAAGGGAACAGCACGGGGCAATAGAGCTATGTGGCTGCCAATATACTTTATCCTTCAAGAAAAGAGAAGGACGTGAAGGTGATTCAGAGATCATCAAGGCTTCCTCCCCCCATCACAGGTCCAGGAGCTGTCTCCTCCTCGGTTTTGACCAGCCAAGCTCCCCCACCCAGTGGTTGAGAGGGGCAGGGCCACTCCAAAGAGCAGTATGGATGGGGCCTCCATCTAGAGCTGAAGGAGTGGGGTAGACTCTACTGCAGGCTCTGGGGTTACTGCAGGCTGCTACCCCAATGGGCCTGGAGGGCAGAACATCAAACCTAAGAGGATTATCTTCCAACCTTAAAATCAAATTGAATTTGCCTTGCTAGGTTTTATTTGTATTTACTGGGATCTGTCACCCTTTCTTCTTTCCAATTTCTCCCTTTAGGAACAAGAATGTCTATCCTGTGCCTTTCTCACCTTTGTTTTCTGGAAGCACATAACTTTCACACGTTCAAAAATGGCGAAGAATTTTGCCTCAAGATGAATCATACCTAAAGTCTCACCCATTCCTGATGTAGATGATATTTAGAAGAGACGTTGTATTTGGAATTTATACTGAAACGGGTTAAGAATTTTGGAGCTACTGAGATGGGGTGGACATATTCTGCATAAAAGGAGGACATGAATTTGGGGAGCCATACGATGGAATGTTATGGACTGAATAGTGTTCCCCCAAATTCATATGCTGATTTGAATCCCTAAACCCCAGTGTGATGGTATTTGGAGATGAGGCCTTTGGGAGGTAATTAGGGTTGCGATCATAAGGGTGGGGTCCTAATCTGATGGAACTCATGTTCTTATAAGAGGAGGAGGAGACACCAGAGAGCTTTCTCTCTCCACACACACAGAGGACTCAGCAAGAAGGCAGCCATATGCAAGCCAGGAAGAGAGCTCTCACCAGAAACCGAATTTGCCAGCACCTCGATCATGGGTTCCCAGCCTCCACAGCTGTGAGAGAATAAATTTCTATCGTTTAAGACACCCAGTCTGTGGCATTTTGTTATGGCAACCAAGCAGACTAATAGTGTATTTTCATGAAAGAATGGATGAGGTCATTTATTCCCTAGGCCATCCATTGAAGGGAGAACTAGCTGTGGAACACCAAACAAACAAGTGATTACCAGTGGAGAGTGGGAAGGGGGGAGGGGAAGGGATTAAAAGGTATAAACTTCTATGTAGAAAATAAGCTACAAGGTTATATTTGTGCAGCACAAGGAACAGAGCCAATATCCTAATAACATTAAATGGACTATAATCTATAAAAACTTTGAATCACTATGCTGTAAACGTAAAACCAATACATTGTAAATTGACTGTACTTCAGAAAAAACACTTTCCTTCCTAGCGATATTCATTACCTAATAGTCTAGAGAACTTCAGGCTAGAGGACAAGATGGTTTAGTATTAGAAAATCTTCAAAGGCAATATAAGACAATATAATCAGTTCAATAGATGCCTTACACATATCTAATAAAGCCCAAAATACATTCCTGATTTTAAATAAAATTGGGAGAGATAAATATTTTCTCAACAAGATAAATATTGAATCAAAAGGAGCAGCCTTTTCATGAGACAATATTAGAGGTGTTCCTAAGAAGTAATGATAGCCTCTTTCATGATGATTTCCTGTTATTCTGAATGGATTACCCAATAAAATTATGAAATGAGAGAGAGAGAAGGTGAAATTAACTGAAGAAGAGGAAAGAAAGGAAAATTATTATTAAAAAGGTGTGGCAAAATTATTAACTTCAGTTGATATCATTTAAAAAATATCAACCCCCTAAAAAAAATCAACTAAAAGCCTTTTGAAAATGATGATAGTCCATTGATAAAATGTACACACAAAAATCAGGTTTCCTATAATTAAAAGTAGCAATTTAAAATACAACAGATCGGGCTTCCCTGGTGGCGCAGTGGTTGAGAGTCCGCCTGCTGATGCAGGGGCCACGGATTCGTGCCCCGGTCTGGGAAGATCCCATATGCCACGGAGTGGCTGGGCCCGTGATCCATGTGCTCCGCAACGGGAGAGGCCACAACAGTGAGAGGCCTGTGTACCGCAAAAAAAAAAAAAAAAAAAAAAAAAAAAAAAAAAATAATAATAATAATAAAATACAACAGATCTTCTGATAACAATGTTCAACAAAATGATGATATTCTTAAAAATTAAACAACTGGCAATTTTTGATCCACAGATCCTGATATACCCATAGAGAGATCAAAACCACAATGAGTTATCACTTTACACTTGTTAGGTTGGTTACTATAAAAAGAAAAGTTGGTGAGGATATGGAGAAATTAGAAAACTCATTGATGAGAATGTAAAATGATTCAGCCTCTAGGAAAAAGAGTTTGGTGGTTCCTCAGAAAGTTAAATATAGGCTTACTATATTATCCAGCAATTCCACATTTAGGTATATACTCAAAGTATTGAAAGCATGGACTCAAACAGATATTTGTACACCCACGTTCACAGCATCATTATCCACAATAGTCAAAAGGTGGAAGTAAGCCAGGTATCCATCAACAGATCAATGGATAAACCAAATGTGATATATACATGCAACCGAATATTATATGGCCTTAAAATGGAATGAAATTTTGACATGCTACAACATGGGTGAACTTTGAAGACATTATGTTAAATGAAATAAACCATAAATAAAAGGATAAATAATGTATAATTCCACTTCTATAAGGTATGTGAAAGTGGTCAAATTCATAGAAACAGAAAGTAGAATGGTGGCCTCCAGGGGTTGAGGAAGAGAGGAATGGGGAATTATCGTTTAATGAATATAGAGTTCCAGTTTTGCAAGATGAAAGAGTTCTGGAGATGGATGGTGGGTTTACAACAGTGTACACCAATATATTTAATGTCACTGATTCATACATTTAATAATGGTTAAAATGGTAAATTTTATGTTATGCATGTTTAACAATTAAACATATACATATAAAAATGTATGTGTGTTAGAAAAGGTCAAAAATATCACTAGAAGTGATTGTCAAGGGTAATGAAAGAAAAATACGCAGAATAATTATAAATTTCCTACAACCATAAGATAATTGGGAAGCCTCATGAAATTAAAGAAATGCGAGTGGAAATTTTTTTACTGTTGGCTTGTCATATATTTAAAAGGTTGATAATAACACCTGAAAATCAATAATTATATATAATATTAGTAGTGGTTAACTTCTGGGGTTAAGATTATCTAAAAATTATTATAAGAAAAATTATAATATAAGATTAAATAAACTTGATGTATAAATTTTATATACCAAGTAGACAAGTTAACAAAAATATATGAGGATTTAGACTCTAGAACATGCAAACAAGTAAGTCATACACACAACCACACATATTTAATTATATTTAATTATGTACATGTTATATCTTTGTATGTAATGCTGTAAAAAGATTATACATTCTTTGAAAATATCCATGAAATATTAACAAAAGACAATAAGATACTGGTTACAAATAAGGCCATGATAAATTCCATAATTTGAGGTTTTTCCAGGCCATATTCTGTTAACATAAGTCAGTGATATTCAAAATAAATAAAATGAGCATATAAAGCAAACTTGGATTCCTTGGGATCACCTTGCCTCTCAAACTCTTTATGCCCCCAAATGCATTCAGCATCACAAGGGCGTCTCCCACATGGAGTCCAGGCCCATCAGCAGCCCAGGGTTTCCTTGACTGGGTACAGGGCCCCAAGGAGATAATTTGGGCACAGAACAGGCAGTCAGCTGGCATACCAGCCCAGGGCTTTTGGGGTAGACCTACAGGCCCCAGAATAGAGGGGATGAATACAGCCTACAGCAGCTGACTAAAAGAAACTAGTTGTATTGGAAGGTTTCCTCTGAGCCCAGGCTCAGGTGCAACCACAGTACTGCCATTTGGACCTAAAGTGGCCTAGGGTAACTAACTATGATTGTTGGCCTGGCACTGTTCCAAGTGTTGTTAAGGAAAGCCTTATATACCGGGGCATCCATTAACAGGATGGGAAATTTTCTGATTTTTAGAAACTGGCTTGGAAGTTCAGAAGGAAAAAACTAAATTCATACAGAAGCTTAAAAAAAATACCCAGGAACTAAAAGCAACATTGTTTTGGTGTCAAGTGAATATGGCATAGATTATCCGCAGTTGCTGTTGCTGTTTTTAACTCTGACTACTGATGTTCACTCTGAGTGATGTGACTTAAGTGTGCAACCTAAGGGTATTGAAATCATTAATGTGAACAGTACATCTTTGACTTAGTCTGCGGATTAACTGTTGTGCTTTGTGTCAAGATAGCACTAATTTTTCATATTGTCAATATTGTGATCTTTTCTAAGAGCTCAGATAATAAAAATCAGAATGATGACAATACTAACACCAGCATGACCCAGACATCACTGAACAAGAAGGCTAAATGACTGTTCCTAGTGACAGATGGAAGAACATATACAACTAGATTAGATATGTAAGTAACCAAAACATAGCACATTGTACAACATGCCAAAAATAATTTGGACCTAGAAATAAACCATGCATATATGGTCAATTAACATATAACAAAGGAGCCAAAAATATACAATCTAGAAAGGATAGTTTCTTCAATAAATTGTGTTGGGAAAACTGAACAGCTACATGTAAAAGAGTGAAACTGGGCCACTATCTTACACAACACATAAAAATTAACTCAAAATGGATTAAAGAGTTGAATGTAAGACCTGAAACCATAAAACTCCTAGAAGAAAATATAGGCAGTAAACTCCTTGACTTTAATCTTGGTGATGATTTTTTGAATCTGACACCAAAAGCAAAGGCAACTAAAGCAAAAATCAACAAGTAGCAAAACATCAAATGTAAAAGCTATTTCACAGCAAAGGAAACTAGCAACAAAATGAAAAGACAACCTAGTGAATGGGAAAATATATTTGCAAATCATACATCTGATAAGGGGTTAATATCCAAAATACACAAAGATGTCATACAACTTAAGAGCAAAACAAAAAAAAATGGGCAGAAGATTTGAATAGACATTTTTCCAAAGAAGACATCCAAATAGCCAACAAGTACATGATAAGATGCTCAACGTCACAAATCATTGGGAAAATTCAAATCAAAACCACAATGAGATATTACCTCACACCTGTCAGAATGGCTATTCTCAAAAATAGCCATAACAAGTGTTGGTAAGGATGTAGAGAAAAGGAAACCCTCATGCAGTGTTGGTTGGAATGTAAATTGGGTTAGCCACTATGGAATACAGCATGCATGTTCCTCAAAAAATTTAAGAATATAACTACCATATGATCCAGCAATTCGACTTCTGGGTATATACACAAAGGAAATGAAAACACTAACTTAAAAAGATACGTATACCTCCATGGTCATTGCAGCAGTATTTACAGCAGCCAAGACATGGAAACAATCATCCATCACCCTGACCAAAAAATGTGATATACGTATGTATATATATAATGAAATATTATTCAGCCATAAAAAGAATAAAATCTTGGCATTTGCAAGAACATGGATGAGCCTCAAGGCTCATATATTTCATTATGCTAAATGAAATGAGTCAGACAGAGTAAAACAAATACCATATGATCTTACTTACATGTAGAATCTAAAAAACAAAACAAAACAAAAAACAAGCTCATAGATACAGAGAACAGATTGGTGGTTGCCACGCATTGGGGTGGGGGATGAGCAAATTGGCTGAAGGGGGTCAAAAGGTACAAACTGCCACTTACAAAATAAATACATCATGAGGATTTAATGTACATCATGGTGACTGTAGTAAATAATACAGTATTTTACAGTTTGTTTCTTATAATTGATTTCTAATCTCATAGCACTGTGGTCAAAAAAGATGCTTGATATGATTTAAATTTTCTTATATTTACTGAGGCTTGCTTTGTGGCCCAAGATGTGATCTATCCTGGGAATGCTCCATGTGCACATGAAAACAATGTGTATTCTGCTGTTTTCAGATAGAATGATATATAGATATCAATTAAGTCCATAGGATCTAATGTGTCATTTAAGGCCTGTATTTCCTTATTGATTTTCTGTCTGGATGATCTGTTCATTGGTGTAAGTGGGGTGTTAATGTCCCCCACTATTATTGTGTTACTATCAATTTCTCCTCTTATATCTGTTAACATTTGTCTTATATATTGAGATGTTCCTGTGTTGGGTGCATATATATTTACAATTGTTATGTCTTCTTAGATTTATCCCTTGATCATTGTGTACTGTCCTTCTTTGTCTCTTGTAACAGTCTTTATTATAAAGTCTATTTTGTCTGATATGAGTATCGCTACTCCAGCTTTCTTTTGATTTCCATTTTCATGGAATAACTTTTTCCAGCTCCTCACTTCCATCTGTATGTGTCTTTAGATCTGAAGTGGGTCTCTTGTAGACAGCATATATATAGGTCTTGTTTTTCTATCCATTCAGCCAGTCTCTGTCTTTTGGTTGGAGAATTTAATCCATTTACATTTAAGGTAATTATCAATATATATGTTTTTATTGCCATTTTCTTAATTGTTTTGGGTTTTTTTTGGTCTTTTTCTTCCCTTCCTCTTTTGTTCTCTTCTCTTGTGATTTGATAACTAACTTTACTGTTGTGTTTGGATTCCTTATTCTTTTTGTGCATGTATCTACTGTAGATCATCTTCAGTTTAGGGTTGCCATGAGGTTTTGATATAGCAGTGTATATATAAACAAGATTGTTCTAAGTTGCCAGTCTTTTAATTTCAAATGCATTCCCAATATCCTGCATTTGTACTATCTTCTCACAATTGCCGGTTTTGATATATTTGTGTGCAGATTATTTCCTACCTTTACGATATATTTGCCTTTACTGGTGAGCTTTTCCATTCATATATTTCTTGTTTCTTGTTGTGGCCTTTTCTTTTCCGCCTAGAAAATTCCTTTAGCATTTATTGCAAAGCTGGTCTGGTAGTGCTGAATTCTCTTAGCTTTGGCTTGTCTGTAAAGCTTTTGATTTCTCTGTCAAATCTGAATGAGAGCCCTGCTGGGTGGAGTATTCTTGGTTGCAGGTTCTACCCTTTCACCACTTTAAATATATCATGCCACTCCTTTCTGGCCTGTAGAGTTTCTGCTGAAAAATCAGCTGATAACCTTATGCAAATTCCCTTGCATTTTATTTGTTGCTTTTCCCTTGTTGCTTTTTATATTTCCTCTGTCTTTTATTTTTATCAATTTGACTACTATGTGTCTCAGTATGTTTCTCGTTGGGTTCATCCTGCCTGAGAGTCTGCGCTTCCTGACTTGGGTGACTGTTTCCTTTCCCACGTTAGGGAATTTTTCAGCTATTGTATCTTCAAATATTTTCTCAGGTCCTTTCTCTCTCTCTTCTCCTCTGGGACTGCTATAATGAGATGCATTTAATGTTGTCCCAGAGGTCTCTTAGACTCTCCTCATTTCTTTTCATTCTTTTTTCTTTATTCTGTTCCCTGGCAGTGATTTCCACCATTCTGTCTTCCAGGTAACTTATCCATTCTTCTGCCACATTTATTCTGCTATTGATTCCTTCTAGTGTATTTCTCATTCCAGTTATTTTACTGTTCATCTCTGTTAGTTTGTTCTTTAGATTTTCTAGCTCATTGTTAACCATTTCTTGTATCTTCCCAGTCTGTGCCTCCATTCTTTTTCCAAGATTTTAGATCATATTTACTGTCATTACTCTGAATTCTTTTTTGGGTAGACTGCCTATCTCCACTTCACTTAGTTGTTCTTCTGGGGTTTTATCTTGTTCCTTGCTCTGGGATATATTCCTCTGCCATCTCATTTTGTCTAACTTTCTGTGATTGTGGTTTCCGTTCCACAGGCTGCAGGGTTGTCATTCTTCTTGCTTCTGCTGTCTGCCCCCTGGTGGATGATGCTGGTCTAAGGGACTTGTGCCAGCTTCCCGATGGGAGGGCCTGATTCCTGCCCACTGGTGGGTGGAACTGGGTCTTGTCCCTATGGTGGGCAGGGCCATGTCAAGGGGTGTGTTTAGTGGGAAGCTGTGGGCTCAGGAAGACTTTAGGCAACCTGTTCACTGATAGGTGGGGTTATGTTCCCATCCTGCTTGTTGTTTGGCATGAGGCATCCCAGCACTGGAGCCTATAGGCAGTTAGGTGGGGCCAGGTCTTGGTGAGAAAATGGCAGCCTCCAGCAGGGCTCATGCCAATGAGTACGCCCCAGAACTACTGCCACCAGTGTCTTTGTCCCTGCAGTGGTCCACAACCACCCCCAACCTGCGCAGGAGACCCTCCAATACCAGCAGGTTGGTCTGGTCCAGGCTCTTATGAGGTCACTGCTTTTTCCCTGGGACCTGGTGCACACAAGACCTTGTGTATGCCCTCCAAGAGTGGAGGTTCTGTTTCCCCAAGTCCTGTGGAATTACTGTGATCAAACCCCGCTGACCTTCAGAGCCAGAAGCTCAGAGGGCTCCTCCTACCAATGACAGACCCCTAGGCTGGGGAGCCTGACATGGGGCTCATAACTTTCACTCCTTTGGGAGAACCTCTGCGATACAATTATTTTCCAGTTTGTGGGTTGCCCACCCGATGGGTATGGGATTTGATTTATCACTACTGTGCCCCTCCTACCATCTTGTTGTGGCTTTTCCTTTATATTTGGATGTAGGGTATCCTTTTTGGTAGGTTCCAGTATTTTTCTGTTGATGGTTGTTCAGCAGTTAGTTGTGATTTTGGTGTTTTTGTGAGAGAGGGTGAGCTAACTAACGTCTTTCTACCCAGCCATCTTGTCTCTGCCTCCTTTTTTTTTTCCCTTTGTGCTCAGTCTTGTTTCACTCCCTCATAAGGTGTCGAGTGCAGAGGCTTTGCACCCAACACTTCAAACCAGAGTGCCCAGTGTGAAACGGCTGTGCCGACATCTCCGCTTAGTATGCAGAAGCATTGAATAATACAGTGTTGCTTATTTAAAAGTTGCTAAGAGATTAGAACTTAAAAGTTCTCAACACAAGAAAAAAAATTTTGTAACTATGCATGGTGACAGCTGTTACCTAGACTCATTATAGTGATTATTTTCCAAGGTATACAATATCAAATCACTATGTTGTACACCTGAAACTAATGTAATGTTACACATCAGTTATATCTCAATTAAAAATATTTGGATTTGGGTATGGTGGAGAAGGAGCTGTGAAAGCTACATAAGGAGATGGAATCTCAAATGTCTGCAGTGAGACAAGCAAGTATTTCTAAGTCAATCATATTTTTCTGTTTCCTAAATGAAAAAAACAAATTGTCTTCCCAAAAGATAGCAATGTTCAAATAAAAATAGCTACCACTGAATTAGTTTGGGTACACCACAAGAACAAAAATGTTTTATCTATTCATTCAGTTTCTTGATTGCTCTACAAAACTGAGTGTTTCCAGATTCATAGATTGCAACTAAAATGCCCAACAGGAGAAAAAAGAGTTATTTTGATAACATCTGTTGACTCCTCACAGTGAAGTAATGATTCTGTCACATTTTACCAAGTGAATGTGGCAGCAAAATATTGCCCCCAGCTCTTAGGTAATTTGGTTTCCAGAACAGAGTTTCAAATAGTCTTCTGAATTTCTATGAAAATTTTAATAAAACCACATAAAACAAAAAGATTTTTGCTATCTTGCTCAAATACAAACTAGACTTTGCTCATCTATATGTGTAGTTAGCAGACAAGGCAAATGTAAATTTTTGCAAGTTCCATTCAGCCTATAAATTTTTTAATGAAGAAAAGAAAAAGATCTCACTTGCCAAATGTCCTGTACACCTGGTACACAACACCAAAAGGAGTGTGATTTGTTTTCCTGTGACATAAATGCTTTCATAATGAAAGTTTCAGTCAGTTTCAGTTTCCTCAAAACGCATAAGCACTTACCAAGAATTTTTTTTTTAACTTCACAAAATGGAAAGAAATTGCTTCCTTAAACAAGTGTAGGAGATGACTGTACTCCTTACTGACCATAAAAGATATGTTAAAATATTTAAGATGTAAAATCTAATTTTTAAAAGTTTGGACAAGAAGAATGTACTTCTCTAATTTTGAAATTCACAGAGGATGAGAATAGGAAAAAAAGTGTGTAGTGAAGCAGAAATTTATGTGCTATTTCTCCAAAACAATCTGATGACCTGTGAAGGGGCCATCAGGATTATAGAAAAGGATGCACTGACTGCACCTGGGTAGTTCTATGATTTGCACAGGTTGTGACAACTCATACAATGAAAAAATGACTCATATTTTTGGAAATAAGACTGCTTCAGAACTCAAAAAAATGTAACCAGAAATGGGTAAGCAAGTTAAGAAGGACCTTCTCAGTTCCTTTATTAAAACTGTAATTTATGTGGAATTCAACTTAGATTTCACTAATTAAGATTACTTCTATGCCTTAAAGCATGCTCCCTGAGAAAGAGAGATTTAACACATGACATCCAATGTGCTTTGGAGTGTATAAATATGATGGGCCTTATAGACATGGACAGCCTATAAGATGAATTTAAATATGCAAAGGAGCTGATTGACAGAGAGGTGGCCTACTAGAATAAGCCTGTAGAAACAAAGAGAATGAGTTTTGAAGAGCTGCAAAATAACATTTCCAAGCCTGAAAACCTGCTGTGTCTAGTAAATAAGACCCAAGTATCCCATGCTCAAATGCTTTTGTCAAGATACTTAGCTTAATGCCACCACGATGGACTGACAGCAGAATTCAGTAAATGTGGGTTTGTTAAAACAGAGCTTCAAGTCAAAATGAATTTTACATTTGATTCTATTCCATTTTGCTACTACTTAAAAGAAGAATGTCTTACAGGCTGCAAGCAGTTCAGGAAAGTATAACTGGAAAATGAAACCAAAAATCAAAAATATGTCTGACTGTATTATGGCACAGAAGGAAGCATGTCAATGTTATGTTCATTAAATATGAGCATATCTTTAATCATTCTTATCATATTTATATTCTTTCTCCTTTCTAAAAGTCCTATGTTTATGTATCTTGAGAATAAACAATAAGATAGCCATGCAAAATTTAAATATCTAGTAAAGAATTTTTAAAAAGAGGTAAAATAAATTGCTGTATCAGAGGTTACATTATAAAATATTCTCATTATAAAGTATTGCTGTTTTTGCTCACATATTTTATTTTTTAATTGGTTGTTCTATAAACTACTATTGATCAGCACTGTTTACTAGTTCTATTGCTATTTCACTTAAATAATAGCAATTTATGTAACAAAAGTACACAGTACAGAATAATATACAATTTCAAATAAATGCCTATTCTTTCAACATATTTATGTGAAAATAATAATATACGTGTAGTTGTATATGTTAAATGATTATGTTTATTTTTTGGTCTGATACACCGTCTGATACAGCTGTGTTTTAGCTGTCTGAAAAGTTACTCACCCTAGGTATGCCCCCCACTAATAGTCAAGCTACACATAAGTCTGCCCAGGAGTTCACCATTTAATTGCCCCAAAAGAAAAAGGGTTTGTAAAGGTAGACAGACCTCCTCTTCTCCCAGGTTAGTTTAGGTGGGCTCCAATAACCTTCTGGAACCAGGGACTATCCCCCATGTGTTCCCAGTCTCATCCAGGCCTGCTTGATCTCAAAATACTACTCAGGAACCCTAGAGGGGATATCCTAAAGGGAAAATTCTAAAGATGAGATTGTAGCCCCTAAAATGCAGGAGAAAGGAGTAGCCTTGAAAGATTCTGGTGGCATTAATATTACAACGACTACGAACATCATTTAAAACTAGGAATATATGAGACAATACAAAGTAAATAATCTAAATTAACTAATCAAATTATATGCACTGGAATTTCTACTTTTAAAATTTCCTACCACTAGTTACACTTTTTGTTAGACAATGTCAGTGTTGATATATAAAGAAGAGTTCAAACTTAGCTGTCTTAGAGTCTTTTAAAATCTTACAAGTAAAGTAAAATCGTATTTGTTGACATTAGTTGCTTTGCAATGTGACTTGGAACCTACAACTGTAATCTATTGTCTTACATATTGTCTTTGATTAATAAAGTTTTAAAGACACTAACCAACTTTGCCCCTGTGTCCATCATCAATACTTCCAAAATCTCCTGCCATTGGCTTGCAACGAGGAGGAGCAAACCCCATTTTACAATGGCAATTGTTAAAATTGTTGCAGACCTAGAATAATCAGAAAATAGAACCATTTTTATGTACAAAGATGGTTTTCAATAGAGGCCAGTTAATATTCTACACGTATTCAACAGAGAATTTATTCCAGAGAATTTATCCATTCCAGAGAATTTACCTTAAATAGACAAATTCAACAAATTTTCTCTTGACATTTCCCATACTGTAGAAAGTATATGGCTTCTGTTGCCAAATCAATTTTTGCCAAATAAATTCTTTTGCCAGATAAATTCTTTCAACTCTCCCCACAGCCAGACCAAACTATTGTCAATCACCAGTAACATGCCTCTAATTACCATTTACTTCCTAGTTTCACAGAACAGCCCAGACACTAAACTAATGAGCAAGACCAGCAAGAAAATCCTAATGACCTTTATTTACCATTTCCTGCCTTCTCTCTGTAAAAATAAGATCATTTTGGTTAGATGGTAACACATAGTGCTTATAGCACATCCAGCCCACATATTTACCAAACATTTTATACATCCAGAATCATCTTAAATGTTTCTACTTTATCTTCTCTAATAAACAGTTTGGCAAGATTTCTCAAGAAGATAAGATTGAAGTTATAAGTTACAAACTGTTAAATGACACCAAGCAGCATGAAAGTGATCAAAAAAATTATTCAAATGATTTCTTTAAATCTCCAAACTGTTTACTGAATTGTTCAAAGCATGTTGCTTAAAATGAAAACTGAAATTACTTACTCCATTTGAATTACAATCTCTGGCAGAATTGCAACTCTGAAAATTGACATGGTATTTAAGCTCTACACAGTTAAATCTCAGACAATACTGAAACAAAGCAAAAGAAGTAAAAAAACAAATTCAGTCAAACCATCAGATTGTGTGCATAGATAATACATAAGAAAAAATTCAAGAAAATTCAAGAATTTGTATTACCAAGAATTGGCATAAAAATCCAAAACATAAAGTAATAATTGTGACTGCATTGAAATAAATGTGAAATAAGCTATATGCTTTCAGATTGTAAATGTATAGTCTTATATAAGAAGTTGAAACTTTTATTTTCTTACCATCTAGCACCAGAAGTCCTCTTAGAAAGAGAAATATCTGGAAAAATAATTTGATTAGTCCCTTCAGTTCAATAATTATCTGAGAAGCATTTAAAAAATACACAGGCCTGGGTACCTCCCGAGACCGTTATATTAAAATCTCTGGGGCTAGGGTCCAGGTGATTATCATGTGCAGTCAGGGTTAAGAAGCTTCGAGTGGGAGGCTGAGGTATTAAAATCATTGGTATGAGGAGCAAAGGAAGGTAAGTTACTATTCCATATGGGGAAGAAAATGAGAAGAAAGCAAGGATAACAGGTAATTATATGAGGTAATAGGACAATGAGAGACTCCCATGGGTGAGATGGCTAAAAGGCCTTCTAAGAAAAAGAATGTTTAATGTGTGAATTACATTGTCCTAATTTATGGCATTAAATTGTGTGGCCTTTCCCAATTATACAAAATTTTTCAGTAAAGTCAATACTTTACAAAAGAGTTTTGTTCTTTGGTGAGTTGTGTCTTTGGATCATAATAACAGGGTATGCAGAAAGAAGAGGATCAGAATTCTGAAATAGAGATTTGAGCCAATATCATTTACATTTCAAGGGGAGAGAGATCTCAGGTCTTATTTGTATCTATAGGTTTCCAAATGAGCAAGATGTGACAGACACTTGGATTATTTTCTTGCACTATTACCAAAGAGCATTATATAAAAATAAATTTGAATTTAGCAAGCAAACCTTGAGACTTTCTCTCAAAAGAAATGTACATTTATTTAATTTTCCAGAGTAGCTCTTGGAATTAATAATTTCTAGGACTCATTAGAACATTAAATGGTTGTTAGATATATTGTTTGTTTATAGGATATTAGAACATTCTAAAACATTCTAAAATTATAGTATGCTATATTATTAACTGTTCTCTTGTTCTTATGTATAACATAAGTGATAACTATAATATGTTACAGCAGAATATAATATTGTAATAATAGTATTCAATTTAATTAAAACATTCATCTACCAATCAGAAGAAAATCAGAGTTGATTATAAGAAGTTAAAATCAGTGTAAATTTGGAGGTTCTACTGAAACAATGAATACAATTCAAGAAAGTTGTTGCAAAAACATTCCAAAGGAGGAAAAATGCTTGATCATATAATAACTTACTCGCCCCAAACTAGTATTCACATGAGATCTTCAAATGTTAGCTAAAAAATTACTCCCTATAGTGCATGCAAAAGCACTTGATTACATATTGCCGAACATAAAAAAATGATCTGTATAAAAATTACTTAAAAGTAATGTTGCTGTTAAAAAGAGGTATGGAGGTCATTAAAAACAAATATTGCTGGAATATTGCTAATATACCTGTTAAAAATTGTCCACACTTGTAAACAGAGAAAATTGGAGAACCACATTTCTTTTCAATGTCATTTTTGAACATTCATTAAAGGACCCATCTAAGGTAAACCTAAAGGTTATTTAATTATTTAAGGAATGTACTTTGTATAACTTGCTAGTCAGTACTGATAAGAGCCTAGATTTTGTGAACTTATATGTTAACATAGTTTCTGTCTGGCCGAAATGTAAATGAGTTTTGTCTGATTGAAATGATAACCCGAAATTATGGTTTTATTACTCTATAGGACATTAGCAGATTTTACTTTGAACCTAACGACTGTATTTCAACATTCTTTTACCTAATGCCTCTAAAGTAGGGTGATTCCCAAGTGGCATCAAAAATTTAACTTGGCTGATTCTCCATTTCTCTTTTTTTCTTCTCATTTTGGTTTTTTGTTGCTTTGTTTTTGTTTCTGATTCTTGACCAAGTCAGTAAGTCTGCCCATGATGTTATATTTGTGAGTGCTTGTATATATGCATATACACATGTGTATACACATACAATTTTGCTTAGTTTATATATTACAGAATGGCTATACCTTTGGGTTGTATTAACTTGTTCATTTTTGTCACTTTAAAAAGAAAATGAGTGTGACTGTAAGGGATTGTATTAGGTGTGTATGAGTTTTTAGGCTGCTAACTAGCTTCTGTATGAGAGGCAGAAATAAATTATCTACCTTTACATCTTTCTGAAATATAACTTAATTGGGTTAAAAATTATAATTACTACAATTAGGACATGCCAGTAGCAATAATGGCAGAAGACAATTATGTCTCAGGATAATAGGATGTGTAATTGCTTCTCAAAAGACAAAACTCTTTTATCCTAATGCTATATCTGGTTGTTTCAGAATATGAAAGAGGACAGTGAAAGTCAAGGCTTGAATGAATATGGAAAATTATAGATATTTTGTGCAAGGTAACCTTGGTTTTGTTGATAATACCTATGCACAAGAAAATAATGATTCTGAAAAAAATTTAGCAACAATTGTTCAATTTTGGTGGGGTCATTCATAAGATAATTTTAAAAATATCCTCGTGAATACTGTAAAGCCTCATACTATATTGATGCAAAATTAGAATTTGGGTTTTTAAAAATTGTATACATGGAAATTGCTTGTGAAGTATTCAATTTGCTCTTAACAGTGGTAGTACAAGGTTTTTGTTTACTTTCTATAAATTTACCTGGATGGCAGAGATTCAATATTTCACCAGAATAATTTTCTGTGCTTTGTATTATGTAAATGGGTATTTTTAAAAACCTCCCCGTTTTTTGAAAGAGCTAAAGTTCCCTATAATTTTAGTACCTTTTCCCATTTTATGTAAGCTCTTGCACTGTCACTTTGATTAACAGGGAGTTAAGCAATTTTTACTAGATAACCAATAATCCTTTTAAATTAAGTAACCACCTTGGACAACTCTGGTGACTTTACCTTACCAAGGTCAGAGTCTAAAGTCAAAAATATTTTTTTTCGGGCTTCCCTGGTGGCGCAGTGGTTGAGAGTCTGCCTGCCGATGCAGGGGACACGGGTTCGTGCCCCGGTCCGGGAAGATCCCACATGCCGCGGAGCGGCTGGTCCCGTGAGCCATGGCCGCTGAGCCTGCGCGTCCAGAACCTGTGCTCCGCAACGGGAGAGGCCACAGCAGTGAGAGGCCCGCGTACCACAAAAAAAACAAAAACAAAAACAAAAACAAAAAAAATATTTTTTTTCTTCATGATTTTAATAATACCTAAAACTATATTTGAGATTTCTGAGATTGCCATCAGAAAATAACAGATTTGTTCTCTTATCTCATAAATATAAGAATGCTAGAAATAATTACAATTTGTTTGGTATTCTCCATTATTTATTTATTTTTGTAAGATATTAATTTTTTAATGAAAACTCATCATATCGTAATGGCTTTTTACAAAATAAGAGAAACTATTGTTCCTAATTGCAGTTGGGAAGAATTTTACAATATCTTTCTTTTTTTAATCCATTTTTAAATTTAAGTAGTTAATTTACAATGCTGTGTTAGTTTCAGGTGTACAGCAAAGTGATTCAGATATATATATATGTTTTCTTTTCAGGTTCTTTTCCATTATAGGTTGTTATAAGACCTTGAATATAGTTCTCTGTGCTATACAGTAGGTCCTTGTTGTGTACCTAGTTTATACATAGTAGCGTGTATATTGTAATCCCAAACTCCTAATTTATGACATTCTCCATTATTTCCTAATAGATAGCAATGTCAGAGCCGCATAGGAAGAACTGTCAAAGAAATTCAGCCAGCCTTCCCTAGGTTAATTTTAAATGTTATTAATAATGTTCTCAGCATAAATGTTTCATATATTGTACATGTAACTAGAATGGATTGAATGCTTGTAGAAACTCAAGTCCACTTCTCTTCATAATATTTTCTTATCCTCAAGAGAAACTTTGATCAAACTCTTAATAAATAGTTATTATCACACCCCTGTCTGCAAAATAAGAGATTTTGCTTTTCTCCATTCCCATTCTACTGATGACTCTAATAAATGAACCATTCAAACTTTTCAGGCTTTTGATCAACTGATAGTTTGTGCTTTTCTCTAATGTTTACCTAAAGTTTCTGTTTTCAGGTACAGGATAGAAACTAGGTCTTCGTTGACATGTAGAAAGGATCATATCAGGTATTCTAAACTATTTGAATCCAAGAATTAGACTCACAGGTACAGGATATGGTGCTTAAGCTGATACTGAGTAGACAATTTCAGAACACACCATAAGGCTGAATCAGGCTTTATTGGAATCCTTTATATCCAGGAACATAATGCCATATGAAAGCAAACTGCTAACTCAAAATCCAGGGGAATAAGAATCAATTATACAGGGCTAAATTAAATAATGAGAAAAATTAACTGTGGTTATACATTTCAGATGATATATCAGAAAGCCCTTTTTCTTTCTTTTTGATGCATTTCTAATCCTCAGTTTATTAGCTATGCTTTTATAAACTGAAATGAAACATTTTAAAACTAGGAACTGGTTCTCACTAGTGCCCTCAAATTCAGAAACAATACATTTACTGTTCCTTCACTTTTTATGGCAATACAATTATTTATAGGCTCAATAATGGTCCACCATTACCCACCTACCGTAAATAACTAGAAAACTAGACAAATTATAGAAAACAACTATTTGTACACATTGGACTATAGGCAGAACAAGACTATGATCTCTGAGAAAAAAAAAAAAAACAAATGAGGTGAGCCCTCCTATTTTCCAGGCTCTTTGCTTGGAGGCAATTTCCTGATTAAGATGCAGTGAGGAGGAACCCAAACACAGTCGGGAAATCTTGTTGAGTAAAGAAGATGGAGATTCAAGTATGTGAAGGTTAGGAGGCTGTGGAACCTAGAATTTGCTGGGAAGACTATTCTAGAGGAGGGAACTACAAATGAAAGAGTTCTATAAACCTACATAGGAACTGCCTTCTGTCTTTGGCTGAATACAATCTGCACCTGCACAGGGCTAACATCCATAAGACTGAACAAGAACTACTTTCAGAGGAAAAAAATTAGCAAGGAACTATAAGATGAATAGTTCCTGAAATCACACAACCTGGAAATCATACAAGGTCCTAACAGCGTGAATGTACAGGCCATGTTGAATGAACAGAATATTCAATAGAGACCATAGAAGGGTCACAACTCAGAACTGGGGCAAATTTAGCCTAAAGTAAAATTTAGACCCTAAAATATTTACTCTATGCCTTCAAAGAGCTTAACAACAAGTCTTGAAACTTTAAAATGATCTGCAAGTTCTACCCAACAAAGAATTGAAGGTAATGATCAAAGAACTCAGGAGAAGATTGGAAGAAAAGAGTGAAAAGTTAGAAGTTTCTAAAAAAGAGTTAGAAAATATAAGGAACAACCAAACAGAGATGAAGAATACAATAACTGAAATAGAAAACACACTAGAAGAAATCAATTATAGACTAATTGATACAGAGGAGTGGATCAGTGAGCTGGAAGACAGTAGTGGAAATCACTGATGCCGAACAGAAAAAAGAATAAGAGGAAATGAGGAAAGTTTAAGAGACCTCTGGTACAATATTCTGTGCACTAATATTCATTTTATAGAGATCTCGGAAGGAGAAGAGAGAGGGAAAGGGACTGAAAACATATTTCAAAATGTAATAGCTGAAAAAAATCCCTAACCTGGAAAAGGAAGCAGACATCCAAGCACAGGAAGCAGAGAAAGTTCCAAATAGGATCAACCCAAAGAGGACTAGACCAAGACACACTGTAGTGAAAATGGCAAAAATTAAAGACAAAGAATATTAAAAGCAAAAAGGGGAAAACAACAAATTACATACACGGGAACTCCTATAAGACTATTCACTGACTTTTCAGCAGAAACTTTGCAGGTCAGAAGGGGGTGGCACAATATTTTTAAAGTGATGAAAGGAAGAAAAACGACAACCAACAATACTCTAGCTGGCAAGGCTTTCATTCAGATTTGATGGTAAGATCAACAGTTTTACAGGCAAGCAAAAGCTAAGGGAGTTCAGCACCAGCAAGCCACCTTTACAAAAAATGTTAAAGGAACTTCTCTAAATGAAAATGAAAAGGCCACAACTAGAAACGTGAAAATTACAAAACAAAAAATCTCACTGGTTAATGAAAATATATAGTAATGGTAGTAAATCAACCACATATTTATATACACGGAAGGTTAAAAGACAAAAATAGTAAAGTCACTTAATCCACAATGAATAGTAAAGGGATATGAAAAACAAAAATATGTGAAACATGATGTCAAAAATGTGGGGGAAGGGGAGTAAAATGCAGGATTGTTAAAATGTGGTTGAACTTCAGAAATCAGCAATTTAAAATTATATATATATATATATATATATATATATAGTTTTATATAAACTTCATGTCAACCACAAACAAAAAATCTATAATAGATACACACACACAAAAAAAGATAATGAGTGTGCAAACATAACACTAACTATAGTCATTAAATCAGAAGGTAAGAGAGAAAAAAGAGAAAGTGACAAATAGAGAAGTACAAAAACAACCCCAAAACAAATAATAAAATAGCAATAAGTACATGACTATCAATAATTACTTTAAAGGAAAGTGGACTAAATGTTCCAATCAAAAGACACAGAGTAGCTAAATGAATACAGAAACAAGATCATATACATGCTGCCTACAAGAGACTCACTTCAGAGCTAAAGACACACATGGACTGTGAGGGAATAAAAAAGGGTATTCCATACAAATGGAAACAAAAAGAAAGCCAGGATAGCAATAATTATATCACACAAAATAGACTTTAAAATAAAGACTGTTATAAGAAACAGAGATGATAATATAAATGATGACAATGATAAAAGGATTAGCACAAGATAAGAAAACCTTTAAATATGCATGCACCCAACATAGAAGCAATTAAACACATGAAGCAAATATTAACAGACATAAAGGGAGAAATTGACAGTAACACAATAATAGTGGGGGACTTTAACAGCCCACTTACAACAATGAAGAGATCATACTGACAGAAAATCAGTAAGGAAACACTGGCCTTAAATAACACATTAAAACAAAGAGACTTCATAGATATATATAGAACATTCCATCTAAAGCAGTAGAATACACATTCTTTTCAAGTGCACAGGGAACATTCTCCAGGACAGATCACGTGCCACAAAAAAAAGATACTAGGCCACAAAACAAGTCCAGGTAAATTTAGTTGAGATCATATAAAGCATCTTTTCTGACCACAAGGTGATTGAGACTAGAAATTAACTATGAGGAAAAAAAAACAAACAAACATGGAGCCTGAATAATATGCTACACAACAAAAATGTATCACTGAAGAAATCAAATAAGAAATTTTAAATGCCTGGAGACAACGAAAATTAAAACACTATAATTGAAAATCCATGGAATGCAGCAAAGGTAGTTCTAAGAAGGAAGATTATAATGATACAAGTATACCTCAGGAGACAAGAAAAATCTCAAACAACTTAAACTTACTTAACAACTTAACTTAAACAACTTAAACTCCTTTAGTTACTTAAAGGAACTAGAAAAAGAAGAACAAACAAAATCCAAAGTTATTTGAAAGAGTGAAATCATAAAGATCAGAGCCAAAATAACTAAAATAGGGACAAAAAAACCCCACACACAATAGAAGAGACCAATGAAACAAGAGCTGGTTCCTTGAAATAGAAACAAAATTAATAAACCTTTAGCCAGACCCATCAAGAAAAAGAAGAGAGAGGGCCCAAATCAATAATACCAGAAATGGAAAAAAAAAAAAAGTTACAACTAACACAACAGAAATACAAAGGATCATAAAAGATATTCCAAAAATTATATGACAATGAAATGGACAAAGTCCTAGAAATGTACAATTTCCCAAGACTGAATAAGGGGTAAAAACAAAATCTGAACAGACCAATTACACCAGTATGAAACAGAATCAGTAATTTAAAAACACTCCCAACAAACAGAAGTCCAGGACTAGATGGATTCACAGTAAAATTCTACCAAACATTTGTAAGAGAGTTAACAGCTATTTTGCTCAAATTATTCTAAAAAATTGCAGAGAAAGAAATGTACCCAAAATCATTCTAAGAGGCCAGTATCACCCTGATACCAAAACCAGACTAAGATATCACACACGAAAAAGAAAATTACAAGGAAATATCACTGACAAACATAGATGCAAAAATCCTCAACAAAATATTAGCAAACCAAATCCAACAATATATGAAAAAGATCATACACCATGATGCAGTGGGAATGTATTCCAGAGATACAAAAATGGTTCAATACCCACAATTCAATCAATGTGATACACATATTAACAAATTTAAGAATAAAAATTATATGATTATCTCAATACATGCAGAAAAATCTATTGACAAAATTCAATGCCACTTATAATACAAACTCTCAACAAAGTGGGAATAGAAGGAATATACCTCAATGTAATAAGGGACATACATGCTAACTCCATAGCTAACATCATACTCAATGGTGAAAAGCTGAAACCATTTCCTCTAAGATCAGGAACAAGACAAGAATGCCCCCTCTCACCACTTTTATTCACCATAGTATTTTAAGTCCTAGCCAGAACAATCAGACAAGAAAAAAATAAAAGAAATCCAAATTGAAAAGGAAGAAATAAAACCGTCACTGTTTGCAGATGACATGATATTATGTATAGGAAACCCTAAAAATACCACAAAAACTACTAAAGCTAATTCAGTAAAGATGCGTGATACAAAACTAATATACAGAAATCTGCCCCATTTCTATATACTATCAGAGAAATTTTTTTCAAAATTCCAATTCCAGTTGCATCAAAATAATACAATACCTAGGAATAAATCTAACTAAGGAGGTAAAAGACCAGTACTTAGAAAACTGTAAGACACTGATGAAAGTAACTGATGACAATACAAACAGATGGAAAGATGTACTGTGTTCACAGACTGGAAGAATATTGTTAAAACATCCATACTACCTAAAGCAATCTACAGATTTAATGCAAGCCCTATCAAGATACCCATGACAAATTTTCACTGAAATAGAACAAATAATTCTAAAATGTATATGGAACCCCAAAAGACCCCAAATAGCCAAAACAATCTTGAGAAAAAGAACAAAGGAGGATGTATAACTCTCCCTGATTTCACACTATATCACAAAGCAACAGTAATCAAAACAATATGGTACTGGCATAAAAAAGACACACAGATTAATGGACCCATATAGAGAGCCCAGAAGTAAACCAACACACTTATGGTGAATTAATCTATCACAAAGGAAGCAAGAATAGACAATGGTAAAAAGACATCAATAAGTGATGCTGGGAAAACTGGACAGCTACATGTAAAATAATTAATTTAGAACATTTTCTCAACCCATAGACAAAAAATAAACTGAAAATGGATTAAATACCTAAATGTAAGACTGGAAACCATAAAACTTCTTGAAGAAAACATAAAAGAATGCTCTTTGTCATAAATTGTAGCGATAATTTTTTTTGGTCTGTAACCTAAGATAAAGGAAACAAAAGCAAAAATAAACAAACAGGACCTAATTAAACTCAAAAGCTTTTGCACAGCAAGGAAACCATTGACAAAATGAAGAAAACCTACTGAATTGGAGAAAATATTTACAAATGATATGATCAACAAGGGGTTAATATGCAAAATACATACACAGGTCATACAACTCAGTATCAAAAACCCAAAATACTCAATTAAAAAATGAACAGAAGACCTGAATAGATATTTTTCCCAGGAAGACATACAGAAGGCAAACAGGCACATAAAAAGATGCTGAAAATTCATAATCATCAGTTGTAACTTGTCCTTTTTCAATTTTAATTTTATTGACTTGAGTCCTCTGCTTTTCTTTCTTGATGAGTCTGGCTAAAGGTTTATCAATTCTGTTTAACTTCTCAAAGAACCAACTTTTAGTTTCATTGATCTTAGCTATTTTTTTCTTTGTCTCTATTTCATTTATTTCTGCTCTGATCTTTATGATTTCTTTCCTTCTACTAACTTTGGGTTTTGTTTGTTCTTCTTTCTCTAATTCCTTTAGGTGTAAGGTTAGATTTATTTGAGATTTTTCTTGTTTCTTGAGGTAGGTTTGTATTGCTATAAACTGTCCTCTTAGAACTGCTTTTGCTGCATCCCATAGGTTTTGGATCATCGTGCTTTCATTGTAATTTGTCTCTAGGTATTTTTTGATTTCCTCTTTGATTTCTTCAGTGATCTCTTGGTTATTTAGTAGCATACTGTTTAGCCTCCATGTGTTTATACTTTTTACAGTTTTTTTCCCTGTAACTGATATCTTGTCTCATAGCATTGTGGTCAGAAAAGATGCTTGATGTGATTTCGATTTTCTTAAATTTACTGAGGTTTGCTTCATGACCCAAGGTATGGTCTATCCTGGAGAATGTTCCATGAGCACTTGAGATCTTTAGTGATGTGCTTAGATTGCTTTTTCTTTTTTGTCTGTGTATCTATTGTAGATTTTTGTTGTGTAGTTCCCATGAGGTTTCGATATAGCAGTCTATATGTATACCAGACTGTTTAAAATTATTGATCTCTTAGTTTCAAATGCATTTCCAATATCCTGTATTTGTACTCCCCTCTTCTCACAATTGCTTGTTTTGATATCATATTTGTGTGTGGATGAATTCCTACCTTTACTTTATGTTTGCCTTTAATGGTGAGCTGCTCCATTCATAATTTTCTTTCTTCTTGTTGTGGCCTTTTCTTTTCCACCTAGAGAATTTCCTTTAGGATTTTTTATAATGCTGGTTTGGTGGTGCTGAATTCTCTTAGCTTTTGCTTGTCTGGAAAACTTTTGATTTTTCCATCAAATCTGAATGAGAGCCTTGTTGGATAGCATATTCTTGGTTGTAGGTTTTTCCCTTTCATCATTTAAAATATGCAGAGCCATTCCCTTCTGGCCTGCAGAGTTTCTGCTGAAAAATCAGCTGATAGCCTTATCAGGGTTCCCTTGTGTGTTATTTGTTGATTTTCCCTTGTGGCTTTTAATATTTTTTCTTGTCTTTAATTTTTATTTGTTTCATTAATATGTGTCTCAGTGTGTTAATCCTTGGGTTTCTCTTGTATGGGATTCTCTGCATTTCCTGGACTTGAGTGACTGTTTCCTTGCTAAAGTTAGAGAATTTTTGGCTATAATCTCTTCAAAAATATTCTCAGGCCCTTTCTCTCTCTCTTCTCCTCCTGGGACCCCTTTAATGCAAATGTTGGTGCATTTAATGTTGCGCCAGAGGTCTCTTAGACTGCCCTCATTTCTTTTCATTCTTTTTCCTTTATTCTGTCTTGTGGCAGTGATTTCTACCATTCTGTCTTCAAGCTCACTTATTCGTTTTTCTGCCTCAGTTACTCTGCTATTGATTCCTTCTAGTGTATTTTTCATTTCACTTATTGTATTGTTCATCTCTATCTGTTCTTTAAATCTTCTAGCTCTTTGTTAAACATCTCTTGTAATTTCTTGGTCTGTCCCTCCATTCTTTTTCTGAGATCCTGGATGATCTTTACTATCATTACTCTGAATTCTTTTTCAGGTAGTTTGTCCATCTCCACTTCATTTAGTTCTTGTGGGTTCTTATTTTGCTCCTTTGTCTGGAACATTTTTCTCTACTGTCTCCTTTAGTCTAGAAATACACCCACACACCTATGGTCAATCTACGACAAATGAGGCAAGAATATACAATGGAATAAAGACAGTCTTTTCAGTAAGTGGTGTTGGTAAAACTGGACAGCTACATGTACAAGAATGAAATTAGAACATTCTTTTACCTCATACACAAAAATAAACTCAAAATGGATTAAAGTCCTAAATATAAGACCAGATACTATAAAACTCTTAGAGGAAAACATAGGCAGAACACTCTTTGACATAAATCAGAGCAAAATATTTTTTGAGCCCTCTCCTAGAGTAATGGAAATAAAAACAAAAATAAACAAATGGGACCTAATTAAACTTAAATGCTTGTGCACTGCAAAGGAAACCATAAACAAAATGAAAAGACAACCCACAGAATGGGAGAAAATATTTACAAACAAAGCTACCAATGAGGGATTAATCTCCAAAATATACAAACAGCTCATGCAGCTCTATGTCAAAAGAGCAAACAACCCAATAAAAAATGGACAGAAGGTCTAAATAGACATTTCTCCAAAGAAAACATACAGATGGCCAAAAAGCACATGAAAAGATGTTCAACATCACTAATTATCAGAGAAATGCAAATCAAAACTACAAAAGGTATCACCTCACACCGGTCAGAATGGCCATCAACAAAAAGTCTACAAACAATAAATTCTGGAGATGGTGTGGAGAAAAGGGAACCCTCCTACACTGTTGGTGGGAACGTAAATTGGTACAACCACTGTGGAGAACAGTATGGAAGCTACTTAAAAAACGAAAAGTAGAACTACCATATGATCCAGCAATCCCATTCCTGGGCATATATCCAGAGAAAACCATAATCCAAAAGGATACACATACCCCAATGTTCACTGCAGCACTATTTACAATAGCCAAGATTTGGATGCAACCTAAATGTCCATCTAGAGAAAAATGGATAAAGAAGATGTAGTACACATATACAATGGACTATTACTCAGACATAAAAAGGGACGAAATAATGCCATCTGCAGCAACATGGATGGACCTAGAGAATTTTCATATTAAGTGAACTAAGTCAGACAAAGAAAGATAACTATCATATGATATCACTCATATGTCTAATCTAATTTTTAAAATGAAACAAATTCTTTTTTAAAAAACAGAAACAGACTTACAGGTATCAAAACCAAACTTATGGTTACCAAAGGGGAAACATGGCGGGGAGTGATAAGTCAGGAGCTTGGGATGAATATACACACACTACTATATATAAGATAGAAAACCAGCAAGGATCTGCAGTGTAGCACAGGGAACTCTACTCAAGATTCTGGGAAAACCTATACAAGAAAAGAATCTAAGAAAAGAATGAGTATATGTACATGTATAACTGAATCAATTTGCTGTACACCTGAAATTAACACAACATTGTAAATCAACTATACTCCAATAAAATTAAAATTAAAAAATAAATGTAAAAAATTGTTAATGATCAGAGAAATGCAAATCAAAACCACAATGAGATTATCACCTCACACCTGTCCAGTGTTTATCATCAAAAGTCTACAAATAATAAATGCTGGAGAGGGTGTGGAGAAAAGGAAACCATAGTGTACTGTTGGTGGGAATGTATTTTGCTATAGCCACTGTGGAAAACAGTATGGCGGTTCTTCAAAAAACTAAAAATAGAATTACCATGTAATCCATCAATTCCATACCTAAATATACATGCAAAGAAAATGAAAACACTAATTCAAAAAGACATATGCACTCCAATGCTCATAGCAGCATTATTTATAATAGCTAAGATACGGAAGCAACCTAAGTGTCCATCAACAGATGAATGGATAAAGAAGATGTGGTACATATATACAATAGAGTAGTACTCAGCCATAAATACAAATGAAATTTTGCCTTTTGTGACAACATGGATGGACCTTGAGGGTATTACACTTAATGAAATAAGTCAGAAAGAGAAAGACAAATACTATATATTATCACATATATGGAATCTAAAATATGAAATGAGTGAACATAACAAAACAGAAACAGGTATAGAAAACAAACTAGTGGTTACCAGTGGGGATAGGGAAGTGGGGAGGGGAAAGAGAGGCACAGGTGATTAAGAATATATGTAAAATAAAAAAAAAAAAAAGAATATATGTAAAATAAATAAACTACAAGTATATATTATACAGCAAAGGGACTATAACCAATATTTTATAATAACTTTAGAGTATAATCTATAAAAATGTTGAATCACTCTGCTGCATACCTGAAACTTTTATAATATCATAAATCAACTATACCTCAATAAAAAATGTATGTAGATCCCGAGCCCTCAATAAGACGGAACATAACTTCCTACTTTTTAAGTCTGGTATATACATAGTGACTTTTTTCAATAAAGTGCAAAATGGAAAGAGGGGGAAAAGAGTAATTTTACAGTGAGAAATCTGGAAACATTACCTCAGCCAGGTAATCAAGGTTAACGTCAACATGCACATATACTTGATATGATGAAAGGGCACTTTACCTGTGCATTTTCCTCCCAAGAACACATAAACCCAATCTAATCACAAGAAAAACATTACACAAATCCAAATTGAGGGACATTCTACAGAATATCAACCAGTTCTACTCCAAAATGTCAAGGCCATCAAAAACAAGGAAATTTTGAGAAATTGTCAAGAGGAGCTTAATAAATGTCCTGTGGTATTCTGAGTAGAATCCTGCAAAAGGACACTAGGTAAAAGCCAAGGAAATCTGAATGAAGCATGGAATTCAGTTAAAAACAATGTATCAACATTGCTTCATTGATTATAGCAAATGTACCATACTGTTGTTAGATGTTAATAATAGGGGTGTTGCTTAGCGGTGAGGTGTTCAATATGGGCAACGGGGAAATCTGGGGGGCGATAGCAGGGTCTAAAACTGAATGTGGTGATGGTTGTGCAACTCTATAAATTAATCAAAAGCAATGAATTGTACACTTACCATGGGTGAATTTACGGCAAATGATACCTCAATAAGGCTGTTTTAAAATGCATTGGTTGGTATATTGGCAAAATGAGTATAAGCATAAAAAATAATTTTTAAAACACTTAAAATATTTAGTTATAATTACCATTTCAGGACCACACACAGTGCCATCTTCTACAAATGTCTGATCTCTGTCTTCAGGTTTTACAACTGTGGTCATTGTTTTTCTAGGTGTCCTCTCTGTGTGTAGAAATGTTGATGTACACACGTCATCTCGTACATGTGTATAAATCACAGATAAATTTCTGCGTCTTACTAAAGCTTTGTGAGGCCAGGTACAAACTAATTTTCCACATAACATATTGCTAGAAGCATAATGAAGAAGAAAAGTTTCTTATTATTTACAGAAATAATGTAGATTGCTGATATAGCTAAATTTTTAAAGTATTTTACTAACTTAAATCCACATTTCAAAAATTTTCTCTAAGTAAATTTTTTTGAGCACACTGACTCATGTATGATGTGGCTCTTTTTGTTTTGTGCAGAAATGTAGCAAGGGAAAAACTAATCATTTTTGCAATCTGACAGCCATGATCTGTTCTATATTAGCTTCTGAAATTTGAGCAAATGATCATTGGTCTTTGATTTTTTTCATTAGTACAATGGGATAAATAATTCTAACTACAAATATTTGATGTATATAAATATATATTTATAATATATAGCATAAATATATAATGAATATAAAGGACCTAACACAATGCCTACCTCAGCCCATCAATAAACACAGGTGATTTTTGTGGTCATTATTCTAACATTATAGGTACTGAACACATGTTGTTTGTAGGAAATAGGTAATACTGTTCAGCTCAGATCATGAAACAAGATAAAACTTGTTATAAAATGGCATCTTAGCTTGTACATAATATGTTCCAGAATCTTATCAATATACAACCTACATTCCAAACAAAATTATAATTTTCTAAATACATACGGGTAATTACAATACTTTCGGCCACAGTTTCCAAACTTATCTCCTCTTGAATTTATTTCATCAAAACAAGCAAATGGAGCACCTCTAGATGCTAAAAGGAAAAAAGAAACTTAAGTTAAGTAAATTACAACACACAATTCCAATTATCATGATAGAAATAATAGACACAGTCTGGAAATTATAATGTTATCCCTAGGAAGGTTTATAACTACCTCGCATTAAAAAGTTGCTGGGGATAGATCAAGATTAATTACTCAAATGGCTATATACTATTAGAAAAATCAGCAGTCATTGCCTCTCTATTCCTCTAAACTGTTTATGCTCTGCCTTAGTTATCTACCAAATGTGAAAATAAAGTTTGCTCTTACTACAAAAAAAAGAGGAAAGAGATGGGATTTATAATGCGATACTGATAAGAAGCCCAAAGAGCATTTGATTTAACTCTTCCTATTCCACACTAGAGTCCTCAGCTGTGTTCCCTAGTATCCTAACAATCACTAAACAAGAACTATTGAATTTTAAAATTAGGAAGGATGTGAATGTTCATCTACTTTGTCCATTTAAAATAGTTCTATCTAATTTTAAGATCATGAAAAATTAGAAGATATTTAAAGCTGCCCCATCACTTTGACTTGATTTTAGAGGTGGGCAGTGTTGCTCATTTTAATCACATGTAATAAGAACTGAGATCTTTTGTTGTCACTACTTTTAATTGACAAGGGAATTCTCCTTAGCAATTTCACAGATTTTTATAGTTGGAGAACATGATCTATAAACTTCACTCTCTCTCCTGAAATTTTGTCATTTGCAACAATATGGATGGACCTGGAGGGTTAAGCTTAGTGAAAGTCATATAGAGAAAGAAAAATACTGTATGTTTTCACTTACATGTGAAATCAAAAAAATAAATAAATAAAACAAGCAAATGACTGTAACAAAAAAGAAGCAGAATCACAGATACAAACTAGTTACCAGTTGAGAAAGGCTTTTAGGAGTGGCAAATTATAGGAAGGGGATTAACAGTTACAAACTACAAGGTATAAAAATAAATAAAACATATGAATATAACATATACCACAAGAAATGTAGCCTATATTTTGTAATAACCTTATATGGAGTATAATTTATAAAAATATAAAATCAGGAATTCCCTGACAGTCCAGTGGCTAGGTCTCTGCACTTTCACTGCACAGGGCATGGGTTTGATCACTGCTCGGGAACTAAGATAACACGTGCCACATGGTGCAGCCAAAAATAAATGAATGAGTGAATAAATAAATAAATAAAATCACTATATTGTATACCTGAAACTAACATAATATTGGAAATAAACTATACTTCCATAAAATAAAATAAATTACTGAATTAGAGGAGACAAAAAATAGAATGAAAAGGAATGAAGAAGATACCACCTGACCTATGGGGTACCGTCAAACACATCACTGCAGTCCCAGAAGGAGAAGAGAGTGAGGAAGGGATAGAATGCTTCTTTAAAGAAATAATGGATGATAATGTCCCATGCCTGGGAGGGATTTGGATATCCAAGTTTATAAAGCTAATAGATCACCTCAAAATTCAACTCAAAGTAATCTTTTGCAATGCACATAATCATAAGACTGTCTAAACCAAAGACAATGAGATAATTATAAAAGCAGCAACAGAAAAAAATTTTCTCATACAAGGAAACTCCCATAAGGATATCTAAATTTCTCAGTAGAGACTCTGTAGGCCAGGAGAGAATGGGATGATCTATTAAAACTGCTAAGACAAAGAAACTGTCAAACAAGAATGTTTTAACCAGAAAAGTTGTTAATCAGAATTGAAGGGGAAATAAAGACTTTCCCTAAGAAACAAAAACGGAGGGAATTCACCACCACTAAACCTGTCTTATAGGAAATGTTGAAAAGAGTTCTACAAGCTGAAGTAAAGGGATGCTAATTAGTAACATTAAAACAAATGAAAATGTGAAACATACTGGTAAAAACAAGCATAAAGTCAGATTCAGCATGCTCTAATACTGTAATATGGTGATGTGTCAACTTCTTGATTCTAATATAAAAGTTGGAGGAAGAAAGTATTAAAAATAGCTATAGCTTCAACAACTTTTAGTGGGTACACAATATGAAAAGATGTAGTTCTCAGTACAAGAAAAATTGTAACTATACATGGCGATGGATGTTAACAACACTTATTATGATCATTTTGCAATATTTAAAAGTATTGAATCACTATGTTGCACAACTGATATTAATATAATATCATATTTCAATTATACCTCAATTGAAAAAAAATGTAAATGGTGACATCGAAAATATGAAAGGGGATAAAAGGATAGAGTTTTTAATGTGATCGAAGATAAATTATCATATGTTTTATGTGAGCCTCACGGTAACCACAAAGCAAACACTTAAAGTAGATACAGAAAAGATAAACAGAAGGGAATCAAAGTACACCACTATAGAAAATCATTAATTTACAAAAGAAGGTAAAAAGAAAAGAATAAAAGAAAAATAGAGTTACAAAACACAAAACACCCAGAAAACAACAAATACGATGGCATTAGTTGACTGTTAAGTAACGGTAATTCTTTAAACATTAATGAACTGAATTCTCCAGTCAAAAGACATACGGTGGCTGGATAGAAAAAAAAAGACCCTATTATGCGGCCTACAAGAGACTCAGTAGAGTATTAAGGACACACAGAATGTCAAAAGTAAGACATGGTAAAATATATTCCATGCAAGTGGAAGCCAAAAGAAAGCAAAGGTAGCTATATTTACATCAGACAAAATAGACTTCAGGCAAAAATAGAAACAAGAGACCAAGATGGTCATTATGTAATAGTAAAGAGGTCAATTCATCAAGAAGATATAACAATCATAAATATATATGCACTCAACAATAGAGCACCTAACTATATTAAGCAAATACTAACAGATATGAAGGGAGAAATAGACAAAAATACAATAATAGTAGGGGAACTCAACACACCACTTTCAACAATGGATAGTTCATTCAGACAGAAAATCAACAAATAAATGTTGGACATGAACCATACATTAAACCAAAGGGATCTGACAAACATTCAGAAGATTCCATCCAACAGCAGCAGAATTCACATTCTTCTCAAGCACACATGGTACATTCTCCAGCATAGAGCAGTGTTAGGTCACAAAACAAGGCTTAGCAAATTTAAGAAGACTGACATCATAGTAATTATATTTTCTGACCACAAAGGTATAAAACTAGAAATCAATAACAGAAGTAAAGCTGGAAAATTAACAAATATGTGGATATTAAACAATATGCTCCTGCACAACCAGTGGGTCAAAGAAGAAATCAAACAAGAAATCAAGAAATATCTTAAAACAAACAAAAATATAACATATGAAAATCTCTGGGATGCTACAAAAGCAGTTCTAAGAAGAAAGCTTACAACAACAAATGGTACATTAAGGAAAAATAAGGATCTCAAATAAAGAACCTCACTTTACTTAACAAGGAAGTAGAAAAATAACAAACTAAGGCAAATGTTAGCAGAAGGAAGGAAATAACAAACATCAGAGCACAAATAAATGAAATAGAGACCAGAAAATAATAGAAAGAAATGAAGAGCTAGTTTTTTGAAAAGAAAGATTTGACAAAACTTTAGGTAGACTAAATCAGAAAAAAGAGAGGGCTCAAATAAATAAGAGAATTTAAAGAGAAAATATTACAACTGCTACCACAGAGGACAAAGGATCTTGAGAGACTATTATCAACAATTATAAACCAACAAACTGGACAATCTAGAAAAAATGGATAAAATCTTCAAATACATACAAACTACCAAGACTGAAACATGAAGAAATAGAAAATCTGAACAGACTAATTACAAATAAGGAGGTTCAAAAAACTTCCAACACAGAAAAGCCCAGGACCAGGTGGTTTCACAGGTGAATATCAAACATTTAAAGAAGAATGAATGTCCATCCTTCTCAAACTCTTCCAAAAGATTGAAGAGAAGGAAACACCTGCAAACTCAATTTATGGGGCCAGCATTATCCTGCTACCAAAACCAAAGTGTAAGGATACTACAGACCAGTAACCCAATAACCCCAATAAATACAGATGCTAAATTTCTCAGAAATATTAGCAAACCAAATTCAACATCACATTAAAATAATAATTCACCATGATCAAGTGGGATTTATCTCTGGGATGCAAGGTTGGTTCAACGAATGGAAATCAATAAATGTGATATGTCACATTAATAGAATGAAAGATAAAATTATATGATCATCTCAAAAAATGCATAAAAGGCATTTGACATAATACAACATCCTCTCATGGTAAAAACTCTCAACAAATTGGGACTGGAAGGAACATACTGCAACACAACAAAGGCCATATATGACAAACTCACAGCCAATGTCACACTCAGTGGTGAAAGGTTGAAAACTTTTCTTCCATGATCAGGAAAAAGACAACAGGGCCCATTCTCACCAGTCCTACTCAACATAGCACTGGAAGTCATAGCTAGAGCAATTCGGAAAGACAAAAAATGAGAAGCATCCAAATCAGAAAGGAAGAAATAAAATTGCCCTTGTTTGCAGATGATATGATCTTATATACAGAAAATCCTAAGACTCTACAAAAAAATTCTTGGAATAAACAAATTTGTTTAAGTTACAGGATACAAAACATATATGAGACAGTTGCATTTCTGCCCACTAATAACTAAACGTTTGAAAAAGAAAAAGAAACAAAGAAACCAATCCAATTTACAAAAGGATTTGAAAGCATAAAATACTTAGGAATAAATTTAACAAAGGAGGTGAAATATCTGTCCACTGAAAACAAGGCTTTGACGAAAGAAATTGAAGAAGACACAAACAAATGGGAATATATCCCATTATCATGTATTGGAAGAATTAATATTATTTAAATGTCTGTATTACGCAAAGCTGTCTATAGATTCAATGCAATCCCTATCAAAATTCCAATGGCATTTTTCAACAGAAATAGAAAAAACAATCCTATCATTTTTGTGGGGCCATAAAAGACCCCATATAGCCAAAGCAATCCTGAGAAAGAAAAATAAGAATCCAGGGCCTTCACACTTCTTAATTTCAAATTACACTAAAAGTTTTAGTAATCTAAATATGGTATTGCCACAAAAATAGACACATAGAACAATGGAACATAGTTGAGAGCCCATAAATAATCCCCCACACACAGTCTACTAATATTTGACAAGGGAGCCAGGAAACTCAATAGGGAAAGGAGAGTCTACCCAATTAATGCTGTTGGGGAAACTGCATAACCACATGCAGAAGAATGCAATTGGACCTCTATCTTACACTGCTCAGAAAAATGAACTTGAAATGGACTAAAGACTCAAACATAAGACATGAAACAGTAAAACTTCTAGAAGAAAACAGGGAAAGAGCTCCTTGACATTTATCTTGGCAGCAGCAATTTCCTGACTGTGACACCAAAAGCAGAAGCAACAAAAGCAAAAATAAGTGAGACTACATCAAACTAAAAAGCTACTGCATGGCAAAAGAAACAAGTAATAAAATAAAAAGAAACCTACAGAAGGGGAGAATATTTGAAAATCATATATGTGATAAGGCATTCATATCCAAAGCACATAGGGAACTCTTACAACTCCATAACAACAACAACAAAGATTCGAAAATGCACAAAGGATCTGAATAGACATTTTCCATAGAAGACATGCAAGTGACCAATAAGTACATGAAAAGGTGCTCAACATTATGAATTACCAGGAAAATCAAAATCAAAATCAAAATCACAGTGAGACATCACGTCACACCTTTTACTTTTGCTATTATCAGAAAGATAACAAGTGTTGACAAGGATGTTGAGAAAGGGAAAACTTGTATACTGTTAGGGGGAATGTGAATTGGTGAAGCCACTACGAGATTCCTCAAAATCTTAAAAATAGAACTACCACATGATGCAGCAAACCCACGTCTGGGTACACGTCAAAAGAAATTGAAATAGGGATCTCAAAGAGATATCTGCACTTCCATGTTCATTGCAGCTTTATTCACAATATCCAAAATATATAAACAATTTAAGTCTTCAGCAATGGATGACTGTAAATAAAATATATATGTATAACGGATACCAAAAAACTCCTAGAGGAAAACAGGGGGAGAACACTATTTGACATAAATCGCAGGAATATTTTTTTTTGATTCATCTCCTAAAACAAAGGAGATAAAAGCAAACATAAACAAATGGGACCTAATTAAACTTAAAAGATTTTGCACAGCAAAGGAAACCATAAACAGAATGAAAATACAACCTACAGACTGGGAGAAAACATTTTCAAATGATATGACAGATAAGGGGTTAATATCCTACATATATAAAAAGCTCAGACAACTCAACATTAAAACAAACAAACAAACAACCCGATTAAAAAATGGGCAGAAGAACTGAATAGAAATTTTCCCAAAAAAGAAATGCAGATGGCCATCAAGTGCATGAAAAGATGGTCAGCATCGCTAATCATGAGGGAAATGCAAATCAAAACCACAGTATCACCTCACACTGGTCAGAATGGCTATCATCAAAAAGAAAATGAATAACAACCGTTGGAGAGGATGTGAAGAAAAGGGAACCATCGTACACTATTGGCGGGAAAGTACACTGGGGTAGCCACTGCGGGAAACAGTATAGAGGTCCTAAAAAACTAAAAGTAGAACTACCATACGACCCAGCATTTTCACTCCTGGATATATATCCAAAAAAAACCCCACAAAAACATTAATTCAAAAAGACACATGCATCCCAATGTTCACAGAAGCACTATTTACAATTGTCGAAGCAACCAAAGTGTCCATCAACAGTTGAATGGATAAAGAAGACGTGGTGTACGAGTACACACACACACACACACACACACAATGGAATACTACTCACACATAAAAATGAATGAAGTTTTGCCATTTGCAACAACTTGGATGTACTTGGAGGTCACTGTTAACTGAAATAAGTCAGAGGAAGACAAATACTGTATGATATCACTTATATGTGGAATCTAAAAAATATATCAAAGTAGTGAATATAACAGAAAAGAAGCAAACTCACAGATACAGAAAATAAACTAGTGGTTACCAGGGGGACAGGCAAGGGGAGAGGGTCAATATAAGGGTAGGAGGTTAAGAGGTATAAATTAGGTACAAAATAAGCTACAAGAATATATTGTATAACGTGGGGAATATAACCAATATTTTATGGTAACTATTAAAGTAGTATAAACATAAAAAGTGTGAATTGCTATATTGTACACCTGTAACATCTATTATTACTGTATATCAACTATACTTCAATTAAAAAATTAAGGAGAGGGGCTTCCCTGGTGGCGCAGTGGTTGAGAGTCCGCCTGCCGATGCAGGGGACACGGGTTCGTGCCCAGGTCCAGGAGGATCCCACATGCCGCGGAGCGGCTGGGCCCATGAGCCGTGGCCGCTGAGCCTGCGCGTCCGGAGCCTGTGCTCCGCAGCGAGAGAGGCCACAACAGTGAGAGGCCTGCGTACCGCAAAAAAAAAAATTAAGGAGAGAGAAAATCTCTCCAGACAAACAAAAGCTGAAGAAGTTGATGATCACTAGACTTGCCATATATGAAGTGCTGAAGTGAGTGACATCAGCACTGTGTTGGCAGAAGGGATCCTTCCTTTTTGTCCTCCCGCTTAAAAAAAATCCACATACATTTACTACCTATGAATTCTATTTTAGATGCTCATGAAAGCAGAGGATGGGAGGAAATAGTTCCCAAGCTTCAAGAAATTAAAGATTTAGATCTAACTATACAAAATATGATGATAAAATGGTAAAACATGGGCTTCAGAGTAAGGAAATTATGCAATGAAGCTTTAAAAAATATGGAGCTGGATTATTTTAAAGAAATTTTAAAAGAGGTAGGTACTATATATCAAATAAATTGGTTTTTGTTTTCTACAAATTTTTATTGTGTTAAAATACACATAATGTTTACCAATTATTTTTTTTTTTTTTTTTTTTTTTTTTTTTAATGCGTTACGCGGGCCTCTCACTGTTGTGGCCTCTCCCGTTGCGGAGGACAGGCTCCGGACGCGCAGGCTCAGCGGCCATGGCTCACGGGCCCAGCCGCTCCGCGGCATGTGGGATCTTCCCAGACCGGGGCACGAACCCGTGTCCCCTGCATCGGCAGGCGGACTCTCAACCACTGCGCCACCAGGGAAGCCCTACCAATTATTTTTAAGTGTTCAGTTCGGTGGTCCATTGTGCATTCACACTGTTGTGCAACCATCACTACCATCCATCTCCGTAACTTTTTATTTTCTAAAATGGAAATTTTATACCTATTGAATAACAACTCTCCATTCTTCCCTTCCCCAAGCCCCAGCTACCCCCATTCTACTTTCTGTATCTGTGATATTGATTACTAAGTACTTCATTTCAGTGGAATCATACAGCATTTGTCTTTTTGTAACTGGCTTAGTTCATTTAGCATAATGTCCTCAAGGCTCCTCCATGTTGTACTTTGTGGCAAAATTTCCATCCTTTTTAAGACTAAATAATATTCCATTGTGTATATACACCGCAGTTTGCTTTATCCATTCATCCACTGATGGACATTTGGGTTGCTTCCAAGTTTTAGCTATTGTGAATAATGCTGCTATGAACATGAGTGCATAAATATCTCTCCCAGACACTGCCTTCAATTCTTTTGGGTATACCCAGAAGAGGAATTGCTGGGTCATATGGTAATTCTATTTTTAATAATCTGAGCAATCTCCATACACAGAATAGTGGTGATGCCGTTTTGCGTTCCCACCCACAGTGCACAACTGTTGCAATTTTTCCTCATCCTCATCATTTGTTGTGTTCTGTTTTTTTGACAGCAGCCATCCTAATGGGTGTGAGGCGGTATCTCATAGTTTTGATGTGCATTTCCCTAATGATTAGTGGTGTTGAGCTTCTTTTCATATGCTTATTGGCCATCTGCATGTCTTCTTTAGAGAAATATCTATTCACATCATTTGCCTGTTTTTGAATCGGGCTGTTTGTTTTCTGTTGCTGAGTTTTAGGAGTTTTCTATATATTCTGGATATTAATTTCTTACCAGATGTACGATTTGCAAATATTTTCTCTCAGTGGAACTACAAAACAGCCAGAAAGCAATTAATGAGATGGCATCTGGTAAGTCCTTATATTTGGGGTCAGATAATTCCTTCTTATAGGGGCTGTTTTGTGCATGGTAGGATATTTAGTAGCAACCCGGACTGCCACCCTCTAGAAGCCAGTATCAGTTCCACCCCAGCTGTGAAAACCACAAAGGTCTGCAGGCGTTGTGTCTGGAAGGAAAAGGCCATGGATGCTGCTAAAAATGCTAAAGTACACGGGATCCCACACCCCCTCACAGCAAGAACTGCCCAGCCTAAGATATTCACAGTGCTGAGGTGGAGAAACCCTGACGTAACTGTTTGTTTTGCACTCACATTGCTTTATGTGTCAAAACAAAAAGAGCAATGCTCTCCTGGCATCAGCAAGATGACTCCTTAGGAGATAACATTCCCTTCTCAATCCTGTAAGGGTTTACGATGAACCACTACTTGTCTTCTACACGCAGATCTGGACTATGTATACTGTCAGTATGTTACTTTCATGTATAACCCTTTGTCTTGAAAACATATATAACTTTGCCTTGACCTCTAATGGGCAGAACAGTTCTCAGAGCTTTTTGGAAGACTATCTCCTGGGTTATAATCCTCAGATTGGCTTGAATAAAATTCTCTATTTCTTTCTTAGGTTGACTATTACTTATTTTGTCAATATAATCTTCCAAGAAGCTGCATTTCCACTTGAGGTCTCTCCCTTGTGCAAATAAGGATTCCTTATAAATTCAGAAGTTTTTTCTCAGAATCAAGAAAACTTTACTTCTTTTAACACTAATATACATTAGGCCTACAAATAGGATACACTTATTTTAAAATTACACTTACATTTTTGTTTTATAGCATTAAATAACAGAGCTTGGGATCATCAGAATTTAGGAACTAAGAAGAAAATAGTGGTCATTACCTCCTCCAATTAATTTTCTGCACTGTCTGGTAAACGACCGACATCGTCCTTTATAACAGAAGGAGTCACCCGAATCACAACTCTGTCCATCACGTGCATAAGTGTCAGGCACACAGTGTGCGTTTTTCCCATCACAGAATTCTAGAAAATCACATTCATCAACTATTTTCCTACAAGGTGTATTAACTGGTTTTATCTGGAAGAGAAAAGAAACATAAGAAAAAAATTACATATAAATGATACCCAAGTTTTTTCTCTTTCAGGCTTGAAGTTTCCATCCATTTTTTCTGAGTTGCTAAGAGCAATGAGGAAATTGTCTTCTTGTTAACCAGTTAAGCATTGCACAGACATTTAGGTGACTGAATTTGCTGTGCTAAAGGAGTGGGTATTGCTTGTGAGAGATATGAGAAACTCAAAGATAAGCAGACTACCATAATTACAAAAAAGAAAGTAGAGCTAAATGATTATTATAAAAATTACTTTCAACCCACTAAGGATATGCTCACACGGGCAGACTCTGGTTTCTCCATATGCCATCCTTAAAGCAGAAATCAGCAACCATTTACAAAACAATAAATATCCCTCATAAACATTTAGAAAAAAGTTTGCAGAACACATAAGAGAAGGTTTGTTTCATGTACCACATTGAAAACAATTGTAAAAAGTAACTTGTCCAATTATATATCTCTGATCTCTTCAGTGTTCACTGTTAGCTCATAGCTTCCGGGGTTCCCTTTATGCATATCTGCTTTTGAAAACAAACACATAAATACCATGACTGCAAACCCTTTCCTCAACACAAGTCCCAATTTCTTAGAGCTATCATCACTATCGTACACAAACTAAGTCAAATTTGTTCTGGCTTCAAAGGTCCTAGAGACCCAGATTATATAACATTCACTGCCCCGCCTCTGAAAGAGGGTTTCTAGATAGTTTTCTCATTTACAACAAGTATCTGCTACCTGCAGCAAATCTGACACAAGTTCTCCAAGAGATGGGTGGGAAGACAAAACAATACTTGTGTTACCCAAGCTTATAGAGTTAGCATTCAAATCAAAACAAATAATCAAAATTGTTTTCAAAAGAAAATACATATAATGAGAAAGTATTAATATTTGTTTCTTCAGAATATACTTTCTTTTACAAATGTGTATAAATGGCAATCTTCCTTTTATTCTAATTTCTTTTACCGTTAAAACTTTATTTTTTACAGCTGTTTAAGGATCACAGGAAAATATGAGGAGAAAGTACAGAGATTTCCCATATAACCCCTGCCCTACACATGCAAAGCAGGTATTACTAGAGTGGCACATTTGTTGCAACTGATGAACTTACACTGACACATCATAATCATTCAAAATCCATGGTTTATATTAAAGTTCACTCTTGGTGTTTCACATTCTACAGGTTTAGACAAATGTATAACGACATGTATCTATTGTTGTGGTATCATACAGAGTATTCGCACTACGCTAATAATCCATGCTCTTCCTAGTCATCCCCCCCTCAGTGCCTGGCAACCACTGATTTTTCACTGTCTCCATAGTTCTGCCTTTTTCAGAACGTCATATAGTTGGAATCATACAGTATATAGCCTTGTTAGAGTGGCTTCTTTCACCCAACTTCTTTTTCAATACTTAAATACCCAGATCCTTAAATGCCCTTTGAACCAAGCTTTATCACTGTACTTGCTCCTCCATTAAAGTGTGTTTATTTTCCTTTCCACGGCTCTCTAATTCCCAGACGACCCTAAAACATTAAATCTTCTGGCTCCTTGTTCCACATTACTTTCTCCTAAAATATTTTTATTTTGTTTTTCCTTGTAATTTTAAATTTATTTTTATTCTTGCCAAGACTATCAGTCTGCATATGTAATGTATAATTCATATACAGGGCTGTGTCCCTTTACACAACTGAACCAGGGATGAGTGAGTTAATTTACTGCTTCTGACCATCATATCAGCCTTAACAGCATAGTAAAAACATTACTGTGTATTTCAGAAAAATCATAGTCTGGGCTATGTCCCTTTCCATAATTGGGCCCAGGAACTAATCAGAATCATAAGTACTATCCCAGTCTCAACAGCAGTTGTTCAGGTGTCCTTGTGGACATGTGAATCTTGTTTGTACAGCAGAAAGATCTTTCCTCTTGGCACACGGATGACACTACATAACTATACTAGTTGTATTTGACAGCTTGGTTAACTTTTTTTAACATGTTTATTGGAATATAATTGCTATACAATGTTGTGTTAGTTTCTGCTGTATAACAAAGTGAACCAACTATATATATATATACATATATCCCCATAACCCCACCCTTTTGCCTCTCCCTCCCACCCTCACTATCCCACCCCTCCAGGTGGTCACAAAGCACGGAGCTGATATCTCTGTGCGATGGCAGCTGTTTCCCACTAGCTACTTATTTTACATTTGGTAGTGTATATATGTCAATGCTGCTCTCTCACTTCATCCCAGCTTACCCTTCCCCCTCCCCATGTCCTCAAGTCCACTCTCTACATCTGCGTCTTTATTCCTGTCCTGCCCCTAGATTCATCAGAAACTTTTTAATTTTTTTAGATTCCATATATATGTGTTAGCATACAGTATTTCTTTTTCTCTTTCTGACTTATTTCACTCTGTATGACAGACTCTAGGTCCATCCACCTCACTACAAATAACTCAATTTCATTTCTTTTTATGGCTGAGTAATATTCCATTGTATATATGTGCCACATCTTCTTTATCCATTCATCTGTTGATGGACACTTAGGTTGCTTTCATATCCTGGCTATTGTAAATAGTGCTGCAATGAACATTGTGGTACATGACTCTTTTTGAATTATGGTTTTCTCAGGGTACATGCCCAGTAGTGGGATTGCTGGGTCATATGGTAGTTCTACTTGTAGTTTTTAAGGACCCTCCATACTGTTCTCCATAGTGGCTGTATCAATTTACATTCCCACCCTCTCCAGCATTTATTGTTTGCAGATATTTGATGATGGCCATTCTGACCCGTGTGAGGTGATACCTCATTGTAGCTTTGATTTGCACTTCTCTAATGATTAGTGATGTTGAGCATCTTTTCATGTGTCTGTTGGCAACCTGTATATCTTCTTTGGAGAAATGTCTATTTAGGTCTTCTGCCCATTTTTGGATTGGGTTGTCTGTTTTTTTGATATTGAGCTGCATGAGTTGCTTGTATATTTTGGAGATTAATCCATTGTCAGTTGCTTGATTTGCAAATATTTTCTCCCATTCTGAGGGTTGTCTTTTCGTCTTGTTTATGGTTTCCTTTGCTGTGCAAAAGCTTTGAAGTTTCATTAGGTCCCATTTGTTTATTTTTGTTTTTATTTCCATTTCTCTAGGAGGTGGGTCAAAAGGATCTTGCTGTGATTTATGTCATAGAGTGTTCTGCCTACGTTTTCCTCTAAGAGTTTGATGGGGTCTGGCCTTACCTTTAGGTCTTTAATCCATTTTGAGCTTATTTTTGTGTATGGTATTAGGGAGTGTCCTAATTTCATTCTTTTACATGTAGCTGTCCAGTTTTCAAGGCATCACTTATTGAAGAGGCTGTCTTTTTTCCATTTTATATTCTTGCCTCCTTCATGAGAAATAAGGTGATCATATTGCGTGGGTTTATCTCTGGGCTTTCTATCCTGTTCCATTGATCTATATTTCTGTTTTTGTGCCAGTACCACACTGTCTTGATCACTGTAGCTTTCTGGTATACTCTGAAGACCAAGAGCCTGATTCCTGCAGCTCCATTTTTCTTTCTCAAGATTGCTTTGGTTATCCGGGATCTTTTTTGTTTCCATCCAAATTGTGAAATTTTTTGTTCTAGTTCTGTGAAAAATGCCATTGGTAGTTTGATAGGGATTGCACTGAATCTGTAGATTGCTTTGGGTAGTAGAGTCATTTTCACAATATTGATTCTTCCCATCCAAGAACATGGTATATCTCTCCATCTGTTTATATCATCTTTAATTTCTTTCATCAGTGTCTTATAGTTTTCTTCATACAGCTCTTTTGTCTCCCTAGATAGGTTTATTCCTAGGTATTTTATTCTCTTTTTTGCAATGGTACATGGAAGTGTTTCCTTAATTTCTCTTTTAGATTTTTCATCATTAGTGTATAGGAATGCAAGAGATTTCTGTGCATTAATTTTGTATCCTGCTATTCTAATAGTTTTTTGATTGGCTCTAATAGTTTTCTGGTAGCATCTTTAGGATTCTCTATGTATAGTATCATGCCATCTGCAAACAGTGACAGTTTTACTTCTTTTCCAATTTGGATTCCTTTTATTATTTTTCTTCTCTGATTGCCAAGGCTAGGACTTCAAAAAGTACGTTGAATTAAAGTGGCGAAAGTGAAAATCCTTTTCTTGTTCCTGATCGTAGATGAAATAAATGCTTTCAGTTTTTCACCATTGAAAATGATGTTGGTTTTGGGTTTGTCATATATGGCCTTTATTATGTTGAGGTAGGTTCCCTCTATGGCTTTCTGGAGAGTTTTTATCATAAATGGGTGTCGAATTTAGTCAAAAGCTTTTTTTGCATCTATTGAGATTATCGTATGGTTTTTATCCTTCAATTTGTTAATATAGTGTATCACATTGATTTACATATCCTGAAGAACCCTTGCGTTCCTGGGATAAACTCCACTTGATCATGGTGTATGATCCTTTTAATGTGCTGTTGGATTCTGTTTGCTAGTATTTTGTTGAGGATTTTTTTGTGTGTGTGACATCTTTGTGTGGTTTTGGTATCAGGGTGATGGTGGCCTCATAGAATGAGTTTGGGAGTGTTCCTCCCTCTGCTATATTTTGCAAGTGTTTGAGAAGGATAGGTGTTAGTTCTTCTCTAAATGTTTGACAGAATTCGCCAGGGAAGCCATCTGGTCCTGGGCTTTTGTTTGTTGGAAGATTTTTAATCACAGTCTCAATTTCAGTGCTTGTGATTGGTCTGTTTTTATTTTCTATTTCTTCCTGGTTCAGTCTCAGAAGGTTGTGCTTTGCTAAGAATTTGTTCATTTCTTCCAGGTTGTCCATTTTATTGGCATATAGTTGTTTCTAGTATCTCTCATGATCCTTTGTATTTCTGCTGTGTCAGTTGTTACTGCTTTTTCATTTCTAATTCTGTTGACTTGAGTCTTCTCCCTTTTTTTCTTTATGAGTCTAGCTAATGGTTTATCAATTTTGTCTATCTTCTCAAAAAACCAGCTTTTAGATGTACTGATCTCTGCTATCATTTCCTTCATTTATTTTTCATTTATTTCTGACCTCATCTTTATGATTTCTTTCCTTCTGCTAACTTTGGGGATTTTTTTTTGTTCTCCTTTCTCTAATCGCTTTAGGTGTAAGGTTAGACTGTTTATTTGAGATTTTTCTTCTTTAGGTAGGATTGTATTCCTATAAACTTCCCTCTTAGAACTGCTTTTGCAGCATCCCATAGGTTTTGGTTCATTGTGTTTTCATTGTCATTTGTTTCTAGGTATTTTCTGATTTCCTCTTTGATTTCTTCTGTGATCTCTTGGTTATTTAGAAGTGTATTGTTTAGCCTCCACGTGTTTGTATTTTTTACAGTTTTTTTTTTCCTGTAATTGATATCTAGTCTTATAGCGTTGTGGTCGGAAAAGATACTTGATATGATTTCAATTTTCTAAAATTTACCAAGGCTTGATTTGTGACCCAAGATATGATCCTGGAGAATGTTCCATGAGCACTTGAGAAGAAAGTATATTCTGTTGTTTTTGGATGGAATGTCCTATAAATATCAGTTAACTCCATCATGTTTAATGTGTCATTTAAACATTGTGTTTCCTTATTTATTTTCATTTTGGATGATCTGTCCATTGGTGAAAGTGGGGTGTTAATGTCCCCTACTATTATTGTGTTACTGTCGATTTCTCCTTTTATGGCTGTTAGTGTTTGCCATATATATCGAGGTGCTCCTATGTTGGGTGCATAAATATTTACAATTGTTGTATCTTCTTTTTGGATTGATTCCTTTATCATTATGTAGTATCCTTCTTTGTCTCTTGTAATAGTCTTTATTTTAAAGTCCATTTTGTCTGATATGAGAATTGCTACTCCAGCTTTCTTTTGATTTCCATTTATATGGAATACCTTTTTCCATCCCCTCACGTTCAGTCTGTGTGTGTCCCTAGGTCTGAAGTGGGTCTCTTGTAGACAGCATATATATATGTGTCTTGTTTTTGTATCCATTCAGGCCAGTCTATGTCTTTTGGTTGCAGCATTTTAATTTATTTACATTTAAGGTAATTCTCAATATGTATATTCCTATTACCATTTTCTGAATTGTTTTCAGTTTGTTTTTGTAGGTCTTTTCCTTCTCTTGTGTCTCCTGCCTAGAGAAATTCCTTTAGCATTTGTTTCAAAGCTGGTTTGGTGGTGCTGAATTCTCTTAGCTTTTGATTGTCTGTAAAGGTTTTAATTTCTCCATCGAATCTGAATGAGATCCTTGCTGGGTAGAGTAATCTTGGTTGTAGGTTTTCCCCTTTCATCACTTTAAATATGTCCTGCCACTCCCTTCTGGCTTGCAGAATTTCTGCTGAAAGATGAGCTGTTAACCTTATGGGGATTCCCTTGTATGTTATTTGTTGCTTGCCCTTGCTGCTTTTAATTTTTTTTCTTTGTATTTAACTTTTGACAGTTTGATTAATATGTGCCTTGGCGTGTTTCTCCTTGGATTTTTCCTGTATGGGACTCTCTGCCTTTCCTGGACTTGATTGACGACTTCCTTTCCCATGTTACAGGAGTTTTCAACTATAATCTCTTCAAATATTTTCTCAGACCCTTTCTTTTTCTCTTCTTCTCCTGGGACCCCTATAATTCGAATGTTGGTGCATTTAATGTTGTCCCAGAGGTCTCTGAAACTGTGGTCAATTCTTTTCATTCTTTTTTCTTTATTCTGATCTGCGGTAATTATTTCCACTATTTTATCTTCCAGGTCACTTATCCGTTCTTCTGCCTCAGTTATTCTGCAATTGATTCCTTCTAGAGAATTTTTTATTTTATTTATTGTGTTGTTCATCATTGTTTGTTTGCTCTTTAGTTCTTCTGGGTCCTTGTGAAATGTTTCTTGTATTTTCACCATTCTATTTCCAGGATTTTGGGTCATCTTTACTATCATTACTCTGAATTCTTTTTCAGGTAGACTGCCTATTTCCTCTTCATTTGTTTGGTCTGGTGGGTTTTTACCTTGCTCCTTCATCTGCTGCATATTTCTCTGTCTTCTCATTTTGTTTAACTTACTGTGTTTGGGTCTCCTTTTCGCAGGCTGCACGTTTGTAGTTCCCATTGTTTTTGGTGTCTGCTCCAGTGGGTGAAGTTGGTTCAGTGGGTTTTGTAGGCTTCCTGGTGGAGGGGACTGGTGCCTGTGTTCTGGTGGGTGGGGCTGGATCTTGTCTTTCTGGTGGGTAGGGCTGTGTCTGGTGGTGTGTTTTGGAGTATCTGTGAACTTAGTATGATTTTAGGCAACCTCTCTGCTAATGGGTGGGGTAGTGTTCCTGTCTTGCTAGTTGTTTGGCATGGGGCATCCAGCAGTGGAGCTTGCTGGCCATTGGGTGGAGCTCTGTCTTAGCACTGAGATGGAGATCTCTGGGAGAGCTCTCACCCATTGATATTACATGGGACCAGGAGGTCTCTCGTGGTCCAATGTCCTGAACTCGGCTCTCCCACCTCAGAGGCTCAGGTTGACACCAAACCGGAGCACCAAGACCCTGTCAGGCACACGGCCAAGTACGTGGGGATTTTGTTGCTTTTTGGGAAGTCTGAGGTCTTCTGCCAGCATTCAGTAGGTTTCCTGTAGGAGGTGTTGCACATGTAGATGTACTTTTTATGTATTTGTGGGGAGACAGGTGATCTCCACGGCTTACTCCTCCACCACCTTGAAGGTCCCCAGGTTGGTTAATTTTTAAAGTTACTATTAATATCAATAACTAATCCTATACTATGTCCAATAATGGGAAAGAAGAGGAGAGTGGCATCAGTAAGGTGGGAGAATAGGGGATTCCAGGCTGCATACTCACACAGAAACAACTACCATGGATAAGAATACCTTTATGGGAGTCCAGGAATCCAACAAAAAGGTTCCAGTCCCCTTTTAGAGAAAAAACATCTGAGAGTAGATGCATTGAAGTGGGTAAGAACAACAGTTCCTCTTGACCCACATCACCCCTTCTCCAAGGTGGCCTGTGACTTCTCCAAGAGGAGAAAGTGAAAGTGATGTAAGGAGCCTGGTTTCCCCAGCCTTGTGAGACACTGGCCACAAGGCCCACTTTTGTCTTCCCCCACCCAGAACACTGAGCGGATTGACAGTCTGGAGACACATACGAGTAGGGAGAAGGGACGGGTGCTCACAGCAACAATGTATGGATCACAGCAACCAGCCACGTATCCTAATAACTGGCTCGCAGGCTCCTGCAAGAGCCCTCCATATGAACCAATAGGATGCCTCACCTGAGGACACCCACAACTAGCCAAGAGAACACCTACTCCACACACACCCGTATAGCCAGCACCCACACTCTCCAGCAGATGGTGCACGTAAGCCTCCAACAGTGTGCAGAATGCTGCGGAGGACACATGGATATTAGCAGCTGCCTGGACTCTGCTGAACTCGGGGAAGGTGCACAACTTTGAACACTTCAGGGCACAGCCTTAAGGAAAATAAATAGAAGGCTTTCCACATTCATACTGGCTTTGCAAGACTGAGAGAAAGCATACAATCCTAAACTTTCCCACCATGAGGGAATAAGAGGAATGGAGTATACACACCCATAGAAAAGGTCTGAGAGACCCTCAGAACTCTAGCTGGGCTGACTGGTGCCTGACTTCTTTCTCTCCCAAGGCCAGTTACTAAACACTGGAGGAGATGGCGACTTCTTCAAATGTGAAGACAGCAATGCAAGGCATCAAGGAACATAAAGAATCAAGGAAACAAGACACCACCAAAGGACTGAAATATATCTCTGTGGAAGACCCCAAAGAAATGAAGATGCACGAATTGCCTGACAAAAAAAATTAAAAATAATCATCATAAGTTCAGTGAACTATGAGAGAGAATAGGCAAATCAATAAAAATCAGGACAACAATACATGAACAAAATGAGACATCTAACAAAGAGAGAAAAAATTTTTTAAGAACTAAATAAATTCTGGATCTGAAAAATGAAATGACTGAACTGAAACTTTTCATATAAAAAGCTACAAAAGCACAGTTGATCAAGCAGAAGAAACAGTGAATCCAAAGACAATTATTTGAAGTTATCCAGTTGGAAGAACAAAGAAGAAAAAAGATAAATTCTATGGTATATAAGGAACATTGTCGAAAGAAACAACCTATGCATATGGGAATCCCAGAAGGAGCAAAGAGAAAGGGCAGAAAGCTTACTTAATAAAGAAATACTGACAGAAGAGGAAAGAAACTTATCACAAGGGAATCCACATAAGACTGTAAGACTACTCAGCAGAAACCTTGCAGTTCAGAAAGTGGGAAGATATTTTCAAAGAAAAAAATCTGCCAACCAAGAATACTATAGCTGGTAAAGCTGTCCTTCAGAAATGAAAAAGAGATAAGACTTTCCCAGAAAGACATATGCTGAGGAAGTTCATCACCACTAGACCTGTCTTACCAAAAAAAAAAAAAAAAGGCTCTTTAAAGAAGGTTCTTCAAGTCAAAATGAAAACATGCCAAATAGCATCATGGAAACATATGAAAGGATAAAATCCACTAGTAAGTAAGTATTCAATAAAATTCAGATACTCCAATACTATACATAATATGGTGGTATAGTAAATTACTTTTAACTCTGGTATAAAAGTTAGAAGACAAAAGCATTAAAAATAACTGTAGCTGCAACAATTTGTTCATGGATACACAATATTTTTAAATGTTAAAATATGACTAACAGCATGAAATGTGGGGGGAGGGAAGTAAAAGCTTAGAGTTTTTGTATGAAATTGAAGACATTATCAGTTTAAATAGGCTGTTATGACTATAAAATGTTTTGTGTAAGCCTTGTGAAAATCACAAAGAAAATACTTTTAGTCAAAGCACAAAATATAAAGAGAAATGAATCAAAGCATACCACCACAAAAAAAATCACAAAGTAAGACTGTGAGAGAGGAAAAATGGGACAAAAGAACTACAAAACAAACAGAAAGCAACACTATGGCAACAGCAAATCCTTCCTTATCAATAATTACTTTGAAAGTAAATGAATTATATTCAACAATCAAAAGACATTAGAGTAGATGAATGAATAAAAAACAAAATTCAACTATATGCTGCCTATAAGAAACTCATTTAAGCCTTCAGGATACAAATAAACTGAAAGTGAAGGGATGGAAAAAGTAGTTCATGCAAATGGCAATCATTTATATCAGATAACATAGACTTTAAGAACTTAAATAAACAATATTTATAACAATTACAAATACATAAGCACCCAACCTTAGAATACATAAATATACAAAGCGAACATTAACAGAACTGAAGAAACAGTCACAAATACAGTAATAATAATGGGTGACTTCATTACCATACTTTCAATATTGGTTAGATCATCCATAACAGAAAAATCCATAAGAAAACAATGGACTTTAACAATATTATAGACCTAATGGACCTAACAAACATACACAGAATGTTCCATCCAATAGCAGCAGAATATATATGCTCCTCAAGTGCACATAGAACATTCTCCAAGATACACAGCATAGGCCAAAAACAAGTCCTAACAAATTTAAAAAGACTGAAATCATATCAAGCATCTTTTCCAACTACAATGAAAGAAAACTTGAAAATTCACAAATTTATGAAAATTAAACAATACACTACTGAAAAAAACAATGTGTCCACATAGAAATTAAAAGGAAGCAAAAATATTTTGAGAAAATGAAAAATGGAAATAACAACATTCCAAAACCCAAGGGATGCAGAAAATTTACTTCTGCGTGGAACTTTCATAATAATAAACACCTATATTCAAAAAATGATCTCAGACAAACAACCTACCTAACACTTCAAGGAACTAGAAAAAGAAGAACCAACTAAGCTCAAAGTTAGCAGAAGGAAGGTAATAATATATACTAGAGCAGAAATAAGTGAAATAGAGATTTGAAAAACAATTTTAAAAAGTGACAAAAACTAAGAGCTGGGTTTTTGAAAAGATAAAATTGGCAAACTTTTAGCTAGGCTAATTGAGAAAAAAAAAGGGAGACAATTCATATAAATTAAAAATGAAAGAGGTGGCATTGTAACAGATAGCACAGAAATACAAGGGATTATAAGAGACTACAATTATAATCAAATTTTATAAACTAGAAGAAACCTAGAAATGATCTTCCAAGATTGAATCATGAAGAAATAGGAAATCTGAACAAACCAATAATGAGCAAACAGACTGAGTCAGTTATCAAAAACCTCCCATAAAAGAAAAGCCTAGGATCAGATGGTTTCACAGTTGAATTCTATCAAACATTGAAGGAAAAATTAAGGCCAATCCTTCTTAATCTCTTCCAAAAAATTGAAGAGGAAAAAACACTTTCAAACTCATTTTACAAGGCCAGAATTACCCTCAGACCAAAGTCAGACAAAGACACCACAAGAAAAGAAAACTATATGCCAAAGTAGTTTTGACCTGATGAACAGTCTGATGAACATAGATGCAAAAATCCTCAACAAAATACTAGCAAACCAAGTTCAACGGCACATTAAAATGTTCATACACCATCATCAAATGAGGTTTAGCCCTAGGATGCAAGGATGGTTGAACATACCCAAGTCAATAAATACCATACACTACATTAACAGAATTAAGGATAAAAATAACATGATTATCTCAACAGATACAGCAAAAGCATTTGCCAAAATTTAATATATTTTCATGATGAAAAACTATCAACTTAGCTATAGGAAGGAATGCACCTCAACATAATAAAGGCCATATATGACAATCCCATAGCTAACAAGCCAAGGATGCCCTCTCTCACTACTCCTGTTCAACCTAGTACTGCAAGTCCTAGCCAGAGCAATGAGGCAAGAAATAAAAGACATCCAAATTGGAAGGAAAGAAGTCAAATTGTCTCTGTTTGCAGATGACATTATGCTATATATAGAAAAGGTTAAAGACTTCACCAAAAAAACTTTTAAAAATAACTTAATTATTTAAAGTTGCAAGATACAAAATCAACATACAAAAATAGTTGTGCTTCTTTACAGTAAAAATGAGCTATCTACAAAACAAATTAAGAAAAAATCCTATTTACAATAGCATCAAAAAGAGTAAAATGCTTAGGAATAATTTTTATTAAGGATATATAAGATCTGCACATTGAAAATTATAAAACATTGATGAAGGAAATCCATGAAGAAAAACAAGTAAATGTAAAGATAGCCTTTACTGATTTTTCTTTGTGTCCTTTGGCTTTAATAAATCATAGTCATGAGTAAGCTATATGCTGAGAACTGTGAGTTCTATACTGATTCATTAAACCTAGAGATACTACTGGGGACCGCCGAGAAAGGAAAAAATTGCCATCTTAACAATTCTGAGTCTTCCAATCCATTCACATGGAATATTCCAACTTCACTTAGATTTTTTTCTTTTCCTCAAAACTGTGTTAAGTGAATCTGTTTTGCATTTCTTTTATTAAGAGTATTCTTATGCTACTGTGAATGGAATTGTTTTTCTAATTTCATTTTCAGATTGTTCACTGCAATTACATAGAAATTCAATTCATTTTTGTATAGTGACTGTGTATCTTGGGACTTTTATAAACTCTTTTGTTTTCAAAGCTATTTTTGATGAATTCCTTAGGATTATTACATACATGCAGGATCATGTCATCTGCAGAGAGACGTGTACTTCCTCCCTCCAAATTGGACGACTTTTATTTCTTTTTCTTACCTGACTGTACTTTCTACAGTCTCTAGTACAGCACTGAATAGAGGTGATGAGAGCCTACACCTCCTTGCTCTGTGTCTGATTTTAGGGGGAAAGTACTCAGAATTTTGTTATTAGTATGATGTTAGCTGTAGGTATTTCATAGATGACCTGTATCAGGTTAAGTTTCTCCCTATTTATAACTTGTGCATAATTTTATAAATGAGTGGTTATTACATTTGTTATATCCTTCCACTGAATCTTCTGAGATGATCACGTACTTTCTTTTCCTTTATTTAAATAATATAGTGTGCTACATTAATTAAACAAACTTGCAGTACTGAAATAAATCCCTCTTGGTCATGGTGGCATTCTTTTCATATTTCTGGATTCTGTTTGTAATTTTAAAAGGGTTTTTGCATTGACATTCATGAGGAATATCGGTCTATAGTCTCCCTGTGAGGCTTTCATCTGGTGTCAGGGTAATACTGTCCTTTAAAATGAGTTATTTTTCTTATTTATTTTTTAAAAATAAATTTATTTATTTATTTTTGGCTGCATTGGGTCTTTGTTGCTGTGCGTGGGCTTTCTCTAGTTGTGGTGAGCGGGAACTACTCTTTGTTGTGGAGCACGGGCTCTAGGTACACGGGCTTCAGTAGTTGTGGCACGCAGGCTCAGTAGTTGTGGCTCACGTGTTCCAGAGCACAGGCTCAGTAGTTGTGGTGCACAGGCTTAGTTGCTCCACAGCACGTGGGATCTTCCCAGACCACGCTCAAACCCATGTCCCCTGCATTAGCAGGTGGATTCTTAACCACTGCACCACCAGGGAAGCCCTAAAATGAGTTTTAAAGTATCCCTTTCTCTTATATTTTCTGGGAGAGATTGTGGTGTATTGCTATTGTTTCTTCTTTAAATGTTTGGTAATATTCACCAGGGAAGTTATCTAAATCTGGGCTTTAATTTGTGGAAAGATTTTTAAATAATCATCTTAAAGAACCTCGATGAAGAAATGTAAGAGAACATAGGTAGATAACCAGAGGAAATTGAAAAAACTGCAAGAGCAAAATGGAGGAATAAAGAAAGTGTAACCATCAAAAAGAACCAAACAGAAATTGTAGAGTTGAAGAAAACAATAATAAAAATAAAAATTTAATAAAAGACTTCAAAAGCAGAATCAATCACACAGAAGCAAGAGTAAGTGAACCTGAATATTGTTTATTTCCAATTATCTAGTAGAGAAACAACAACAACCAAAAATAATAAAAAAGCAAAGAACACCTACCTGAATTATGGTAGCTTATCAAGCAAATGAACATTCATATCATGAGAGCTCCTGAAGGGGAAAACAGAGAGAAAGGAGCAGAAAGATTTTTAAAGAAATAATAGCTGAAAACTTCCCAAATCTTGGGAGACATACGGACAGCTAGGAACAGAAGGCTAAAAGGTCTCCAAGCAAGAAAAACCCAAAATATATTCCCCTAAGACAAATTATAACCAAAATGTTAAAAGTCAAAAGAAAATTTTTGAAGCAGCAAGATAAAAATTACTCACTACATATAAAGGAATCCATAAGGTTATCAGTGGATTTCTCTGCAGAAATGTTGCAAACCAGGATGGAGGGGGATGAAACATTCAAAATACTAAAAGAAAAAATTGCCAACCAAGAAAACTATACAAGGCAAAGTGTCCTTCAAAAATTAAGGAGAGATAAAGACAATTCCAGACAAATAAAAGGTAAGAGGGTTCATCACCTCCAGACCTGCTTATAAGAAATCCAACAAGGAGTTCATCAAATTATAAGAGGACACTAAGTCATGAAAATATATAAAAGTGTAAAACTCACTGGTAAATGTAAATATATAGTCGAATTCAGAATATACTAATACTGTAATCATGACAAATCACATTTATCTCTACTACAAAAGTATTATGAAATAAACATAGTTATAATAATTTGTTAATGGATTCACAATATAAAAAATACAAAGTGTGATATTAAATGCATAAAATAAAGGAGGAGGAGAATTAAAAATGCAAAGCTTTTGTATTTATAGAAGATGGGTTGTTATTAGCAGCTTAAAATATACTGTTATATCTATAAAATATCTTTATAAGCATCATGGTATTCACAAAGAGGTAATCTGTAATAGATACACAAATTAAAATATATCACTACAAAAAACAAATCAAAATGGAAGACAGAAAAGAAAAAGGAACTTTAAAAAACAGAAAACAACTAACAGGATGGCAATAGAAAGTCCTTACCTATCAATAATTACTTTAAATGTAAACAGATTAAGTTCTCCAATCAAAATATACAGAATGGAAAATGGATAGAGAAAAAAAAAAGATTCAACAATCAAGAAACTCAATTTAGCTTTAAGAATATGCCTAAGCTGAAAGTGAAAGGAAGAAAAAGATATTCCATGCAAATGCTAACCAAAAGAAAGCAGGGTTTACTGCACTTATATTAGACAAAATAGACTTTCAGTCAAATCAGTCACAAAAGACAAAGAGGGTCATTATAAAATGATAAAGGGATCAATCCATCAAGAGAACATAACACTTGCAACTATAAATGCACCAAATATTGGAGCACCTAAAAACTTTAAGCAAATATTGACAGACTGAAGGAAAAAGTAGACAACAGTACAATAACAGAAGGGGACTTCAATACCCTACTTTTAACATTGGATAAATCAACCTGAAAGAAAGTAAGAAAATAGCAGACCTGAATAACATTATAGATCAAATAGACCTTGAGACATATATAGGACATTATTTCCAATGGAAAAAAATACAAATTCTTCTCAAAAGCACATGTATCATTCTCTACAATAGGATATATGGTGGTCACAGGCAAGTTTTAAGAAACTTAAGACTGAAATAATATTTTGTGTATTTTACAGTGTTATGAAACTAGAAACTAATAAAAGAGGAAAAAGTGGAAAATTCAGAAAATGCAGAATTAAACAGAACACTCCTGAACAACCAATAGATCAAGGAGAAATAAAAGAAAAATCAGAAAGAATCCTGAAATAGAGAAAAACAAAAAAACAATATACCAAAATATATGAGATGCCACAAAAGCAGTTATAAGAGTTACGTTTATTGCAATAAATGTCCACATTAAAAAAGGGAAATATCTCAAATAAACAACCCAACATTACACCTAAAGGAATAAGAAAAGGAGGAAAAAAGTAAACCCAAAGTTAGCAAAAGGTAGAAAAGAACAAAGATTAGAGGGGAAATAAATGAAATAGAGACTAAAAAGAAAATAGAGAAGATCAATAAAACTAGGAGTTGGATTTTTGAAATCCAAAATGGCAAAACTTTAGTTAGACTAACCAAGTAAAAAAAAGACAGGCCTCAATAAAATAAAATTATGAATGAAAGAAGAGACACTAAATTTGATACTGTAGAAATACAAAGGATCATAAGTAGCTACTATGAAGAATTATATGCTGACAAAGTGTGTGACCTAGAAGAAATGTGTACGTTCCAAGAAACACACAATCTACCAAGACTGAATCATGAAGAAATGGAAAACTCGAACTGACTAATCATAACTATAGGGACTAAATTTGTTTTTAAAACCTCCTAAGAAAAGCCCAGGACCAGATGGTTTCATAAGTGAATTCTATGAAATATTTAAAGAAGAATACTAATCCTTCTCCAACTCTTCCAAAAAATTAAAAAGGAGGGAATACTTCCAAACTCGTTTTCCAAGGCCAGCATTACCCCAGTACTAAAGACAGATAAGGACACCAGAAGAAAAGAAAATTGCAGGCCAATATCCCCGGTGAATACAGATGAAAAACATTCTGAAGAAAATGCTAGCACAACAAATTCAACAGCATATTAAAAGGATCAAACACCATGGTCAAGTGGGATTTATACCTTAGATGCAAGAATGATTCAACATACAGGTATCAATAAATGCAATACACCCCATTAATAAAATTAAGAGTAAAATTCATATAGTCTGCTGAAGAGATGCAGAAAAAAAAATTTGACAAAATTCAACACCCTTTCATGATAAACACTCAAAAAATTGGGTATAGAAAGAACATGTCTCAACATAATAAAAGCTATATAGCACAAACTTTAGCTAACATTATACCCAATAGTGAAAAGCTGAAATCTTTTCCTCTAAGATCAGGAATAAACGGAGGTATCCAATATCACCACTCCTATTCAGCACAGTACTGGAAGTTCCAGCCAAAGCAATTAGGCAAGAAAAAGAAATAAAAGGCACTCAAATCAGAAAGGAAGAAGTAAAATTGTCGCTGTTTTCACATGACATGATCTTATATACAGAAAATCCTAAAGAACCACAAAAAAAAAAAAATCCATTAGAACTGATACACAAATTCAGTAAAGTTGCAGGATACAAAATCAAACTACTAAAATCATTTTCATTTCTATGCATTTATAACAAAATATATGAAAAAGAAAAATTTTAAATCCTACTTATAATAGTATCAAAAACATTATATTACTTGGGAATAAATTTAACTTTTAGACTTTATATGATGAAATTATGGCTGAAAACTTCCCTAACCTAAAGAAGGAAACAGATATCCAGGTAAAGGAATCACAGAGAATCCCAAACAAGATGATCCCAAAGAGACCCACATTAAGAATTATCATAATTCAAATAGCAAGAGTTAAAGATAAAGAGAAAATTGTAAAGGCAGCAAGAGACAAAGTCACATACAAGGGAAGCCAAATAAGGCTTAGCTTATTTTTCTAAAGAAACTTTCCACCACAGACGAGAGTGGTATGATGTATTTAACGAGCTGAAAGAAAAAAAAAAAAACTACAACCTAGAATATTCTACCCTGCAAGGTTATCATTCTGAATTGAAAAAGAGATAAGGCTTTTCCAAGACAAGCAAAAATGGAGAGTTCATCACTACTAAACCAACCTTACAAGAAATGTTAAAGGATCTTCTTTAAATGAAAAATAAAAGGCTACAACAAGAAATAAGAAAATATAGGAAGTGAAAAATCTCCCTGGTAAAGGCAAATATATAGTTAAGGCAGTGTATCAACCACTTAAATAATCTAGTATCAAGGTTAAAAGACAAAAATTGTAAAAATCAACTATAGCTACAATAAACATATAAGGGATAGTCATGAAGATGTAAAATATGACATCAAAAACACAAAGTGTATGTGGGGTGAGGGTAAAAATTGTAGATCTTTTAAAATTGTATTTAAATTTTGAATGACTATCAGTTTAAAACAAGTAGGTGTAGCTATACGTCGACATATATGAACCCCATGGTAACCCAAATCAAAAACTACAATAGATATACAAAAATTAGAGAGAAAGGAGCCCATACATAACACTAAAGAAAATCATCAAACTGCAAGGGAAGAAACTAAGAGAGAAAGAAAAGAGAGAAGAATTACAGAAACAACCAGAAAGCAAGAAATAAAATATCAGTAAGTACATAGCTATCAATAACCCCTTTAAATGTCAAAGGACTAAATGCTGCAATCAAAAGGCTGACTGGATAAAAAAAAAAAACAAGACGCATCTATAAGCTACCTATAAGAGACTCAATTCAGAGCTAAAGACATATGCAACAATCTCATCTACAATCACATCAAAAAGAATAAAATACCTAAGAATAAATTTAACCAAGGAAGTGAAAAACCCATACTCTGAAAACTATAAGACATTGATGAATACATACAAATAAATGGACAGATATACCATGTTCATGGATTGGAAGAATTAATGTTAAAATAACTGTACTACCCAAAGCAATCTACAGATTGAATGCAATCCCTAGCAAAATACTCATGACATTTTTCTCAGAACTAGAACAAAGAATTCTAAAATGTGTATGGAACCACAAAAGACCCCTAACAGGCAAAGCAATCTTGAGGAAAAAAAGAACTAGAGTTATCACACTCCCTGACTTCTATTTTACAAAGCTACAGCAATCAAAACAGTATGCTACTGACACAAAAACAGGTATATATCAATGGAACAGAATAGAGAGCTCAGAAATAAATCATACACATATGGTCAATTAATCTATGACAAAGGAGGCAAGAAGGTATACAATGGTGAAACAACAGTCTCTTTAATAAGCCATGTTGGGAAAACTGGACACCTCCACCTAAAAGAATGAAATTTTTGTATATGATGTGTGTATATCACATCATATACAAGAATAAACTCAAAATGGATTAAAGACCTAAATGCAAGACCAGAAACCATAAAACTCCTACAAGAAAACATATGCAGTACACTCTTTGACTTTGAATTTAGCAATATTTTTAATGGATCTGTCTCCTCAGGCAAGGGTATAAAAAGCAAAAATAAAGAAATGGGACTCATTCAAACAAAATCTTCTACACAATGAAGGAAACCATCAAGAAAACAAAAAGGTAACCAACTGAATGGGAGAAGATATTTGCAAATATGTTTGTTAAGGGGCTAATATCCAAAATATAAAATGAACTCAGATGACTCAATATTAAAAAAACAAGCAAGCAAACAAAACAAAAACTTGATTTTATTTTTTTCCCTTTTTTTAAATTTAATTTTTATTTTAAAATTAAAAAAAAATTTTATTGGGGTATAGCTGTTTTACAATGTTGTGTTAGTTTCTACTGTACAGAGAAGTGGAGTTCCCTGTGCTATACAGCAGGTTCTCATTAGTTATCTATTTTATACATATTAGTGTACATATGTCAATCCCAATCTCCCAATTCATCCCACCCCCCCTTTTCACCCCTTGGTGTCCATACATTTCTTCTCTACTTCTGTGTCTCAATTTCTGCCTTGCAAATAGGTTCATCTGTACCATTTTTCTAGATTCCACATATATGCCTTAATATATGATATTTGTTTTTCTCTTTCTGACTTACTTCACTCTGTATGACAGTCTCTACTGGTCAGAATGGCCATCATCAAAAAATCTACAAATAATAAATGCTGGAGAGAGTGTGAAGAAAAGGGAATCCTCTTGCACTGTTGGTGGGAATGTAAATTGATACAGCCACTGTGGAGAACAGTGTAGAGGTTCCTTAAAAATCTAAAACTGGAATTACCATATGACCCAGAGATCCCACTACTGGGTATATACCCAGAAAAACCATAACTCAAAAAGACACATGCACCCCAATGTTCACTGTGGCACCATTTACAATAGCCAGGTCATGGGAGCAACCTAAATGCCCACTGACAGACGAATTGACAAAGAAGATGTGGTACATATATACAATGGAATATTAATGAGCCATAAAAAGGAACGAAATGGGGTCATTTGTAGAGACGTGGATGGACAACTTGATTTTGAAATGGACAGAGAGCCTGAATAGGCATCTTTCAAAAGACACACAGATGGCCAACAGGCACATGAAAAGATGTTCAACATCACTAATCAGGGAAATGAAAATCAAAATCACAATGAGATATCACCTCACACCTGTCAGAATGGCTATAGTCAAAAAGGCAACAAATAGCAAGTGTTTACAAGGATGTGGAGAAAAGGGAACCCTGGCACACTATTGGAGGGAATGTAAATTGTTACAGTCACTATGGGAAACTATATGGAGGTTTCTCAATTAAAAATAGAACTACTTTGATCCAGGATATATATCTGAAGGATATAATACCAGTGTCTTGAAGAGGCAGGTGTACCCCCATGTTCATCGCAGTATTACTCACAATAGCCTAGATATGGAAATGACCTAAGTGTCGAGCAACAGATTAATGTATTAAAAGAAATGTAGTGTGGAATAATATTCAGCCATAAAAAATAAGGAAATCTTGCCATTTGCGACAACATGTAGGAACCTGGAGGACATTATGCTAATTGAAATAAGTCAGACAAGAGAAAGAGAAATACTGTATAATCTCACATGTGAAATGTAAAAAAGCCAAACTCCTCAAAGCAGAGAGCAGATTGGTGGTTGCCAGTGGGTGCTAAGTGAGGAAAATGGGAAGATGTAGGTTAAGGGTACAAATTTTCAGCTATAAAATGAAAAAAATCTGGGGATCTAATGTACTGCATGGTGACCGTAGTTAACAATAATGTTATTATATACTTAAAAGTTGCTAAGATAGTAAATCTTAAATGTTCTCAGTATGTGAAGTGGTGGATGTGTTAACTAACCTTATTGTGGTCATCATTTCACAATACATACTTAGAGCAAATCATTACATTGTACATCTTAAACTAAAGAATTATATGTTGACCATATCAATAAACCTGGGGAAAACTTTTTTTTTTTTTTTTTTTTGGGAAAACTTTTTTTAAAGATTAAATCATGCTCTTCCTCCCGTCTTAAGAATATGTGCATTTACCTTTGTTCAGAGTTTGTTTCTTTCTCCTTAGGGTTCCAATGGATTACGCTGGGTGTTGGGCAATTTTCAGGAGCTCGTTAAATGCTTTCATTAAAAGGAACTGAATGGTTGTAACAGTAACTGAATGAATTGTGAAGGTAGAGAGGATTTTTACCAGAAGACAGTAAAGAGAAGTTAGCCAACAAAAAGAACTAATCTAACTTCCTGTCCCTATGTTAAGTATGGTCTTATAAAATAAGAATTTAAAAAGGTTGCCCAAGATGTATGTTGATCACAGAGAAATCCCAGTGGGTACAGGAAAGATTTGTAATGTGGTATAGGAATGGGAAGTCAAATCAGGAGAGAGAAGCATCACACATTATGTACAGGAGAGTCCTAGAAATGACAGATTACAGAGTGGACTGAAGTGTGACAGGGGCTCCAATGCTGCTTGCATATAATAAGATGGGAAGGACTGCATAGAGTAGTGACATGTTTTCCATCTCCTTGGAACAAGTATTTCAAGAAATTTAATGATGGGACTCCCCTGGTGGCGCAGTGGTTAGGAATGCGCCTGCCAATGCAGGGGACACGGGTTCGAGCCCTGGTCCAGCAAGATCCCACATGCTGTGGAGCAACTAAGCCCATGCGCTACAACTACTGAGCCTGTGCTCTACAGCCTGCAAGCCACAACTACTGAAGCCCACGCACCTAGAGCCTGTACTCTGCAACGAGAACCCACCGCAACGAGAAGCCCACACACCGCACAAAGAGTAGCCACCACTCGACACAACTAGAGAAACCCCGCATGCAGCAACAAAGACCCAATGCAGCCAAAATTAGACAAATAAATTTAAAACAAAAAGAATTCGCCTGCCAATGCAGGGGACACAGGTTCGAGCCCTGGTCCAGGGAGATCCCACATGCCGCAGAGCAACTAAGCCTGTGCACCACAACTACTGAGCCCGTGTGCCACAACTACTGAAGCACGTGCGCCTAGAGCCCATTCTACACAAGTGAAGCCGCTGCAATGAGAAGCCCGCGCACCACAATGAAGAGTAGCCCCTGCTCACCACAACTAGAGAAAGCCCGCATGCAGCAACGCAAGACCCAACACAGCCAAAAATAATAAATAAATAAATTTTTTAAGAAAAAGAAATTTAATGCTAACATATAAAATACAGATTGCCTCCTACCTTGCAATCTCGTGTGCAGCATTCCCCCGAACCACATATTTTATTTTTTTTCTTTGTACATGTTCTAGGATCACAGCAGTTTGGATGTGTACAATTCTGGAAACAAATGCTTTGTTACTCAGTCATGCATGATTAGGTACAATCAAATAAAACTGCAATACAGAATTTATTTACGAAGTATAAGCATTTCTTAAAAACCAGTTTCAGTAATCCCACTCTTTACATGAGACTTATTGAAATCAACATCTCAGCCAGTAGGTTGTAAAAGAAATGTGTCATTTCACTACATTCCATATAATCTGAACAATATTAACATAACTACTGTGGAGCCAAAAACTTAGAGGAAATAGTTATTAGATTTCTTGTTAGCTACCATTCTCTTCTAAATTTTTCCTATATTCTTGCTTTCATAATAAATCTATTTACACACTGCCAGCATGCAGACTCTCAGCTTCTGTCTGAAATGGCAAACCCCCAAACTTCTGCCCCCAGAAAAGTGGTCCCAGAAGCCAGTCTGGTCTGTCCAGATTTCACGGGGATGCTGGCCCCATATGTACTTGTATTTTACAAGATTCAGTGCCTTCAATCAACCTTTCCAGTCTTCAGTAGCGAGTTTGTTTTAAACTCTGTAATTTACCAATATTAGAAGTTTGAGTTTCCTGGTGTTGTGCTTTTTCTTACTGGTATTTTTTTGTTTGTTTTTGTTTTTATTTTTGTTTTTGCGGTACGCGGGCCTCTCACCGTTGTGGTCTCTTCCGTTGCGGAGCACAGGCTCCGGACGCACAGGCCCAGCGACCATGGCTCACGGGCCCAGCCGCTCCGCGGCATGCGGGATCCTCCCGGACCGGGGCACGAACCCGTGTCCCCTGCATCGGCAGGCGGCCTCTCAACCACTGCGCCACCAGGGAAGCCCCTTACTGGTATTTTTAATTGGTATTTTCAATGAACAGCTTCACCACAGGCAGCAATATTATACTTTAAAAAGGCTGCTTATTTCATCGATTGACTCGTGTATTCATGTACTCAAAGTTTAAATATTCCTTTGTTAGCTTTTTTTCTTACTGTATCTCTTAATCAAATGTTTGGTTATTCTAGTTTGGTTTTTTTTTCTTTTTCAATACAACTCCATTTGTAAGGGCAGACTTTCTTAAGAATAGAATGTTCTGGCTATTTCAAAATGGTTCCTTTTCCCCTCCCTCTGCCAGAAGCATTAGACTTCTCTCCAGTATTCACTGTGACAAACAGTTCAAGTTTCTGCAGGTACAACTCATAAAAGTGTGGGGACCTTCCTATGATTGGGTTCCCCTGGAGTTTTAAGCTATCAGAGTTCTACACACTGAGACTCCAGACATTTGTCAATTCCAGTTCAGGTTTTCCTACCCAGATACTGGTTCCCAAAAGGTTTTAGCTTGTGGGTTGCCATTCTATTAAGTTGTGATTCTCTGCATTCACCTGTTGGTTTTTCCAATTTGTGGGGCAGTGGTTTGCTCTGTGACCTCACATCTCTGATGGATGCAAGAAGAGCTATTTCTTTTCCAAGTTGGTTAGCTTTTTACTTGTAAGGACTAAGTGGTGACTTCTAAACTTCTCACATGTCAGACCAGAAACCATAATTCTTGTCTTTCAATGTATTTGAATAAAAGTCCTTTGAATTGGCTTTTGAATCTCCCATTTCAGAGTCTATCATTTTATTTTTCTTAACAGAGCCTAAAAGAAAACGTTTCTAAATTTGATTAAGTACAACTTTACACATTTTTCTTTAAAACCTCATTCTTATTTGCCTTATCTAAGAAAGTTCTGCCTATCACAAAGTCAAAAAGACTGTCTCCTGTGTTTTACCCTAAGAGCTTTAGGATTTTCACTTTTATATTTAGGTCTTTGATCCATTTCAAGTTAGTTTTTGTGTATGGTGAGATGTCAAAGTTTTCTTTTTATGTACGTGGATATCTAGCTCATACAATACCTTTGCTGGAAAGGTTTTCTTCACCCATTTAACTGCCTTAACACCTCTGATTGGCAGAGAATCAACTGATCTTATAAATATTTTATATTTGGATTCTCTATACTGTTTCATTAAGGGATATATTTATGCTTTGGCCAATACCACATTATATTGATTATTTATGCTTTATAGAAAATTTTGAAATTTACAGAAAATTAGTGTATGTGCTCCACCTTTGTTCTTTTTAATTGCTTTGTCTATTCTAGGTCCTTTGCATTTCCATATATATTATAGTATCAGCTTGTCAATTTCCACAGAACGATGGTGGGGTTGGGATTGGGATTGTGTGGAGTGTTGATGTAGAGCTGACATCTTGGCAATATTGTGTCTTCCAATCCATGAAAGTGGGATATGTCTCCCTCTCGATCTTCTTTCATTTCTCTGAGCAATGTGAGTTTTCATTTTCATTGTACGTCTTGCACGTATTCTGTTAAATTTATCTCTATTTCATGTTTTTGAAACAATGTATATGGAATTGTACATTTTAGTTCATTTTACATTTGTTCATTGTTTATACATAGAACTCCATGGAATTTGGGTTCACATGCATTCATTAATTAACTTTAGCAGACTTTGGGGGTAGATTGTTTAGGATTCTCCAATCACGTGGCCAAGTTGAATTTGATTAAAGACAGTTTTAATCTTCCTTTCCATTCACTGTGTGTTTCTTTTTTGTGCCTTATTGCAGTTTCATTGTGTTTCATTGTGTTTCTTTATCTTCCCTTACTGCAATGGCAGGAGCATCCACTGCAGCGTTGAAGGGAAACATAACCTGTCCATACAAAACTTTTTTCCATATAATAGCAAACGATGCATTTTGCTATACAGTCTATAGTCTTTAGATGTTCTTGTCTTTTTGTTACTGCTTGTTGTTAAAAGCATCTTTCTTCAACTCCTTATACACTCTTTGTGGTCACTAATTATAAGATTAGAGCTGATGCATACACTCAAGAATTTAGGAAGGCAATATTTGAAGACAAATATTAACTAAAGGATGTTTGCTCCCCACTTCAAAAAATGGCAAAATTAGGAAACTTAAAGGCTTCCATCTTCCCCAAAGAAGGTGTTTTTCAAAATTTTTCTACTAAAAGACAAGGTCTTCTTTTCCACCTCGTACTCACATATACGGGAAATGAAAAATATTTTTGAAAAAATTTCCACTAACCTGTAAAGTGCCGCAATCACATTCTTCACCCGATTCCAACTTTCCATTGCCACACACCTTCCACTGTTTGTAAACTGGCCCAACGGGAAGGATTTTACGAAGACATTCAAGGCCAGAATGTGCGGCAAAATATTTAAAGTCATCCAAGCTACAAGTGCTAAAATCCTTTATGCCCCCAGATAGCCTAAAGTAGATTAGAAAAAGGGCATGACCAGAATTGTTGCTGTATAACTCTACATTTCTCCTAATGTATGATGTTTCGAAGAGAGATTTAAAGAGCATTATTCTCACAGATAACAATAAGCACACTTTTAAAAATATAAAAGTATTTAAAAATACTAACATTTTTAACACACTTTTTCAATTTCACCAAGAAAATTCTTGTAATGAAAAAAAATTCCAAAATCTTTTGCCATTCATCCTGTTTTAAAGAAGACCAATTATTTACCTATCCTAAAATCTTTATTAATTGTTTAAACATAGGAACTGTGTTACTCTTTATTTACCTTCTTACTGCCAAACAACTGAATTAAAAATTTTTGGCCTCAGTATTTAATATACTTTTTATTTATTTAATATCATTTTTGTATTTTTTCTGTAAATATCAATATGAACATGTCTGTATTATCTCTAAAAGTATATTTTAGATCTTTTGCTCTCTGTAATCAGGCATTTTTCAAACAAGAATCTGTTTTTTGATTTATACCATGGGAGGGACAAGAGGAATACCTGTCCTGATGGAGTGAGAAAGTTGTTAGTAGTCTGCTAATATATCAGCATCCAACTAAAACCCTAGAAAGAATACAATTTAAGAGTAAAGACTACGCCCTAGACCAGTAGCTGACAAACTTATCTGTGAAGGGCCACACAGTACATATTATAGGCTTATATGCCATATGCTCTGTTGCAGCTACTCAACTCTGCCACTGTAGTGCAAAAGCAGCCATGAAGAACACGTAAAACAGTAAGCCTATAAAATGAATTTACAAAACAGGTAGGCAGCCAAATTTAGCCTATAGATCATTGTTGGCTGACCTCTGCCCTATACTAAAATCTACTCTGTATCAGTCCTAACAGTTAGAGTCTAAACTCAAGCCCTGACAACATCCCCAGAGGAAACCAAGTTTGGAAGTTCAGGCCTGCCATTTTAGAGGGGTTTGGAAATGCCTTGAGTTTTCTATAGACTCATGTTAACAAAGTATAAAACCGAGCACATAAAATTTAAAATGATTACCTAATAATTGAAGTGCCTCGTAGAAAAAGAATCAATGCTTTTCAGAGGAAGGTAATGAGAATCTAGGCTTTCTATTGTACTATCAAACAATATCCAATATGCTACTACTACTAATAATCATACAAAGAATAAGAAAATGTAAACCATAGTCAATAAAAAAGCAGTCAATGGTAAGCAACACTGAGATGGCCCAGGTGTTAGATTTGGCACACAAATACTTGAAAGGAACCATTATAAATATATTCAATTAATTAAAGAAAAATTTTAAATAATTCAGAGAAATTACAGCCTTACAGAGTGCACACTCAAAAGAGAGTGCATATCATCCAATTTACCTAATGTTCTAGGGCCAGTAAAACTAATTGTAGTGATAGAAATCAGATCAGCTGTTGACTGGCATAGGGTGGAAGGTAAAAAGGACAGCCAAGGATCACAAAAGAACTTTCTGTGGAAATGGAAATGTTGCATAGCCTGATTGACACTGGTTCAGTAATTTGTATATATTTATCAAGAATCATAAACTTGTACACTTAAAGTTTAAAGTGTACAAATTTTATTGTGGACAAATCGTACCTCAAAAGCTGATTTTTTATAGTATATACAAATACAACACTCAAAAAGATGATGAAAGAATATTCCTTTGAGAAACAATTTCACACAGAGAAGAAGTAATTTACTTATTATCTACTTTGTGCCTTCACAGATATTTGGGATAACATAGATTCAGTCATCACAGGACAAAATGAAATAATAAGAATACTGAGCTAAAAGGTCATTATTGGAAACATTTACCGAGCACTCTTCTAGGCAACTGGTGTGTAGTGAAACGTAGACCAAGTGCCTGCTAGGGGCAAAAAGTATGAACATCAGGAAACAGGTATATGAAATAAGTCAGATAGTTATTGGAATGATGAAGAAAAATAAAACAACACAATTTACAGGGAATAAAAGACACTGTTTTAGAAGAGAAGACATTTATTTAAAAAAAAAAAACTATAGCTAAGATTGGGAACAAGGCAAGGGTACCCACTCTCACCAGGTCGATTCACATTGGGCTGAATTTATTTCAAGTGCAATTAAGCAAGAAAAAGGAATTACGCACAAGTAGATGGAGAGGAAAACATAAAACTGTTCTTATTCATGGACAACAAGATATTGTTTATAGAAAATCTTAAGTAATCAACAAATAAAATCTGGAATTTCTGTTGAGTTTAGGAAGTTTGTGGCACACAAAGTCAATATACAAAAATTATATTTCTATGTACTAGCAATGAGCACTCTGAAAATGAAATTAAGAAAGCAGTTCTTTTCAAAATAGCAAAAAAAGAATAAAATGTTTAAGAATAAATATAACAAAACAAGTACAAGACCTCTAAACTGTAAAATACCATACATTGCTGGGGAAAATTAAAGACCTAAATAAATGAAGACATATACCAGATTCAAGAATTAAAAGACTCAGTATTGTTAAGATGGTTACTCTCCCAAAATTGACTATTTATAACACCCAAGATATGGAAGCAACCCAAATGCCCATCCACAGATGAATGGATAAAAAAGATATGGTATGGAATATTACTCAGCCATAAAAATGAATGAAATCTTCCATTTGCAGCAACAAGGATGGATCTAGAGACTATCATTCTAAGTGAAGTAAGTCAAACAGAGAAAGACAAATACTGTATGGTATCACTTACATGTGGTAACTAAAAAATAATACAAAAGAACACATATGCAAAACAGGAGTAGACTCACAGATATAGAAAACAAACAAGGGGTTACCAAAGGGGAGAGGGAGGAGGGGAGGAGCAAGTTAAGAGTAGGGCATTAAGAGATATAAACTAGTATGTATAAAACAGATAAGCAACAAGGATACAGTATATATATAGCACACAGAATTATAGCCATTATCTTGTAATAACTTATAATGGAATATAATCTGTAAATATACTGAATCACTATGCTGTATACCTGGAACTACCATAATGTTGTAAATAAACTATACTTCAATTTTTAAAACTCTCAACAGTTTTCATAAAAATTGGAAATTTGATAATAAAATATATATGAAACTACAAAGGACCTAGAATAACCAAAACAATTTGGGAAAAGATGAAAAAACTTGGGGATTTGTACTACCTGATTTCAAAATTGTTTTTAAAGTATTATCAATGATACTAAAATTTTAAAAAAGCCTTTTTCTTCAGTAGTCTCTCTCTCAGTGGAGCATAGTTTTACTTACTTGTGACTTGATGTCTTTCTAAATTAAAAAAAGATACATTTTTAACTTGAATTGTACTGTTCATCCTTATATTGTATAATGCCAGTATCAAGGCATTTAACTTTAAATAGAATCACTAAAATCACACAATTCATATGGCTTGTCCCCAGAGGGTACCTTCAATCTAGCCAGCAGAGAAAAATACAAGCCAGACTCTGGAAGGTAGGAAGGAGGAAGAGAATGTCCCCAAGCATGGAGAGGCCTGAGGGAGCGCTGGGTCTATTTTGGTGTGTGTTCCACCTGCACTTGAAAAGAATGCGCATCCTAGTGTAGGATATAGTGTTCTATAATTGTCAATTAATTCAGTTTGGTTATAGAAATATAAAGTCCCTAACCAAAAAAAAAATTTAAAGTATAGTTTAATAAAGAAAATGATCTTACACAGCTTTTGGTGACATTGTGCAAACATCTCCTGAACAGTGGCAGATCTCAGTATTATCATAACTCATTCCCATGTTAAGGCCAAGCAACTGCACAATACTGAGAGCATATGACTCCAAGGATAAACCCTCTGAATACTAAATATAAGGAAAATAAAAGAAAAATAGTTAGCTAAGAATCTTATTCAGTTATAAAAAGTTACTTACTATAATCAAAAATTCATATATAAAACTCATTTTTTTTAAACATCTTTATTGGGGTATAATTGCTTTACAATGGTGTGTTAGTTTCTACTTTATAACAAAGTGAATCAGTTATACATATACATATGTTCCCATATCTCTTCCCTCTTGCGTCTCCCTCCCTCCCACCCTCCCTATCCCACCCCTCTAGGTGGTCACAAAGCACCGAGCTGATCTCCCTGTGCTATGCGGCTGCTTCCCACAGGAATAAAGACACAGACCTACTAGAGAATGGACTTGTGGATATGGGGAGGGGGAAGGGTAAGCTGTGACAAAGTGAGAGAGTGGCATGGACATATATACACTACCAAGCATAAAACTCATTTTTAAAATTCATTAATGCATCCAAGATACTTAACGTAGACACAATTGTACTAGTTATGTAAGTATTATTAAACACGGATGGATGAGTAACACTACAGTTTAATTTCAAGATACTATTACATAATGACAATACCAGCTATCTTAGCAAATCTAATAGAGTTTAAACACCACACTATATCGCTTCTTTGAATTATTTTAAACAAGATGCTTTTAATCTTTTTTTTTTAATAATCAATCCTACATTCTCTTTGTAGTATACAGTCTCTAAAATGGGTCCCAATGATCCCTGCCTCCTGGTATTTATGATCCTGTGTATCCCCACTCCATTGAGTGTAGGCTGGACTTACTGACTTGCTTCTAGTTAACTGAATATAGCAGAAGTGATGGGTCATCATTTCCAAGATAAGTTATTTAAAGACTGACTTCTTGGAATCTATGTCTCTCTCTCTCTCTCATTCGCTCTGGGGGAAGGTAGCTACTTTGTTATGAAGTAGGCCTGTGGAGAGGTCCTCGTGAGTGAGCTTGGAAACTTTTTCTGAGGTCTTCCAATAGTCACATGACTGAGCTTGGAAGCAAATCCCCTCTGTGTTGAACCTTGAGATAATTACAGCCCTAGCTGACATCTTGTTTTCACCCACTAAGCTGCTCTTAGATTCCTGACCCACAGAACTGTGTTGTTTTCACGTGCTAAGGTTTGGTACAATCAGTTACATAGCAATAGATAACTAATACACCCTCAATAGGTATTGTTGTTTTCCTTTGAAACATTTCTATTATCTGCACACAAGTTTATAGCAGCTTTATTCATAACTGCCAAAACTTGCAAGCATCCATGATGTCCTTCAGCAAGTGAACAGATAAACTCTGGCATGTTTCAGGCAATAGAATATTATTCAGCACTAAAAAGAAATGAGCTACAAGGTCATGAAAAGACACAGAGGAAATTTAAATGCATGTTACTAAGTGAGAGAAGCCAACCTGCAGAGACTATATACTATATGACTCCAACTATATGACATTCTGGAAGAAAAGTTATGGAGACAAAAGAGCCACGGCTGCAGGTGGGGAGGGGAGAAATTAATTGGCAGAGAGCACAGAGGATTTTTAAGGCAGTGAAAATACTGTGTATGATACCATAATGATGGACACATATCATTATTTGACCAAATTCGTAGAAAGTACAACACCAAGATTGAACCCTAAGGCAAATTATGAACTTTGGGTGATTTTTAATGGGTCAATGTACGTTTATCAATTGCAATAAGTATAACCCTCTGGTGAGTGATGGTGATAACGAAGAAGGTTATGCAAGTGTAGGGGCAAGGGATACATTGATAATCTATGCACCTTCTTCTCAATGGTGCTGTGAACCTAAAACTGCTCTAAAAATAGTATTTTTTAAAAAGTTGTTGGTACTTGATGGACCAAGAGCAAGATGGCATTGTGAGGGAGTGGCAAGTAAAGCACAGTTCAGAGGAGAAGATTAACTGACCCATGAAGATGTTTCTAAGTTTCCATTCCACATATTGCCCTGGGTCGCTTGTCCTTCAACCACAGCCACTGAGAGGTAGAAAACAACAATCAGCTGACGCATCAGACACTTCAGTCCACCTTCAGAGGGTAGAGAGTAATTTTGTTTACTGGAAGACTGCTTGAACTCAAGCAATCCCTCCTTCCTGCACCCCAGCTTTTGATCAAAAGCAGTTCTTAGGACCAAACAGAAGCCCTTGCCAGGACACACTTTATTCCCTTCATAGTTACAGACAATATTAATAGTAACCAAGGAACACATTTAGTTTCTCAGAAGACACAATGCCACTCTATTGGAAAAGGCATTCAATATAACTTTCATTGTCCCCAACAGGTCCCAGATAGCTGGTTCAATTGAGAGACATAACGGTTTCCTTAAATAATTCCTTTTCATATCCAACAAATGGACCCCTAAATGGGCCAAGCTATTGATGTCTCTTAATTCAAGGACCCTTGTCTGACACACACTTCACACAAACTTTAAAACATTTTTCCCTTTTCCTTCCCTATATTTAAAGGGGCTTATGTCTGGCCTCCATGTATATAAAGATTCACTGTATATGAGTCCCTTTAATTATGTCTCCCCTACTGTTGTAAATATTTTATCTTGCCCCATCCCATAAGGGTTGGAGACCAGATCCAGGTACATACCATCCTGAGGTCTATTAACCATAGATTTCCTCCTGGTCCAGGCAGCTGCTAATTTGACATGAGACCCATTTGAGCCTAAACTTCCACCACCACAAAAACAAACAAATGAAAAACAAAAACAAAAGCCTCTCAAGTGCAGCTGTACAACATTCTGTTGACTGTTCATCTCATTACCATTGGTCTGAGTGTTTTTATTGGTTTGCAACCTGGAGGCCCAAATTCTCCAAGTAAGCCATTATTTCAGCCAGACGTGGCAAATGCTGAGGCCCACATGCCACTGAGTTTGGATAATACAAACCTTACAACCAAAAGACTTCACCAGCTTGCCTGTCAACAACCAAACCAACAACTGAGGCAAAAGGCCCATACTGACTGGCTAAATTAGGGTTCCTGCCTCCAGCATAATTATGGAGCCCTAAACACAGGCATAAATATTTTAAATGGCAAACAACCTGACCTCCTATTAACCACATACACCAAAATCAGGTCATAAAATCTAAAACCTATTTATAACAGAACTCTTCTCACCACCTAATAGGGCAAGACCCTAGACTGTTGGACACTTTTAGATCCAGCCACAGCTAACTTGGGCTGTGCCAGTCAGGCTCTGCACAGATGTCAATATCACTTCTGCTCGCTGTGCACCCACAAGCCCCTTGAGTTAACAGATATTTATAAATCGAAGTCACAGGCCCATCATTGCCTTCAGATTACACAAGTACTTCAGCACCATTTTAATACCACAGAGCCACAAAAATAAAACCTGCATTCATTCAAGTGGGTATCAGCTGAAAAAGGATATCCTAGCACTACACCCCAAACAACATTGCCCTGGCCCAGGAACTCACTGCTAGAGACGTTATTACCTCAGATGACATCACTCCAGCTTAAGACCTGCCTGTTGGAGATGACTCTGCATCCTGCACGGAGACAACTTCCCCTCAGACACTAAAACTTCCACCCCAGGAAGGCTCATGGACTGCCTCTCCCAAGGCACAAATTGCACACAAGAAATGTACTGGTTTTCTTACTTCGATATTAGGGACTCTATTAGTGTTTCCTGAGCAGCTGTCTGTGTAGCCCATGACAAGGGTATACGTATTTGTCCTCTGTCAAACCATATATCCCTATACTCCATGTCTATCTGTGCCATTCTAAACACTGGTGGAGACTATTGCTTTCCCTAGGAGTCACCTGCCTTGTATCATGAACCCCTGGACCCTAGGGAGAGGACCACTCACTCCCCAGTCCCTTCTCCTACTACTCCCACCCTGCATCTCTGACCATGACTACAACCATCTCTTCCCTTTGGGTACATATAAATACCATCAATCTTTATATATACTTTACCAAACTAATCAGCTTGATACTCTCCAACAACATAAACTGCCTGACTTGCCACTTTTACCCAAAAATACACCAGGATATTATTGTCAAGAAACACACATACAGAATTTTTAACACAATTTACAACTGCACAAAGATGCTCTTAGAGACTCCAGAAATTTCAGATCTATTTCCTTGGCTAATGTTATACAAATGGGAAATTTAGTTATGAGCTGGTCTACAAGAATTCCTTATACGTCTACTTCTGTTTCTCCTTTTTACTCTCATAATAAAATGTTCTCTATGCTGTTTAGCCAAACTTATGCTCTACTCCCTAAAAGTGTCTTACTATGCCAAGGGTTTGATCATATTTCAAACCACAACAGGACTAACTTTATTAACATCACATTTTCTGTATTCCGAAGCTTTCATATCTAGGGCCTTACCAACCTAGAGGACTGCCCTTCTTAGGGTTATCCAATTACTTCAGATAGTAGACAACTCACCTTTCATATGCAAACCAATCAATCCAGAGCCCATATACCCTACCACCTGATAGTCTGATAAAGTCTGCTTTATCAGACTCACATACACCAGGCCACTATCCACCTGCCAAAATCACACCAGGGCTAGGTACCAGACAACTAAGGACAGCCTCTATGCATCATGGACTGCTGAAACTAGCCAACCCTAGACCTGCTTACCCTGTCTCTCCTGTTTCTTCCCAAAGAAACCACAATAGAGGCTCTTGCCCACATTTGCCCTCTATCTCCTATGCTTCCTGACCAAACCTGGTGCTTCCTTATGTGGCCTCCGCATGGCATGGCATATTTCTTATTTCTAGGGAACTGTAAGTATGATAAATTTCTTCCTGAATGACAGTCATTTTCATGTCTGCATGTATTTCCATACCTGATGAAAACATATCCCAGGTAACCTTAAAAAAAATCTTTCAATCTAGATTAATTTCTCCTACTTTAGTTAAGTTAGTTTACTCTAGTCAGTTCAAACTAGATTACAAAAAAATTAGTTGTAAATGTATACTGTAAACTCTAGGGTAACTGCTTAAAGATTTTTAATGTAATTGATGTTCTAGAAAGGAGAGAAAATGGAATAATATAAAACCACAGAAGGCAATTAAAACCACAGAAGGCAGAAAAAACAAAAAGGAGTGTGGAAGATTTCAAGAAGAAACAAGAAACAAGGATAATGAATAGAAAACAGACAAAATTCAACATCCATTTATGATTTTTAAAAACTCTCAGGGGTGGAGGAAACATACATCAACATAATAAAGGCCATATACGACAAGCCCACAGCTAACATCACACTCAATGGTAAAAAGCAGAAAAGCTATTCCTCCAAGGTCAGGAATAAGACAAGAATCTGAACTATCACTACTTTTATACAACTCCTAGCCAGAGCAATTAGGCAAGAAAAAATAAATAAAAGAGATCCAAACTAGGAAAAAAGAAGTAAAACTGTCACCATTGGCAGATAACATGATATTATACAGAGAAAAATCTTAAAACTACACACACACATACACACACACAAAAACCTGTTATAACTAATATATGAATTCAGTAGAGTTTCTAGACCCACAATCAATACAAAGAAGTCTGTTGTGTTTCTGTACATTAATAATGCACTATCAGTAAGAGAAATTAAGGAAGCACTCCCATGTACAATTGTATTAAAAAGAACAAAATACCGAGGAATAAATTTAACCAAGGATATGAAAAAACTGTACACTGAAAACTAGAAGATGGTGATGAAAGAAATTGCGGAAGACACAAATAAGTGGAAAGATATTCCACACTCATGGACTGGAAGAATTAATATTGTTAAAATGTCCATTTTACCCATAGCCATCTACAGATTCAGTGCACTCCCTTTCAAAATTCCAATGGCAATTTTCACAAAAATAATACAAACATCCTAAAATTTGAATGGAAGCACAAAGGACCCCAAATAGCTGAAGCAATCTTGAGAAATAAGAGTAAAGCTGGAGGTATCATGCTCCCTGATTTCAAATTATACTACAAAGCTGTAGTAATCAAAATAGTATTAAATTCTATATTTATGGTGATAGACGTTAACTAGAATTTTTGCGGTGATCATTTTGCAATATATACAAATACCAAATCACTCTGTTTTACACCTGAAACTAATATAATGTATGTCAATTATACCTGAATTAAAAAAATTTTTTTAAACAATATGGTACTGGCACAAAGGCAGACACATAGATCAATGGAACAAAATATAGAACCCAGAAATAAACCCACACTTACACAGTCAACTGATCCATGCCAAAGGAGGCAGTAATATAAAATGGGAAAAAGACAGTCTCTTCAATAAATGGTGGTGGGAAAAACTGGACAGCCACATGCAAAAGAATGAAACTGGACCACTGTCTCACACCATACACAATAATTAACTCAAAATGTATTAGAGACTTGAATGCAAGACCTGAAACCATAAAACTCCTAGAAGAAAACATAGGCAATAAGCCTCTTGATATTAATTTTGGTGATGAATTTTTAGATCTGACTCCAAAGCAAAGTCAACAGAAGCAAAAATAAACAAGTGGGACTACAGCACACTAAAATCCTTCTGCACAGCAAAGGAAACGATCAACAAAATGAAAAGGCAGGCTACTAAGTGGGAGAAAATATTTACAAATCATATCTCTGAAAAGGGGTTAATATGTAAAATACAATACTCATACAACTCAATAGCAAAAAAAATAAATCAGATTAAAAAATGGGCAGATTATCTGAATAAACATTTTTCCAAAGCAAACATATAGATGGCCAACAGCTACATGGAAAGATGCTCAACATCTGGGTATATTCCCAAAGGAAATGAAATCAATATCTTGAAAAGATATCTGCACTCCCATGTTCACTGCAGCATTATTCAAAACAGCCAATATATGGAAACAACCTAAATGTTCAATCATGCATAAAGAGAAAAAAGACAAAAAAAAAAAAAAAAAAAAAGGAAATCCTGTCCTTTGAGACGGCATGGATGAACCTGGAAGACATCATCATTCTTAGTGAAATAAGCCAGATACAGAAAGATAAATATGTATGATCTCACTTATATGTTGAAACTAAAAAAGGCAAATTCATAGAACCAGAGAGTTAGAGTGGTCGTTGTCAGTGACCAGAGGATGGGTCAAAGGGTATAAACTTTCATCTTTATAAGATGAATAAGTTTGGGGATATAATATACAGCAATGTGCTTATAATTAATAATACTTATTGTATACTTGAAATCTGGTAAGTGAGTAAATCTGAAGTTTCTCACCAAAAAACAAACGAAAAAATGGTATCTATGTGAGTTGATGTGTGTGTTAACTTGATTGTGGTAATCATTTCAAAACGTATACAAAGATTAAATCTTCACATTTTACATCTTGATAAAAATCATGTCATACAACCTAAATATATATAATTTTTATTTTTCAGTAAAGCTTGAAAATAAGATGTACATAAAATAAATGGAAGACAAAGTAGATTAAAAATGAAAAATTTCACAAAAGCATTGGAATTTATAAACAAAATAAATTAAAAACTGTAGAACTGGAATAAAAGGAATATCTGAAATAGCAGAATAGAGTATTACTGAACAGAATTAAAGATCACAGAAAATACTCAAACTGAAGAACAAAACAAACTGAACAAAAAAAGAATTAAAAAAAAAGAACAATAGTGACATATGGTGCATCTTTTAAAGGACTAATATATGTTAATTAGAGCCTAACAAGAAAATGTGAAAGATGATGGGACAAAAATAATATCTGAAGTACAATTATAACGGTTGAGAATTTTCCAACACTAATAAAAGACATCAGGCAATATCTTCAAGAAGCCCTACTAACACTAAAGGAGAAATACAAAGAAAAATGAGTCTAGGTCCATGATGTCTCTGCAAGAACTGTCTTATTTCCAGCTCATCCTTGTTCTAGGATGTAGTTCTTCTAATTCTCAGTGAAAAGTGTCACAATGATGCTTAACATTAACTGGCCTTGATCTCCCACTTTTTGCTCCTCTCGACCTTGAGTCTGTCAAAAATAACCTTGGTTTAGTGCCCTCAGTCATCTGGTTGAAACAAACAAAAATTCCCTGATGGAAGGTAAGAGCAACTAGACTCTAAATTATTTACATGAATAATTTTTAAATGGCCAAAATGCAATTACAAATAACCATACCCAAAAAGAAAAAAAATACAGCATGAATGAGAATTAACAGGAGTGCCAGACAGCAGAAAACCAACAGGGGCTCGACGTATTTAAACTATCAGATACATTATTTAATTTAACTATGCAGTATAAAAAGGCAAAATACAGTATAGCCTATGCCATGGTCTGTTGTAAAAGTAAAACATAAGTATATGCCTATATTTCCATAAGAAACATTGGAGAAATTTCATAAGAATCTGATGAAATGGGATGATGGATGATTATATGAGAGAATAAAACTTTTCAGATTATACTGCAAACCAGAAGAGAGTAAAGTGGCATTTGTACTAAAAGAAAAATTTTGGTAGTCTAGGGTTCTATAGTCCAGTGAAAATAATCTGAAAAATAAAGTAAAGTAAGATATCGTCAAATAAATGAAAGCTAAGAGAATTCAATGTCTGTAGATCTAACACTACAAAAAAAATCATTAAGTAAATTCCTCAGAATGAAGGCACATGATTCCAGATGGAAATCTGAATCTGCACAAAGATTGCAAAATGCTACAAATGGCAAATGAGTAAAAGAAATACACAATACTATTATTTCTTTTCCTAATTCCTTCAAAAAGCATTTGACAATTTAAAGGGGGAAAATCATAATTGTATTACAGGGATTATGTATATGTAGTAGTAAATATATGGAAATTCAACAAAAAAAGGAAACGTGTAAAATGGAATTATAGTACTGTAGAACCCTTACATATAGTGATATAACAGCACATCCAATAGACAGTCATATGGTAAAGACATCTATTTTACTAGGACTAAAAGGGAGAAGGTAGGAAAGGAAGATCAAAGGAGAAAAACAGAAGCAACAAATGGGACACAAATAACAAGATGGTAGCCCTATACCCAAACTTAATAATTATATTAAATGTGAATGGACTAAATATTCCAATTGAAAGCAAAGGTTGTCAGGATGGATTTGACAAAACAAATGTAACAATAAAAACAGATGCACTGATTATAGAAGAGGCACTCTAAGTATAAAGTGGTAAATGGTAGTGGTAGTTAGAAGTAAAAAGGTGGAAAATATTTATATACCATGCAAGCATCATAAAGTTGATGATGCTGTATTGATGATACATTTCACAATGAAAAAAAAGAGTCAATGTATCAAGAATATGTAGCCATCCTAAATATTTATACACTTAAAATTAAAGCTTCCAAGTATGAATCAGAAATTGACAGAACTAATTGGAAAAACAGGTAAATCCACATTTATTAGAGCCTTTAACACTAATATCTCACTAGTTGAGAGAACAAGTTGACAAAAGTCAGAAACACTGTTAACCAACTAGACATAGTAAATACTTCTAGAATACTATACCTAACAACTGCAGAATGAATACACATTTTTCTCAAGCACAGTTGAAAAAATAGGCCAACATACACTATATGCCAGGGCATAAAGCAAGTCTGAGTAAATGAAAAAGGATTAAAATAGTACAAAGTATATTCTCTGACAAGTGAATTAAAGTATGAAAAGTCAGCAAAAAGATAATGCACAAATATTTAGAAATTTAGCAACACACATGTAAATCTCATAAGCCAAATGAGAAATGAAAGGGAAATAAGAAAATACTTTGAACAATTAGAAAGCATCAAAATATCTAGAATACAGCTAATTTTACACAAAAAAGAACTCATAGCTTTAAATCTCTATAGTTTCTAAAGATTTAAAATAAATCTACAATCTAAATTTCTGTTTTTAAAAGCCAGGAAAAAAACATTATAGAAGAAAGAAATTAATAAAGAGAAAGAGTCAATTAAGTAGAAAACGAACATCAGAGAGAATCAACAAAGTCATAATTTGGTCCTTTGAAAAAATTCAAGAGTTGATAAACCTCCAGGAAACCAATCTAAAAGTAGGATAAGGAAGAGGAGAAATATCACTACAGATCCAACCACAGAATAAGAGAATACTACGAGTAATGTATACCGATCAAGTTGATTACACAGATGAAATAGACACATCCCTTGAAAAACATAACTCACAAGCACTTACACAGGAATATATAAACAAATTGAATATACCCATAACCGTGCAATAAATTGATTTCTAAATTTAAAGATTTCCCACAAAGAAAGCTCCTTCCCTACACTGCTTCACTGGTGAGTGCAGGAGCAACACAAGGATGTCCTTTCTCATCATTTCTATTAAACACTGCCCTGGAAGTCCAAGCAAGGTAAATAAAGAATGTGAAAGAAGCAGTAAAACTGCTCACAGACATGAGGGCATTTAATGAAAACCTAAAGGAATATGCCCCACAAAAAGATAGTGATGTCATCAAAATGGAGACATCCCTGACTTGAGTCCCCCTCACAAGAAGACCAACTAACAACTATCCTTAAATAAGACACCACTGTGAAAATCCCAGAACCTGGGGGTGAGGCTGAAGCATGTCCCTGGAGCACAGACTAAGAAAGACCACATTAGAAGGGTAAGAGGAGCATGAGAAAGAAAAGAGGAATGGCTCCACTCTGACTACATTGCCTTCCTCAGGCACCGCACCAAGAGGGGCCCCCAGACCTACAAATCCTCCAATGAGGAAACAAGAGCCCAAGCTGGAAATCCAGCTCCCACAGCATTGTGGAACACTTCCTAGGAGGTTCAATGAGGTCGAACCTCACAGGATCCCTGGGGGAATCTGTGGGGCTTGACCACTGGTAATCAGCTTGAGATGGGAGAAGAGGGGGGACAGGTGTATAGCAACCAGTGCACACATCTTGGCAGATCACAGTTCTGCTTGCAGCAGTGCCTGAGCAGAGATCCCAGCCAGTGGCTCTGCCCATCTTTAGAGCTGAGCCAGTGGCCCTGTCTAGCCAGGGAGCTTGGTTGGCGGTTCTGCCTAATTTGAGTGCCCAGGCAATAAGCCAAACCATACCAGCCCTGGACCCCATCCTATAGCCATGCTTGAGCAGAGAGCCAAGTCAGCAGTCCTGCCAACAGTTAAGTATAGCCTATGGCCCTGTATAATAAGAGAGCCTGAACAATGACCAAAGATATCCTTGAAACCCAGCCCATGGTATCAGCTAGCAGCAAAGCAGAGCCTAATGGCCAGCTCCAGCCTATCGCCTTGCCTGACTGCTGAACAAAGCCTGCAGATTCAACCAGGCAGGGAGCCTAGCCAGTGACCCTGCCCAATTGTGGAACATAGCCTCCAGGCCCACCCAATGCAGAAGCCTGGACAATGACCCTGCTCTGATGCACAGTGCAGTCTCTAGAGGCTGCACTCTGGAAGCCCCTACTGACAAGAGTGCCTGCCCAGGGACCTTGTCCAACAGCACAGCACAGCCAGAGACCTACCTGATCATGAGGTCTAACCTGGGACCCTGCAAACTTGGGGGTATAGCTTGGGCCTCACCTAATTTCAGAGTACAGCCTAAGGCCTTGTCAACCACAAAGCCCTGCCTAGAGCTCTACAAAGTACTGCCAGTAGCACTATCCAATCACTGAGAAGACACTTACAACTCACCAGACCAGGAATGATTGTGGAGCCCAGCCATGGCCCTATCCAATGGCAGAGTCCAAACAGTGGCACCACCTTAAAAGGAAACACAGCCTATGACCTTGTCTGACCAGATGTGATTGCAGAGCCCAGTTAGTGAAGGCCCACCTGACCATGCAGCAGAGCCAGCAGCCCAACCTAATCAGAGAGCACACCCAGTAGACCTGCTTGAATGCAGAGCCCAGCCAGCAGGCTCACTCAGCCACAGTGTCTAGCCAGTGACAAGTCTGCTGACCACAGAGCACAAGTAGTGCCCTCACCCAAATAGAGACCCCCGCATAGCAGCAAGCCCCGCATATCCATGACACTACCAGCTGACCCATACGATAACCCATGTGGTGAAGGTCTATGCCTGCTGAAGTGAAGCTGTAAAGTGTGGAAGAGGAGAATGCTTGCTAAAGTGCACAGATACCAATGCAAGGAATCAAGGATCATGAAGAATCAGGAAAACATGACACCACAAAGGAAACTAATAAAGCTCCAATAATTGAACCTAGTGAAATGGAGATGGATAAAATGTCTGAAAGAATTTAGAGTAATCCTCAAAGAATTTCAGTGAACTACAAGAACTAACAGCTACACAAAATTAGGAAAACAATGCACGAACAACATGAGCAGTTCAACAAAGACATAAAAACCATCCAAAAATAATCAAAGAGAAATCCCAGAGCTGAAGTATATGATGACAGAAATGAAGAACTCAACAAAGAGCTTCAACATCAGACTAAACTAAGCAGAGAAAAGAATCAAAGAACTGGAGGATAGGTCATCTGAAATAATCTGGTCAGAGGAGCAAAAGGAGAAAAGAATGAAAAAGGATGAAGAAACCCTACAGGTTTTATGGGACATGATCAAAATAAATAATATATGTATTATGGGAATCCAGAGATAGAAGTCTATTTAAGGCAATAATGGCTAAAAACTCCCCAAACATTGGGAGAGAAACAGACATCTAGATTCACGAGGCCCAAAAGAACCAAATATGTTGAGTCCAAAAAGGGTTACACCAAGACACATCATGATAAAATTGTCAAAAGAAAGCAGCAAACGAAAAGCAACTTGTCACATAAAAAGGGAATCTCCATAACTGGATTTCTCAGCAAAAACTTTGTAAGTCCACAGAGAGTGGGATGATATATTCAAAACACTGAAAGAAAAGATGACTGTTAACCAAGATACTACACCAGCCAAAGCTGTCCTTAAGAAATTTAAGATTTTCTCAAAAACCAAAGCTGAGGGATTTCATCACCACTAGACCTGTCTCACAAGAAATGTAAAGAGGAATTCTTCAAGTAGAAATAAAAAGATGCTAAGTAACATCATAAAAACATACAAATGTGTAAAACTCAGTGGTAATGGTAAATATAGAGTCAAAGTATTCTCTAATATGGTAATGGAAATACATAATTCACTTACAACTCTCATTTAAAAGTTTACAAACATGTTAAAAATAACCATAACCATAACAATTTGTTATTGTATACACAATATAAAAAAGATGTAAATTTGAACACCAATAACTTAAAATGCAATTGCGGGGAAGTAAAAGAATAAAGTTTCTGCTTGCTATTAAAGTTAAGTTGTTATCAGCTGAATATAAGATGCTACCAATGTATTTTATATAAGCCTCATGGTAACCAAAAAGGGAAAATCTGTAGTAGGTACACAAAATATTATGAAAAAGAGGTCAAGCCATACCACTACAAAAACTCATCAAGTCACAAAGGAAGACAGCAAGAGCAGAAACAAGAAATAGGCAAAACAGTCGGAAAACAATTAACAAAATGGCAATAGTAAGCTCTTACCAATCAATAATTACTTCAAGCATAAATGGATTAAATTCTCCAATCAAAAGACACATAATGGCTAAATGGATTTTTGAAAATCCAATGATATGCCTCCCACAAGAAACTCACTTAGCTTTAAGAATATATACATAAAGTGAAGAGATGGAAAAAATATTCAAGGAAATGGTAAGCAGAAGAATGGAGGGAGAGCTATACTTATAATACACAAAATAGACCTTAAGCTAAATATGGCCGAAATAGACAAAGAAGGTCATTATATAATGGTAAAGGTATCAATTCATCAAGGAGATTTTAAAATTGTAATTATTTATGCACCCAATATCATAGCACCTAAATATATTAAGCAAATACAAAAAACTAAAAGGGGTAACAAACAGTAATATAATAACTGTCAGGGATTTTAATACCTCACTTTCTATGGTAGACAGATCATCCAGATAGAAAATCATGAAGGAAACAGCGGGCTGGAACACTATACACCACATCGACCTAAGAGACATATATATGGAACATTCCATCTGGCAGCAGAATGCACATTCTTCTCAACCGCACAGAGAATATTTTCTAGATTAGATCATATGTTAGGCCACAAAACAAGACTATCAAAATTATATCAAGTACCTTTTATGAACACAATAGAAATGAACTAGAAATTAATAGCAGGAAGAAAGCTTGAAAACTTACAAATACATGGAAACTGAGCAACACACTCCAAATAACAAATTGATTAAAAAAAAAAGAGGAAAGGAGAAATATTTTTTAAATCTTGAGACAAATGCAAATGGAAAGACAATATATCAACACTTAAGGGATGCAGCAAAAGCAATTATAGGAGGGATGTTAATAGCAATAAATGCATACATCAAGAAAAAATAAAGATCTCTAGAGAGTCAAGACGGTAGAGGAGCAGTAGGACGTGGAATTCATCTCTCCCCGCAAATGCATCAAGAATACATCTACCAATGGAACAATTCTCACAGAGCACTGGCTGCACACTAGCAGAGGACCTCGGACACCTAAAAAGACAAGAAAGATCCTGTGTAACCAGGTAGGACGAAAGAAAGAAGGGAAAAGGAAGAGGAGAGGAAGCAGGATGGGACCTGAAGCCCTGTGAGGGGAGCTGAAGGAGAGGAGAGGTTCTCACATCCAAGGGAAGCCCCTCAGCAGGGACATCACTGGGACAGAAGGGGAGCTTTGGGGGCTACTGGAGGAGAGTGCAGCAACCAGTCTGTGGCAGGCAGGACAGAGTGAGACCTACACAGATGGTCCATGCCACAGCCCTGCGCATGCCAGCCTGAGACATGTGTCCGCTGGTGCAGATGGGGGATAGGTGCTGGAACACAGGGTTTGGAGAGCAGACCAGGGGAGGGCACTGCTCCGGCTATGAGTAAATAGCCTGAGCGGTGGGAATGAGGAAGTCTGCAACCAGTAATTCTTGTGCAGAAAACACCAACGGCCATAGAAGCGAAGCGCCATTGTTGAGTGACTCACAAGGGGCAGGGCCGCCACTGCAGCCTCACTACCCACGTGCTGGCCCTGACTCCCCAGGCACTAGGAAGGGCCCCTACCAGGGCCAGCTCTCTCACACCTGCGGCCGCTGGCTCCCCCGCACATCCCATCGCTGCTGGCCCCATCCCTGCAGGGACCCCACAAGGGCTCCTGCGACCCCAGCCGCTGCCACCTCCATGCCCCCTTCTCACTTGGGTGAACTCGTGTGCTCCAGGGCAGCCTCAGGAGCAGACCCCTGTGGGTAGCCCACACACAGAGTTGGGCTGAAACCACAGCTGTACCCCAGGGGTTGTGCAACTAAGGAAGAAAAGCTGAAATCTCTCCTTGCAGCTGAGCAAACTGCAAATTGACTCTCCTGCGACCAGCTTTACAAACTCAGTACCTACAGAACATCTGAATGGACGAGCGCTCCTGCAGCCAAGACGGGTCCAGCTTAAGCAGCTGTAGGCTTTGTGGGCACATGCATGTGGGGGGCTGGGGCAGGCCAGAATCTGAGCTGTCCCCGTAGCACCCACAGCAGGTCCAGATCCATGATTACTGCAGTCCTGGGGCCTGACTTCAGTGGATCTACTCTGGTGGCCTGGTGAAAACAACTTCCGAGAGACACCAGGGCCAACTGCCGGCATACCCACAGTTAAGGTAGGGCTGAGAGCAGTGCCAACAGCAGTGTAACTTGTGAGCTCGCACAACGGGTGAAAGGTGACACAACAGATCATACCAACAGGTGAACAGCTCCAGAGGAGGAATACTCAGTGGCTTCCCACCCCCAGCAGGAGTGCTCCAAACCTGCCTACCTCACATCATGGATCAGAAACACAGCTAAGAAGCAGATCTGGGGGCTCTACTCCAACAACTAGGGAGCATACCCTGCCCTACCAGGGCAGTGGCAACCACAAAGCAAAGGGGAGGCCCTGCGCAATATCCAGTGCAGGCTCTGGTCACCACCACACCAGTCACACCTCCTGTAAAGGGGAACATGGCCAGCATACACTGAGGAAAGAGATGGAAGACATCTATATGAAAAACAACCCTCACACCAAAAAATATTAAATCCACACAGGCTACACAGGGACATTCCCATGTAAAATAGCCCTCCAACACAGTCTGAGGGTCTGGCATCGGGTGGAAGAACCACCAGAGCCTCTAGCCTTGAAGGCCAGCAGAGCTTGAGTGCAGAAGCCCCACACGGCTGGGGGAAAGAGAGACTCCACTCTTGGAGGGGGCACACAAGGTCTCAAGTGCACTGGGACCCAGCACAAAGTAGTACCTCCACAGGAATCTGGGCTACATCTACCTAGGGGTCTTGGAGGGTCTCCAAGGGAGGCAAGGTCGACTATAGTTCACCGTGAGGGCAGGGACACAGGTAGTGGAAGCCCCAGGGAATAATGACTGGCGTGAGCTCTCTCGGAAGTCCACATTTCAGCAACAAGACCCGGCCCCATCCAACAAATTGCAGGCTCCAGTGCTGGAAAGCCTCAGGCCAAACAACTATCAAGACAGGAACACAGCTCCACCCATCAGAAGACAGGCTGCCTAAAGTTGTACTGAGCTCACAGCCACCTCAAAACACACCCCTTAACATGGCCCTGCCCATCAGAGAAACAAGACCCAGCTCCACCCACCAGAGGGCAGGCAACAGTCCCTCCCACCAGGAAGCCTGCAAAAGCCCCTGGACCAATCTCACTCAACAGGGGGCGGACACCAGAAGCAAGAGAAACTAGGGTCCTGCAGCCTGTGGAAAGGAGACCACAGAGAAATTTAGACAAATTACCAGTGGCATTTTTCACAGAACTAGAACAAGAAATTTTACAGTTTGTATGGAAACACAAAAGACCCTGAAGAGCCAAAGCAATCTTGACAAAAATGGAGCTGGAGGAATCAGCCTCCCTGACTTCAGACTATACAAAAAAAGCTATAGTAATGATACTGCTACAAAAACAGAAATATAGATCAATGGAACTGGATAGAAAGTCCACAGATAAACCCATGCACCTATGGTCACCTAACCTATGACAAAGGAGGCAAAAATATACAATGGAGAAAAGACAGTCTCTTCAATAAGTGGTGCTGGGAAAACTGGACAGCTACATGTAGAAGAATGAAATTAGAACACTCCCTAACATCATACACAAAAATAAAATGGGTTAAAGACCTAAATGTAAGGACAAATACGATAAAACTCTTGGAGGAAATCATAAGCAGAACACACTCTGACACAAATCGCAGCAAGATCTTTTTTGATCCACTTCCTGGGGTAATGAAAATAAAAACAAAAATAAACACATGGGACCTAATTAAACTTAAAAGCTTTTGAACAGCAAACGAAACCATATACAAAACTAAATGACAATGCACAGAACGAGAGAAAATATTTGCAAATGAAGCAACCGAGAAGGGATTAATCTCCAAAATATACAAACAGCTCAGGCAGCTCAATATCAAAAAAACAAACAACACAATCAAAAAATGGGCAGAAGATCTAAGTAGACAGTTCTCCAAAGAAGACATACAGGCACAACAGGCACATGAGGAGATGCTCAACATTGCGAATTATTAGAGAAATGCAAATCAAAACTGCAAAGAGGTATCACCTCACACCAGTCAGAATGGCCATCATTAAAAAGTCTACAAACAGTAAATGTAGGAGAGGGTTTGGAGAAAAGGGAACCCTCCTACATTGTTGGCGGGAATACAAATTGGTAAAACCACTAAGGAGAAGAGTATGGAAGTTCCTTAAAAAAAAAAGAGAGCTACCCAGCAATCCCAATCCTAGGTATCTATCTAGAGAAAACCATAATTCGAAAAGATACATGCACTCTGATGCTCATTGCAACACTATTTACAATAGCCAGGACATGGAAACAACCTAAATGTCCACCGACAGAGGAATGGATAAAGAACATTTGGTACATATATACAACGAAATACTACTCAGCCATAAAAAGGATGAAATAATGCCATTTGTAGTGACATGGATGGACCTAGAGATTGTCATACTAAGTGAAGTAAGTCAGACAGAGAAAGACAAATATCATATGATATCGCTTATATGTGGAATCTAAAAAAATGGTACAAATTAACTTGTTTATAAAACAGTAAGAGAGTCACAGATGTAGAAAAGAAACTTATGGTTACCAAGCAGGAAAGGGGGGTGTGACAAACTGGGAATATGTGCTTGGCATATACACACTACTATATATAGAATATATAACTAATAAGAACCTACTGTATAACACAGGGAACTCTACTCAATACTCTGTAATGACCTATATGGGAATAGAATCTAAAAAATAGTGGATATATGTATATGTGTAGCTGATTCACATTGCTGTACAGCAAAAACACAAGACTGTAAATCAACTATACTCCAATAAAAATTAATTTTTAAAAAAAGATCTTGAATAACCTAATTCTACTGTTCAAGGAAGTAGAAGAAAGAACAAATCAAGCCCAGAATTAGCAAAAGCAAAAACATAGTAAAGATTAGCACAGAAATAACTGAGATAGAGAATAGGAAATCAATTAAAAAAATTTTTAATTAACAATTTTTTCTTTGAAAAGATGAACAAAATTGACAAAACTTTAGCTAAAGAGAACTCAAGTAAATAAAGTTATAAATGCAAGAGGAGAATTACAGCTTATAATACAAAATTACAAGTAATCATAAGAAACTACTATGATCAAACACCAACAAACTGGATAACCCAGAAGAAATGGGTAACTTCTTAGAAACATACAATCTACCAATACTGAATCCTGTATAACTCGAAAATCTGAACAGACCATCAATGAGTTGAATCAGTAAGCAAACGCCCCCCAAAAAAAGAAAAGCCCAGGACCAGACTGTTTCACTGGTTAATTGTACCAAACATTTAATGAATAATTAATGCTAATCCTTCTCAAAATCTTCCAAAAAACTGAAGATGACATAACAACCCCAAACTCATTTTAAGAGTCTATTACTACCCTAATACCAGAGCCAGATAAGGACACTACAAGGAAAGAAAACTATAGGCCAATATCCTTAATGAATACAAATGCAAAAATTATCAACAAACTACTAGCAAACCAAATTCAAGCATGTTAAAAGGATCATATACCAAGGTCAAGTGGGATGCATCCCAGCAATGCAAAAATGGTTCAACATATAAAAATAAATGAATATGAGGCACCACATGAATAGAATGAAAGAAGAGAATCATATGATCATCTCAAAAGATGCCAAAAAAGCATGACAAATTTCAACATTCCTTCATGATAAACATTGGGAATAGAAGGAATGTACCTCAACATAATAAAGATCATATACAACAAACCTATGGCTAACATCATACTCAAAGGTGAAAGGTAAATCTTTTCCTCTAAGATAAAGATCAAGGCAAGGGTGGCCACTCTCACCATTCCTATTCAACATAGTTAGCCAGAGCAACCAGGAAAGAAAAGGGTATAAAAGGCAACCAAATAAGAAAGGAAGAAGTAAAATTATTTGTTTGCTGATGACATAATCTTTTATGGAGAAAATCCTAAAGACTTCACAAAAAAACTATTAGAATAAACAAATTCAATAAAGTTTCACAATACAATACCAACCTACAAACTGATATATTGTGTTTTGATATATTAACAATGAATTAACAGAATATAACAAAATAAATCAATCCCATTTACAACAGCAATGAAACAACAAAATGATTTGCACAAAGAAAACTATAAGACTGTGATGAAAGAAAGTGAAAAAGGGAATTCTCTGGTGGTCCAGTGGTTAGGACTCTGCGCTTCCACTACAGGGGGCCTGGGTTTGATCCCTGGTCAGGAAACTAAGATCCCATGAGCTGTGAGGGAAAGAAAGAAAGAAAAGAAAGAAAGAAAAGAAGGAAGGAAGGAAGGAAGGAAGGAAGGAAGAGAGGGAGGGAGTGAGGGAGAGAGGGAGGGAGGGAGGGAGAAAGAAAGAAAGAAAGAAAGAAAGAAAGAAAGAAATTGAAAAGGACACAAATAAATGGAAAGATATCCCACGGACTGGAAAAATTAATACTGTTAAAATATGCATATTACCCAAAGCCATCTATAGATTCAATGCAATCCCTCTCAAAATTCTAATGACATTTTTTCATAAAAATACAGAAAACAATCTTAAAATTTGTACGAAACCACAAAAGACTCCAAGCGGCCAAAGCAATCCTGAGAAAGAAAAACAAAGCTGGAAGCATCACAGTTCCTGTTTTCAACCTATATTAAAAGGCTATAGTAATCAAAAAGTATGGTCCTGGAATAAAAGCAAGTGTTGGGAAAACTGGATATTCACACGTAAATAATGAACTGGACCCTTGAATTACACTATTCACAAAAATTAACTCAACACGGACTAAACACCTATATGTAAGAAGTGAAATCACAAAATTCTTGGAAGAAAACAGTGAGAAATCTCCTTGACATTGGTCTTAGCAATGATTTTATAACTATGACAACAAAACCACAAACAAAGGCAAAAATAAACAAGTGGGACTACAGCAATATAAGAGTTCTGCACATCAAAAGAACTGATCAAAATGAAAAGGCAACTACAGAATGGGAGAAAATATTTACAAACTATATATATATGATAAGAGATTAATATCCAAAGTATATTAAGTCATATAACTCACTCGCAAAAACTAAATTATCTTATTAAGAAATGGTCAGAGGACCTAAATAGACATTTCTCCAAAGAGGATATTCAAATGGCCAACAGGTACATGAAAAGGTGCTCAACATCACTAATCATCAGAGAAATGCAAATCAAAACCACAAGTGAGATCACCTCACACCTGTTAGAATGGCTATCATCAAAAAGATAAAAGATAACAAATGCTGGCAAGGATGTGGAGAGACTGGAACCCATGTGCACTGTTGGTGGGAATGTAAATCAGTAAAACCACTATAGAAAACAGTGTGGAGTTTCCTGAGAAAAGTTAAATATAGAATTATCATATGAATCAGCAATTCTACTTCTAAGTATATATCTGAGGAAATGAAATCACTGTCTCAAATAGGTCTTTGCACCCCATGTTCACTGCAGATTATTCACAACAGCCAAGATATGGAAACAACCTAAGTGTCCACTGACTAACAAGCAGATAAACTGTGAGATGTGTGTGTTTAATAATCATGTATATATGAATATTATTCAGTCATAAAAAAAGAAGGAAATCCTGTCATTTGACACAACATGGATGAAGTCAGAGGGCATTACTCTAAGTGAAATAAGTCAGACAGAGAAAGACAAATACTACATGATCTCAGTAGGTGGAATCTAAAACAACTGAACTCATAGAAACAGAGAACAGATTGGTGGTTGCCAGGGCGAGAGTTGGGGGTGGGAATGAGTGAAAGTGGTTAAATGGTACAAATTTCTAACCTGGGGATACAATGTAACTATAGTTAACAATACTGTATTGAATATTTGAAAGCTGCTAAAAGAGTAGGTCTTAAAGTTTCTCAACACACACACAAATGGTAACCATGTGAGATGATGGATTATCAAATATATACATATATATATATATATATATATATATATATATAAAACCTTATTGTGGCAATCATTCTGCAATATATACATATATCAAATCATTACATTGTACACCTTAAACTTACACAATGTTATATATCAGTTGTATCTCAGTAAAACTGGAAAAAAGAGTGGGTCTTGTAAAAAATAATAAACAGAAACCTCAATTAGAGTCAGGCTACCAGAAGGGGAACTCTCACAGCCTGGAGGATAGCAGAACCCAACAGGAAAAAGAAAGACTTCTCTTCTCCTTTCCTGGCAAGGACTCAGCCAATAAAAAGCCATGGACACTTTGTTTACTATAGCTCCCTTCAACTTTCTTTTTCCCCCTTTATAAAAGGGGAAAAAGTGTTGTTTCCCTTGCCATGAGAGGATATGCACCTGGCTAAACATGGTTGCAGACCCCGAATCATAATTCTCTGCTGATTCTGAGTAAACCCATCATTTCTGGAGAAATCTGGCAGTCTATTTGTTTTAGATCAATAATCTCATAATGTAAGTTCAGCAAGGTTACTGAATATTTACAAAAATACATAAAAACTGGCCGTATATTGATATACACTAGCAATGAGAAACTGGAAGATGAACTTAAATGATCAAGACCAGTTGCAATAGCATCAGAGCATATAAAATACCTAAGAATAATTTTAGCAGTATATGTATTAAACCTCCACAGAGAATTTTTAAGACCTGAGTTAATGGAGAGATAAATCATGTTGGTGGACTGGAAGATCCAACATTATTAAGATATCGATTCTCCCCTAATTGATTCATAAATTACACACCATCCCAATCAAAACCTAAGTAAGCTTTTGTGTATGTGTAGAACTAGACAACCTGATTCTAAAATCTATATGAAAATGCAGAGTTATATATAGACATACATAGTATTGACAAAGCACAAAGTTGGATAGCTTTAACTACCTGATTTCAAAATATTTAACAAAGCTACCACATTCAAGGAATTGATTCTTAACCTAAAAAGAAAATTTTAGAATATTATGATTGGTGTCTATCATTTTAAAATTTAATCTTCATACTCTTTGTTGTTGGAATAAACAAAAAATGTATTTTTATATTGATATTTGTATTTTAATTTTATACTGGCTTTTTATAGCATTCTTCCTTAACTCATATTTTTCCTTTACAAATTTTTATTACAAAAATTCCAATCAAACTTAAATTCTGAAGAATGGCACCAGGAAAACACATACTAACCACTTATATTCAATAATTCCTATCATCTGCTTTATTTTCTTCACACACACATGATCTAAACATTAGTTCTCAGCAAAGAAACATTGTTTTCAGGAGGATTCACAATAGTGACAAAGACCTGGACAATTGCTGACAGTCTTTCCTGAGGCTTTGGCTGAAAGGGGACCGACAGCAAGGACTGAAAATAAAACAAATTCCTAGGGAATATCTGATTCTTCTTTAGCCATGGTGACAAATAACCCCTAGATATGGTTTTAGGTTTATCTAATCAATCAATATGTCTTTTATACTAATGGTAGCAAGTACACACCAGTACAGATTTTAATTCTGTCTAATCTGTCAATGACAATTTGATTCACTGTACATGCTACTAAAAGTCAACTAAATATACAAATGGGTCAGTATAAAAGTCATAGTGTAGCCTTATTTTTCTGAAACACTGTCAAGTTCGCTCCCCTTGCTACATTTTATATAGCTTGTTGTAAAAAGAACATAACTGTAGAAAAAGCTCATTCCCATTTTCCAGAAAACAGTAGATTATGAATATTTGATGGCTGTTCCTTCCTACAATAGTCTGCTCCTCACAAACATAATAAAGAATTGAATGCAATAATAAAAGTTACCTTGAAACAATACTACAATGAACGTCACTTAACAAAAAGTACATGAATGTATACCAATTATTAATTTTGAGGAAAATACTGATTTTAATTTTTTGATATTTATTTTTTATTTGATATTTATTTTTACTGTTGTTTATTTTTATTAATTTTGAGGAAAATGTTTAATAATTAACATTAAAATCACACTGATTATATAATAACTATTGATGCAAGCATACCACTGCTCAAAACAAACAGACTTACAAAGGCCAAATGTTTTTTAAAACAATATGAAATTATGATCAGTTGACTTTATAAATATTCTGACTTTTAAAGCAATTATATACCGCTTAATTTTTATACTCTTAATTAGTAATAAAAATACTATTAAAGGAAGAATAAACTAAGTAATATATATATTCTTGCTTTAAAATATTTAGGAAATTTTGAAACATGAAAATAATGAGAGCAAATTTGATAGTAATTACATACCAAAGCAACTCCTCCAGCAAAATTCTTATCACATATTTTTGCAGGATGTGTGGCTCCTATAAAAGTAGGACTTTTCTGGAAGCTAAAAAAATAACAATTTTCCTTATAATTACATTTCAGTGGTATTATTAATGATAATCAGATCAAACACAAGAATGTAGAGATAACAGGTAGTAAAAGTTTATTAGCCAAGAGACATCAAAAAATTATATCACTCATAATTAACCTCCTTTAGTTATTTTAAAACTTTTATGTAATTTTACTTCTTTCAGGTAATTTTATGTCGTTTGATAAAAGATTTTAAGTCTTACCTCACATTAGCTACTTGAGGACAAAGAAGTTAACCTACATTTTTTTCCCATCCCATGGTGTCTACCAAATTTACAGAACTCAGTATACATTAAGTAAATGTTTATTTTTCATAATTAACATATAAAATCATTTGGGGTTATTTCTTTATACAAATATGAAATACTATACTCACGCAAATAAGTATACAGTATGATGAGGCCGGGAGAGAAATTCGTATTTCCATTCTAAAAGTCTATATAATATATGATTAGGATGACTTGTAGTAGAAATTTTGTTTTTGTTTGACCAAATCTCTATGGAAGATATTTTAACAGTCAGTTTTAACTGGGTAAGCATCTAAATGGAGAAAATAAATGAAATTTTTAAAATAAATTTGAACATTATATTAAATTTTTGTAAAGGTATACTTAAGACGTTTAATTCAATATTTTGAATGTGGAAACTCTTCAACAGCACAGCAAAATACTATATATATCAATTCATATTACCTATAATCTTACAGAATATATTTAAAAAGTAGTTTTAAAATACTTACAGTGTTAACAAAGCCAATGATCTGAATAACCTTCTGTGTTACAACTTTTACATCAGAGCCCATGTAATCAAACTGAAAAAGATAACTTATTGTTAAAAAATAGCGGATACCATTAATATACCACATAACCTTTATATCTATAATATGCTATATACTAAACTAGCCAGAGGGCTACATTCCAACTGAAATCCAGGAAATGCATATTTACATTTGTACATGTAAATGTATAAATAATAATTTATTTAAATAAATTAATTAAATGTATAACTTTATTTATATGAGATAAAAATATTTGATAACATTTAAAATATTTAAATAATGTTTAATGCACTTGTAGCATTATTTATAAAAATTGAATCATAAATTTTTAAAATGTTATTTCAAAATATACTTATTTCTAAAATAATACATATAATCACAAACCAAAAAATATATGTATAAAGAGGGAAAAATCTTTAATAAAAGGCTCACTGTTGAAGTGATCACGGATACTGTGTTAGGTTACATCCTCTGATATCACCACGTTAACTCATGTTACTCATGCTTCTTTATTCCAATAAGCTCTTTCTATTTCTCACTGCTTAAAAATGCCAGGACAATATTAAAAAACAATGGTGATATCAGCAATGTGAGCTTTGCTCCTGATTTTTCACTGGAAAATCTCAAATATTCCACCATTAAGTGGTGTTCAGTTTAAGATGAGTATTCTAGATCATGTTGAGAAACACCTACTTATAAATCTTCCTACTTATAAAACTTTTGTTAAAAATGAAGTTGAATTTTTATCCAAAGCCTTTTTGAAGCATACCCAAAATGATAATGTCTTTTGACCTACTGATGGAATACATTTCATTAATACTTTACTTAATATTAAACCATCATTATACTGTTTGATCAAAACATTACATTCTATTAATATACTATCAAAATTAATATAATATTTTGTTTAGAAGTTTGTAGCTTTCAGAACAATGGGCCCATTGGTCATGTGTGCATGCATGCATCCTTTGTCATAACTGAGCAAATGAATGTTGCTTACTAAATATTAAAGCACTACCTAAAATTAAGTTGCTTGTTTTTTCTACATCCTAGAATTGTATTAGCTTATGAATTATATCTTCCTGAAACATTTTTTAAAACTCTCCTTTAAAAGTATCTATACTTAACACTGGCAACTGACCCATTCAAATTCTTTTTATTTCCAGTTTTTTGAAATATAATTGACATATAAGGTTGTGTTAACTTTAAAGTGTACAATGAGATATTTGATTTAAATTCTTATCTCCAATGGAGAATTCATGAAATTTGCATTTGTTTGTTTGTTTTAATCTCTCCCAAGGACAGAGTTATACCATCTTAACCCTTTTCACACCATAACATGTTTTCTTCCTTTTTGCTTAATTACACTTTCTACCTACTTATTTGCCTTTTCAACAGTTTGTGAATTTACTTACCCATTTTAATGTTTCTGTTTATCATCAACTTATCAAGTATTTTTCCTTATTTTTCTAATATAAAATTATTTCAAGAATATGAATTTCCTCTCCGCTTAGTTTTTATACTATCCTCTGCAACAGGTATTATCTGTATTTACCAATATTCAGTTCTCTTCTAACTCAGGAGCCCTTCTTTTAAAGGTAGGCATGGGCAGGTGATTCACTTTGGCCAATGCAATGAGGGCAAAAGTGATGCATGCCACTCCTGAGAAGTATTTCCTTATTGTAGCTCATGTCTCTCTGGTCTGCACTTCTATCCGTTTGGCAACTGGAAAAGAAACTATCAATCTAGAAGTGCCAAAAAATCTAAGCATTCTCTAGTGCTGAGCCAACACATGGAAGACTGCTGCCCTGGAGAGTCAGCCAGGAGCATGGTTGACATTGATTGAATGAATGAAACTTAAACTGTTTAGCCACTAAGATTTGGGGAGTGTTTCTTATGAGAGCATAACCTAGCCTCTTCTGATTAATACACATCCACCTAATTTTTAAAACATTATATACAATTCATTAATTTCTAAATAGCTAAAAACTATAGTTTTTCTTTTCTGCCTTGAAAAATTATTCATAATTGTATTTAATTTTTTAATTTTATTATTTTTGCCTTATCTCTTTTTATTCTTTTTTTTAATATACTGTGATAAAGCTTTGGCAAAATGTTTTTTTTAATAAATTTATTTATTTTCTTTTTGGCTGTGTTGGGTCTTCGCTGCTGTGCGTGGGCTTTCTCTGGTTGCGGCGAGCAGGGGCTACTCTTTGTTACAGTGTGTGGGCTTCTCATTGTAGTGGCTTCTCTTGTTGCGGAGCACAGGCTCTAGGTGCATGGGCTTCAGTAGTTGTGGCACGTGGGCTCAGTAGTTGTGGTTTGCAGGCTCTGGAGCACAGGCTTGGTAGTTGTGGCACACAGGCTTAGTTGCTCTGCGGTATGTGGGATCTTCCCGGGTCAGGGCTCAAACCCATGTCCCCTGCACTGGCAGGTGGATTCTTAACCACTGCGCCACCAGGGAAGCCCCTGGCAAATTGGTTTTTGCTCTTACAAAACTATTGGTGCTTTCCTTGTGACCTATAGATGACTACATTTGCATGTATTTTCTATATATATCTATAGACATTTGAATGTATGTGGTACCCCTTCATAAGGTACAAAGGTCAATAAGTGTTTAGTAAAACAAGCTGATAATTTGATCTTTATATGTTAACATTTATTTTCTATCTGTTAAAGGCTAACAGAAATGATTGAATGTACTCCAGTATAGTTTTGGTTTCTGTTAGATTCTTCTGATTACTTCCAAAGGTTTTCTTTTTATACTTTCAACATAATTCACTCAGCACTAAATGCTTATTATTAGAAATTCATCTTTAACTTGAACTGTAACATTCAATATAAAATACTCCTTTAATTCTTCTATTTACATTTTTTTTTACCCTGAACTTTATCTATTAGTAATATCATCCTGATTTTCTTTTTTTATGGTAAATCTTGCACATTTTTGCTGGTCTTTTAAGAAATGTTTTATACCTAACAGTGTCATTTTATTTTAAGTTGTCTCATAAATGTCATCTAATTTGAGATCCTTTGCACATTTTAATGGGAATATTTAATCCATTCCATTATTGTAATCAATGAAGCTGACTTACAGTTTTGTTTTTCCTATTCATGTCTTCACGGTATTTCCTTTTGATTTTTGCTATGTTATAAGAGAATATTTGGAGGGGGGAGGTTCTATATGATTTCAAGGTTATATCTTCAGGATTTTATATTCAGATATGTTTAAACATTGTGCAACAAGTTTCTCCATTTTTATCAACTGGACTCACCTATATAAAAAGGCCTTAACTCCTTATGAGGTGAAAATCAAAAATTTTGAGGATTCATCAGGATTCAACTCTTTTTTCCAAAATGCATATTAACTCTTACTAGGATGAGGCTGAATATGGTTATATAAATAAGGCACTACTACATCCTGCCAACTGACTGAATGCATACATTGCCTTTCTCTTTCTTTCTGACTTAGTGATAACGTTGGTATATATAATTGTTTTGAAGTGTGTGTTTTTTAGTGCTACCCAACTCTTAAATTTTTAGATCCAATTTATTGAGGTATAATATATATACAATTAAATTCCCCCATTTTAAGGATTCATTAATTTTGACAAATAGCACTTACTTTATATTCTGAAAAAGTTCAACCTAAAGAAAATATAAAATTCAAAGACTATCCATATATCCTTCATACAGATTAACGTATTATTAATATTTGCCACATTTTGTTCTTTCTATATATCTTTATCTACCTGTCTATGGTTTTTACCCACAACTGGTGTGTCTTGGAAAAGAGATCACACATAATTTGCCATGCTAAGAAATGGCTCTCAGACACTTAGATTTTAAAGAACTTCTTTTTTTAAACTAGAAAAAGAACTTAGATTACTAGCTTTTTATTGTGCTAAAAAAGACAGTAAAAACTGTACCATTCATATTAGTGCCTCATTTCCTAAGCAAGGAAATAATCACCCAGTAAAGGTTAGTTCTTTAAATGAATAAATTTAGCTTTTTGAAAAATTCAGTCTATTTTTCTTATTTTGTCTAATTTGGCTGCAGATGGGCCCTGGTCCTCAGTCCCAAGTTTGAGAGCCACTGTCCAGAGAAGTAGACAGAACAGATAGTGAAGCAAAAAATAAAAGTATGGATCTGGGCATAAATTGTTTATTTGGTTGAATTATATGGTAGTAAGTTACAAACATTTCAAGATGTAGTTCCTAAGAATAAGGACATTCTCCTGTTTGCCTACTAGACCATTATCATGCTCAAGAAACTTAACATTAATTCAATAATATTAAATATATTATAATATCTGTAATAATTAATAACTATACATATAATATACATTTACATAGTATCTATATGTCATATCTAATGATACATAATATATAATTTCAAATAAAAAATATTTCTGGGCAAAGAAGCTAATCCATAGATTTGCCTCATGCTGAATACAGCCTCCAGCCCTGCCAATAGAGAAACCTAACCAGAGCTTCTGAATCTCAGTAGCCCACCCTGCAGCTCCAACTACAGTGGCACTTGAGCAGAGAGCCCAGCCAGTGGCTCTCTGTCTGCAGAGCCAAGGCAGTGGCCCTGACTGTCCAGGGAGCTTAGAGTACAGTCCTTCTGATTTGATCCAAAAATATAATTTCCAGTCCAGGGCCTGTTTTGCAGCTCAGACTTGGCAAGAAACTCATTTACAGCCCTGCCCAAACATAAACACGTCCTCCAGCCCAGCCTGACGAGGAAACCTGACTGAAGATCTGGGAATCTCTGTAGCCCATCCTGCAACTCCAATTAGAGCAGCCCTTGAGGGGAGAGCCCATCCAGCTGTCCTATCAATCTGCAGAGCTAGGATGGTGGCCCACCAGGCCAGTGAACTTTGTGCATAGTTCTGCTTAATTTGATCCACCCCACAAAAGACTGGAATTGGGACCTAGCCTACTGCTGAATACAGCCTTCAGCCCACCCGACCAGGGACTGTACCTGAGTATACAGGATGCTGTGTAGCCCATAATATAGCTCTGCTTACAGGAGCACTGAACGGAGAACACAGCCCATGGCTTTCTGCATCTACAGAGCAAAACTGGTAGCCCCATCTGACCAGGGAATTCAATGCACAGTGTTGTGTGATTCAAGTCCTCAAACATGAGCCATGGAGGCCATGGGGCTCATTCTGCTGCCACACCAGGGCAGGGGAGCTAATTCATAGGCCTGCCTACTGCTGCGTATAGACCCAGTGCTGACCATCTAGAATGCCTGACTAGAAAATCCAGGCAACTGTGGAGCTCATCCTATAGCTGCACATGGGCAGAGAACTAAGCCAGGAGTCCTATATAACTGTTCTTAGCCAGCACCCTTCCCATGACCTCAGTGCTCAAGCAGTAGCCTCACCCAAAAATAGACTCTGAGAGCAAACCCCATCTACCCAAATACACTACCAGCTGATACTCCCAAAGCCTCAAATTAAGTTTAATGGTGAAGGACTATCTCTGCCAAAGTGAGCCTATAAAGTCTGGAATAGAGACAGCCAATTCAAATGCTCAGATATCGAGTCTGGAACACAGACAGCTAATTCAAATGCTCAGATATCAATGTGAGGTATCAAGGATCAAAAAACTCAGGAAGACACCTGATGACACCACCAAAAGAAACTAACAAAGCTCCAATAATTGCCCCTACTGAAATGTCAGACAAAGAATTCAGAAAAATGATCTAAAGAAGTTTAGTGAACTACAAGAGCACAAAGACAACTAAAGAAAATTAGAAAAACAATGCATGAACAAACTAAGTTCAACAAAGAAATAGAGATCAACAAAAACAAATAGATATCTTAGAGCTGAAAAATATGATAACTGAACTGTAGAATTAAACAGAGAGTTTCAACAACAGACTCAACCATGCAGAATAAAGAATCAGTTATCTACAAAACAGGGCATTTGGCATTATCCATCCAGAGTCCAAAAGAAAAAAGAATGAAAAAGAGTGACGAAAGCTTATGAGACTTATGGAGAACAATAAGAAGAAACAATATCTATAATATGGAAAACCAGAAAGAAAGGAAAAAGAAGGGACAGAGGGTATATTTAAACAAATGATGGCTGAAAACTTCCCAAACATGTGAAAAGAAACAGGCATCCACATCAATAAGGCCTTAAAGATCCCAAATAGGGGTACACCAAGACACATTATAATTAAATTGTCAAAATTCATAGACAGGGCTTCCCTGGTGGCGCAGTGGCTGAGAGTCCGCCTGCCGATGCAGGGGACACGGGTTCATGCCCCATTCTGGGAAGATGCCACGGAGCGGCTGGGCCCACGAGCCATGGCTGCTGAGCCTGCGCGTCCGGAGCCTGTACTCGCAACGGGAGAGGCCACAACAGTGAGAGGCCTACGTACCGAAGAAAGAAAAAAAAAAAAATCATAGACAAAGAGAGTTTCTAAAGTAGTAAGAGAAAAGCAACAAATCACATATGTGTAACACTTTATGAGGAACGTTCATAAGGCTAACAATAGATTATTCAACAAAAATTTTTCACGCCAAGAGAAAATGGGATGATACATTCAAAATACTGAAAGAAAAGTCTGTCAACCAACAACATTAAAGCTAGCCAAGCCGTCGTACAGAAATGAAGGAAAGATACTTTCCTAAACAAAAGCCAAGGGAGTTCATCACCACTTGACCTGACTTCCAAGATATGCTAAAGGGAATTCTTTGAGTCGAAATAAAATTATGCTAATTAACATCATAAAAACATCTGAATGTCACAGAAAACTCACTGGTACTGGTAAATATATAATCAGAGTTACATTCTCTAATGTGGCAATGGTTGTGCATAATCACTAACAACTCTAGTTACAAGATTTTTTTTTTAGTATTAAAAATAACCATATCTAAAATACTGTTATTGTATATACAATATTAAAACTGAGTAAAGTGTAATACGAATAACCTAAAATTTGAAGGGGAAGGTAAGTAAAAATGTAAAGTTTAAGAATGCTAGGAAAGTTAATTTGTTAATTTGTTATCATTTTAATTTAGGAGGCTATATCCTTAACTCAGGGGTCAGATTGACAAACTACAGTCCACAGGCCACATATAGCCTATTGCCTAATTTTCTATGATTCTCAACCTAAGAATATTTCTTATTCTCAGTTGCTTTGATGATAGGGGAATGCTAACTGTGAACACCAAATAAGCAAAATATTATCCCTTCAAAACAATTTCATTCTCATTAGTAGACTAATATACAAAATTATTATACTCAATTACTATTATTATATTTTGAATTTTTGTCACTAAAAATTCTAGGAATTTTAAAAAATAAAATATGGTGCTACAATATTTTATGTAAACCTCATGGTAACCAAGAAGGAAAAACATGTACTGTAAGTCCCCTACATACGAACCTTCAAGTTGTGAACTTACAAAGATGCGAGCATGCATTCCCATGTCAAATCACGTAAGTTAGTTCATGTGTCTGGCGTACAATGTCACGTGCGTGCATCCTCTACAAGTGGTCGTGCTTTTGTGTACTTTACTGTACAGTACTGTATAGAGTATAGTACTAGAGTATCTTTATTTCAAGCCCAGGATGTCCAAATGTAAGTATAAAAGCAGCAGTGATGTAGCTGGTACTGATAAGAAGCACCAAGCAATAACGATGGAAACAAAAGTGAAAATAATTGAGAGACTGGAGCAAGGCAAAAAGATGGAATTGGAGGCCCAGAGAAAGGATGAAGAGAGACAAGAGGAAGAAGAAGTAACTGAAGAATAGAAGAAATTCAGGATGCAGGAAATGGCAAGGGGATTTTCTTTATTTGAGGAGGCACTGTTAGTTTTTGAGGCACAGGACCCAAATGTAGAATGGTACACGAAGGTTGCAGCAGCCATTCAGAATCCAATCCACTGCTACCATGTCATCTATGACAAGAAGAAAAGAGCTACTACCTAGGCATCACTGGATTTTTTCAAGAGGGTAGACAGAATTGAATCCAGCAAGGAACCAGAACCTATGCCATGAACCTCAGGTGTGAGTGAAGTTGTAGCTTTCCCTGTCTCTTATTGCTGATGATCCTTCAGGTCTACCATCTCCCACCTCCTCTCCCTCCTCCAGTCCACTGACTCTTCTTGCCTGTTCACTCGATGCCAGCCCCATATGTCAGCTGTTGTACTGGACTACTGTACTTTTCCAGGTACTGTACTATAAGATTAAAAATGTTTTATTTTTTGTGCTTGTTTTTTATGTATTATTTGTGTAAAAAGTATCATAAACCTATTACAGTACAGTACTATATAGCCGATTGTCTTAATTGGGTACCTACGCTAAATTTGTTGGACTTACAAACAAATTGGACTTAAGAATGCACTCTTTAAACAGAACTCATTCGTATGTAGGGGAATTACTGTAATAGTTACACAAAAGAACATGACAAAAATGGTCAAAGCATATTGATACTAAAAGTCATCAAATCACAAAAGAATACAGGAGGATCAGAAGTGAGAAACGGCTTTACAAAACACTCAGAATATAATTAACAAAAGTGTAGCAGTAAGTCCTTACCAATCAGTAATTATAAATGGGAATGGATTAAATTCTCCAATCAAAAGACACAGAATGTTAAACAGAAAAAAAGAAGATCCAATAATATGCTGCCTATAAGAAACTCAGTTTAGCATTACAGACAAAAACAGACTAAGAGGGAAGAGATGGAAAAAGAAATTCCAAGCTAATGGTAACCACAAAAAGTCAAGGATAAATAAACTTATTTCAGACAAAATAAAAATTAAACTAAAAATGGTAACATAGAGAAGTGCATTTTATTAATATAATGATAATGATAAAGGGTCAATCCATCAAAAAGATACAACAATTGAAAATACTTATGCATACAACATCAGAGCATGAAAACATATAAAGCAAATACTAACAGAACTAAAAAGGGAAAATAAACAACAATACTTGGAAACTTTGATACCCCATTTTTAACAATGGATATCTTATCCAGCAGAGAATCAATAAGAAAGCAGCAGATTTAAACAACATTATAGCTACTTAACAGCTATATACATAACATTCTATCTGAAAACAGCAGAATACACATTCTTCTCAAGTGCAAATGGGACAATTTCTAGGATACACCATGTAGGGCTACAAAATAAGTCAGCAAATTCAAGAAGATTGAAATCATAGCAAGAATCTTCTCTGATCATAATGGTAACAATCTAGAAATCAATAACAGGAGGAAAACTGGAATACTAAAGAATACATGGAAATTAAACAAAACTCCCAAACAATCAATGGCTCAAATAAGAAAATAACTGGAGGGAAAAGATCTTGAGTCAAATAAAAATGGAAATAAAATATAACAAAACTTATGGGATATGGCAAAAGCATTCTCAGAGGAAAGTTTATAGCTATAAATGACTACACATCAAGAAAACTGAAAGATCTCAAATAAACAACCTAACTACATCTCAAGGAACTAGGAGTAAAAGAAGAAGCTCAGCTGAAAATTAGCAGTATGAAAAGTATTAATAAAGATTAGAGAAGAAATAAATGAAAAAGAGAAAAGGAAAATTATAGAAAAGATTAACAAAACTAAGATTTTTGTTGTTAAGAAGGTAAACAAAGTTGACAAATCTTTAGCTAGAATAACCAAGAAAAAAAGAGCAAGGATCCACACCAACAAAATTAAAAATGAGACCATAGCTATCACAAGAGATAACACAGAAATACAAGGATCATAACAGGCTACTATGAACCATTATATGCCAACAAACTGGACAGCCTACAGAAAATGGAAAATTGTTACAAACATACAACCTACCAAGAATGAAACAGAAAGAAATAAAATCTGAACAGATCAATAACTATTAAGGAGATTAAATCAATAATAAAAAGCCTCCCAGTGAAGAAAAGACCAGGACTAGATGGATTCACTGATGAATTTTACCAAAACTTTAAAGAATTAACACTAATTATTTTCAAACTCTTCCAAAAAATCAGAGGTGGGAACCCTCCCAAACTTATTTCATGAAGTGAACATTACTCTGATAACAGAGCCTGAAAGCAACACTACAAGAAAAAAATAAAAACTATAGGCCAATATACCTGATGAATATTGATGCAAAATGGTGAATAAAATTCAGCAACTCATTAAAAGGATCATTCATCAAAATCATTGCATAGCTAGAACAACAGACATAGATCAGTAAGGAAGTAGAAAGACCAATTGTCCTAATAGGTATACAAAACACTAAACTCAACAAGGCAGAACATACAAATATACATTCTTCTAAAGCACACATGAAACAGCGATGCCAGTATCATGGTAACATGAAATGCTCTGTTTGTCTCCCCCCTCAATCACAACCAGTAAAATATCCATAACACAACAAGTTTTCTGTGCCCAACACACCAGGATGCTGGAGAATTCCACACATCTATAAGGTAAAGGTGGGAAGACTGGAACACATAGTGGGGGTGAAACCAGAGGAACAGCAGAGGCACTGCCTGCAATCCCATCTCCCACCCCATAAAGAAAAGTTAAGAAAAGCATTCCAGTGAGTTAAAAAATAAAATTGATGAACAGAATGAGTAATTTACCAAAGAGACTGAAGCTCTTAAAAAATAAAACAAATAAATAAATTCTGGAGCTAGAGAATTCAATAAATGAGATAAGAATTCATTAGAAAGCATTGGAAATAGAGCAGACCATATGGAAGAGAGAATTAGCCAGCTCAAATATAGAAAACTAGAAATGATACAGGTAGAAGAGGAGAATGAAACAAGATGGAAAAAATGAAGAAATTCTGTGAGAACTATCTGATTCCGTTAGGAAGGGCAACATGAGAAAAATGGGTATCCCAGATGGAAAAGAGAGGAAGAAAGGAGCAGAGAATTTACTTAAAGAAATTATAGCTGAGAACTTTCCAAACAAGGGGAAGGAACTGGATATACAAGTTTAGAGAACACCTAATTATATCAATGCAAAATAACCTTCTCCAAGACATATTATACTAAAATTGACAAAGTCAATGACAAAGAACAAATTTTAAAGGCAGCAGAGGAGAAAAGGTAACCTACAAGGAGCCCCCATTAGGCTATCAGCAGATTTCTCAGCAGAAACTCTGCAGGTCAGGAGAGAGTGGAATGACATACTCAAAATATTAAATCTGAAAACCGTCTGCCAAGAATACTCTATCCAGCTAAGTTATCCTTCAGATATGAAGGAAAAATAAAGGCTTTCCCAGACAAACAAAAGCTGGGAGAGTTCATTACCACTAGGCATGTCTTATAAGAAATGTTGAAAGGAGCTCTTCTACCTAAAATGAAAAGGCAAAAGCACACAAAACTTTGAGTAAAATGATATACAGACAAACAGAATTAAAAAACTGCAACTCTGTATTAGAATTGGTTGTTAAGCACTGCATAGAATAAAGGTTAAAGGCAGCTGGGTGGAGGAGAAAATGTCTATAGCTAATTCAATTTGGTAACAAACTCACTACATAAAAAGGGATAGATAATTTGAGATAACAAACACAAAAAGGGAAGAGGAAAAGAATGGAACTCATACAGGCAAATGAAGATATAAGATGCTACCAGCAGAAAAAGAACTATTTTACCTATGAGATGTTTTATACAAACTTCATGATAACAACGAAATATAAATCTAGAACAGAGACATAAAACACAAAAAAAGAGGAAACTGAGAAAAACGTCATGGAAAACCACCAAACCAAAATGACAGACAGAAACACAAGAAAAAAGAAACAATGGAGATACAGAGCAGCCAGAAAACAAAAGCAGCATTATGAAGACCTCATTTATCAATAATCTCCCTAAATGTAAATGGACTGAATTTACCAACCAAAAGACACAGAGTGGCTGAATGGATTAAGAAACAAGACCCAATAATATGCTGCCTCCAGAAGACACATCTTAGCTCTGAAGACAAACACAGGCTCAAAGTGAAGGGATGGAAGAGGACACTCCAAGCCAATGGCAGCCAAAAGAAAATGAGTGTAGCCATACACATAACAGACAAAATAGACCTCAAGCCAAAAAAAGTAACAAGAGACAAAAATGGACGGTATATAATGATAAAAGGAACAGTTCATCAAGAACACATAACTGTTATTAATACGTATGTACCAAACATAGGAGAACCAAAATATATAAAGCAATTATTAACAGACCTAAAGTCAACAAGGAAACAGTGGCCTTAAATGAAACATTAGACAAGGTGGATTTGATAGATTTGTACAGAACATTCCATCTAAATGCATCAGAATACACATTCTTCTCAAGTGCACATGGAACTTTCTCAAGGACAGACCATATGTTGAGAAACAAAACAAGTCTCAATAAATGTAAGAAAATTAAAATCATATCAAGCATCTATTCCAACCACAATGTTATGAAACAAGAAATCAACTACAAGAAGAAAGCTCTGAAAATCATAAATGTGTGTAGACTAAACACCATTCTTTGAACAACTATTGGATCAAAGAAAATATCAAAGGAGAAGTCAAAAATTACCTGAAGACAAATGAAAATGCCACATATCAAAATCTGTGGGATGCGGTACTAAAAGGAAAGTTTATATCAACACCAGATTACCTCAAGAAATTAAGAAAAATCTCAAAGAACCAACCTAACGCATATCTAAAGTAACTAGAAAAAGAAGAAAAAGTGAAGCAAAAAGTCAGTAGACAAAAAAGGAATTAATAAAGATCAGAGCAAAAATAAATGAAAGAGACTAATAAAACAATAGAGAAGATAGATGAAACTAAGAGCTGGTTCTTGGAAAAAAAGAAAAACCTTTAGCTAGACTAAGAAAAAAGAGAGAAACTCAGAGAAAATCAGAAACAAAAGAAGAGAAGTTACAACAGATACCTTAGAAATACAAGGATTATGAGAGAATACAATGAACTGCTATATGCCAAGAACTTTAACAACATACACGTGGATAAATTCTCAGAATTATACAACATTTCAAGACTGAACCATGAAGAAATAGAAAATCTGAATAAACTAATCACTAGTAAGGAGATTGAATCAGTAACTTTAAAAATCTCCCAAAAAACAAAAGTCCACAGTGAAATGGCCACATAGGTGAATTCTACCAGTAAAAGAAACTTTAATATCAATCTTTTCAAACTGTTCCCAAAAAATTAAGGAGGAAGAAATGCTTCTTAACTTATTTTACAAGGCTAACCTTACCCTTTTACCAAAATTAGACAAGTACAACACACAAAAAAGTACATTAAAGCCTAATACCTCTGATGAATATAGATGCAAAAATCCTCAACAAAACATTAGTAAACCAAATACAACAATACGTTAAAAGGATCATACACCATGATTAGGTGAGATTTTTTCCAGGGACACAAAAATGGTTCAACATCCAGAAATCAATTAGCATGATACACCACAATAACAAACTGAAGAATAAAAACCATATGATCATTTCGATAGATGCAGAAAAAGCTTTTGACAACATTTAACATCCGTATGATAAAAACTATCAGTAAAATGTATATAATAAAGGCCGTACATGACAAACCCACAGCAAACACTATATTCAATGCTGAAGAAAAGAATAGAATGCTATCCCTCCAAGATCAAGAACAAGACAAAGATGCCCACTATCACACTCTTATTCAACACAGTTTCAGGAAGAGCAATCAGGCAAGAAAAATAAATAAAAGGCATCCAAATCAGAAAGAAGAAGTAAAACTGACCTATTTGCAGATGGCATAATTTTACATATAGAAAATCTGAAAGACCCCACCAAAACCTGTTATAACTATTCAATAAAGTTGCAAGGTACACAATCATTATACAGGAATCTATAGTCTTTCTATGCAGTAACAATGAACTAGCAGAAAGAGAAATTAAGAAAACAGCCACATTTACTTACTTAAAAAAAAGAGAACATACAGATTTGAAAGGCTCCCATGGCCCTCATGGAGTATGATGGATGGATGAGTCCAGCAGTCTCAATGAGTTACTCATCAGGAAAAGGAAGCCTCTCCTCCCAGGTTCTTATGTGCACTGGGACTGAGAGAAAAAGCGGTGGCTTCATAAGAGCCTGGGCAAAACCTACCTGCTGGTCTTGGAGCATTTCCTGGGGAGGTGGGGGATGGCTTTGGCTCACTTCAGTGACATGGACACTAGTGAGAGAGGTGCCTGGGAGTACTCACTGGGGTGAGCTCTCCTGGAAGTGGCCATTTGACAGCAAGACCTGGCCCCACCCAATGGCCTGTAGGCTCAAGTGCTGGGAAGCCTCAGGCCCAACAACCAACAGAGCAGAAACACAGCCCACCCATCAGCAGACAGGCTGCCTAGAATAGTCCTGAGCCCAAAGCTGCTCTAAACACACCCCTTGACATGTCCATGCCCACCAGAGGGAAAAGACCCAGCTCCACACACCTGTGGGCAGGAACCAGGCCCTCCCACAAGGAAGCCTGCACAAGCCTCTTAGAACAGCCTCACTCACCAGGGAATAGACACCAGAAGGAAGCGGAGCTACAATCCTGTAGGCTCTCGAACAGAGACCACAAACACATAAAGTCAGACAAAATGGGATGGCAGAGGAATATGTTCCAGACAAAGGAACAAGATAAAACCCCAGAAAAACAACTAAGTGAAGTGGAGATAGGCAATCTACCTGAAAAAATAATTCAGAGTAATGATAGTAAAGACGATACAAGATTTCAAAAAAGAATGGAGGCACAGAATAAGAAGATACAAGAAATGTTTAAGAAAGATCAAGAAGATCTAAAGAAGAGAGTTGAACAATACAATAACTGAAAAGAAAAATACACTAGAAGGAATCAGTAGCAAGATAAAAGAGGCAGAAGAACAGATAAGTGGGCTGGAAGACAGAATGGTGGAAATCACTGCCACAAAACAGAATAAAGAAAAAAAGAATGAAAAGAAATGAGGACAGTCTAAGAGACCTCTGGGCCAACATTAAACAAACCAGCATTCGCATTATAGGGGTCCCAGAAGGAGAAAAGAGAGAAAGGTCCTGAGAAAATATTCAAAGAGATAAGAGCCAAAAACTTCCCTAATACGGGAAAGAAGTCACCCAACTCCAGGAAGGGCAGAGAGTCCCATACAGGGCAAAACCAAGGAGGAACACGCTGAGACACATATTAATCAAACTGACAAAAATTAAAGACAAAGAGAAAATCTTAAAAGCAGCAAAGGAAAAGCAACAAAAAACATACAAAGGAATCACCATAAAATTATCAACTGATTTTTCAGCAGAAACTCTGCAGGCCAGAAGGGCGTAGCACAATGTATTTAAAGTGATGAAAGGGAAAAACCTATAACCAAGAATACTCTACCCAGCAAGGCTCTCATTCAGATTTGACAGAGAAATCAACAGCTTTACAGACAAGCAAAAGAATTCAGCACCACCAAACCAGTTTTACAACAAATGCTAAAGGAAAAACTCTAGGCGGAAAAGAAAAGGCAACAACTAGAAAAAAGAAAACAAATGGGAAAGCTCACCTGTAAAGGCAAACATGTAGCATAGTCAAGAAATCATCCACACAAAAATATGATATCAAAACAAGCAATCATGAGAAGAGGAGAATACAAATTCAGGATATTGGAAATGCACTTGAAATTAACAGTCAACCAACTTAAAACAAACTTATATATATATAGACCACTGTATCAAAACCTCATGGAAACCATAAACCAAAAAACTACATTAGATATACACACAAAAAATAAAAAGGAATCCAAACACAATATTAAACATAGTCATCAAATCACAAAAGAGAACAAAACAGAAAAGGAAGAAAAACAGCTTACAAAAAAATCCAAAACAATTTTTTAAATGGCAATAAAAATATACATATTGGTAATTATCTTAAATGTAAATGAATTAAATGCTCCAACCAAAAGACATAGACTGGCTGAACAGATATAAAAAAAAGACCCATGTATATGCTGTTTACAAGACACTCACTTCAGATCTAGAAACCTGTACAGACTGAAAGTGAGGGGATGGAAAAAGGTATTCCGTGCAGATGGAAATCAAAAGGAAGCTGCAATAGCAATACTCATATCAGACAAAATAGACTTTAAAATAAAGACTGTTACAGGAGACAAAGAAGGACACTACATAATGATCAAGGGATCAATCCAAGAGAAAGATATAACAGTTGTACATATGCACACAACACAGGAGCACCTCAATATATAAGGCAAATGTTAAAAGATATAAAAGGAGAAATTGATAGTAACACAATAATAGTGGGGGACTTTAACACCCCAGTTACATCAATGGAGAGATCATCCAGACAGAAAATCAATGAGGAAACACAGCCCTTAAGTGACACATTAGATCAGGTGGACTTAATTGATATCTATACAGTGTTCCATCGAAAAGCAGCAAATACACATTCTTCTCAAGTGCACATGGAACATTCTTGAGGATAGGTCACATCTTGGGCCATAAGGCAAGCCTCAGTAAATTTAAGAAAACTGAAATCATATCAAACATCTTTTCTGAATACAACACTATGAGATTAGAAATCAACTACAAGAAAAAAACTGCAAAAAACACAAACACGTAGAGGCTAAACAATATGTTACTAGACAACCAATGGATCGTTGAAGAAATCAAAAATGAAATCAAAAAATACCTAGAGACAAATGAAAACGAAAACACGATGATCCAAAACCTATGGGACAGAGCAAAAGCAGTTCTAAGAGACAAATTTATAGCAATACTATCTTACCTCAGGGAACAAGAAAAATCTCAAATAAACAACCTAACTTTATACCTAAAGCAACTAGGGAAAGAAGAAAAAACAAAACCCAAAGTTAGTAGGAGGAAAGAAATCACAAAGATCAAGGCAGAAATAAATGAAATGGAGAAGAAGAAAACAATAAAAGATCAATGAAATTAAAAGCTGGTTCTTTGAAAAGATAAAATTGATAAAGCTTTAGCCATACTCATGAGGAAAAAAAAAGGAGAGGGCTCAAATCAATAAAATTAAAAATGAAAAAAGAGAAGTTACAAATGACAACACAGAAATACAAAGGATCATAACAGACTACTAAAAGCAAGTATATATCACTATAGTGGACAACCTGGAAGAAATGGGAAAATTCTTAGAAAGCTACCACCTTCTAAGACTGAAGCAGGAAGAAATAGAAAACATGAACAGACCAATCACAAGTACCGAAATTGAAACTGTAATTTAAAAACTCCCAACAGACAAAAGTCTAGGACTAGATGGCTTCACAGGAGAATTCTATCAAACATTTAGAGAAGAGTTAACACCTATCCTTCTGAAAATATTCCCAAAAAATTGCAGAGGGATGAACACTCTGAAACTCGTTCCATGAGGCCATCATCACCCTGACACCAAAATCAGACAAAGATACCACAAAAAAAGAAACTTACAGGCCAATATCACTGATGAATATGGATGCAAAAATCCTCAACAAAACACTAGCAAACCAAATCCAACAATACATTAAAAAGATCATACACCATGGTCAAGTGGGATTTATCTCGGGGATGTAAGGATTCTTCAATATCCACAAATCAATCAGTGTTATACACCACAAAAACAAAGTGAAAAATAAAAACCATATGATCATCTCAATAGAGGCAGAGAAAGCTTTTGACAAAATTCAACACCCATTTATGATCAAAAACCCTCCAGAAAGTGGGCATAGAGGGAACATACTTCAACATAATAAAGGCCATATATGACAGATCCACAGCAAACACAATTCTCAACAGTGAAAAACTGAAAGCATTTCCTCTAAGACCAGGAACAAGGCAAGGATGTCCACTCTTGCCATTTTTATTCAACATAGTTGCTAGCCATGGGAATCAGAGAAGAAAAAGAAACAAAAAGGAATCATAACTGGAAAAGAAGAAGTAAAACTGTCACTGTTTCCAGATGACATGATACTATACACAGAGGATCCTACAGATGCTACCAGAAAACTACTAGAGCTAATAATGAATGTGGTAAAGTTGCAGGATACAAAACTAATACATAGAAATCTATTGCATTTCCATACACTAACAACAAAAGATCAGAAAGAGAAACTAAGGAAACAATCCCATTTACCATCTCATTAAAAAGAAGAAAATACCTAGGTATAAAACTACCTAAAAAGGCAAAAGACCTGTAGTCTAAAAAATATAAGACGCTGAAGAAAGAAATCAAAGATGACACAAACAGATGGAATCATATACCATGTTCTTGGATTGGAAGAATCAATATTGTCAAAATGACTATACTACCCAAGGCAATCTACATATTTAATGCAATCCCTATCAAATTACCAATGGCATTTTTGGCATATCTAGAATAAAAAATCTTAAAATGTGTATGGAAACACAAAAAACCCTGAATAGTCAAATCAATACTGAGAAACAAAAATGGAGCTAGAGGAATCAGGCACCCTGACTTCATACAATGCTACAAAGCTATACTAATCAAAAGAGTATGGTACTGGCACAAAAATAGAAATATTCATCAATGGAACAGGACAGAAAGCCCAGAAATAAACCCACACACCTATGGTCAATTAATTTACAACAAAGAAGGCAAGAATATACAACGGAGGAAAGACAGCCTCTTCAGTAAGTGGTGCTGGGAAACGTGGACAGCCATGTGCAAAAGAATGAAATAAGAACACTCTCTAACACCATACAGCAAAATGAACTCAAAATGGATTAAAGACCTAAAATGTAAGAGGAAAACACAGGCAAGACACTCTTTGACATAAATGGCAGCAAGATCTTTTTTGATCTACTTCCTAGGGTAATGAAAATAAAAACAAAAACAACTGGGACCTAATTCAACTTAAAAGCTTTTGCGTAGCAAAGGAAACTATCAACAAAATGAAGACAGCCCACAGAATGGGAGGAAATTTTTGCAAATGATGTGACTGACCAGAGATTAATCTCCAAAATATACAAACACTTCACACAGCTCAATATCAAAACAATAAACACAAACAAAAATGGGCAGAAGAGGGGCTTCCCTGGTGGCGCAGTGGTTGACAGTCCACCTGCCGATGCAGGGGACACAGGTTCGTGCCCCGGTCTGGGAAGATCCCACATGCCGCGGAGTGGCTGGGCCCGTGTGGCTGGGCCCGTGAGCCATGGCCCCTGAGCCGGTGTGTCCAGAGCCTGTGCTCCACAGTAGGAGAGGTCACAACAGTAAGAGGCCCGCGTACCACAAAAAAAAAAAAAAATGGGCAGAAGATCTAAATAGACATTTCTCCAAAGAAGACATACAGATGGCCAAAAGGTACATGAAAAGATGGTCAACATCGCTAATTATTAGAGAAATGTAAATCAAAACTACAATGAGGTATCACCTCACACCGGTCAGAATGGCCATCATCAAAAGGTCTACAAACAATAAATGCTGAAGAGGGTGTAGAGAAAAGGGAACCCTCCTACATCATCAGTGGGAATGTAAATTGGTGCAGCCACTATGGAGAACATATGGAGGTTCCTTAAAAAACTAAAAAGAGAGCTAACATATGATCCAGCAATCCCACTCCTGGGCATATATATCCAGAGAAAACCATAATTCAAAAAGATACATGCACCACAATGTTCACTGCAGCACTATTTACAATTGTCAAGACATGGAAGCAACCTAAATGTCCAACAACAGATGAATGGATAAAGATGATGTGGTACATATATACAATGCAATATTACTCAGCCATAAAAAGAATGAAATAATGCCCTTTGCAGCAACATGGATAGACCAGGAAATTGTTATTCTAAGTGAAGTCAGACAGAGAAACACAAATATATGATAAGACACATATGTGGAATCTAAAAAAAACAGTACCAATGAACTTATTTAGAAAACAGAACCAGAATCATAGACTTAGAAAACAAACTTATGGTTACCAAAAGGGAAAGGTGGGGAGGGATAAATTAGGAGTTTGGAATTAACATATACACACTACTATATATAAAGTAGATAATCAACAAGGACCTACTGCATAGCACAGGGAATTATATTCAGTATCTTGTAATAACCTATATAGGAAAAGAATCTGAAAACGAATAGATATATGTATATGTATAACTGAACCACTTGGCTGTACACCTGAAACTAACACAACATTGTAAATTAACTATACTTCAGTATAAAATTTAAAAAAATTTTTAAACAGAAGATACAAATAACTAAAATTAGAAATGAAATGAGGACATTACAACTGATACCACAAAAATAAAAAGGATTATAAGAGACTACTATGAATAATTATATGCTAATTGCATAACATAAAAAACATAAACTCCTAGAAACCTAACCTACCAAGACTGAAATACACAAAAATATTAAAGATATTACTAGATCAATAATGAGTAAGTAATGAAAATGAATCAGTAATCAAAAACCACATAATAAAGTAAAATTCAGGACCAAGTAGATTCACTAAAATCTTCTATCAAACATTTAAAAAAGAAAGATCCCAAAGAAATATTTACACATTCATGTTCCTTGCATCATTATTCACAATAGCCAAAAGGTGGAAGAAACTCAAACGTCCATTAACAAGTGACTGGATAAAGAAAATATTGTATAGGTACACAGTGGGATATTATGCAGCCTTAAAAAAGAAGGGCATGCTGTCACATGTTACAACATGGATAAAACTTTAGGACATTATGCTAAGAAAACATAATACTCTGTACTCCTTCATTAGAAAACAATTCAAGAAATAGGTGATTTCACACTGGTGGGCTATTTCAAGAAAAGGCACTAGAACTTCTTTTGCAAGCTCCCTACTGGGCTTCACAAAGGTTGCAGTTAATCCTCATACCTGCCACTGGTAACCACATAGCAACGTATATTTTGTTTAAAGGAAGTTGTTCAGGGGCTACCCTGGTGGCGCAGTGGTTGAGAGTCGGCCTGCCGATGCAGCGCACATGGGTTCGTGCCCCGGTCTGGGAGGATCCCGTATGCCGCGGAGCGGCTGGGCCCGTGGGCCATGGCCGCTGAGCCTGCGCATCCGGAGCCTGTGCTCCATGGCGGGAGAGGCCACAGCAGTGAGAGGCCCGCAAACCGCAAAAAAAAAAAAAGTTGTTGAAACCTTTTAAACTGTATTTCTATGCCTTTGAAATCTCAGTAAAGAACATTCTCTGTGTGAGGAAAAACAGGTGGTTAAAAAGTAATCCTGTAAAAAGAAAAAAAAAGAGAAGAGAAAAGAAAGAAGACTACAAAGGTTTTAAGATACTGTATCAATAAAAGGCCACCAGATTAGATAAAAAGGGTCTGAGATTGATAAAATTCCAAAAACATCTCTGGGCTACCAACCAAATAAATAAATGGTTATTGGTTTAGGCCACTAAATTTTGGAGTGGTATGCTACACAGTAAGAGATAATTTACACCTATCTTAAAGTCTACTTTGTCTGATATTAATCTAGCTAAACAGGTTTTTAGAATATTTTTATGGTATATTTTTTATAATCTTTTACTTTCATGACATATATTTTTGACGTCAGTTGTAAGCAGAGCGAGTATGTACGTGTGTGTGTGTGTGTGTGTGTGTGTGTGTGTGTGTGTCTTATATCATACTCTGTCTTTGCTTTTAATTAAACTTTATCTTTGGATTTTAACTGCAGTACTTAATCCCTCTATATCTAATATAATTACTTACATATTTGAGTTGAAATATTTTATCTTAATTAGCTTTTAATTTGTTCCACATTTATGAAACAAAAGTTTAATGTACATTTTTCTTTCTCTTTATTGCTTTCCTTTTTTTGATTATGATTAAAATTCTGCTTTCCTACTTCTAATTGCCTTGTCATTTTGTAAGAATGTGATTTTAGTGTATGTGTTGACTTTGTACCGGGTCAGCTTAGCCACGCTAAAAAACCTATCAACTCTTTAATGAGTCATACACTTCAATTTTTGTCACCTCTGCCAAGAGTTAGCTCAGCTTCCCTGCCTCATATTCACCTCTTCAGAACCAATGACTTCCTTATGGGAAAAAATATCTTTATTTTATAACTCATATTTTAAAATTTTAATATCTCAAAATTTTGTGGGTCTAATCTATGAGTTTTTGTTTTGCTAACCCTTGTACATGGTGGCTAAGTCTCTTATGGATTTTGAGCTCATATATGGCTGATATTAATCTGCAGGAATCCTGCTTGAAGTTGCATTCCTCCAGAGAGAAATACTACTTGCTTCCATCAGCTGCCCTCAGATCTACCAACCTGGGACAAATGTAGCCTCATAGCTTAGAATCTACTAATTGCCCATGCTGTATAAATTCAAAACCCAAACCTATACAAGACCTGAAGTACAGTCATGCATCCTCAATATGAGAATTTTGTTCATTTTCTGTCATTTCATTTACCTTGAACTTAGGAGAACAAAACATAACTTGTTCCCCTAGAACTTAGCTAGAACAAAACATATAACTTGTTTTCTTCCTTTGCTTAGAAGGAGTGGCATATTTGCTTTGTAGACTACCCTTCTAATTAGGCTTAGGCAATTAGATATTATTGTGTGCGGGGGTAGGGTTTGGAGGAGTTCTAATCTATGCTTCCACTGAGGATGTAGTCCTTTTGAAAAAAAGAAAAATAGCTGGCAAGCTTCAGAAAATGAAAAGATAGTTCACTTTACAAAAGCAGTTAGAGAGCCCAGAATACAAAATAAATGAATTAACAAAAACTTGGTGTATTCATAATTTTTAAGCATTCATTGCAAAAGCAAAATAAACTTTTATCAAAAAATGGTTTTAAAATTTTTATTATATCCTTGAAATCAGGTTAAAGACGATTGTTAAATCATTTAAAAATAACAATGCAAAAAAAAGAACCTACCAGATTTTTATCCACAATAATATACATATCAAGATATCGGGGGAATAACTTGAAATAGCCAGGTCTCTGAAAAACATACAACATGAGTCTTGAGAAATTTCCAAAAATTTGCCTTCTATTGAAATTACGTTCAGAGATAAACTGAGAGACGAGTTGATACTGATCAAATATTAAGCTGATTTTCAACTACAAAATTTATGTACTATTCAGAAAATTCCAGTCCAAAGCATGCCTGTGATTAATAAGAATTTTCAATGAGACTCCAAGCTATACAAGAACCCAGGTATATTTCGATTTTTGCAGTAGCTGAAATTAGAAATATTAAGTTTATAACTTTCCTTAGCCTTATGATAATTTTTCATAGTAATCTTCCATGTGCACAGATTTTCTGCAACCAATTATTAGAACTACTTTTGACAAACAATGTAGTTTAGAAAAATATTACTAAACTTTACAATCATGGGCAGTTCACTAGAGCCAGGAAAGTTATTTATGGCAGCTTACAGGTCTTTGTGGAGGAAGAATTCATCAGTTCGCTTTACATGTACCTTATGTAAGCCACTGATATTATTCATTTCTGAATTCTCACATTAACAAAGACTCATTTAGAAATCTACATCACATATTATTTTCACCTAAATTACCAGAATAATTGAGGAAAAGAAATAATTTACATTAATTATCCAAATGCCCACACAAGAAAATTAGGTTTTTGCTTTATTTAATCTTATACTCACATATCTGTTTCCAAGATTACCTAAGTTTTTGCTAAACTTTCACCTAACAACAAGCATAACAAAGAACTTAATTTCATTCTCCATCCATTTGAAAAGTCATGTAGAGCCATCATGAAAAAGTAAAGCAAATTTAAAATTTGCATATCACCATATTTTGCTCTGAAAGTATTTTTTATTTCATAAAATTATACTGAAAAATTTTAAATTAAACAGTCCACACTTACTTCTGAACTTTTTCTGACTTGATACTGTGAGCTATCATAGATATAAGTGTCATTTTCCCATAACAGAGGAATATTAGTTATATCATTTTTTTCTTCATGAATCATGTGCGTGAATCCTGATACAGCTTCCATTGGTTCAATTCCATATGAGATGTTTTTAAACTGCAATATTCCCCTGTATGTTAAAATAATCAAAACAAATCTGATATGATTCTACTGAAACTATGAGAAATGTTGGCCAAAAATTTTTTTACATTTAAAGTCACTTTATTTTTCTATTTATCTCTTTATTCTTTGAGGTGTTGCTCCAGAACTGGACCAGTAATAACACAGGATATGTATGGCTTTTTATTACAAATATTCTAATAAAAATATTTTGATTATCTTAAAGAAAGAAGGTTAGTGGCATGCATCCATGTGCTTAAAGGGGTTAAGACCTCTACCTAGGGTGTTGATTTTCTCAGCCAACCTTTAGGAGCCATAGACACTCTTTTCCTTGGTCTTAGGTCCTTTTCTTCTCTTTGAAATCTCTACCTCTCCTCTGACACTTCACGTCTTAAATCATTTATCTGTGTGGCTGAGTTAAAGGTGCTATGCGCCTAAGAAAGACTACGAGCAGAGCCAAAGTACCTGTCAGACTCAGGCATTCCACACTGTCAACCATTCTAGGAAATTAAGACACGAGTTAAAACATAAAGAATTTGGGAAAACTAGATTAGTATGGAGAGACCTAATCAGCACCTCCCACACTCAAGATTGCTCAAAGCCTCAAGCAGCATATCCTGTTAGAATCAACAAGTAGCCTCCCATCTGGAATGGATGCTGCCGGGGTGACACACTTTATTTTATCAGTAATTCTTGTTCACGCCTTTGGGAATTGAAATAACAAAGGTGACTGTAGAACTAGAAAAGATACATAAAGGATCAACTTATAGACTGGCAAGATCTAGTACTGGCAAATGGAATGTCTTTAAAGAGGCTACAACCTGAGTCCTGAACAAATGTTGAGGGATACAAGAGAATTTGGAAAACCTGCAACATATCCATGATAATTGCAATCCATCTGAAAAAAAATACACAGAGAAAAACAAATGGATAAGTTCTTTTTGAAATGGACATCCCAGATATCTCACTTATACCTTTTACTTTCACTACCTTAGTACTTTAATATGAGTGGCCATTACCCAATGAAGTTGTGCCAGGTAGAAATAAGAACTAGTCCACATTATTCGATTTCAGTGAATGTGTAAAATAATATTCTAAACTTGCATAATATTTGTATTTTTAAAGAAAATCCAGAAAAAGAAATCTGTAACAAAATACCTAAGTCTTACCTGAGCTAACAAAGGCTGAGAATGTTGGGTGTCATCTTTGTCATAAGAGTAAACAACAGAAGCTGAAGATAAAAATGATCTAGGCAGAAATCACCAAAACATGGTCAAATTGTGAACAGAAGACATAGAAAAATTATTCTTCATAATACAAATTTTCCTTTTGAGGGAGAAATTTAAAGTAGTGCATTATCTTGGCATATCCTATTGCCCCAATGCTTGTCATTTACAATAAATTAGGGGCAGAGGGAGGCATTTTAATTATAGTGACACATAATACTAAAATGCATGATAATGAACGACCTAAATTGCTAGAAATATCAAATAGCGAAATAACATAGGTCTCAATTTCCAACAAAGAACTTTCAATTCTCTGTCATTATTGCTCATTAATTCCAGATTTTAAACTTGAATCTCAAAATTAAAATGTAGGGTTAGGACAGAATTTTGAAAGATTCTTTAGCATCACTACAAATTCATATTCACTAAGCTTAACTAAGTACCAATTCTTCCCAATAACCTGGGTCTGAATTTTCTTTCATTCTCCTTAGTAATTATTCAGAAACTTGACACCGCTCCTGTCAATCATCTCAATAACTTCCATGTCACCTCATCAGATCACCTGTACCCATCCTCACTCCTTATATTTATTCCCAGAGAACGACTACTTCTTTTGTTCAAAGCAAACACTTGTGCTATGCGTCCTATTCTGCACCATGTATTGAAGATACATACTTTATTGGTACTGTAATTTCAAACTCTTCCTCTCTACTGGTTTTTATCTTAACACTATTGAAAAGTTTATTGTCAAGTCATTATTATCCTAAATAACTCTCCCTTGGCCCTGTGTCCTCCTCTAGCTATTCCCTACATATTTTCAATTCTCAACAGATTTTACCAAAAGAGTGGTCTACACACAGTTTCTTTGCTTTGTCAATTCTTACTCACCCTGAACTGCTCTGGAAAAGATTCATAACCACCAGAATGTCAAATCCGAAAGACAGTTTTAAAATTATCATTGCACTGGACTTCTAGCATCATTTTGAAAACTGTGACCACTCACTCTAATCACTTATTTTACATCACACATCACTCTTCTGCTTCTCTTCCTACCTCCCTGACCCTTCTAGCTTGATCTCTTTCGGTAGAACCGAAAAGAGAAATATTGGTCTTTCCCAAGATTCCGTCTTTAGCCACCAGTATATTTGTAAACACTCTGTAAGCTCTCACTTAAAAAAAAATTACACCAAATTGATTACTGCTAAATCTATATCCCTATTGCCAATCTCTCCTTAGAGATTCAAATTCCTATATTCATATACCTAAGGGAAAAAAAACCCACTTGAATATCTTATAAGCAATGCAAACCAAACTCACCCCTTCCTCACATAAATATCTCCTTCATTAATATCCCTCATTTTATTACACTATAATCTACCAATTTTCTTAAGCAACAACTAAATTATCCAAGATTCCTCACTGCTTCCCATTCTACCAAATCTATCCTCAAGGTTTACTGAATTTTTCTTTCCAGCGCTATGATCACTGTTCAAGCTGCTATCATCACTCACCTAAACTATTATATAATCATACAATTAGACACCTTACCTCCACTTTTACCCCCTCAGAAACAGCCTATAAAGACTCAACGGACCTATATAAGTACATGCTTAAAAACATTTTGGCTTCTAATACCCTTATCATGGCATTCTAGATCTTCTACAGTCCAGCTCCTGCCTACTCTTCCAAAATGTTTTACTTCTATCCTCAATAAATATGTCCTTCAGTCATTCACACTACTTTTTGCACACCACAAAAATCCAGTCTGTCTCAAACCTGCACATGATTTCCTTGAATCAGAATGTTCCCCAACACCACCTCACTTCTTCACAGAGCTAACTGTCTTCGCTCAAGTCATCTCTTTCCAAAAAGCCTTCTCTGATTTCCAAAGAATACTATCTACACATTTATCTTAGTAACGCATTATAAAACAGTTCTCCATTTCTCTATTGATGTGTTTGAATATATCTTTCTATATTATAAATTATTTACCTGTATCCATGTTTTATTGCCTTTTGTATGCCTATGACTTTACCCAATAACTGATATACAATAGGTACCAAATGTATATATGTATCAAATATACATTTGCATTGAGAGGGAAGAGATATAGGAACATATGCATATGTATAACTGATTCACTTTGTTATAAAGCAGAAACTAACACACCATTGTAAAGCAATTATACCCCAATAAAGATGTTTTAAAAAATGAAATAATCCTATTTGTAATTATTTTTAAAAATCAAGAAACCAAAAAATTAAAATTTGAAAAGATAAAATACTTACTGCTTTTTAAGATGGATAAAATATGGTTTTCCTTCTATTGTAATGATGTAAGCAACCTGTACATGAGCATCCAAAAACATTTCAATAACACTTGTAAATAATATATGCAAAAATGTTTTCTTCAAGTTATGCTCTTAAAACTGACAAAATTAGGAACAATATATAGCTATCATATGTGCTTCCCTTCCCATGTGGATGTTGGAATCTTCAGGATTCTGAATTGAATTGCCTCCTATTCACCGTTACTCACATATCTGAGGGACAAGCTTGCTGATAATTACCTTTTGCCTTAGACACACACCACCAATTCACCATGCCCAAGGCAAATGCCAAGATGCCCACCTCACTTGAGAGAAACCTTTGCTTGCTTACTCCCAGCCCTCCTGGGAAGTAAATTTTCCTGCTCATTGGAAGACACACTCCTAAAAGACAGAACTACAAGAAATCGACTATATCTCGATAACACAATAAGTACCATTGCACTTTGTTTATCGAATGCAAGCAATGAAATTCCTCTGGAATAGAAGGTAGGAGAGGATAGAGGAAGGGCAGAGACATGTCTAGAGAACCCTCTAGAAGATAACAGAAAATATAAGATTCATTAAATTATTTATTTGGTTAATTTAAAAAACTTATTTTAGCAAGAGAAATAGCCATTTAAAAGTTTTCAGTTCTTTAACTTTCTATTATAACAGAGCAAGATTCATTGCAGCAGATAAATGTTCTAAGAATCATTTGAATGGCGCTCTACAAAGACGTCTAAGTGGAATCTTGAGGGGACCTGAAAATTGCACCCTCTAAAAATGCCTTCTTATTAAATAAATATGATGAAAAAATAAAGGGGAATATGATAGCACCAATAAAATTTAAAATCCACATGTCTTACAAAGCAAAACAACAACAAAACTAGGATGCAATTAACAAGAAATGTACAAAACTGAGAGGAGAGAAAAACTCAAAAAAGACATCATCCAGAGCTTCTACAACTTTTCATCCAACTGTTTGGAATTGTGTTCCCCTCCATCCAAATTTACATGTGAATTCCTAACCTCAGTCCCTCAGAACGTGACCTTATTCAGAGACAGGGCCTTTACAGAGGTAATCAAGTTAAGGTCATTAGTGTGGGCCCTAATCCAATGTGAGTGGTATCCTTGTAAAAAAAAGTAAATTTGGACACAGACATACACAACAGGAGAATCCCACGTGAAGATTCATACGAAGACATCTATCTATAAGCTAACAATAGAGGCCTGGAGCAGATCCACCCCTCAAAGTCCCTAAAAGAACCAACCCTGCGAACACCTTGATCTTGGACTTCTAGCCTCCAAAACTATGAGACAGTAAGTTTCTGTTGTTTAAGTCACATTGTTCATGTTTCTTTGTTACGGAAGCTCTAGTAAATGAATACACCATTTTTTCCATTAAAAAATTACAACAAGTGCTAAAGAACAAGATCAAATTTTTAAAAATACAAATAAAAAATAGAGAATAATAACAAAGCCACAGTAATATCTATAAAATGACCATGATTAAAATGAGAAGATGGAGAATTTCAGTAGAAGTATAGAATCTTTAATAAAGTAATTAAAATCAGAAAGACATTTCTGATTTTACAGAAGAAAAAAATCAATATCTGTTATTAAAAATTCAATAAAAGGGTATAAGAGAATATTAGACACAGCAGGGGATAAGATTAGTGACAGGAATATAGGTCAGTAGAAAATATCCAGATTGAAACACAGAGAGAAAAATATGAAAAAGAAAAGAGAAATGTGACCAATGAAAAATGTCTAACACTTATGTAATTATAGTCCAAAAAAATATGATAAAGATAAGACTAGGAAAGAAATGACATTTTAAAAATTCATGGCTGATACTTTCAAAGCTTATGAAAGGTATCAACCCACAGTCTCAAAATATTCTATTATTCCAAATCAGGATGAACACAAAGAAAGTAAACCTTTCTTTGGCATGGTTTACTCATGACATTACTCATGTCATGCTCAAACATTTAAAACAAAAGACAAAGAGAACATACTCAAAAATCAGTAAGAGAAAAATGACCCATTACTTTCAAAATAATTCTTAATAAATTATGTGTGGATGGATCTAGAGACTGTCATACAGAGTGAAGTAAGTCAGAAAGAGAAAAACAAATTTTGTGTATTAACGCATATATGTGGAATCTAGAAAAATGGTACAGGTGAACCGGCTTGCAAGGCAGAAATAGAGGCAGATATAGAGAACAAACGTATGGACACCAAGGGGGGAAAGTGGTGGGGGGCGGGTGGTGGTGGGATGAACTGGGAGACTGGGATTGACATATATGCACCAATATGTATAAAATAGATAACTCATAAGAACCTGCTGTATAAAAAAATAAATAAAATTTTAAAAATAAATAAATAATGTGTAACTCTACGACTGAAACAATGGACACCAGAAGGCAATGGAATGACACCTTTAAAGTTTTGAAAGAAAAGTAGGAGTACCTATACTAACTTATATTAAGACTTCTGATAAAGCCACGGTAATTAAGGCAGTGAAATATGGGTCAAAATAGGAAAAACAGTCCAATGGCACAGATGATAAAAGGGTCAAGCCAACAAGAAGATATAACAATTGTAAATATATATGCACTCAGCACGGGAGCACCTCAATGCCTAAAGCAAATACTAACAAACACAAAAGGATGGATTGAGAGTAACACAGTAACAGTAAGGTTTTTAACACTCCACTTACATCAGTGGACAAATAATACAGACACAAAAGTAATAAGGAAACACTGGCCTTAAATGACACATTACGAATGCACTTCAGAGATACTTACAGAACATTACATCCAAAAGCAAAAGAATACACACTCTTTTCAAATGCACTTGAAACACTCTCCAGAATAGGTCACATATTATGCCAAAAACAAGTCTCAGTGAATTTGAGAAAACTGAAATCACATCAAGCATTTCTTTTCCCAACCACAGAGGTATGAGACTAGAAATCAGAACGAGAAAAAAACTGCAAAAAACACAAACACGTAGATTCTGAACAATATGCTACTAAACAACTGATGTGTCACTGCGGAAATCAAATAGGAAATCAAAAAATACCTGGAGACAAATGAAAACGGAAACAAAGTGATCCAAATTCTATGGAATGCAGCAAAAGCAGTTCTAAGAGGGAAGTTTCTAGTGATACAAGCCTATCTCAGGAAACAAAATCTCAAATAAGCAACCTAACCTTACACCTAAAGGAACTACAAAAAGAAGAACAAACAAAACCCAAAGTTAGTATGAGGAAAGATAATGAAAAGATCAGAGCAGAAATAGATGACATAGAGACTTAAAAAAAAAACAAAACATGAAACTAAGAGCTGGTGCTTTGAAAAGATAAATGAAATCAATAAAACTTTAGCCACACTCATCAAGAAAAATGAGGGCCCATATAAAATCAGAAATAAAAAAGCAGTTATAACAAACACACCAGAGCTACAAAATATCATGAGAGTACTGTGAACAATTATGCACCAATAAAATGGACAATCCAGAAGAAATGGATAAATTCTTATAAAGGTACAATCTACCAAGACTAAATCAAGAAGAAATACAAAATACGAACAGAATTGTAATGAACTGAATCAGGAATTTAAATAAACTCCCAACAAACAAAAGTCCAGGACCAGATAGCTTCACAGATGAATCCTACCAAACATTAAAAGAAGAGTTAACATTTGTCCTTCTCAAACTAGTCCCAAAAATTAAAGAGGAAGGAACACTCCCTAACTTATTCTATGAAGCCAACATCAGCCTGATACCAAAACCAGACAAAGACATCACACACACACACACAAAAATTATAGGACAACATCACTGATGAACAGAGGCAAAAATCCTCAACAAAATATCAGCAAACCAAATTAAATAATATATTCAAAGGACCATACACCATGATCAAATTGGATTTATGTCAAAGATACAAGGATATTTCAATATCTACAAATCAAATATTGTGATACACCACATCAACAAATTCCAGGTAAAAATCATATGATCATCTCAATAGATGCAGAAAAAGCTTTTGACAAAACTCAACATCATTTATGATACCTCAACATAATAAAGTCCATATCGGACAAGCCCACAGCTAACATACTCAATGGTGAAAAACTGAAAGCTTTTCCTCTAAGACCAGGAAAAAAACAAGGATCCTCACTCTCATCACTTTTATTCAACATAGTACTGGAAAGCCTAGCCAGAGTAATCAGACAAAAAATAAATAAAAGAAAATCAAATTGAAATGGTAGAACTACAACAGTCACTGTTCCATACAACATGATACTATATATAGAATATCAAGAGGCCACCAAAAAACTATTAGAACTAATAAATGAATTCAGTAAAGTTGCAGGATACAAAATTGATATACAGAAATCTGTTGCATTCTATACACTGACAATAAACTATCAGAAATAAAAATTAAGAAAACAATCCAACTTACAATTGCATCAAAAAGAATAAAATACCTAGGAATAAATCTAACCAAGGAGGTAAAAGACCTGTACTCAGAAAACCATAAGACACTGATGAGAGAAATTGAAAATGACACAAACAGATGGAAAGATATACTGTGTTCATGGATTCGAGGAATTAATATTGTTAAAATGACCATACTACCCAAGGCAATCTACAGATTCAGTGCAATCCCTATCAAACTACCAATGGCATGTGGCTAGAAGAGCCATACTCAAATAACTAGCTTCTGCAAGTTAGCAAATCAATGACAGCCCAAAGTTTCTGAAAGTCAGCCAGTCAGTGACAGCCACAGCTTCTAGATAGGAGTAAGTGCCTCCCTCCTCTGACACTGCACTGATGAGGATTCTGAAAGTGAGAAGACCAGCAAGTACTCTTCCTGTACTAACTGCACTAACACAGCTGAGAGCCTGCCAGCACCTGATCACTCACTTCTGAAAGCCCATGGCTCCCTGACACCAGGCTTCCCAAAACCTTACATAACATTAACTCTGGCTTTCTTCAGAAAGACTGTGTTTACAACTGGCCCTTACAGGCAAATTCCCCATTTTTTAAAATAACGTATCAAGTTCAGTTTATAGTTTGTTCACAGGTTCACAATCTTTTCAACAGTTCAGCTCATTTATGATTAGTTATGAGTTTGAACATGTGAGTTTCACTGACACAGCTGCAAGATTTTCAAATTCAATATTTTCAATTCTTTTTGAAATGGTTTGGAACTACTACCTATATTTTTATATGTGTATATTTAAGCCCCCAAATGTCAAAAGGCAAGTGCAAATTTTGTAATGAATTTGCTAACAGTAGAAACTCCTCAACTGAGGAAAAAGTCCTTTTGGAGCTCTTTGTGCAGTTTGCAGTTGTTCGCTAAACATCAAAAATGGTGGAAAGTCAAATATAAACCAGCACATGCTAAACATCAAAAATGGTGGAAAGTCAAATATAAACCAGCACACGCTAAACATCAAAAATGGTGGAAAGTCAAATATAAACCAGCACATGCTAAACATCAAAAATGGTGGAAAGTCAAATATAAACCAGCACACGCTAACAGCTAGGCAAAAGGAACAAATGGTTTCCTCCTACAGTACCAAAGAAGGTCATATAACAAATGTGGGGGATTAAGAAAAATTCAGAGGAAGAAGATGTAAGACTTGTAGCAGGCACTGTACTGGTTTTCCACTCTGCGTACCAGCAGTCTTTCTGCCCAAACGTCTAGCTGAATGCACAACTACCAGAAATACCTTTTGATTCCAAAATTGCAAGCAAATTTTCAAGTGCCAAGTTAAAATCCACTGCCACTATCAAAGAAGTAACACCAGCTGGCCCTATGTTTAACACCTGTGGACCCTCATCCTGTAAATATCTATCTGAATGGGTCCATTTTACCCAAGATGATTTAAAGTTACACTGGCCAAAATGAAGAACTTTTGACATTCCCAAATTAGTTTACCTCCACATGCAATTGGGAAAAAAAAAAAAAAGTGTAACAACTAGGCAAAATGAGTGGGAAGCTTATTTAATTGGTATCTAGAGGCCTCTAAACACAACACGGAGAAATTTGTCCCCCTCCAAGCTATGGCTGAAAAGCTGACCCAGACTGTCTCTTAACTTGAAAAATCAGCTCATCTTTCTCACTTTCACTCACTGATCACTTTCAGCTCTTCCCTGACTAACTGAAAGTTGAGGTAAGTAGCTGAGGGCAAATCCGCAGGCCTAGGACAAGGGGCGGGGCCCAGAAAACTCAGTAATCAAGATAAGTACTACTTCAATGCAATACTTTAAATAATCAAAATTAATGCAAAACTTCCGTGATGGAAAAAAATATCAATACCTTCAAGAAAGACAGGATCTGACCTGGTCTAACCTCATTCAGCCTCATCCTAATCCCAGTTCTTTGCCACTCCCTTTAATTCTGCACCTGAGTCAAGCACTTTGCTTGCCTTTCCCTAGTGCTGGCCCCTAGTGCTGGCCCCGATCCTCCTTAGAATCCTTCGTCCTCAACAGAAACACACACACACACACACACACACACACACACACGGTCACACACATAAATACACATCAAAATGCTCCTCCCTGTGAACCTGGCCTGAGTGGTCAGCTGTGCCTCCAGAGCTGGAGCCCACCTTCAGCTACTAGGGTCTTGATATTAAAAGCAACTTAACACAATTTAAGAAATAAAAATATTTTTTCCCAATTACATTAGTTTCTGGATGTTCTATTGCCTCGGATGTTGAAATCTTTTCAGGAACTGTGGTCTGCAGAAAGCTTTTATGAGGATCTAAAACAAAAAATAAGCAGTTACTGTGATACTTGTAATCTTGCATTATTCATTTCTAAACCCAATTCATTTGTTTCTCTACATTACCAAGTTTTTCTTATAATCTATGCATCTACTTTTCCTTTCTGCTGTCCTTCGGTCATTCTTATCGATAAATTTCTTAAGCCTTGTCAAATCTTAACTTTTTATTCTCTACACACACACATACACACACACACACACACACAAAGTTAGACTGCTGTAGGTAGAAAAAGGCCACACCTTTCAATTCTGTCCGTTTTCCAGACAAGGAAACCACCCCACGGAAATGAAAAGATTTTCCCCCGGAGGCTGCCTCTCTGCCTCCCTAGCTGCAGTCCTCGAGGCCAAGGGTCGGGAGGCTGTGGGAGGTGAGGGCGAGGGGCGAGGGGAGGGAGGGAGTACTGGGCCTGGACCCTGGACCAACGAGGGCAGCCCCCCGACCGAACAAAGCGAGGGGAACGGTCTCTGGACTCACTGTGGCCCCCGTGCAGCCCGCCTAGGCCGGTGAGCAGAACCAGCAAGAGGAACATGGCTCCGCTGACCTGGAGCCGCGCTGGCCCAACAGCGACGACCGTTGCGCTGACTGAGGGCGGAGCGCGGGAGCGAGACGCGAGCCAGCAGGGGGCGCACGGGGAAAGCGCCGGAAGGAAAAAGCCGGCGGAGCGCTCGGCGGCCTCGGGCCGCGGCGGGCGCGCGCGCCCAGCGTGCCGCGGGTGGGCGGGGGGAAAACTTTCGGTCCCTAGTTAAGGAAGGAAAAGCCGCGCGAGTTCCAGTTCTCAGATGAAGGGGGTGCCTGGTTTTGTTTGCGTCTTTTCCTTAGGCTGGCGGGTTTTTTTTTTGCGGTACGCGGGCCTCTCATTGTTGTGGCCTCTCCCGTTGCGGAGCACAGGCTCCGGACGCGCAGGCTCAACGGCCATGGCTCACGGGCCCAACCGCTCCGCGGCATATGGGATCCTCCCGGACCGGGGCACGAACCCATGTCCCCTGTATCGGCAGGCGGACTCTCAACGACTGCCCCACCAGGGAAGCCTAGGCCGGCGGTTTTTGAAGTAATTTCTAATCCCAGTGAAAAGAAGGAGCAAGGATGAAAATGCTCAAGTTACCGACAGCAAACAAGGTTCCTCCTAGTACATTACTTACCGCAGGAGGCGGCAAAATGCGTGTATTTGCAAAGACTGGTGCGAACACGGTGGCTTCTCTACATTTCATGGTTGGATATGCCATTGCTAGACAGCCATGGAATGCAGAAGACCCCATATACGATCCTTGTCCGAATATAGACTCTTCCAAAAAATCTTCCTTAGTACCCTAAGTTATTATTGCCACACTCTGTAATCTTGCAGTCCCTAGTTTTTACGTGTTTACCTAGCCCTTTGTACGTTCTGCCTCTATTAGGACCAAGAACAGTTTGATTTCTTGACGTCTGTAGGCGTTCTTTCCTTCGCAGATCCTAGCCCACATCACATTAAATACATTAAAATACAGCCATACTCGATCCTGGCTATAAGTTTGCTTTAACAAATGTTGAAATCATGTCTATAAGTTCACTTTGAAACTGCTTGGCTGTCCCGAAAAACCAAGAGAAGTTACTAGCAGAATAGAACAGTAACAAATAATCTTTAAAAAGAATCAAGTGGCAAGAAAAAAAGTCACAAGTGTTGGAATAAATAGTAGAATGTATACTTATTGCTTTGTGGATTTGCAGTTTGGAATATCCGATTGACAAACTCTCCCAGGAAGGAACAAGAAAGGATTTTTAAAAATAGAAAATACCAAAATAAAATTAAGAGATAAGGAGAATAGAAGTAGAACTGTTAATAATAGCATTTTCCAGAAAGAGAAAAATTTAAATAATTAGGAGGAAATATTTAAAGGGATAATGGGGAAAGTTTCTCTTAACTTGAAAAATAAGAGAATGACTTTAGAAAGGACCCAAGTGTTAAAAACTGGGCTTTGGAGGAAAAACAAATCTGAAATTTTAAATGACAGGAAAGATTCTGAAATCTTCCGGAGGAAAAGAACAGAGCACCTGTCAAGGGACAAGAGTCAGATTGACATTAACAGCCATACTAGATGCATGAAATCAGTGGGTTATTAAAGTGTTGACTTCCAAACAGCTAAGGATGGCAGTCACACTAAGCCAGCCTCTTGCATACACACTTTTAGACGAGGGCCAAAGAACTGAGTCAAGTGGGCATCACTTAAGACAGTACTCTTGGAATTTACCTGGACTCTACAGCTAAAATTAGACCACTGAATTGGTCAAATTTCTGTACACTTGAGTTTCTGACAGTTCCGTCACTATTGGAAAACTAATTTCCTCTGTGGATACCCACCAAATTTATAGTGTACATTAACACTGGACAATGCTGTTGGCGTGCATGCAAAGCCTATAGCCTCTCTGACACATCAAACACCCTGAAAACAAATAAGTGTGTGCTTAAAATGGACACAAAAAAAGGATATTGCCTTTGTATGGATCTGGGCTAAAGCAGTGTAAGAATATCTTTAAGAAACTCATGAGTGTGGAGTCAGCTACAAAGTAGCTCTTGCCCAAGGTACCTATTGTTCCTATTGGCACTGCCAGTCACTTGCAGAGAGATTGCAGTGGGTCACTCACTCACCTAATCATTAAGGAAAAAGTATATTTTCACTTGAGCTAATTCTTTTTTTTGGGGGGGGGTATAGTTGTTTCCCAATGTTGTGTTAGTTTCTCCTGTACACCGAAGTGGAGTTCCCTGTGCTATACAGCAGGTTCTCATTAATTATCTATTTTATCCATAGTAGTGTATATATGTCAATCCCAATCTCCCAATTCATCCCACTGCCTCCCCCTTCCCCCTCTTGGTGTCCATATGTTTATTCTTTACATCTGTGTCTCTATTTCTGCCATTTACAGGCAACTCCGCAGGAGCTACATTATCCTTGATTCCATAGTACCTGTTCAGAAAACACATTTTTGCACCTGCTCTCTAGCTTTCACATGGTATATCCATGTCTGAGGTTGGCAAGGCTGGACCAAGGGTCTAGGCAGCTCAGCTGGGTTCAGGAAACTATTCCACAAGCCAATAAACTGCAGAGGGAGATTTGCAAATGTAGTGGCTGGAAAAGCCACAACGCTTCTCTTCAAATCTTCCTGGAGCTGACCTACTGCAAGTAGTTGTCACTCTGGCTGAAATGTGTTGTTTTATAGCCATGCACTAGCCACTTACGTTATTGATTGTGAAATATCCTTTCATCGGGGTCCACAGAGTGACATGCAAGAAAATAAAGAAAACAAATAAGTGGAAATATCCCATTTTCGTGAATTGGAAGGTTTATTACTGTTAAGATCAATACTACCCAAAGCTTTCTACCAGCTAAATGCAGTCATTATCCCAATGGCATTTTTTGCAGAAATTTAAAAACCCATCCTAAAGTTCATTCGGAATCTCAAGAAGCCCAAATACCCAAAACAATCAAAGAAAAACATGCAGGTATCACACAAGTTATTTCTGCTCATTCAAGCTTTCAGTAGTCTATTTTTCAAAGAGAACAACCTGTAGTACAAGACTGTTTAGAGAAGGCCCAATTTAAATATATCTATGGATGAGAATGAAAATAATATGTACAGTACAAATCTAGTCACCTGCCATCAAAAGAAAGTATTTGAGTTGGCAAAAATGATCCCAAACCACGTGATTTGGCATCTGAAGACACATTCTAACAAAAAACCGTAACCTCCTAATGATAACATTTCTGGATACAAAGAGAACTACATAAAGCTTTCTGTAATAGTGGGACTTGGTAGGCACAGGCAAGACAGGAGAAAAACAAAGTGTCTCTCAAAAGCCAAATGCTAACTTTCACCCAGTACTCAAAGTTTCTCTCAACTTTGAAGTAAAGTTACATAGTCAGAATTTTCCCTTCTAGGTTAAAGTTTTTCTCTCAGCTTCTTGGGAAACTTTGCCTAGGTATCGAAACAGTTTTTAGATCACACTTGTGGTGGGCCTATTTCATGAAATTTAAATTATTTTTTCCTTGAGCAACCAAATAGGAGAAGCACCATTCCTTCCTCCAAATCTCTTCTAGACTTCAGGTGAAAACAGAAAAAAAGAAAAAATAAATGACCCCCAAACCCTGGAAAAGTTCAGTAAGCCCAGAATTATGGAGGATATTCCAATATAGTTTATCAAGGAGAACATATAAACCATTGTACGTGAGCTTCAATATTGGAATAGGAGCAAATTTTCTGTTGGCATATTTGGCCAAAGACGACACAGAGAAGCTAGAAGAGCACAGGGATTTAATTGAATTTTTTGTGTTTAACAATTCCCTGAACCAAAAACCAAGAAGGTACTGTTACATCTGATTGGCTAAAAGAAAGCCTCAGTTAAAAATCACCTTGTAATTAAGTGGTAGTGTTCCCAATTATAGGATTCACAGAGGCCATCAGTGCTGTAACCTAATATGGCCAGGTTAAGGACTATGGAACTCAACTGATACAATCATGTGAAAGAGTGTTGTGTGAAATATCAAATCCTGCACATTCACACAGATGCACGTAACTATTCGATTGGATATTCCAGAACTTCTCCAAAGAAGTTAAAATTAAAACCCAATATGTTGACTCAGTTAAGGATTGTGAAGAAACTACTTCCATAATACGTTAGTTAAATACTCAGCTCCTATAAACAGAATTTTCTGTCACTGTTTAATTACAGAGAGAAATAATTAGAAAACTGATAGAAATGTAACAGGCCAAAATTCAAAAAGTCTACCTTAGACTTTCATCTTTTAAAGATATACTTGGACAGAATCTTACAGAAAGCATTTCTGGGGTTAGAGAGACCAACTGAAAACAGAATAGAAAGGATCATGATCCTTTTTACAGCCTGCTCATAAGCATCCAAAAAGCCCATGAAGCCCTTGTTTGAACTTTTGAAAAGAAGACAAGATCTTGGATATTATGAAGTTATAAAGCTTACTAGATCTCCAGCGATCTGAAAACAATAAGCAAATGCTTCTACAATACTTATTACATTTAAGAAATTATCACGACAGTCTTTGCCAATTGAAAAGAATGCAGTCCTCCTCAGAGTGAATATTACAAATGTGCCAAGCTGCAAGATAAATTCTTCGTCACTGAAATTAAGGAAAATGGATCGACAATAATTTTCTCCTCTTCCTTAAAAACTGGTTAGTGTATTTACATATACGTTTGGTGGTTTGATTTTAAAACAAAATTGGATACCTAAGCTTCTGCACCCATTTCCAATGTGGGAAGGGGGGAAGTTTCCCCACACCAGCAAGCAATTCTCTGACACCCGCTGCGTGTGCTACTATTCAACTCAATTCTAACACCGTTTATGTGGAGATACTGCCAGACCCCACAGATGAAGGGTTCAACCCCAAAAGACTGCCCCCTCCCCTCACACTTCAGATACCAATCCCAAATCCACGTTGTCACCTGTGCTTCTGACAAACCAGCTGTCAACTGGAGGTTCCCACGATGCCTTCCTTGAGTTTGCTACAGTGGCTCACAGAACTCAGAGATAACACATTACTTACTAGATTACCTATTTATTATGAAAGGACTTAACTCAGGAACAGCCAGCTAGAAAAGATGAATAGGGCAAGGTATGGGAAAAAGTCAAAAGCCATCTTGCCTTCTCCAAGTGCACCACTCTCATTGTATCTCCATTGTATCTGGTGTTCACCAACCCAGAAGCTCTCTGGACCGCATCCTTTTGGGTTATTATGGAGGCTTCATTACATAAGCATAATTGATTAAATCATTGGTCACTGGTGATTCAACTCAATCTGCAGCTCCTCTCCCCTCACTGAAGGTGTGGGGGACGGGTGGTATCCATTCATTCAATCACATCTTCTTTATCCATTCATCCATCGATTGACACAATTTGTTTCCATATCTTGCCTATTGTGAATAATGCTGCAATGAACATGGGAGGGCAGATATTTTTTCGAGATCCTGTTTCCCTTTTATATGGGTATATACCCAGAGGTAGGATGGATGGATCATATGGTAGTTCTAGTTTTAATATTTTGAAGAAACTTAATACCATTTTCCATAATGGCTGTACCAATTTACATTCTAACCAACAGTGCGCAAGTGTTCCCTTTTCTCCGCGTCTGTGCCAACACTTATCTCTTGTCTCTTTGATAACAGCCAATCTAACAGGTGTGAAGTCTCACTTTAGCTTCAATTTGTGTTCCCTGATTTGCATTCGCTGATGATTAGCTATGTTAAGCATCTTTTCATATAGCTGTTGGCCATTTGGATGTCTTCTTTGGAAAAATGTCTCTTCAGGTCTTTGGCCAATTTTTTAATTGAGTTTTTTATTTTGATATTGAGTTGTATGAGCTGTTTGTATATTTTGGATATTAACCTCTTATTAGTCATATCATTTGCAAATATTTTCTCCCATTCAGTAGGCTTTTTCATTTTGTTGATGGTTTCCTTTGCTGTGCAAAAGATTTACGTTTAATTAGGTCCCATTTCTTTTTGCTTTTATTTTCTTTGCTTAAGGAGACAGACCCCAAAAAATATTGCTATGATTGATGTCAAGAATGATCTGCCTGTGTTTTCATCTAGGAATTTTATGGTTTCTGTTCTTATATTTAGATCTTTACTCCACTTTGAGGGTTGCTTTTTTTTCTTTTTTCTTTTGTATATGGTGTAGAGAATGTTCTCATTTCATTCTTTTACATGTAGCTGTCTAGTTTTCCCAGCACCACTTATTGTCTTTTCTCCATTGTATATTCTTGACTCATTTGTTGTAGATTAACTGACCTTATTGTGTGAGTTTATTTCTGGGCTTTCTATCCTGTTCCATTGAACTATATTTCTGTTTTTGTGCCAGTACCATACTGTTTTGATTACTGTAGCTTTGTAATATAGTGTGAAGTCAGGGAGTCAGATTCTTGCAGCTCTGTTCTTTGTTCTCAAGATTATTTTGGCTGCTGGTGTCTTTTGTGTTTCCCTACAAATTTTAAAATTATTTGTTCTAGTTCTGTGAAGAATACCATTTGTGTTTTGATAGGCATTGCACTGAATCTGTAGATTGATTAGTTAGTATGGTCATTTTAACAGCATTAATTCTTCCAATCCATGAACATGAACACTGTATCTTTCCATATGTTTGTGTTGTCTTCAGTTTCTTTCATCAGTATCTTACAGTTTTCTGAGTACAGGTCTTTTACATCCTTAGGTAGATTTCTTCTAGGTATTTTATTCTTTTTGATGCAATGGTAAATGGGATTGTTTCCTTAATTTCTCTTTATGATAGATCATTGTTGGTATACAGAAATGCAACAGATTTCTGTATATTAATTTTGTATCCTGCAACTTTACTTAATTCATTGATGAGCTATAGTGGTTTTCTGGTGGTGTTTTTTGGGTTTTCTATGTATAGTATTGTGTCATCTGCAAACAGTGACAGTTTTACTTCTTCCTTTCCAATTTGGATTCCTTTTATTTCTTTTTCTCTTCTGATTGCTGTGGCTAAAACTTCCAATACCACATTGAATAAAAGTGGCAAGAGTGGGCATCCTTGTCTTGTTCCTGATCTTAGAGGAAATGCTTTCAGCTTTTCACAGTGAGTATGATGTTAGCTGTGGGTTTGTCATAAATGACGTTTATTATGTTGAGGTATGTTCCCTCTATGCTTTTTGGAGAGTTTTTATTGTAAATGAATGTTGCATTTTGTCAAATGCTTATTCTGCATCTCTTGTAATGATCATACAGTTTTTATTCTTTGATTTATTAATGTGGTGTATCACATTGATTGAATTGAAAATATTGAAAAATCCTTGCATCACTGGGATAAATCCCACTTGATCACAGTGTATGATTCTTTTAATGTATTGTTGGATTTGGTTTGCTAATATTTTGTTGAGAATTTTCTGAATCTATCTTCATCAGTGATATTGACTTATAATTTTCTTCTTTGTGATATCTTTGTCTGGTTTGGTATCGGGGTGATGGTAGCCTCATAGAATGAGTTTGGGACTGTTCCTCTGCAATTTTTTGGAATAGTTTCAGAAGGGTAGGTGTTAACTCTTCTCTAAATATTTGGCAGAATTCACCTGTGAAACCAACTGGTCCTGGAATTTTGTTTGTTGGGAGTTTTAAAATTACAGATTCAATTTTATTACTGACAATTGGTCTGTTCATATTTTCTATTTCTTCCTGGTTCAGTCTTGGGAGTGTACATTTCCTGACCTTGGAGAAATGGCCTTCTGAGGAGATGTCCTCTTTGTCCCAGAAGCACGCTTCCTTCTTGTCACCCAAGCTCTAGGGGTTCCCCCCTATGTGGGCTGCGTGGGTCCTTCTGTTGTGGCAGGCTGATTATGTGGGTGGTCTGTTTGGCTTTGTTGGCCCCTGGTCCAGTTGGTTGTCAGGCCCTGCCATGTGCAGAGGCTGTTAGCTGCTGGTTGGTGTGGACAGGTCACAAGGCAGCTGACTGCAGAACCGCAGAGGGCCCCAGGGCTAGTGCTGGCTCACTGGTGGGTGAAGCCAGGTCCTGGGGTTAGTGCCAGTCTACTGGCAGGTAGAGCCAGATCCTGGAGTCTGGTTGCAGGGCCCAGGGATCCCAGAGCTAGTGTCGGATTCCTTGGGGTGGGGTCGGGGGTGTTTTTCCTGACACAGTTCAGTGTGGGGTCTGGAGTGTCCTGAAGCTTGTGTTGGCCTGCTAGTGGGTAGGGCTGGGGCCCAGCTAGTCCTAGGGCAGGGTCTGGCCTGCTTTTGGAGGGCTGGATTCCCCATCTGTGGGATTGTGGTTTTCTTGCATCTAGTATCTGCCCTCTGGTGGGTGAGGCTGGTCCAAAGGCTAGAACAGGTTCTCTGCAGGGCAGGACCAGGGTCCAGGGGTTTCTGGGACTGGTACCTGCCCACTGGTTGGTGGAGCTGGGTCCTGGGCCCTCTGGTAGGAAGGGCCATGCCTAGAGGGAGCTGTGGGCTCAGAAGATCTTAAGGCAGCCTGTCTGCTGATGGGTAGAGCTATGCTCCCTCCCCCAATTAGTTGCTTGGCCTGAGGTATCCCAGCACTGGTGTCTACAGGCTGTTGGGTGGGCCAGATCTTGGCATTAATGAGGTAGAGGGAGGATTCAATAATGGCACCTGCCAGCACCAGCATCCATGCGGTAGAAGGAGCCCCTGAGAATGGCTGCCTCCCGTGTCTATGTCCCCAGGATGAGCTGCAGCTGCCCCCTTCCTCTCTAGGAGACTCTCCAAGACCAGCAGGTAGGTTTGGCCCAGGCTTCTATCAAATTACTTCTTTGGCCCTAGGTCCTGGTGCACAAAAGATTTGGTCTGAGCCCTTTAAGCCTTTTTTTAAAAAAATAAATTTATTTATTTATCTATCTATTTATTTTTGGCTGCGTTGGGTCTTCATTGCTGCACATGGGCTTTCTCTAGTTGCAGAGAGCAGGGGCCACTCTTTGTTGCGGTGCGCAGGCTCTCACCACAGTGGCTTCTCTTGTTATGGATCACGGGCTCTAGGCATGCAGGCCTCAGTAGTTGCAGCATGTGGGCTCAGTAGTTGTAGCACACAGGCTTAGCTGCTCTGCGGCATGTGGGATCTTCCCAGACCAGGGCTCGAACCCATGTCCCCTGCATTGGAAGGCAGATTCTTAACCACTGCACCACCAGGGAAGTCCCTTTTTAAAAAATTTTTTTATAGGAAACATTAATTCATTGGTAAAGGATTTTATTTCACCATAAAAATGCAAACTGGAATAAACACCATCTCTCCTAAGGCAGGCACAACAGCTATTTTTAAGTATTTCTGAGCTTCACTTGGAGAAGCCAACGATTATAAAATTTAACAAGTTTGCAGCCTTAAATAGAGAGTGAAGTCCTGTGGGACTCCCAAAATTAATCCTTGCTGGCTTTCAAAGCTAAATGCTCTGGGGGCTCATCTTCCTGATGCTGGACCCCTGGGCTAGCAAGCCCGAAGTGTGGCTCAGAACTCTCATTTCTGTGGGAGAAACTCTGCAATATAATTGTTCTCCAGTTTGTGAGTCACTCACCCGGGGGTATGGGACTTGACTACATCGTGAGTCCACCCCTTCTACCTGTCTTGTTGTGGTTCATTCTTCATGTCTTTAGTTGTAGAAGATCTTTTCCGGTAGGTCCTGGTCTTTTTCATCGATGGTTATTCTGCAGACGGTTGTGATTTTGGTGTGCTCGTGAGAGGAGGTGAAAGAACTCAGGGTCTTTCTACTCTGCCATCTTATAATATTTTTAAAATATTATATTTTGTTTTTGAGTTGCTTGAATTCTTTATACATTTTGAATATTAACCCCTTAATCAGGTATATGATTTGCTAACATTTCCTCCCATTCCCTAAGTTATCTTTTGATTTCATTGATTGTTTCTTTTGCTGTACAGAAGCTTTTTAGTTTGATGCAGTCCCACTTATTTATTTTTGTGTCATAACCAAAAAATTGTTGCCAAGACCAAAGTCAAGGAGATTTTCCCCTATGTTTTCTCCTGGGAGGTTTATAGTTTTAGGTCTTATATTTAATCCTTTAATCCATTTCATGTTAATTTTTAGGAGTGGTATAAGACAGGGGACCAATTTCATTGTTCTGCATATGGTTATCCAGTTTTCCCAAAACCATTTATTGAAAAGACTATTCTTTCCCTATTGAGTATTCTTGGCTCCTTTGTCAAATATTAGTGGACCATGTACAAAGATTTATTTCTGAGCTCTAGATCTGTTCCATTGGTCTGTGTCTACTCTTATGCCAGTACTACACTATTTGATTACTATAGCTTTGTCATATAGCTTGAAATCAGGAAGTGTGATATCTCCAGCTTTGTTCTTCTTTCTAGGGATTGCTTTGGTTACTTGTGGTCTTTTGTGGTTCCATACAAATTTTAGGTTTTTTCTGTTCCTATGAAAAATGCCATTGGAATTTTGATAGAGATTGCATTGAATCTATAGATAGCTTTGGGTAGTATGGACATTTTAACAAATGTTAATTCTTCCAGTCCATAGACATGGGATATCTTTCCATTTATTCATGTCTTCTTCAATTGCTTTCATCAAAGTCTTACAGTTTTCTTTGTGCAGATCTTTCACTTCCCTTAGTAAATTTATTCCTAATTATTTTATTGTTTTAATGCATTGTGAATGAGATTGTTTACTTTTTTCTCAGCTATGTCCTTTTTAGTATGTAGAAATGCAACTGATTTCTGTATGTTGATTTTATATCTTGCAACTTTGTTGGATTTGTTGATCAGTTCTTTGGTTGAGTCTTTAGAATTTTCTTGTATAAGGTCATATCTACAAATAAAGACAACTTTACTTCTTCCTTTCTGATTTGGATGCCTTTTATTACTTCATATTTCCTGATTGTTCTAGCTAGGACTTCCAGTACTTAAGAGTGGTGAGAGTGGATACCTTTGTCTTGTTCCTGATCACAGAGGAAAACTTTCAACTTTTCACTGTTGAGTATATTAACTGTAGTCTTGTCATATATGGCTTTACTATGATGAGGTATGGTCCTTCTGTATACCCAATTTGTTGGCTATTACCGAAAAGATAAAGAGAACAAGTATCACCCAGTATGTGTGTGGAGACATTGGAACTGTGGTACACTGTGGGAGAGAATATAAACTGGTACAGCCATTACGGAAAACAATATGGCAGTTCCTCAAAATTAAAAATAGAACACCATATGATCCAGCAATCCTACCTCTGGGCATATATCAGAAGTAAATGAAATCAGTCTCTCAAAGACATATCTGCACAGCCATGTTCTTTGCAGCATTGTTCACAATAGCCAAGATATGGAAACAACCTGTGTCCATAAAGGATGAATGGATAAAGAAAATGTGATATAATTACTCAGCCATGAAAAACATGGAAAACCTGTTATTTGTGACAACATGGATGAACCTAGAGGACATTTGCTCAGTGAGATAAGACACAGAAAGATAAATACTGTATAATCTCACTTATATGTGAAACCTAAAATATATAGAAGCAGAAAGTAGACTGGTGGTTACCAGGGTTGGAGGGTGTGGGAAATGGGGAAATGTTGGTCAAGAGGTACAAAGTTGCAGTTATGCTGGAGAAGTAAATCTAGAAATCTAATATACAACATGATGACCAAAGTTAGTAATTCTATAATAAAGACTGGAAATTTGCTTAGAGACTAGATTTCAGGTGCTCTCACCACCCAAAAGAGATTGGTACCTGTGTGAGGAGATGGATATGTTAGTTAGCTTGACTGTAGTAATAGTCAAGTGTATATGTATATCAAATCATCATGTTGTACATCTTAAATATATACAATTTTTATTTTAAAAAATATAAAGCAGGAAATTCTGGAAGCAAGAGAAAGGCTGAGATCCAAAATTTGAGAATAAACTCATCTAAATCCCTGGCTGACCACTAAACTAGGTATGTATGCGAAAGACCCCAGGAAGCCTGGCAAAAACAAACAAACAGAAGGATAGGGGTTGAAGATGGTTATTTTAAGACTTTAGTCTGCCATCTTCTCAGTCTGTGGGCTTTCCGAATAAAGTCATATTCCTTGCCTCAAAAGACAAAACAAAACAAAAAAAGGCAAACAAAAAAGAAGAAAGATGGCGGTCTACTCTTAAAAAGGGCAGAACTGCTCTTGGTGGGATGTGTGAGTGTTCTGCACTTTTGACTCAATTTACTCCCCAGCCTTCACACAGGCTCAGGCGGCAGAAAGTAGGAGCTTTCTGGCTTGAGGTTTCAAAGGTCAAAACCTGGGGCTGTCAAAGAAACTGGAAATTAAAGGAGAAGGGAACTCTGAAAGCTATGGATCTGCAGACAGCTTAAAGCCCTCATATACATGATGTCATGTATATGAAATACTGTGAAAGGCAAGACTATATTGACAGAAAGAGATCATTGGTTGCCTTGGGACTAAAGGTGGAGGAAGGACTGACTGCAAACAAGAACAAGGGAATTTCTGTGGAGTGATGGAAACATGCTATTTATTGGATGTAGTGGTGATCACATGACAGAATAATTAGCCAACATACATCCATCTGTACATAAAAAATACTCCAGAGAAACTCTTGCAAAGAACTATCAGGAACATGTACAAGGCTGTCAGCAGTATCATCTGTGATAGTGGGAGCTGTAAGCAACTTACTTATTAATCACTAAAGAAAATGGAGAAAAATTTTAATAGATGTATAATATGAAATACTGTGTAGCAGTTTGAATGAAATATTTTATAAATATATATTTATAAATATTATAAATAATGCATTTTATATTAATATGTATATACCCACGTGAATTAAATATTACAAACATCAGTATTGATTGAAAATAGTAAAAAAGAATGCATCAAATATGTAGGACATTATCATGATAAAAACACATACCAAACAACACATATCCAAGGGCATGTATCAAGCACATTAAAATGGGAGTATTTGGGCTTCCCTGGTGGCGCAGTGGTCGAGAGTCCGCCTGCCAATGCAGGGGACGCGGGTTCGTGCCCCGGTCCGGGAGGATCCCACATGCCGCGGAGCGGCTGGGCCCGTGAGCCATGGCCGCTGGGCCTGCGCGTCCGGAGCCTGTGCTCCGCGGCGGGAGAGGCCACAGCATTGAGAGGCCCGCGTAACGCAAAAAAAAAAAAAAAAAATGGGAGTATTTGATTTGGTAGATCAGAACTTTAAAATAACTGTCATAAACATGTTACAGCATGTGAAGAACAAAATAGACAAAAAGGATTTAAAATCAATAATTTCAACAGAAGAAGGGAAACTAAAAGAAGAACCAAATGGAAATTCTAAGACTTAAAAAAATCAATGGATGAGGTTACAGAAGATTGGACACAGCAGAAGGAATCAGTGAGCTTAAGATAGGGCATCAGAAATTATCCAAACTGAATTAAAATAGGAAAAATAATTTAAAAAACAAAACAGAACTTCAAAGAATTATGAGACAGTATCTAATAATCAGGAGAATGTGTAACTGGAGTTCCCTAAGGGAAAAAAGAGAATGGGTCAAAAGAAAGATATGAAGACATACTTAATGGCTGAGAATTTTCCAAAATTGTTGAAAGACATTAAGTAATAGATCCAAGAAGTTACTTGAATACAAGTTAGGGTAAATTCAAAGAGAAACACCCTTAAGCATATCATGATCAAGCTTCCAAAAACCAAAGACATGGAAAAATATCTTAGGAGTGCCTGGGTGTGTGAGGAGACACATTACAATCCAGTATACCAAAAAGAATAATAACTGAATTCTCATCAAAAATAATGAAACCCAGAAGATAATAGATTAAATACTGCTGAAAGGGAAAAAATGGCAATTTAGAATTCTGTGTGCAATAACTGTATCTCATTGAAAAGAAAATAAAAAAACTTTTCAAGCAGAAAAAAAAAATGAAAGAAATTGTCACCATCAGAAGCACACTGCAATACTAGAGAAGGTTATCCAAGCTGAGGGAAGTGATCCCATATGAAAGCACAGATTATAAGAAGAAATGAAGAGCAACAGAAAGGGTAAACATGTGGGTAAATATAAAAAGCCATATAAAAAATTTGAAAACACTATTGACTGCTTCAGGTGAAAAAAACAGCAATGTATACATGGAATTTATAAAATATGTAGAATTAAATGTAGTAGCACCAAGGGCAGGAGGAGGTAACAGGAACCATGCTGTTGTAAAGTTCTTTTGTTGTTTGTTAAGTAGGAAAATACTAATTCAAGGTAGACTGTGATGAATTAAGGATACACATTGTAACCTCTGGAACAGCTACCAAAATGTGTTAATGATATAAAAAAGGACAGCTAAAAACCATAGAAAAGAAAAAGTAGTTTATTGCTCAATTAACCTAAAAGAAAAACAGAGGGGAAAAAAACCCCCAAAAGAACAAAGAAGTGTGGGACAAATAGAGAACACGTAACAAAATGATAGACTTTTTAAAACCAACAGTATCAGAAATTATATTAAATGTAAATCCTTTTAACACTCCAATTTAAAAAACACTGGCCATAAAAAGAAACGAAATTGAGTTATTTGTAGTGAGGTGGATGGACCTAGAGACTGTCATACAGAGTGAAGTCAGACAGAAAGAGAAAAACAAATACCATACGCTAACACATATATATGGAATCTAAAAAAAAAAAGGTCCTGAAGAACCTAGGGGCAGGACAGGAATAAAGACACAGACGTAGAGAATGGACTTGAGGACACGGGGAGGGGGAAGGGTATGCTGGGACGAAGTGAGAGTATGGCATGGACATATATATATACTACCAAATTAATTAAAACTAAATCAAATAAACCCCTTTAAAAATACAACTTGTGAAAAAAATATCACGCGAATGGAAAATCTAAATAGTCCTTTATCTGTTAAAGAAATTGAATCCATAATTTAAAATCTTCCAACAAAGAAAACTCTAGCTCCATTGATAAATTTGGCCAAATATTTAATTGAAAAACTGAGCAATTTTATACACTCTTTGAGAAAATGGAAAATGAGAGATATTTTTCCTAACTCGGTTTATCAATCTTCATACCAAACTCTGATAAGGGATTAATCTTTGCCCCTGAGACCCAAGCCCAAGCTCTCTGGGTCCTTCTACTTTCTGGGATTCACCCTGCAGGTCACCCAGCCGAGGGGCAAGAGAAAGGTGGTCATCAGAGGGAGAGGCCTGGAAGGTAAAGCACAGTCCCCAGAATGAGCACAGCTTCCCTGAGAAGCCCTGGTTCTGTGGTTGTGGGGAGGGTGAGGTGGTCAAATGACTGCATTAACTGAGATCTGCATGCAGCCAGCCAAGTCCAGTGAGAAGGACCGGGAGAAGGAACACAGTCCGCGCCCAGATCCTTTCCTGAGTGAGAGCAGTTGATGCAGATCCCCAGCATCTGGGGCCCCAGGCAGTAAATCCGAGTGGGTGGTGGAGAGAGCTGTGGAGAAGAGCTCAGGGAGTCAGTGGGAGTTGTGACTGACCATGCGCAGTCAAGGGCCCTGAAATGGCAAAACTGTGCCTCAGGGGTGGAGAAGGAAATAAAAACAGACGCTCCTGCAAATCGGTCCATCTTGGTTTATTGTTTCCTTCAGTTGTGACCAGGGGAGAAAAGGCTGCATTTTCATTTCTCAGCGAGATCCCCAGTAATATCCATTGCCTTCTGAAGGAATTATTAGTTACTGTGGAAGAGAACAAAGACACATGTGCTTAGGTACTTAGGTATAACAAATAAATTACCTCCCACTGCAAAACATACAGTTGGCATACTGCCAAGTGAAAAATTCATATGGAAAAAGAAAAAGAATTCTAGAAGAATGTTTACAGTTTTGCTTGTGAAATTATTTAGCTGTGAGTAACTTATTCACTATCAATTGTGATTTTTGGGAAACCATCGTATTTAATCAGAAGTACTTGCAAATGAGAAAATCTAATCTTTTTTCCACATGCAATGAAATGTTCTTGAATATAACAAGTCAAATCTTTGTATGTTTTTAGAAATTTAAACACATATCAATTTTACTTTTTCCATATCTTGCAGCCAGTCATTTTTAAATTTTTTCATATGGTAAAGTGTTTTGGTTTGGGCACTTGGAAACTCATAGGCCTTAAGCATTTTGGCTACAGTGCCTACTGGACAAAGTGGCTTGATTATGAATTCATTTAAAAGACTAATTTACATATCATATATCTTATTAGAGTCAACTCTAATTCCATTCTGTCCACAAGAGCAAGTTCCCAACAAACTTAAGAGAATTTTACCAAACTGAGGAAAAAAGACTAAAAGTCTTTAAAAAATGATTTAAATACTCATTAATAACAAGATTAGTAAAGATTAAAACATTATTTTTGGTGCAGTACTTTATGAATTCATCTAACCAATAAATATTTAGGAATTAGTTGTGGATTATAAATTTCATTTTAATTTAAAGCAAGTTATTTTAAGAGATATTTCCTAATGTACTTGCCTACTGTTAAGTGTTTCACTGCTTTTCTGTGACTTGGAGCTAAATAAATAAGGAAATAATGCATTTATCACGATATAATACAGTCTGACAAAGATATATTTTTATGGCGGTTTCTTCTTCTTTCCCTTCAAAATTGTGGTAATAAAGAAGTATCTGCCACATTTCTATTTGTATACTCATTATTACCAGAGTCAAAATCAAATTCTAAAGCCTCTTTTCCGTTTTTATATCCACAGATTTCTTATTTCTGATCCCCCAACCAAAAGAATGAAAAAGAATATATTGAAGATAAATTAATTGAGTTTAATTGACAAAGAAGATAATATAGGTAGTAAGATTAGAGAGAGAATTCAGTGCTAAGAGTGGCATAATTTTACCCCTCCTATCCTTTCCCTACCTCTGCTATTTTATATCTTCAAAACGTATACTAGATTTTTCCTACTATTCTGACCATGAAACTCCCCTATTTAATATAGTTAGTTCTCCCCAAACCAATAAAGGGATTTATATATATAGATTTGTGAGTCTACTGGATACATAACCCGTCATATTTCTGGCTTTAAAAAATTTTTTTGTCGTGGTAGTGTTTACCCAAGGAGTTGGTTCTACCAACATCTCCCACTGGCTTTCAAAATTTTTAAAACAGGGAAAAAAGAAAATATAATGGGTGCTATAACAGTACGCAGAGCAACTACGTCTGCCTAGCTTATTAAATTTAAAAGAAATAATAATCCAAGAATGCTGTTTTTGGTATATGCTAAACACAAGCTAGACTTATGGGTTAACACTCCAGATTACACTCTTCAAATGCAATATATATTGTCCCATGGATGATGACTATCCCTCAATCTTGAATACCACTTCTAGAAGAGGATGACCGTGCAAATGACATACTCTATAATGAGAGAGAATGTGAGGGGACAACTGGAGTAGTTATAACGTCAATTATGTGTGTATATGAAGTTCAAGATGGATGTGATGTTCATTCACTAAGCAAGTATTTATTGAGCATTTACTCTGCTAGGTGCTAACTACAAATTAGTTCGCAAAATACACATGGCCATTATCCTCAAGCAATTTCAGAGTGTATCGGCAAAGTAATGCTTTATTTAGGTAAGCAGAAGTTTGGAAGTATTAGAGTGTTTGAGCACTATATCACAAATCCCCTGGTAATGGTGACAGAGTGGAGGCAATAAAGAAAATTATCTTTTTTCTTCATACTTTGTTTGGAGAAGATAATATCTATAAAAAGGTAATTATGTTAGGAAACATACAAAAACAACAGAATAAAGGATAGAGAAATGCCAATAGCCTCCCAAATGGAGGGGGTGACTTCATCAGGGACGACAGAAACTATATAATGTGGTGGGGTGTAGCCTGAAAACTTAAACTGTGGGTATGAAGGATATTCTGGAATATCAGTGGACTGAATGTAACTAAAAGAAGACACTTTAAGGAAAAACGCCAGGCAGGACAAGAAAACTAAAACTCTACGAGGGAGAAAAGAAGATTAGCAAATCAGTATATATTAGATGACTTCAGAAGGATCACAAGGCCACACGGGAAACTGAAAACTCAGAGAACCCTTATTAACACAATTGAGGGCTGTTGGACTGAGGTGAGGAATGTGGAAAACGTAGAATTTTAGTGTGTTTATGATAACTGTCTCTTAGATAAACTCCTCCTGATTGGGGTAATAATTCACTCAATTGTTCATATTGAGTTTGTGGGTATAAATATAATCTAAACAAAAAAGTAATATTTCCCTTTGTATTTCATCATAAAACATGCAAAAATGCTCTATGAGTTAGTTTCACAAAATAATCATAAATATCTTGTCTCTCATTAGACAACTAGTTTTTCCCTAGGTATCAAAAGAGTAGGCAATCAATAAAAATTTAATAAACTGAAGAAAAGACTGAGTTAATTAATACTCATTCCCAGAATGGAAAATATTAATAAGTTGTTTTTAGTGTAGTACTTTATCAACTGTGGCTGCTCAAAAAATATTAAACAATCTTTTGTTCATTCTTATTTTCAACATATACTTATAAGAAACATTTCTTATGTCACTTACGTGCTGGTATTTGTTTGGGCACTACTTTCTGAACTTGATCTAAATAAAAATAAAAATGTCCAAAAGTTAATACTAAGAAACCTACCTACTTTAAGAATGAAGATCAAGCCATTTCATACCAAAACTAACTCTTTTAACACCTGGGGCAGGAAAATAAGTAGCAATCTTATTTACCCAACACCAAGTGCAACACATAGTGCAAAATTTAAATCCTCCAGTGGGGAAACGTATCAAGACAGCAGAGATGCATTTTTTTCTTTATCACCTCTAAGCACAGTATATAAGTTTGATTCTGAATGCCTAAATTTGGCCTTCCAGTTACAAGTTAGCTTTTTATTTGTTGACAAGTAAATTGCCACATTTTGCAAATTAACATTCACATTTACTTCTGGGCAAACTATCAGACTTAACTGACAGAATAAGCTCCCCTTTCTATTCCACAAGGAAAGTTTCCCGTTTCTACTCTGCAGAAAAGCTGAAGATAATAGCGTAAAAATTTAATACCGAACTGAGATTGACAGCCAGAAAAGGCTCTTTGTCTGTCAGTAAAAAATGAAGAAACTAGAAATTCAGAGAGAAAACAGGAGCAAAATCTGAATTACTCTGAATTACTTGTACCCTAAGGGATATGATTTTAATAACCCTAGCTTGGTAGGAGTTTAGGGTATAGATATTTAGATGTTAGAAAGCTAGAGTGAAGCCCAAGCCTGGTAGCCTTGAATGGAGTTAACAAAAGGTATGGCCACTGGGAATGCAATAGGCAAATCGTCTCAGCCATGTGGATGGAAAAGGATCACCTAGAGATGCAGGACCCCAGACCTCCACCATCTATAGAGGCAGGACCACAATTCCTCAATTTCATTACCCACAAATTTGAACTAGCAAGCATAGAAAATATTAAAACATTCATGCCACAAGACAGGGAAAGCTGAAACATTTCCCTCTTCCTAACGTATGCCTCTACAACTCAGGGTGTGCAGAGTTCCCATGAGAACAATCACTGCCCCTGAGGATGAGCTTACAAGTCTAAATTACAAACAACTGTGTGTTAAGTGCCCACAGGCACAGCACAGCAGAACAAAAAATTCACATGTTGAGATCGATGGATAATATAAAAAACCTTTAATAGAAACATTTAGAATCTCCACAGAGATTCAGGCAGAAGTAAGGCAAGAAAAGGATAGCTGTTAAGAGAATGGGTGATTTGGAAACTAATATGAGGAAATCAGTGGCAGAGAGAGACATGAAAAAGCATAGCATATGAACAGCCCGGTTAAAAACTATGGAGGATAAAGTGAGAAGACTCTCCCAAATATAGTCATTTCAGATGCAGAAAAGATAAAGAATGGAAAAGAGGTGATAATTAAAGAAATGACTGATTGTTTTCCAGAATTAATGACCTGAATGCTGGTATCTAAATACTATATGGAATCCAGAGCAGCGTAAATAAAAACAAATTCTATCAGAACATATCATAATAAAATAACAAAACGTTCAGGACAAAGAGGAAATCTTAGAAGTCACTTAGAGTAAACACATTAATTGAAAGGGAATAAATAAGTTAATCAGATTGTCAACTGAGGTCTCATCAATGCCAGTAAATGTCATATTACAGCAACACAATACTTTAAAAGAGCTGTGGAAAGTGACTCCCAACCACAAGTCTGTAACCATCTAAGTTGCCTTTCAAAGATGAGTGTGAAAAAGACATGTTCAGACATTTAATATCAAATGCTTATAATCACAGAAACTAACTAAAATTAAAAGCGTTGTACTTCAGGAAGAAGCAAATTGAAATCAAAAAAAAAAAAACAAAAAAACGGACTCAGGAATGAATAGTGGGAGTTCCCTGGCAGTCCAGTGGTTGGGACTCAGTGTTTTCACTGCTGTGGCCCAGGTACAGTCCCTGGATGGGGATCTAAGATCCCACAAGCCATGCAGTGTGGCCAAAAATCTAAAATAAATAAATAAAATAAAATCCAGGGTTAAATACCATTAAAAAAAAAGAATGAATGGTGACCAAAGCAATTGGTAAATATGTTGTTAAACCCTAGTAAGTATTCATTTAATATAAAATGATAATAATAATAATAACTGAAAAATGGAGGGAGAGTTGTGTAGGTGATCTAATATCCTTCTGTTGTTTAGAAGAAGAATGAAAATATTGAATTTTAGATATTTAAAAAATTAGTTAGACCTAAAGTGGTACTAATATAACATATACTGGGATTCATCCCACCTCCCTGCATTCTTTGACCTCAACAGTCTTTCCCACTGACTTTCTACCAGAAAAAGATTATTCCAAAAATAAATGACCTGAAAACGACAGTGGATGTTATGTTAGTAAAACATAGCAGTAGAGTCAAGTGACATTCTTTAAATATAAATGAATAAAATTATCCTAAAAATGCTTCCCTGGTATATACCAAGCCTGAAGGCTAGACCAGTGGATTAACATTCCAAATTATACTACTCTAGTTGAAATGTGCATTTACCTATGGGTAATTCTATCATCCCTTACCCAATGTAGGTGAATTAATATCCTAGGAGAGATGAATTATGTTGACAAGGTTTCAGGATGAGAGATAATATAATAAGAGAGGGAGAAAAGGGGGCAGTTATAACATTATAGATTGTGTGTGTGTGTGTGTGTGTGTGTGTGTGTATTTGTCTATGTACCTTTGTGGATTTTTTTTTGGTCTGGTTGCCTGTGTGTGGAAAAGATTAAGTAATCATGCATTCATTCAACAAATATTTATTGAGCACTTACCATAAACCAACAACTCTGCTACATGCTGGCTATACAGTCCTATCCTCTACGATAGAGTATAATAAGACATACGTCCAAGGTGAGGAAAAAGTAACTGTGTTTGAGAACCATAAGTTAACTCCCTGATATTGAGAGGACATAATAATGAAAATCAATTGTTTTAGTTTGGTGAGAGTAACTCATGACTCCATAAGCGTCACTAAAAGGAGAAGATCATAATGTCAAAAGAGAGATAAAGGATAAGAAAAGCAGGCACTGTAATGGAAGAGGAAGACCTCTTCTGGAATAAAAGAAATTAAACAACCCTGTCGCGCAGCCTAGACAGCTTACTCTGTAGATTTGGGTGTGTCTGCTAAGCGTACTTTGGAGGGACCTAGGTAGAATAACACCATCCAAAATTGTTGGATGTAGAAAACTAAACAATTATTGTATTATTATACAGACATATCCACCTTTCAGGAAATGGAAGGAGACCTAAATAAAACTACTTTGTAATCCTGAAAGGCTATGGAACACACAGAATTGTTATTCCTTTACGATCCTTTTCTTCAGTAAATTTTTACCAGGGTAAGCCCTCATTCAGTTGTTCATGAGCATACATATTGGATTTCTAGAGTCTCCAATTAAAGAAGTAAACTTCCCCATTTATGAGTTAGCACCATAAACATTTCACCAATCATTTATTCCTCTGTTTCTCCAGAATAAACTCCCAACATACATTAGCAAACTGAAGAAAAGAAGACATTGATTTATTTAGACAAATACTCACTACTTAACTAAGTTGGCAAACACTAAGAGGAATTTTTGTGTGTGTAGTACCTTATCAATTGTTGCTGCTCAATTAATACTTAGCAATTACTTGTTGATTCAATTTGTTCATCTTATTTTTTAACACATACTTATTTTAAGAAATCCTTTCTAATTTACTTACCTGACAGTATCTGTTTGGCTACTACTTTCTGATGTGGACCTAAAATGCAAGTGAAAATAATGCTTCTAAGTTAATATTTTAAAAAAAGTGTGCCTCCATAACAAATGAATGTCAGACCATTTTGTAACCTGTATTAACGCTTTTATACCACTAATTACCACAAATGCATCATTTCAAAAGATTACTAAGTTACAGTATGCAAATAAGTAACATTCTTATTTACCAATATACCATGTCCATAGAGAATATAAATGTCAAGTTCTCAAACAGAGGAGAAGGAAAACAGATTTGTCACTTCCCAGCTCAGAATATATGCTTGATTTTGAATGCCTGATTCTGGCCTTTAGGTTCTAACCTAATGTTTTACCCACTAGTAAACAAATTACTGCAGGAGGTGATTTAAAACCCTCACTGACTTCTAAACAATCAGGCAGACTGGGCTGACAGGGTAATTTCCACCTCCTATTTAACACACAGAGTAATAGTGAAAAAAATAACAGAAAATGCTAATGAAAATTTAAGGGAAGGAAGCAACATTTCTAATGATAGTCTGAAAAAAAAGAGGATATAGAAAGCACGAAAGGTAAATAGGAACTAAAGCTGAATGACCCTAGAGGTCGGGGAATCAGTTAGGGAGTGGAGCCCACCTGGAAAACTGGAGCTGACCACCTCCTCTAACCTTGGAAGCCATGAAAGGCCATACCACCCACTAAGTGGAGATAGTATTATCATGAGTCTTAGAGATGCTGCAGGGAGATTGCTTCAGAAGTATAGGCGGAAAAGACACACCTAGAGACACAAGGAATCGTAGGTACTTAAAATGCTTTAGGGATATGGATGGGATAAAAACATCAAATACAGAAAGAGGAATCTTAAGCCTTTACTGTACAGGTTCAGGATACTAATTCATGTTTCCTATGAATTCTAGATCTCCATGTGTAACAAACACCTCAAAAGTTTATGACTGGGAGGGGGCGTCTGTGGGAGAATGGATACATGTACATGTATGGCTGAGTCGCTTTGCTGTGCCCCTGATACTATCACAACATTGTTAATCGGCTATCCTCCAACATAAAATTAAAAGCTTTTAAAAAAAGTTTATGACTTAGAGGGTAAAACAAAATAATCTTGACAAGGAGGATTCTACAAAGCAGGATATGCAGAATTCTCATGAGACAATCATTGCTGCTTAAGATGGACTTACAATCAAATAAAAAAGCCATTAAGAGGTAATGTTCACCTCTCGAACTAATGAATTCATACACTAACAATTATAGGTAACAGGAAAAACTTCAAAAAAAAAGAATGCTTAGGATTTCCATAGAGATCAATAAAGGAACAGAATTCATTAAACAAGTAATGACAGAATGAGACCGGCCAAGATGGCAGAATAAAGATATTGAGCTCACCTTCTCTCACACCAAAATCATAACTATTTGCAGAACAACCATAGATGAAAAAGACCAGAACCTACATGAAAGGATCTACAACTAAAGATATAAAGAAGGAACCACAGGAAATGGGTAGGAGTGGCAGAGTCATAATACAGTCAAGACCCATACGTCCTGGATGGGTGATCCACAATAGGAAAATAATTACAATTGAAGGGGTCCTCCCCAAGGTATGAGGTGCCCCACATCAGGATGCCCAGCCCAGGAGTCCTGTGTTGGGAAGATGAGTGCCCAGAACATTTGCTGAAGGCTAATGGGGCTCACTTTCAGGAGACCAGAGAGCTGTGGAAAATAGACTCCATTCTTAAAGGGCACACACAGAATCTCACATGCTCCAGGACGCAGGGCAGAAGCGGTGAGTTGAATGGAGCCTGGGTCAGACCCACCTGCTGATCTTGGAGAGTCTCCCAGAGAGGCAGGAGGCAGCCAGAGTTCACCCTGGTGACACAGACACTGACGGCAGCCATTTTGGGGAGCTCATTCTACCTCGTGGACACCAGTACTGGCAAGTACCATTCTGGAATCCTCTTTCTAGCCCATTAGCCCCAGGACTAGTCCCATGCCCGCCCAACATCCTACAGGCACCAGTACTGGGACAGCTCAGGGCAAGGAAATAATTGGGCAGGGACACAGCCGCACCCACTAGCAGACAGGCTGCCTTAAGACCCCCTGAGGCCACGGCCGCCGCTGGTTATGGCCCTGCCCACCAGAGCATGCAGGGCCAGGCCCCAAACAGCAGTGCACAGGCACTAGACCCAGGACCCCCATGGTTCTGCAGCCAGAGACCCTGGGACCCAGCTCGACTCCTACGTAGGCGGGCACCAGCCCCAGAATCCATAATCCCACCCACTAGAGAGCCTGCTCTAGACTCAGGACCAGGCTCACCCACCAGCAGGTGGACACCAGGCCCAGGACAAGTGCAGCCCCATAGCCTGTGCCCGCCCCCACTAGAAGGCTAATACAAGCTTCAGGACACACTGGGCCCTGCAGCCAGCTGTGTCAGGATCTAGCCCCACCCACCAGTGGTCTGACACCAGCTCTGGGACCCCTGGGCACTGTGGGCAGACCCCAGGATTAGCTTTGTCAGTGGGCCAACACTAGCCCCAGGAACCGGCTTCACTCACGGGGGCGTTAGCAACATCTCCAGGATCTCCTAGACCCCAACTCCACCCACCAGTGAGCCAGCACTAGCCTCGGACCCCTGCAGGGTTTCACATCCAGCTGTCTTGCGACCCAGCCCTGCCAACCAAGAGCCCACAGCTTCCACACAAGGCAAGGCCTGGCAACCAACCAGACCAGGGACCAGCCAAGCCTATAAAACCACTTACTGTAGCCAGCCTGCCACAACAGAAGGACCCACACAGCCCACATAGGGAGCAACCCTAGAGCATATAGCTCTGGTAATGAACAGGGAGTGTGCTGCTGGGATACACAGGACATCTCCTACAAAAGGTCACTTCTTCAAGACTGGGAAACATAATCAACATACCAGATACATGGAAATCAAACTAGCAAGTTAGGTGAAATGAGGCAACAGAGGAGCAAGTTCCAAACAAAGGACAAAGATAAAACTCGTAAGAACTAAGTGAAATGGATACAGGCAATCTACCCAGGAAAGAATTTAAGGTAATGATCAAAAAGAGGATCAAAGAACTCAGGAGAAGAATGGATGAACAGAGTAAGAAGTTAAAGAACAACCAAACAGAGATGAAGAATATAATAACTGAAATGAAAAATACACTAGAAGGAATCAATAGTAGACTAAAGGATACAGAGGAATAGATCAGGGAACTGGCAGAAAGAGTAATGGAAATCACTGATGCTGAACATAAAAAAAAAAAAAGAAATGAGAACAGTTTAAGAGACCTTCAGGACAACATCAAGCATATTGACATTCACATGATAGAAGTCCCAGAAGGAGAAGACAGAGAGAAAGGGGCAGAGAACATATTTGAAGACACAGTAGCTGAAAACTTCCCTAACCTGGGAAAAGTAGTAGACATCCAGATACAGGAATTACAGACTGGGTGCTTAAACAGCAGACATCTGTTTCTTAAAATTCTGGAGGCTGGGAAGTCCAAGATCAAGGTGTCAGCAAATTTGGCTCCTGGCGAGAACCTATTTCCTGGCTTGCAGGTGGCTGCTTTCTTGCTGTGTCTTCACATGGTGCAGAGAGAGAAGGTGCTCTGGTCTCTCTTCCTTGCCTTATGAGAACACTAATCCCGTCATGGAGACCCCACTTTCATGACCTCATCTAAACCTAATTTCAGCCCAAATGCCCCAACTCCTAATACCATCAGATTGGGGGATAGGGTTTTAATATGTGAATTCGGGAAGGGGAGACATTCAGTCCATAAGACTACTTAAAAAATCATTCCAAAATTTAGTACCTCAAAACATTTATTATTAACTCTCTTGGTTCAGTGAGTTGACTGGGATCAGCTGAGTAGTTCTCATTTGGGGTCTCTCATGCAGTTGTAGTCATGTGTCAGATGGATATCTAAGATAGGTGGATGTTCACATGCTGTCAACTAATGACAACTATCAGCTGGGAGCTCAGCTGGAGTTGTCACCCAAAGTGCCTGCATGTAGCTTCTCCACGTACTGGAGCATCTTGCAGCATGGCCGCTGGGTTCCAAGATAGAGGAATGCAACAGCAAGCATTCCAAAAGGCCCAGGTGACAGTTACATGACCTCTATATTAGTTATACATGGGTGATTACATACAGAATCATAAAGAGATTCAACTACTTCTTTTGGTAAGAATATTTCTTAGGTGGTATTGTGCACTTCCAGTGGAAGGGATGTAATACCTGGTTGTTTGTCTTTTTATGATAACATCCACTGATGATCAAACATCTAGATAAAGTAATTCATCAAGAGTTTAAATTTGCATTTTTCAAAGATCATTCTGGCTAGACTACAAGTTCTCTTAAAAAGAAATAAATGTCACAGTTATGTGCAGCTTTATGAGAATGGCAATCAAAGCCAAGTCATAATGATATAAAGATTTATTGGGTATCTCATCCTGGTTTGGTCATTTTAATAGTCTAAAAATAAATAAGTTCAAAGGGAAGAAAAAAAGGAATAAGTTGTTTTGGCATACTCTTTCCCTGATGCTGTTCAGTTACGTCAAAAAGAACCTCAGGGCTTCCCTGGTGGCGCAGTGGTTGAGAGTCTGCCTGCCGATGCAGGGGATGCGGGTTCGTGCCCCGGTCCAGGATGATCCCACATGCCACGGAGCGGCTGGGCCCGTGAGCCATGGCCGCTGAGCCTGTGCTCCACAACGGGAGAGGCCACAACAGTGAGAGGCCCGCGTACCGCAAAAAAAAAAAAAAAAAGAACCTCATTAAAAGTTTTTATTTGAAATAAAACATCAGTCCTTAAAGGTTAACAAAACATTAATTCATTAACCCCACAACCAGGATAGATAACTGTAGTCTTAATCATTGGGTTGCAAGTGTTTGCTTTTTCTTTCCTTTCTCCTTTAAAAAAATTTTTTAAAATTAATTTTTTTGGCTGCGTTGGGTCTGTTGCTGTGCGCAGGTTTTCTCTAGTTGTGGCGAGTGGGGGCTACTCTTCATTGTGGTGCACGGGCTTCTCATTGCTGTGGCTTCTCTTGTTGTGGAGCATGGGCTCTAGGCGCACAGGCTTCAGTAGTTGTGGCTCGTGAGCTCTAGAGCGCAGGCTCAGTAGTTGTGGTGCACAGGCTTAGTTGCTTCGTGGCATGTGGGATCTTCCTGGACCAGGGCTTGAATCTGTGTCCCCTGCATTGGCAGGTGGATTCTTAACTACTGCACCACCAGGGAAGCTCTAAAAATTTTTTTAATTTAGGTACAGTAGGTATGCAATATTTTATAAGTTACAGGTGTACAGTATAGTGATTCATAATTTTTAAAGGTTATACCCTATTTATAGTTATTATAAAATATTGGATTTTTCCCCTGCATTGTACAATATGTCCTAATAGATGACTATAAGGAAACAGAAATACAAATCCAGGAATCAGAGTGTCTCCAAAAGGATCAACCCAAAGAGCAACACAAGACACATTATAATTAAAATGGCAAAAATGAAAGATAAAGAGAGAGTATAAAAAGCAGCATGGGAAAAGCAACAAGTCACATGAAAGGGAACTCCCTTGTATGTACATACATATTAATAAGTACATATTTATTAATAAGTATGCACATATTAATAATTACTTAAATGAAAATGGACTAAATGTTCCAACCAAAATACACAGAGTGGCTGAATGGATACAAAAATAAACCTGTATATATGCTGCGTACAAGAGACTCATTCAGTGCTAAAGAAACACACAGACTGGAAGTGAGGGGATGGAAAAGGTATTCCATGTAAAAGAAAATTAAAAGAAAGTTTGGGTAGCATTACTTATAGTAGATAAAATAGACTTTAAAGCAAAGGCTGTTAGAAGAGACAAAGAATATGATATAACAATCAAGGGTTCAATCCAAGAAGATATAACAATTGTAAATATATATGCACCCAACATAGGAGCACCCAAATAACTGAAGCAAATTTCAACAAAAATAAATGGAGAAATCGAGAATAACACAATAATAGTAGAGAATTTTAACACCCAACTTATATCAATAAACAGATCATCTAGACAGAAAATCAATAAGGAAATATTAAATGACATATTACAACAGATCAACTTAATAGATATATATAGAACATTCCATCCAAAAGCTGAAGAATACACATTCTTTTCAGGTGTGCAAGGAAAATTCTCCAGGACAGAGTTCATGCTAAGCCACAAAACAAGCCTCGGTAAATTTAAGAAACATTGAAATCATATCAAGCATCTTTTCTGACCACAACACTACAAGACTAGAAATCAACTATAAGAAAAAAAAAACTGCAGAAAACACAAACGTGTGGAGGCTAAACAATATTCTACTAAATATCCAATGGATCACTGAAGAAATCAAAGAGAAGATTAAAAAAAAATACCTAGAAATAAATGAAAATGAAAACACAACCATCCAAAATCTATGGGCTGCAACAAAAGCAGTTCTAAGAAGGAAGTTTATAATTATACAAGCTTACCTAGGGAAACAAGAAAAATCTCAAATAAACCACCTAACCTTATACTTAAAGGAACTAGAAAAAGAAGAACAAACAAAACCCCAAATAGTAGAAGGAAAGGAACCATAAAGATCAGAGTAGAAATATATGAAATAGAGACAGAAAAAAAAATAGAAAAGATCAATGAAACTAAGAGCTGGCTCTTTGAAAATACACACCAAATTGATAAAAACTTTAGCCAGACTCATCAAGAAAAAAAGAGAGAATCCAAATCAATAAAATCAGAAATAAAAGAGAAGTTACAACTGACATCACAGAAATACAAGGATCATAAGAGACTACTAAGAGAAACTATATGTCAATAAAATCAACAATCTAGAAGAAATGGACAAACTCGTAGAAATGTACAATGTCCCAAGACTGAACCAGGAAGAAAAAGAAAATGTGAATGGATAAATAATCAGTAATGAAATTGAAACTGTGATTTTAAAACTCCCAGCAAACAAAAGTCCAGGACCAGATGGTTTTACAGGTGAATTGGACCAAACATTTAGAGAAAAGTTAACACCCATTCTTCTCAAACTATTTTAAAAAATTTCAGAGTAAGGAATGCTTCCAAACTCATTCTACAAGGCCAGCACCTCATGATATCAAAACCAGTAAAAAGAAAGGAAGGAAGGAAGGATGGAAGGAAGGAAGGAATGAAGAAAGAAAGAGAGAAAGAGAGAAAAAAAAAAGAAAGAAAGAGAGGAAAAAAGACAGACAGAAAGAAAGAAAGACAAGAAAGAAAGGAAGGAAGGAAGAAAAAGAAAACTACAGGCCAATGTCACTGATGAACACAGATGCAAAAATCCCAGACAAAATATTAGCAAACAAAATCCAACAATACATTAAAAGGATGATACACCATGATCAAGGGGGATTTATCCCAGGGATGCAAGGATGGTTCATTATCCATAATTCAATCAATGTGATATGCTACGTGAACAAGTTGAAGAATAAAAATCATATAATCATATCCATAGGTGCAGAAAAAGATTCTGGGTACAAAATTCAACTTTCATTTCTGATAAAAACTCTCCATAAAGTGGGCATAGGGGGAACACACCTCAACATAATAAAGGCCACATGTGATAAGCCCACAGCTAACATCATACTCAATGGTGAAAATCTGAAAGCATTTCCTTTAAGAAAAGGAAGAAGACAAAGATGTTCACTGTCACCACTTTTGTTCAACACAGTAACAGCATTCCTAGCCATAGCAATCAGACAAGAAAAAGAAATAAAAGGAATCCAAGTTGGAAAGGAAGAAGTAAAACTGTCACTTTTTTGCAGATGAAATGATACTATACATAGAAAATTCTCATCAATGAATTCAGTAAAGTTGCAGGATACAAAATTAATATACAGAAATCTGTTGCATTTCCATACACTAGCAACAAACTATCATAAAGAGAAATTAAGGAAACAATCCCATTTACCATTCCATCAAAAAGAAGAAAATACCTGGGAAGAAACCTACCTAAGGAGGCAAAAGACCTGTACTCAGAAAACTATGGCACTAATAAAAGAAATTGATGATGACACAACAGATGGAAAGATATACTATGTTCTTGGACTGGAAGAATTAATATTGTTAAAATGATCCTATTACCCAAGGCAATGTACAGATTCAACGCAATCCCTATCAAAATACCAATGGCATTTTTCACAGAACTAGAACAAATAATTCTAGAATTTGTATGGAAACACAAAAGACCACTGATAGCCAATACAATCTTGAGAAGGAAGGACAGAACTGGAGGTATCACACTCCCTAATTTCAGACTATATTACAAAGCTACAGTAATCAAAATAGTTTGGTACTGGCAGCAAAACAGAACAGAGAGCTCAGAAATAAACCCACACACTTATGGTCCATTAACCTACAAAAAAGGAGGCAAGAATATACACTGGAGAAAAGACAGTCTTGTCAGTAAGTGGTGCTGGGAAAACTGTACATCTGTATCTAAAAGAATGAGATAGAATATTTTATTACACCATATACAAAAATAAACTCAAAATGAATTAAAACCAGAAATCATAAAACTCCTAGAAGAGAATGTAGACAGAACACTCTGACATAAATTGTAGCAATAGATTTTTGGATCTGTCTCCTAAGGCAAAGGAAACAAAAGCAAAAATAAACAAATGGGACATAAGTAAACTTAAAAGGTTTTGCAGAGCAAAGAAAACCAATGAGAAAACAAAAAGACAACCTACTTAACGGGAGAAAATATTTGCAAGTAATATGACCAAAAAGGGGTTAATATACAAACTATATAGCGCATCCAACTCAAAATCAAAAAACCAAACAACCGATTAAAAAAATGTGCAGAAGACTTGAATGGACATCTTCAAAGAAGATATACATAAGCTAACAGACACATGGAAAGATGCTAAACATCACTAATCATCAGAGAAATGCAAATCAAAACTACAACAAGCTATCATCTCACATCTGTGAGAATGGCTATCATCAAAAAGACCACAAAGGGGCTTCCCTGGTGGCGCAGTGGTTGAGAGTCTGCCCGCTAATGCAGGGGACACGGGTTTGAGCCCTGGTCTGGGAGGATCCCACATGCCGCGAAGCAACTGGGCCCATGAGCCACAACTACTGAGCCTGCGCGTCTGGAGCCTGTGCTCCACAACAAGAGAGGCCACGATAGTGAGAGGCCCACACACCGCGATGAAGAGTGGTCCCCGCTTGCCACAATTAGAGAAGGCCCTCGCACAGAAACTAAGACCCAACACAGCAAAAATAAATTAATTATTTAATAAACTCCTACCCTCAACATCTTAAAAAAAAAAAAAAAAAGACCACAAATAACAAATGTTAGTGAGGATGTGAAGTAAAGGGAACTCTCATACACTGTTCGTGGGAATGTAAATTGGTGCAAACACTGTGGAATACAGTACGAGGTTCGTCAAAAAACTAAAAATAGAACTACCACATGATCTAGTAATTTCACTCCTGAGTATATATTGAAGAAATGAAAATACTACTTCGAAAAGATACACATACCCCAGTGCTTGTAGCAGCATTATTTACAATAGCCAAGATATGGAAGCAAAGTTGTGTTCATCAACAGATGAATGGATAAAGAGGATGTGGTATATTTACACACAATAGAATATTACTCATCTATTAAAAAGAAAGAAATTTTGCCATTTGCAACAATATGGATGGACTTGGAAGGTATTATGCTTAATGAAATAAGTCAGGGAAAGACAAATACTGCATGTTATCACTTACCTGTGTAATATAAAAAGTGAAATGAACTAGTGAATATAACAAAAGTAGAGTCACATATATAGAGAAGAAACTAGTGGTTACCAGTGGAGATAGCAAGAGGGCGAGGGACAAGAGAGGGATAGGCAATTAAGAGGTATCAACTACTATGTATAAAATACATAAGCTACATGGGTATATTGTGCAGTGCAGGGAATACTGCCAATATTTTATAATAACAATAAATGTAGCATAATCCTTATAAAAAGTATTAACCACTATGTTGTATACCTGAAACATATAATTTTATAAATCAACTATACCTCAATAAAAAAACACATGACAGAACTGAAAAAAAAATTGTTGATTTTGAATTGTTTAGGGAAATCACCTAGAACACTAAACAGAATATAAAATATACATAAAAGTCCAGTTAAGAAACATGGAACAATTTAGACACAGAAAATTTAGAACGGGGGAGAGTCAGTATCTGAAGAGAAAAAGTCTGGAACTTTTCCAAAATTGAAGAAAGGTATGAGTCTTCACACTGAAAGAAAATATTGGGTCCAGCTCATGATTTAAAAATAAATCTCTACCAGAATACATTATAACAAAATAACAACTCTAAGGACAAGGAATACATGTACAGGCTATGTTAGGCAGAATTCTAACAATGGCTATGTTAGGCAGAATTCTAAGATTCCCATTCCTTGGTTATTCAAACACTTTTCAAAGTACTGCTCTGAAAAGATTTTGCCAATGTAATTAAAGCTCCAAATCTGTTGGCCTTAAAATACAGAGATTATTTTGGTGGGCCTGACCCAATCAGGTCAGCTCTTTACAAGCAGAGTTTTCTCCTGCTGGTAGAGGAAAGAAATTAAGAGAGAGTCAAAGCCTTAGGAATACTTATATTACTCTTGTTTCTTTAAAGGTGAAGGGAGGTACATGAGTAGCAATGCAGGTGGCCTCTGGGAGACGGAGGGGCTCCAAGCAGACAGGCAACAAGGAAAGAGATACCTCAGACCTACAGCTGCAAGAAATTGGATTTTTTTTACAACCCAAATGAGCTATGATCCCAGCCTGGCCTTCAGGCCTTCAGGTCAGACTTGTGACAACCCAGCCAAATCCACCTGGATTTCTCACTTACAGAACTTGCTCATAGTAAATGAATGTTGTTTAAGTCACTGAGTGTGTGGTAATTTGTTATGCAGCAATAAGAATGCAATGACTAGGTAAAACTCCTATTAATCGTAAAGGAATAAATGAATCAACACACTAACAGAATATTTATCATCATCAATAGTAAATGCCACACTACACTGACATATCTTCAAATAGTGAAGGCAAAATAACTCTCAGCATAGAAGTCCATACTACATAAACTCATACTCAAGAGTGAAAATAAAGATAATTTTAGGTGGATAAGATAAATAGTTTACTACACACAGACTCACTGATGGAAATTCTAAGAGAGGTACTTCACCAGAAGGGAGATTGAACATTAAAAAAAATGGAATTAAATTCAAAAAAGAATAGTGAGTAAATAAGTTACAAATATATAGTGAAATCCTAGTATGTTTTGATTAAATATAATAATGATAATGATGACTTATTTGTATCAGGTTAAAATTCAGGAGTAACTGAAAGCCAAATGATAATGCTATGGAAGAGTGAAGAAAAGAGTATAAGGTTTAATGGTCTAAGATCCATAAATTGTTAGAAGAAGGTCATAAGTACTTTTATATCTAAAATTGTAACTTTATCTACATTTAATTTTAATAATTTAATAAATCATAATATAATAATTAAAGAATTAAAGAATATAACTAGAACATATAATGACCAAATTAATAGAAGGAAAGAAAAAACAATGAAAGCACAATCAATATGATGGAATACATGAAAGTAGAAAGAGAAAATACTGAAAAAGCATGATAAATAGAAAAAAACAAAACAAAATGGTAGAATTTAGTCTAAACATATCAGCAAACATATAAGTATATAAACATATTCAATTCAACTACTGAGAAACTCTTGAGGTTACATATTTTAAAATTCCATTGGCAGGCTGTTTTCAGGAGACCAAATTAAATAAAAGGTTGAAAGTAAGGGGGTGAAAAGTTACATTAGATAATGTAATAGAATAGAATGTTGGTATAGCAGTTATAGAACAGTAAGGACAGAATTTATGGTTAAGAAATATTAACGGGGACAATATGCTATTTATTAATGATTAAAAGAAAAGCACAGCTAAGTCAGTGTAATTAGTTCTCATCAACCCAAAATTATTATAGAAATTTATACATGAGTTCTGTCATGTACAATCTATCAAATGTCAAGCATTTGCTTGTTTGTTTACCCAAGCAGTACATAAATATAACCCAAGTTGGGTAATTTCCAGGCACTATACATCCTTTTTCTTTACTAATTATACATATCCTGTCTTTTATTAGAATCAGTCATTTTATTCCTTGTTTCCTCAGAGTAGACTTCCAATAAGTATTTATTAAATGAATAAAAGACTAATTTACTAGAAACTAAATTACTATATACTAGTAGCCTGGTTTTCAGTGGATTACTTTACCAAACTCAGCTGTTCAAACAGTATCTAGACATTGTGAATTATTCATTCTGAATTTTCAACATGTATCTTAAGATGCCTTCCAATTTACCTACCTGCTAGCATTTCTGTGAGTGCTGCCTTCTGATCTGGATATTAAAAAAAAAAGGAAAATAGTGTCCAAAGTTAGTCCTAAGAGCGCTTGCCAACTGCATAAATAAAAGTCAGGCCATTTTATAAGCAGTATTATCTCTTTTACAAGGTAAGTTACCAAAAAAGAAAATAATGTCCAAGGTCACTGAACAAAGATGCAAATAAATAACATTCTTATTTACTTATATACCTCATCCACAAAGAGTGCATTTCAAACTTGTACTAAAGAATTTATCAAGAAGGCACAAATTTTCTTTTCCCTTATCACTTCTAAACACAGAATATAGGTTTGACCCTGAATTCCTGATTCTGACCTTTATACCCCAACTTTTAATTTTTTATTCATTGATAAAGAAATGCTACATTTTATAAGTTAAAACCCATACTGACTTCTAGACAATCTGACAGAATGAGCTGGTGGGACAATTCCCCTTTCCATTCCTCATAGAGGAGTGCTGAAAAAAAATAAGACAACAAGAGGTTAACTGAGGTTAACAACAAGAAAAGAATTCTCCTGGTGCTAGTAAAAAATGAAGAAACTGAGAGTTCAAAGGGTAAACAGGAGATAAAAGTGAATGATTGCAGGGGTGTCTAAACCAGTGATATGACTTTGGGACTAGAGATTTAATAGCTATTCCTTAGAAGTTATGAGGCCTTTGCATGCAAGGAAACTAAGTGAGCTCCTTAACTGGAGCCATTTAACCTGGGAGCCATGAATGTCCATACCACCCATTACACAGGGATAGTAAAAATTCTGACCAGTGGCCTTAGGAATGCAGCAGGGAAAGGGGGGATATGCAACAGGAATAGATGGGGGAAAATGGATCACTGCAGAGTCCCAAGCCTACAAACAATGTCCTTTCAGGGCCCCAGTCACACTCCTACAAATTCTTGAACACCATGCACAGCAGCTGCTCCAAATATTTTTGCTTTAAAAGAAGCAAAAATGAAACCACCCACATGTGTATGTCTTCAACACAGGGCATGCAGAATTCTCATGGGAAAAGCATAGACACTGAAAGGAAAAGACACTGAAGAGAAGAGAAGTTTGTACGATTACAAATCCCTAATAGATAATGTCAACAGCCAGAGCAAAACAATGAGTTCACACACCAAGAAATACAAATGACTAAAAAACTTGGAGAACATTTAGAATCTCCATAGAGATTTCTGCAAGAATAGAATCCATAAGTCTAGAACAGGACAGAGAAGGAAGAATTGGTGAAATGAGAGTGATCTGAGGAAATGTGAGATGGAGAAAGAGCTATAAAAGTGCAGTTACAAACCATAAAGACACACTTCCAATTCCGGTCAAGATGGAGTAACAGACTGGATTTACCCTCCTGCCTGAAACAAATGAATATCTGGACAAAATATATTAAATGCTGGTTTTCAGACACTGAATATTAGGCAGGATAGTGATCTATGAGAGAAGGGAATAAAGGTGAGACCTGTGATTGCCCCTTGTTACTGCCTGAGGAGAGTTGCCATCCTGTAGCACAGCAAGGGAAACCCAGGCAAAGCCAGAAGTCTCCCTGAATTGAGGTAATAGGGTCTGGGGATGCCAAGGCAGCTACACTTCTCAGGGCAGAATACCAGAGAAGAAAGGAGGTGCACAGAGAACTCCTGATATTTGTGGAGGGTCCTCTTTGAGTGTTCTGTGGAGTACCAATCACTGAATGCAAGTGAAGAAACTCCCTGAGCCAGAGAAAAATTATTAGAAATTAATAAAGGAAGCAATCTCTTGTACTCATATAGGAACAGGAATAGTTTGTGTTCCCACCATCTGAGTTGAAAAATCTCATAATTCACAGTGAGTTTGGTAGAGTTACATGGAAGGGTATTGCCTCTGTAGTGCTAACCATTCTGATCCTACTTAACGAAGCTTAAAAGCAATGGTGTTAGAACAACTGGATATTCTTATGCAGGAAAAGAAAAACACTCAATTCATACCCCTACAAAACTTAGTTCAAATTGGATATAAGCCTAAATGCAAAACCTAAAACTATAAAACTTTTAAAAGAAAACATGAGAGAAAATCTTCATGAATTTTGGTTAGGAAAATATTTCCTAGATACAACATCAAAATCATGATCTATAAAAGAAGATATTGATACACTGGATTTCATCAGAATTTTAAACTTTTGCTCTTTAAAAGAGTGAAAAGAAAAGCCTTAGACTAGAAGAATATATTTGCAAATCATATATATAATAAAGCATTTGTATCCAGCATTTATAATGAACACTCAAAATACAATAATAAGAAAACAAACAATCCATTTTTTAAATGATCAAAAAGTTTTGACTGACTCAATAATAAAAAGACAACCCAATCAAAAAATTGGGTCTTTCAGTTGAAACTGCCATTTTCCAGTAATTTGTCAAAAAGACCAACACAAAAGAAAAGAGAAGAGGCACCTGCTATACATTCTCTAGACCTTTTAGAAAACATGGGGTTGTTCCTTTGGTCACATACATGGGAAATTACAAAAAAGTGATATTGTAGACAGCAAGGGAACTGGCACTATTTAAAAAAGAAATGTCCCACAAATGTTACACAAACTGGGAGTCTACAATGTTACCCAGTATGCTGTTGGCATTGTTGAAAACAAACGAATTAAGGACAAGATTCTTGCCAAGAGAATTAATGTACTTATTGAGGATATTAAGCACTCTAAGAACCAAGATAGCTCCTTGAAATGAAGGAAATATGATCAGAAAAAGAAGGAAGCCAAAGGGAAAGGAACGTGGGTTTGACTGAAGCACCAGCCTGCTCCATCCAGAGAAGCACACTTTGTGAGAACCAGTGAGCTGGAACCCATTCCCTATGAAATCATGCCATAATAGGTGTAAAAATAAATAAATAAAAGACCTCCGGATTGTAATTTTAATTAATTAATTTAAAATGGGTAAAATATTTGAATACACACTTCTCCAAAGAAGATGTACATCTGACAAATAACCACATGAAACAACTGTCAGCATCCTTAGTCATGAGAGAAATGCAAATTAAAACCATAATGAGATGCCACTGCACACTATCGGAATTGCTAAAATTAAAAAAATATATGACCATATAAGTGTTGGTGAGAATGTGGAGGAACTAGATCTCTCACATACTAGTGGTTGGAATATAAGATAGAAGAACTGCTTTGCAAAACAGTTTAGCTCTTTCTTTAGAAGTGAAACATATACCTACCATATTACCCCGTTGTTCCAGTCCTGGGTATTAACTAAGAAAAAGAACGCATATGTTCACATAGAAAGTTGTATGTAAATGTTCATAATGGCTTTATTTATAACAGCCAAAAACTGGAACGCATCCAAATAACTATCAATAGATGGAATGGATGAACAAATTATGGTATAATCATACAACTGAATACTTATCAGCAATAAAAGGAAAAAAAATTATCACACAAGAACATGGATGGATTGCAAAATAATCATGGTGACTGAAGTAAATCACACAAAAAGAAGAGTTCACACTGTATGATTCCATTTATATAAAATTCTAGAAAATGCAAACTAAGAAGCAGATCAGCAGCAGTATGGGGATAGAGCAGGTGGAAGAGGCAGGAGTGGGGCTTACAAAGGGGCACGAGGAAATTTGGGGGCATGACAGATATCTTCATAATCTTGATCATGATGATGGTTTCATCAGTGTTACTTTTCAAATTATCAAAACATACAAAAGTATACACTTAAAATATATGTAATTTACTGTGTGTCACTTATACCACGATAGAACTATACATTAGAAAAAGAACAAGCTATTGATACACATAACATCATGGATGAATGTCAAATGCATTATGCCAAGGGAAAGAAGACAGACTCAAAAGATTACATACTACAGTATACGATTCCATTTATACAAAGTTCTGGAATTGGCAAAACTATAGGCAAAGAAGACATCTGTCAGTGCCAGGAGCTGAAGGTGGGGTGAGAGGGAATTCTGAGGTGATGAAATTGTTCTATGTTTTATCGAGGTTGTAGTAAGTGTATGCATTTGTTAAACTCATAGAATTACATAAACCAAAGAGATTAATTTTACTACATGTAAATTGTATCTCAGCTTTTAAAAGCTTCATTCTTAGTGTCAAAAGAAAAGAAGCAAAAGAGGAGAAGTATAAAGATGAGGAAGAGAACAACCATCACCATCTACCATGGAGGCTAGAATGGAAGACCATAAAATACAGGGATTTCAGAAAAATAAAAGGGATAGAATGGGGAAGAGTCAATCATTAAAGAGATAATGACTGAGAATCTTCCAGAACTGAAGAAAGACATGATAATTGAAGATGATTGTGAATTCAGAGCTGGAAAAATAAAAACAAACTCATATCAGAACAAGTAATAATTCAGTAACATAATACCTTGGACAAAAAAAACTTGAGAAGCTAACTTAGAAAAAAAAGTGCAAGTATAAAGGTAAAAATGAATTAGTTAATCTGACAGCAGACATCTCAACAACAGTAAATGCCAAATTCAATGGCATCATAAAAGGGCTGACAGAAATAACTGTCCACCTAAAATTCTATACCCATATAGAATTTCAAGAGTGAAAGTGAAATAAAACCATTTCCAGGCATATAAGGCAAACAGATGATGACACATAGACCATCACTGTAATAACTACCAAAGCAGGTACTTCTCCAAGAAGATTGAACCTAGAATGAAAAAAGCAGGATTCCAAAAAGAATGGCGATAATTATGGCATTGGTACACAAACCATGTGACAAAATTTCATAATATATATACACACATACTCAAAAATGAGTGTATGTATGTAAACACTGGTGAATATGAATACGGTCTATAGTTTAATTGATAATATTGTACCAATATCAATTCTCTGGCTGTGAAAATGTGCTATGTTAATGTAAGATGTTATTATTGAGAAAACCTAAGTGATGAGTACAATGGAATTCTGTGCTATTTTTGCAACTTTTTATATTTCGTAAATTATTTCAAAACTAAGTTTAAAAAAAGGGAACCATAGGGCTTCCCTGGTGGCGCAGTGGTTGAGAGTCTGCCTGCCGATGCAGGGGACATGGGTTCGTGCCCCGGTCCGGGAGGATCCCACATGCTGCGGAGCAGCTGGGCCCATGAGCCATGGCCCCTGGGCCTGCGCGTCTGGAGTCTGTGCTCCACAACGGAAGAGGCCACAGCAGGAGGCCCGCATACCGCAAAAAAAAAAAAAAAAAAAAAGGGAATCATAAAGAATCTGGGGAATATATCAGGAAATCCTAATAAGTATTAACTAAACATAATAATGATAAGAACACAATAACACAAAACTTATTTGGAGGGAACTGAAAAGCCAAATGACAAACAGATTGAAAAAGATAGGTTAGTGTTAAAGGGCTAAGATCCTTGTGTTATTCAGAAGATTATATACAATGATTAAATTAAGACATTATACAACATTAGCTACAAATGCTAAAAGTTAACAAAAATCATTAAAACAAAAAAACAGAATATAAAAACGTACAAAATAGTAGAAGAGAAAAAGAAAAGAAGAAGAAAAAGCACAATCAAGAAAATGGATTTTGAGAAAAGGAAAAAAATGCCACACACAAAAAAAAGAGGATAGTAAGTAGGAAGAAAATAAGATGGTAAATTTCAATGTGAATATATGTCATCATATATTAAGCATATAAATGTAACAAACTCCACTACTGCATTTCATATAAAGGCTGTTTATAATATACCAACTAAAATCAAAGAATGGTTGAAAATAAGGGATGAAAAATATGTAATAGGTAAGTCTAAATTTCAAAGAGCAAGTTGATATATAGCAATGTAAGAGTGAGAATAGAATTTAATATACAATTATTAATGATATAAAGAAAATACACCAAGAATATATAACTATGTTGAACATTATGCATTTAGCCACTGCCTCAGAGTATATAAAGCAGAAGTCTCAACAATCGAAGAGAAAGCCATGACATATTGGAAAACCTTATTTGCCTCTCATAGAAAATGTTATCAAGTAGAGAAAAAATTTAAAAACCCAGTAAGTATAAAGATGACTTGAAACAGCACAATTAAAAAGTTTGTTCTAAAAACAAAGAAAAAAACATACTGCATCACATTAATTGAAGCATGCGAATCAAGCATATATTTTTACAAAAAACTGACTTTCTTTCTGGTTCCAACATTTAAGAGTCTAAATCAGAGACAAAGCTCTCCCAATAAGGTAATAAAATTGGAAAATAACTTTTACAGCAACAAAAATAAATCACATAACTGAAAACAAAAGACCATGGTTTGTTCATGATTTAAATAAGAAATCGTGCTGGAAGCTTCTAATTTTTTAAACTGAATATCAGCTGTATCTTAAAAACTGGAGAATGTAGATGAAATGATATATAAGGGAGAAAGTTTTCACTTTAAAAGCATATTAGGAAAATAAGAAAAATTGAAAATTAATAAACAAAGCATTAGACTCCACAAAGGTAGAATTAACAAACACATAGCAAAGGTGAAGAGAGTAGCAAAGAGGAACAGACTGTAAGTTAAGGATAATAAACACAAGGAAATATATGGATCTCAACAGAACGACAAATTATATTTTTAAATTACTAATAAAATAGAAAAACCTCTGAGAAGACTGCTCATAAAAAAGAAAAAGGAAAAACAAACCTAGAATTAGAAGGGTAAACATATGTATAAAGTATAAATATTTAAAATTATATATAATTCTAGATATGGCACAGGGATGTAGCCACGTGTAGTAAAAATATGTGATACACACCAGCTTTCAGTGCAGAGGTTGTTCTCCACAGAGAGGGAGATGGGGATTGCAGCTGTATATACAGCGGTTTATTTCATAAGAGAAACAAAATATTCATGTTTATTTCCAGTGGTGGGCAAATGGTTGTTTGTCACCTTGTTCTGTCTTTGCTTTTGAACTATATTTTTAAATAAAAATATTTTATATACTAAATTATAAATTTGCTTTCTGAAGACTTTTCCCAGAGAATATTTTTAAAATTATTTCTTACATGAGGCAGCAATGCAAATTGAAACATTTCATTTGTGATATGGCTCATAAATCTGCATTACAAATAAATACTTCTGGTACTTCTCCTGTAGGTGACACAGATCGCCAGGCATTTGAAAGCAATAGATATGGATACATTTTAGTTCTTCCTCTCTCAATTACCAAGGTGATAACGTTGGCAAGTCATTAAAACCACATTCCAAAATTTTTGCATCTTTAAAATAAGGATATTCAAAACTATCTCAAATAATTAAATGAGATACTGATGTAGCATTCAAAATTCCTGTAAAATGTAAAGTATTATGGCTGCTCATAATATTTCCTTATATGTGACTAGATTTAAATGGTACTAAAGTTTAACTTCAGAACACAAATTCAATTTACTCGCTACTTTGGGGTTCCTCTTTCTTGCTGAACCACTTTTTCAAAGGCTTCCATGAAACAGCTACTATGGTTGCTACGACGAGAACAGGTAAAGCAATGTAGATACCCAAAAGCCACTGCTTCTTCCCAGCCTTCTCAAAACCTCTTTCCTTGATTAAACCTAAAAATAAAAATACATTAAAAAATCAGAGTAAAAAAATTAAGCTGCCTACTTTTACTTTCAAGTTACAGCAAACTAATTACAATGTTCTTAATTTTTATTGTTATTCAAGGAACATGGAAAAATAATAATAGAATCATAATACTTGAGACTATCTCTATAAACTCTCATTCTAAAAGAATAGAAACTAAGTTCCAGAAAGTTCCAATGTATTCTACATTATACAACAGCTACAGCAAAATCCCACTATAAGTGGGACCCCAAAACTTCAGTGATATATAATCTGCTTGTAAGGTTATCCAACAAACTTGCATTGTTAAAAGGTGCATTATCACAGAATTCCACTATATCGGTGCATATCCTGTTTTTCTTTATTAGACTGTTGGCTCTTTGGCATTTAGGGATCTGTTTTTACATGCGGAGTCACTGCAGTGCTACTAAAACATCACTGCCATAAAAAATAGGAGACTTGATTCCTAATCCTAATTCTGCAGCTAGTTAACACTGGGTATTCTTTAAATTCCATGAGGAGTGGGACTTTGTTTTGCTTACTGTACATGCCTAGTGCCATATGATGAGCACCTGGTATATATTAGGAGTTCAATAAATATTTGCTAAATCAATGAATGAATGACGAAAACTAAAGTCATGGTGAACAAACAGAATATTGTTTTAGCCCCTTCTGTCATCTCTTTAGCAGCGATTAATAGATTTTTATCATTTAAACTATAAACGCCAGACTAAAAACTTATCTTCTATTTCCTTTATTTCTTCTATAACAGACACATATTAACAGTGCTGGACACAGGGTGTGTTGTTTGTATAGAGCTGAGACCACAGGATCAGGCATAAAAGGGGGAAAAGGTTGAAAGACAGTTTAAAGGAGAAAGTCAGACATAACTAAATAAAAATTTTAAAAGATACCCTCAGCTTCCATCATATTCAAAATTAATATTAGGACAAAAAACAAGATTAAGAAAGCATATTTGGCGTCTATTTCTTGAGGCAGCCTATTTACCTTTTAATTACAAATACTGGTTTCTTTCAAAGTGTCAAAAATCGAACTTTGTCTTTGCGAAGGTAAGCAATTTGAGAATTTTATTAACTGGATACAAGAAGAGAGAGATACTTGCCCTGTCCCCCAGGCAATCTGGAAGGTATTCTGGAGCGCGCTTGGCAATCTGGAGGGCTGTAGCCACTAGAACAGTTGCACGTCATCTCAGAAGTGCACACCTAGAATCATTTTTTTAATTCAAATGATCATTTAAAAATATTTTCTCATAGAAAGTAAAATTATCAGCTGGATCATCAAGCTTACTTTTGTATTTTCATCTAGTGTAATTTTATTTGATTTATTTAGAGAGAGAATTCTACACATTGAATGCTTGGTTTTTTAGCCTAAAGTGCACACACGCACACACACACGCTAAAAAGCAGCTGTAAAGTGAGGCTCACAATATCTGCACCTGGAAAATTTAACACCTTCAAATGTTCACCAGAAAATTTAGTGTGCAATTTCAGAAACACCTACATAAATTCTAATGCAAATGAGACCATTCCAGTGGTGTGTTAGAGCCAGCCAGTATCAGCTCCCAGGGCTGAGTGTGTAACATCTCTTCCCATCTCCAAGTTCAGTGACATCATGGGGTAGTTTGAAGTATTTGTACTTACAAATGAGGACGTTACCCTTCCTCACACTAGTTGGTAAACATTTACTAGCATAATACTGCCCTTGACCAGGATCAGGTTTGTTTAATTTGTTAGCTTTTGTTTGTTTGATCTTTAAGCAAAGGTTTTTTTGTATTCCAAGAGGGCATCAGATAATTAATTTCTGTAATTAAATAATTAATAAGAGCAAACAACTTTATGGTGCTCGCTATGTGTGAGTCTCTATTCTGCGCACTTATATAGATTCACTCATCAAATCCTCACAATAGCCCTATAAGGTTGGGACTATTATTATTCCTACTTTACAGATGAATAAACTGAGGCATAAATATTTAACTTGTCAAAGGTCACATGGCTAGTAAGTGATGGAGACAGGATTTAAACTGAAGCTATCTGGTTTCAGAGTCTCTGCCCTTGACCACTATGCTATGCTACTTCTCAAAATAATATAAAACATCTCTCAATTTCTAAGATCTCAACTTAAGAACATGAATCTAATTTCTTTATTTCATGGCTTAAATGTACAGGAAAAAAGTATTCTGTTTGGGGTATCCATTGCCTTAGCTCTATCACATCACCTTCATGTTGTTGTGTGTGTATGTATATGTCTGCTGTGAAATACCTCACAGAAATATTTCGTCCTTCTCAGGAGACACCATGTTGTCACTTTGTCATAATACTGTGTCGTTACTTTTGGATCACTTGGTTAAGGTGCTGTCTTCCAAGTTTTTTCCACTGTAAGTTACCATGCCTCCATTTGTAATTAATAAGCAACTTGTGAGGAGATACTTGTGAGATTATGAAAGTATCTGGGTCCTCGTAAAACTTTCACCCACTAGTTTTAGCATCCACTGATAATTATTTAACTCCATTATTCCTTCTATATTGTTTATACTATAAAAAGGTTTTCCCATATCTCCATTTACCTATTCAGTTACTGTTATTGGTAAACATATTACTGATATAGTCAAAGGAGCTTTGACAAGGGTGCCAAGACCACTCAATGGGGAAAGGAGAATCACTTCAGCAAATGGTGCTCGGAAAACTAGATACCCAATGCAAAAGAATGAAGTTGGACCCTTATCTCACACCATATATGAAGATTAACTCAAAATGGATTAAATACCTAAATGTAAGACCTAAGACTATAAAACGCCAAGAAGAAAACATAGGGGGAAAGCTTCGTAACATTGGACTTCACAATGATATCTTGGATATGACACTAAAAGCACAAGCAACAAAAGTAAAAATAGACAAATGGCTACACAACGAACTTAAAAACGTTTGTGCATCAAAGGAAACAATCAACAGAGTGAAAAGGCAACCTATAGAACAGAAAACTTGCAAACCATATATCTGATAAAGGGTTAATATCCAGAATATACAACGAAATCCTACAAGTCAACAAAAAAATCAAATAACCTAACTTTAAAATGGGCAAAGGACTTGAGTAGATATTTCTCCAAAGATGGTATACAAATGGCCACCAAGAATATGAACAGATGCTCAACACCATTAATCATAAGAGAAATGCAAATGAAAATCACAGCAATAGAAACAACAGACAACTTTGCCTAAATATGCTATAAATGCCAGAATACATTATTATTGTTTACTTTAAAAAGTCAATTGTCTTCTTAAAAGTTTAAATGAAATACACTATTTTATATTTATCCACATCTTTTTCATTTCCAGCACTCTTCATTGCTTTGTGTAGATCCACATTTCCATATGACATTATTTTCCTTCCATCTGAACATAGTTTAATATTTCCTTTAGTGCATATCTTCTAGCAACAAATTTTCTCAGATGTTTATATCTGAAAAAATTCTTTTATATCCTTAATTTTTAAAATATTTTCATTGGATATAGAACACTAAATGACAGGTTTTTTCTCACACTTAAATGACGTCATTTCATTTTTTTTTGTCTTACATATTTTCTGATAAGAAGCCTGGAGTCATTCTTATCGTTGTTCCTCCAGATGCAATGTATCTTTCTCCTCTGACTACATTTGAAATATTCCCTTTATTAGGGAAAGCAAGTACAGCAAAAGGTTAATCACTGGTAAATCTAAGTGAAGGGTATGTGGATGTCATTGTAATAGTCTTCAGTGTTTCTGTAACTTTGAAATTGTTAGGGGAAAAAATGGGGACAAAAGAACATATTTCGCTTTCATGTTTGTTTCAGAATGAATAGGACTGACTGAACACCAATAATTTATCTTTTTATAACTAAAGCAACCACCTCTTTTATTAATTGGAAGCTACCTGTTTCAATCAACCTTGGGTGAGCAGAAGTCACAGTATATATATGGATTTTAGGCCTCAAATCTCTGTTCTTGGTCCTTTGTATATTTTTTATTGCCATTTATTATTGTGACAAGCCAAAGTTGAGCATTTGTTCTTGTGTTCAATATTGTTTGTGGGCATTTGAGACTACCTTCATGAATACATTGGTGTAGACTTAATCACTCAATGTCCCTTTTCAATGTAATAGTTTAACCATCACACACATAGCTATTTCAGTAAACCTCTTTATCTGAGAAATATGGTTAAGTGGTTATGGTCTTAAGATAATAGTAATGAACACATCTGCTATTTTTTTCTTCCCAGAATCTACACTATTCAGCTGGCAAAGTATCTGAAATTTTCTTGGGGGAAATGAATCCTTTATAAATTGGCAGAGTGGTTACTGTGGGATGTGACCCTGCCCAGCTTCCATGCATCACACTTTCCATGCCCAGAGGTTGGTGCATGAACCGGATCAGGCCAATTAGTCAATGTACTGGAACCCTTTAGAAAGAGAAGCTATTTGTCTCAGAGTTACTGCTGGTAGGATTTAAACTTAGAGCTGCTGAATGCCACTTGTATTACCACATGTGTGGAGAGTCTGCATGAAAGTGAATCCTAGAGGGAAGGGAGCCAAATCGAGGGATGGAGGGAGGCAGAACCCTGACAGCATCATCTGAGTCTTGGAATCTAGCCATGCTTGAGCTTTTCAGTTACGTGTATCAGTCAGTAATAATCCTTCTTCTTGATACATTATTAGTTCTTGATTATTATTTTCATTATTATATATCATTATTCATTCTTAATAAATAAAAGTTGTTTTTCAGCCTAAAAAAAACCTACTTTTATTGTTGATTTCAGTAATTTGGTTATAAGGTGTCTTGGTATGTATCTGTGTTTTTCTGGCTTGAGATTTATTGAACTTCCTGGAACTTTGAGTTCATGCTTTATCAAATTTTGAAAATTCCTTAAAATTTTTTCTAGCCTCCCCTCTTTCTCTTCTTCTGCAACACTAATTACACATATGCTGAACCATTTGACAGCATCTAATGGGTCACTGATTCATTTTTTTTCAGTCTTTTTTAAGTTTTTTGTTTCAGTTTGAATAGTTTCTATTGCCTTATCTTTCAGTTCACTGACATTTTCTTCTGCTGTGTCAGTTGTGCTGTTAATACCATCCAAAGAATTTTTCATTTCAGTTATGGTGTTTTCCTATTTCTATAAATTCCATGTGCTTTTTTATATCTCCCAGTTCTCTTCTTACCGTGTTAATGTTTTATTTTAAATCCAAGAGAATATTTGTAATAGCTTTTTAAAATCCCTGTCAACTAATTACATCATTTTTAACACTTCCGGGTCTATTTCTCTTGACTAAATTTTTCTCCTGGTATGGGTCACATAATTCTCCTTCTTCGTATGTTTGTTACTTTCTAAAATGCTATGATGGATACTGTGAATATCATATTGTAGAACGTGTTGTTTTCCTTTAAAGATTGCCACATTGGTGCTGGTAGGCAGTTAAGTTACTTGCAGAACAGCTTGATCAAGGCTTGTTTTTAAACTTTGATAGGGCAGATTTAGAATATCCTTTGCTCTAAGGCTAATTTAGTTTTACTAGTAAAGCATGACTCTTCTGGGATCTCTAGTGAATGTCCCAGGTTTTCAAAAACACCTCTTCACTCTGACTGATTGTAACTTAAATTAACTCCCAGCCTTCTGTAAACATTGAAAATTGTTCAGCTTAACAGTTCTGTCATTCCTTCCCTGGTCTTGTGTGGTTTGATCTTCATCGATAGACCCATAAGGACCTCTATGCAAATTTCTGAACCTCTTCCTGCATATCGATGCTTCTTCCCTGGAACACTGCCTCACAGATTCCAACCACTTTAATCTCTCATAATGCCAAATCTCCTTCTCCTCAAGCTACTGAGCCTGCGCTCAGTCCAATCCCACCCAAGGCACTGCAGTCCAAAACCTGACAATAGGAGGAGAGCCAGGGAAATCACATCTCTTTTGTTTCCCTTCTCTCAAAGAATAAAGCCCTATGCTGCCTATTGTCTAATATCTGAAAACTGTTGTTTCATACATTTCTTTCCAGCTTTCTACTTGTTTATGGCAAAACTGTGATTAAAGATCCATGTATTCTTCCATACTCCAAAAAATCCATGAACTTCTGAGAAAAGGGTAATTCTTTTAAAAACAGCAGATAGTAGCCTCACTGTTTCTCCACTGTGTCTCTCCTCATGTGAAAAAAAATACAGTGTGTACCCCTAGGGATCTAATTATGGCCTTGAATATCATCCCCTTTTCAAAAGTACCAGAGCTTCTCAGAGTGATTGATTACATAAATAGGGCTGGATAACTCAAGAAGAATCTGAGACACACTGCATCAGAGGGTAAGGTTGACTTCCAAGGTACCTATAGGAAATAACCACTATTATTTTCAATTTTCCTTTAAGATCCAGTCAATATAATAAAGCAATAGAAAGAACTGAAAGTACAGCCACTAGAAATAAATGGGTAATTTTACTGTTATTTTCAAGAGATGACTGTCTACCAAAAACCTCAAAAATTTTCTATAGTTTAGTAAGTTGCCTGAATAGAAATGAATATGCAAATATCATTAACTTTCTTACACAGTAAATGTAATGAGGAAAGATCCCTAATCACACCAGTAACAAAACTATGTGATACGTATAAATAATTTTAACAAGGAATATGTAACATCATGTGAAGAAAACATAAAACTATCCTGAAAATAACAAAGTCTTGAATAAATAATCTAAAAATGGGATAATTAGAAAATTTGCCATATCAATATAAATATTTGATTTTTACCAATAGCTATAAATGTAAAAAAATATTATACTGGTATGAGAATAGATAGGTAAAGAAAATAAAACAGCCATTATACATATTTGGCAAATGAATAATATACATGGAACCACATCTTAGACACCAATGGGCAAAAGGCAGGAATAGATAATTTACTGATCAACACATGGTTATTAAACATGAATATGTGTTCAATCTCACTAACAGTCAAAGGAGACAATTAAAACCATAGTGAAGAACTTTCTCTTGTGTATCAAGGTGGCAAATATCAAAAATAAAATAGTACTTAGACTTGAGAGGAAGAAATGAAAGAGGCATTCTTATATGCCTATTCCCATAGAATAAATTTATAAAACTTATTGGAAAGCATTTAAAATTGTAGGTTAGTATCTTAAAGAGGATTAACCCCCTTATACTCTATAATTCTCGTTTTGGGAATCTATCCCATAGAAATAGCAAGAATGCTTACAAATATTTATGTACAAGTTTGTTCATCAAAGCAAATTTTGATAATAATGAAGAATCAAATATCATATGACATTTAACATAACAGAATGGTTAAAATAAAAAAGTTACAGTCATCTCTCAGTATCCAATGGGGATTGGTTCCAGGACCCCTGTAGATATCAAAGTTCTTTATATAAACTGGATAGTACAGTTGGCCCTCCATATCTGCAGGTTCCACATCCATGGATATGAAGGGCCAATTGTAAATAATATTGTTTCTTATAACGATTTTTAGGCAATATTTAAAGCATGGAAAAGTTCTTGAGAAATGTGTGGGATTAAAAAAGCAAGCTATTTCCCTTTATATATATTACCATGTCTGCTTTGTTGAATCAGTGACTCAATGGATAAATTTGCATACTCACACAAACAAACACATTTGATGAATGAATGAATAAATGAATTTATACATATGTACACATGTACATATATTGACAAAGAAAAAAGCTTGCAGGAGAAGAGTTAACTCTGTATTGTAAAAAAAATATGGTTAATTTCTTGCTTTCTACTTTAGATTTCTAAATTTTCAAAGTCCTCAATGATGAGTAAGTACTACTTATTTTATGGGGAAGAAAAGAATAAGCAATGTCCGTGAATTTGAAGGAGTGAGAACTTAGATTGTTAGCAGGTCAACAATTGCCCTGTTGGACAAATTTACGCTCCAGATAAGTTTTATTTGACATGCCCAGAGTGTTCAAAGGAATATTTCTAGATCTCAAGCTCAAGAAGATTGGGGGTAAGGGAGACAGATGAAGTAGAGGAGGTATTTGTTTACATTGCAAGTAAATTTAAAAGTGTTTGGGCATTTTGGGAAAGAAATATGGCTTTAACAGATTTATATTAGAATTTTAAACATATATACCCTTCAACCAAGCAGTCACACTCCTGGTAATCTTCCCACAGAAATACAGGTGCCACCAGAAAGACAAGATCCAGCCTCATCCACCAGAACACAGGCACTAGTCCCCTCCACCAGGAAGCCTACACAACCCACTGAACCAACTTTAGCCACTGGGGACAGACACCAGAAACAACGGGAACTACAAACCTGCAGCCTGCAAAAAGGAGACCCCAAACAGAGTAAGATAAGCAAAATGAGAAGACAGAAAAACACACAGCAGATGAAGGAGCAAGATAAAAACCCACCAGACCTAACAAATGAAGAGGAAATAGGCAGTCTACCTGCAAAAGAATTCAGAATAATGATAGTAAAGATGATCCAAAATCTTGGAAATAGAATAAAGAAAATGCAAGAAATATTTAACAAGGACCTAGAAGAACTAAAGATGAAACAAGCAATAGTGAACAACACAATAAATGAAATTAAAAATATTCTAGATGGGATCAATAGCAGAATAACTGAGGCAGAAGAACGGATAAGTGACCTGGAAGATAAAATAGTGGAAATAACTACTGCAGAGCAGAATAAAGAAAAAAGAATGAAAAGAACTGAGGACAGTCTCAGAGACCTCTGGGACAACATTAAACGCACCAACATTCGAATTATAGGGGTTCCAGAAGAAGAAGAGAAAAAGAAAGGGAGTAAGAAAATATTTGAAGAGATTATAGTTGAAAACTTCCCTAATATGGGAAAGGAAATAGTTATTCAAGTCCAGGAAGCACAGAGAGTCCCATAAAGGATAAATCCAAGGAGAAATATGCCAAGACACATATTAATCAAACTGTCAAAAATTAAGTACAAAGAAAACATATTAAAAGCAGCAAGGGAAAAACAACAAATAACACACAAGGGAATCCCCATAAGGTTAACAGCTGGTCTTTCAGCAGAAACTCTGCAAGCTAGAAGGGACTGGCAGGACATATTTAAAGTGATGAAGGAGAAAAACCTGCAACCAAGATTACGCTACCCAGCAAGGATCTCATTCAGATTCGATGGAGAAATTAAAACCTTTACAGACAAGCAAAACCTGAGAGAGTTCAGCACCACCAAACCAGCTTTACAACAAATACTAAAGGAACTTCTCAAGGCAAGAAACACAAGAGAAGGAAAAGACTAACAATAACGAACCCAAAACAATTAAGAAAATGGGAATAGGAACATACATATCGATAATTACCTTAAATGTAAATGGACTAAATGCTCCCACCAAAAGACACAGATTGGCTGAATGGATACAAAAACAAGACCCATATATATGCTGTCTATAAGAAACCCACTTCAGACCTAGAGACCCATACAGACTGAAGGTAAGGGGATGGAAAACTATATTCCATGCAAATGGAAACCAAAAGAAAGCTGGAGTAGCAATTCTCATATCAGACAAAATAGACTTTAAAATAAAGACTATTAGAAGAGACAAAGAAGGACACTACATAATGATCAAGGGATCGATCCAAGAAGAAGATATAACAATTGTAAATATTTATGCACCCAACTTATGAGCACCTCAATACATAAGGCAAATACTAACAGCCATAAAAGGGGAAATCGACAGTAACACAATAATAGTAGGGGACTTTAACACCCCACTTTCACCAATGGACAGATCATCCAAAATGAAAATAAATAAGGAAACACAAGTTTTAAATGATACATTAAACAAGATGGACTTAATAGATATTTATAGGACATTCCATCCAAAAACAACAGAATACACATTTTTCTCAAGTGCTCATGGAACATTCTCCAGGATAGATCATATCTTGGGTCACAAATCAAGCCTTGGTAAATTTAAGAAAACTGAAATTGTATCAAGTATCTTTTCCGACCACAATGCTATGAGACTAGATATCAATTACAGGAAAAAATCTGTAAAAAATACAAACACATGGAGGCTAAACAATACACTACTTAATAACGAAGTGATCACTGAATAAATCAAAGAGGAAATAAAAAAATACCTAGAAACAAATGACAATGGAGACACGACGATCCAAAACCTATGGGATGCAGGAAAAGCAGTTCTAAGAGGGAAGTTTATAGCAATATAATCCTATCTTAAGAAACAGGAAACATCTCAAATAAACAACCTAACCTTGCACCTAAAGCAATTAGAGAAAGAAGAACAAAAAAAACCCGAAGTTAGCAGAAGGAAAGAAATCATAAAGATCAGATCAGAAATAAATGAAAAAGAAATGAAGGAAACGATAGCAAAGATCAATAAAACTAAAAGCTGATTCTTTGAGAAGATAAACAAAATTGATAAACCATTAGCCAGACTCATCAAGAAAAAAAGGGAGAAGACTCAAATCAATAGAATTAGAAATGAAAAAGGAGAAGTAACAACTGACACTGCAGAAATACAAAAGATCATGAGAGATTACTACAAGCAACCCTATGCCAATAAAATGGACAACCTGGAAGAAATGGACAAATTCTTAGAAATGCACAACCTGCCAAGACTGAATCAGGAAGAAATAGAAAATATGAACAGACCAATCACAAGCACTGAAATTGAAACTATGATTAAAAATCTTCCAATAAACAAAAGTCCAGGACCAGATGGCTTCACAGGAAAATTCTATCAAACATTTAGAGAAGAGCTAACACCTATCCTTCTCAAACTCTTCCAAAATATAGCAGAGGGAGGAACACTCCCCAACTCATTCTACAAGGCCACCATCACCCTCATACCAAAACCAGACAAGGATGTCACAAAGAAAGAAAACTACAGGCCAATATCACTGATGAAAATAGACGCAAAAATCCTCAACAAAATACTAGCAAACAGAATCCAACAGTACATTAAAAGGATCATACACCATGATCAAGTGGGGTTTATTCCAGGAATGCAAGGATTCTTCAATATATGCAAATCAATCAATGTGATACACCATATTAACAAATTGAAGGAGAAAAACCATATGATCATCTCAATAGATGCAGAGAAAGCTTTCAACAAAATTCAACACCCATTTATGATAAAAACCCTGCAGAAAGTAGGCATAGAGGAAACTTTCCTCAACATAATAAAGGCCATATATGACAAACCCACAGCCAACATCATCCTCAATGGTGAAAAACTGAAAGCATTTCCAATAAGATCAGGAACAAGACAAGGTTGCCCACTCTCACCACTCTTATTCAACATAGTTTTGGAAGTTTTAGCCACAGCAATCAGAGAAGAAAAGGAAATAAAAGGAATCCAAATTGGAAAAGAAGAAGTAAAGCTGTCACTGTTTGCAGATGACATGATACTATACAAAGAGAATCCTAAAGATGCTACCAGAAAACTACTAGAGCTAATCAATGAATTTGGTAAAGTAGCAGGATACAAAAGTAATGCACAGAAATCTCTGGCATTCCTATACACTAATGATGAAAAATCTGAAAGTGAAATCAAGAAAACACTCCCATTCACCACTGCAACAAAAAGAATAAAATATCTAGGAATAAACCTACCTAAGGAGACAAAAGACCTGTATGCAGAAAATTATAAGATACTGATGAAAGAAATTAAAGATGATACAAATAGATGGAGAGATATACCATGTTCTTGGATGGGAAGAATCAACATTGTGAAAATGACTCTACTACCCAAAGCAATCTACAGACTCAATGCAATCCCTATCAAACTACCAATGACATTTTTCACAGAACTAGAACAAAAAATTCCACAATTTGTATGGAAACACAAAAGACCCCGAATAGCCAAAGCAATCTTGAGAACAAAAAACGGAGCTGGAGGAATCAGGCTCCTTGACTTCAGACTATACTACAAAGCTACAGTAATCAAGACAGTCTGGTACTGGCACAAAAACAGAAAGATCAATGGAACAGGATAGAAAGCCCAGAGATAAACCCACACACATATGGTCACCTTATCTTTGATAAAGGAGGCAGGAATGTACAGTGGAGAAAGGACAGCCTCTTCAATAAGTGGTGCTGGGAAAACTGGACAGGTACATGTAAAAGTATGAGATTAGATCACTCCCTAACACCATACACAAAAATAAGCTCAAAATGGATTAAAGACCTAAATGTAAGGCCAGAAACTATCAAACTCTTAAAGGAAAACATAGGCAGAACACTCTGTGACATAAATCACAGCAAGATCCTTTTTGAACCACCTCCCAGAGAAATGGAAATAAAAACAAAAGTAAACAAATGGGACCTAATGAAACTTAAAAGCTTTTGCACAGCAAAGGAAACCATAACCAAGACCAAAAGACAACCCTCAGAATGGGAGATAATATTTGCAAATGAAGTAACTGACAAAGGATTAATCTCCAAAATTTACAAGCAGCTCATGCAGCTCAATAACAAAAAAACAAACAACCCAATCCAAAAATGGGCAGAAGACCTAAATAGACATTCTCCAAAGAAGATATACAGACTGCCAACAAACACATGAAAGAATGCTCAACATCATTAATCATTAGATAAATGCAAATCAAAACTACAATGAGATATTAACTCACACCAGTCAGAATGGTCATCATCAAAAAATCTAGAAACAATAAATGCTGGAGAGGGTGTGGAGAAAAGGGAACACTCTTGCACTGTTGGTGGGAATGTGAATTGGTACAGCCACTATGGAGAACAGTATGGAGGTTCCTTAAAAAACTAAAAATAGAACTACCATATGACCCAGCAATCCCACTGCTGGGCATATACCCTGAGAAAACCATAATTCAAAAAGAGTCATGTACCAAAATGTTCATTGCAGCTCTATTTACAATAGCCAGGAGATGGAAACAACCTAAGTGTCCATCATCGGATGAATGGATAAAGAAGATGTGGCATATATATACAATGGAATATTACTCAGCCATAAAAAGAAATGAAATTGAGCTATTTGTAATGAGGTGGATGGACCCAGAGTCTGTCATACAGAGTGAAGTAAGTTAGAAAGAGAAAGACAAATACCGTATGCTAACACATATATATGGAATTTAAGAAAAAAAATGTCATGAAGAACCTAGGGGTAAGACAGGGATAAAGACACAGACCTACTAGAGAATGGACTTGAGGATATGGGCAGGGGGAAGGGTAAGCTGTGACAAAGCGAGAGAGTGGCATGGACATATATACACTACCAAACGTAAAATAGATAGTTAGTGGGAAGCAGCCACATAGCACAGGGAGATCAGCTCGGTGCTTTGTGACCACCTAGAGGGCTGGGATAGGGAGGATGGGAGGGAGGGAGACGCAAGAGGGAAGAGAGATGGGAACATTTGTATATGTATAACTGATTCACTTTGTTATAAAGCAGAAACTAGCACACCATTGTAAAGCAATTATACTCCAATAAAGATGTAAAAAAAAAAAAACGAAAAATAGAAATACCATATGACCCAGCAATCCCACTACTGAGCATATACCCTGAGAAAACCATAATTAAAAAAACACCACAACATTCATTGCAGGACTGTTTACAACAGTCAGGACATGGAAGCAACCTAAGTGTCCACTGAGAGATGGATGGATAAAGAAGATGTGGGACATATATACAATGGAATATTACCTAGCCATAAAAAGAAATGAAATTGAGTTATTTGTAGTGAGGTGGATGGACCTAGAGTCAGTCATACAGAGTGAAGTAAGTCAGAAAGAGAAAAACAAATACCATATGCTAACACATACATATGGAATCTAAAAATAAAAAAAAGGTTCTGAAGAACCTAGGGGAAGGACAGGAGTAAAGACACAGATGTAGAGAATGGACTTGAGGACACGGGGAGGGGAAGGGTAAGCTGGGACGAAATGAGAGAGTGGCATGGATATATATACACTACCAAATGTAAAACAGATAGCTAGTGGGAAGCAGCCGCATAGCACAGAGAGATCAGCTTGGTACTTTGTTCCCACCTAGAGGGGTGGGATAGGGAGGGTGGTGGGGAGATGCAAGAGGGAAGGGAGATGGAGATATATGTATACATATAGCTGATTCACTTTGTGATACAGCAGAAACTAACACCATTGTAAAGCAATTATACTCCAATAAAGATGTTAAAAAATAAATTAAAATAAAAATAAAATAAATGGACATTAGAATCATGCAATCTTTAAAGACTGAAAGATTTATGAAAAAACTGAAAATCTGCAAGGCCGATCACTAGTACAGAAATTGAAACAGTAATCAAAAAACTCCCCAAGACAAAAATCCAGGACCATATGGCTCCACAAGTGATTTCTATCAAACATTCAAAGAAGATTTAAAACCCATCCTTCTCAAACTCTTCCAAAAAACTGAAGAGGAGGGAATGCTTCCTAACTCATTTTACAAAGCGAACATCACCCTGATACCAAAACCAGAAAAACTGGCAACACATGTACACAAAAAGAAAATTACAAAGGTATAGTGAAGTAAGAAACAGTTCTTAAAGGGATTGTGCAGACTCACCTCGGTATTCTCCAGGGCCTACTTCAGAGGCAGCAGGCTGAAATGCTCAGTAAAGAGGCATATTTGCTTATCTTAAAGCTCTGGCCTAAGGGGCAGGCATATAATTTAACACATCTAGGGGCCTACTGAAATACTCTCCAAAGACAGAGGCCAGTGGACACCTACTTTGTGCTCTATCCCTGCCTCTTTACAGGTCACTGGGATCTCCCAGGAAGGAGCTTGTGCAAGCATGTAGCACCCAGGATTCTGAAATTCCCGCTTATACCCCTTGATCTCCTGGCTCTGGAGGCCAGTGGGACTTGCACTCATGACTCCCAGGGGGCTGTAATAAACAGAAAGACAGTTTTGAGCTGGCAACCACCTCCAGGGCATAGCACCAAGACAGAAGACTGAAATATACCACAGGCCTTTCTATCCAACAGGCTTATTTGCTTTTCTTGAAGCTTCACCCTGAGGGGCAGCCTAACAAAAGAGCCCCATGAGGCAAAAACCAATAAAACTACAAGGAGAAACAGATGAATCTACTATAATAGTTGGAGACTTCAACACCCCACTGTCAGGAATGGACAGATCCAGCTGGAAGAAGAAAATCAGTAAGGACACAGTTGAAATCCACAACATCATCAACTGGATATAATTAACATCTACTCACTACTTCATTTAACAACAGGAGAATATACATTCTTCTCTCCTCACATGGAACCCAGATAGACCACATTCTGGGCCATAAAACACACCTTACCAATATTTAAAAGAAGAGAAATCATACAATGTCTGCTCTCAGATCACAATGCCTTTAAACTAGAAATCAGCACTAGCAAAATAGCTGGAAACTTCCCCAATACTTGAAAATTAAACAACACACTTCTACATAACACATGAGTCAAAGAAGAAATATCAAGAGAAGTTTTAAAATATGCTGAATTAAATGAAAGAGGATATACAGTTTATCAAATCTATGTGATGCAGCAAAAGAGGTCCTTAAAGGAAAATTTCTAGCATTGAATGCATACATAAGAAAACAAGAAAGATCTAAAATCAATCATATAAACTTCTACCTTATGAAACTAGAAAATGAACAGTAAATTAGTATCAATATGAAAAGAAAAAATAATTAACAGAGCAGAAATCAATGAACTTGAAAACAAAAATCAATACAGAAAATCAACAAAACCAAATGTGGATTCTCTGAAAAGATCAATAAAATGGAGAAGATTCTAACTGGGCTAAGAAAAAAGAGAGAAGACACAAATTACTAATATCAGACATGAAAGAGGGGACATCACTACAGATCCCATGGACATTAAAAAGATAATAAAGGGATAATATCAAAAATTCTATGCCAACAAATTTGATAACACTGATGAAATAAACCAAGTCCATGAAAGACAAAATATGACAAAATTCACACAAAAATAAACAATATGAATAGCCTATATTTATTAAATAAATTGAATCAATAATTAATAACCTTCCATAACAAAAAGCACTGGTCCAGCTGGATATTCTGGTGAATTTTATCAAACATTTAAGAAAGAAATCATACTAATTCTCTACAATTTCTTTCAGAAGTTAGAAGTAGAGTGAATACTTCTTAACACATTTTATAGGCCAGCATTACCCTAATACAAAACACAAAGACATTACAAGAAAAGAAAACTACAGACCAATATCTCTCATGAATGAAGATGCAAAAATCTTCAACAAAATATTAGCAGATCAATTCCACCAACGTATAAGAAATATACACCACAACCATGTGAATTTTGTCTCAACTATGGAAGAATTGTTTAACATTTGGAAAATCAGTTAATGTAATCCATCACAAACCAACAGGCTAAAGAATAAAAATCATATGATCATACCACAGTTACAGAAAATTATATGACAAAACTGAATAGGCATTTATGATAAAAGACCATCAGAAAGCTGTTAATAAAATAAAACTTCCTCAACTTGATAAAGAATATCTTTAAAAAAAAAAACCTACAATAACATTATGCTTAATGGTAAGATTAGAAGCCTTCTTGCTAAGATCGGGAACCAAGCAAGGAAGTCCTCTCTCACCATTCCTTTTTAACATCATATTGGAAGAAACGATGAGAAAATAAAAAGTACATAGATTGGAAAGGAAGAAATAAAACTGACTTTGGGAGTAATGATAGCATCATGATTGCATAATATGTCTCTCTTTTTGGCTCCTCTGTTCAACAACTAAATTTTGGCATCCATCTATGAACAAAAGCACCTCTGTGGAAGTTGTAGGATCAAGCACCATACACCAAGGGACCCAGGAAGAGTCTTTCCCACCTGTGCATCAGGTAATAGGCAGACAGACCTCAGTATAGGCTGTGGAAGAAGCAGGAGCCAGTGAATAGGCCTCAGCCTCTCTTGGTTGTAGTCAGGGAAAACTTGGAGAGTGCTGACTTGGGCAGACACTCATGGACAAGAGAGCCTTGCAGAAGTCCGACCTTCCTGGTAATAGATGCCTGAATTCCTTTGGAGCAAATATATAAATAAATAAGTTTGGACACATTGGAAAGGGTAAGAGTAACTTTGCCAGCACCACCCCTCCCTCAATGTGACACAGCATGGGGCTGAACTAGCCAGCAGTGACCTCTCAGGGGAAAGGGAAAGCAGTGAGTGAGTGCAAAGCTAACCCAGCTATACAGGACATAGCTGGAGAAATCTATTTCTTTCCCATAGCACCCAGAGTACCGAGACAGCACCTCTAAGACTGGGGGACAGATATCAGGAAAGAGGCTGATAAGAATATCAAAGCGCATTAAAGGGACATGGTTCCTGATGAATGCTTTCAGTACTCCAGCAGAAAGCCTGTCCATGAGGTGCTGTGAGAACTTCACCCAAGGATCCCACCACCACCTGACCCACAGGCACCTCCAATGCCCCAAGTGCTAAACCAACAACTCCCCCCACTTTGTGGCCTGCTCTTTGTATGCAAATTTGAGTTCAGTGGCAAGAGCAAGGTCTGATAGACATGGGGTGCCCTCAGAAAATCGGGCCAGTGTCCTTGGGCAAAGGAGAAAGCACAAACATGAGCTGTAGCACACCTTCTGGAAAACAAAAGAGAGGTTTCCAGCAGCTGGTTTAGTGAGTTTTTAAGAATCATAGAAGACACACAAACTTAAAATTCTGCCACAAAATGGAACAAGAAATGTGGAGCAGAGATATCCATAAAGTTGGAGAAAGACCTAGACATAAGCAAGACCAGTGAATAAAATCTCCCACCTGAAGACAACTAGTAAAGATTTAAGGAAGTGACTACTATTTCAAATATAAAAAAAGCAATGCAAGACTGCAAGGAATATAAAGAATCAAGGAAGTATGTCATTACCAAAAGATAACAGTAATACTCCAGTAACTGAACACAAAGATACTGAATTTATCAATTTAGCTAATAAAGAATTCAAACTAGCTGTTTTTACAAACTCAACTGCCTACAAGAATCAACAGACATACAAGTCAATAAAATCAGGATAAACACGTGGATAAAATGAGAAATTTAACAAAGAGGTAGAAACGATAAAAAAGGACCAAAAAGAAATTCTAGAGATGAAGTATGAAATAAATAAAAAGAAAAATGCAATAGGTCATCTACAGCAGAATAGACCAAACAGAAGATAGAATTGGTGATCTAAAGGACAGGAATTTTTAAATAACCCAGTCAGTGTAGCCAAAGAAAAAATACTGAAAGAGAGAAAACAAATCATATGTGAACTACGGGAAACCATCAAACATACAGATATTAGAATAACTGGAGTTCCAAAAGGAAAAAAGAGAGGAATGGGGGCAGAAAGTCTATTTAAAAAAATAATAGCTGAGAACTTCCCAAACTTGGGAGAGACTGAAACATCCAGTCACAAAGCAAATACATCACTCCATTATCTCAATGCAAAATGACCTTCTCCAAGATGTATTATAATTACATTGACAAAAATCAAAGACAAAGAGAGAATCGTAAAATAAAGCAAGAGAAAAAAAATGACTGTAATCTACAGATAGAAACCCAGTAGGTACAGGCCAGGACAGAATAAAATGATATATTCAGTGTGTTGAAAGAATGAAAAAGTCAGTCAAGAATACTTTAACTGGCAAACATATCCTTCAAAAGTAAAAGAGAAATAAAAACTCTCCGAGACAAACAAGAACTGAGGAAATTCATCACCACTATACCTGCCTTACAAGAAATGCTGAAAGAATTTCTTCCACCTGAAATAAAAAGATGATAATTAGTAACATGAAAACATACAACACATTCATAAAGGTAAATACACAGATTTTAAAATCTAAATCTGTAAGGGAATGGTGTGTTAACTACTGAACAACAGTATACAGGTTAAAGGGTAAAAGTATTAAAATAACTATACTTACTATAATTTGCTAACATATGCACAATATGAAAAGAGGTAAATTTTGACATCAAAAACAAAAAAGGGTGAGATAGTAGGGTAGAGCTTTTGTGTGTGATCCAAGTTAAGTTACAATCAGCTTAAAATGGACTGTTTTATCTATAAGATGCTTTATGTAAACCTCATGGTAGCCATGTAGCAAAAACCTATAGTAGATTCACAAAGGATAAACAGAGGGCAATCACAGCATACCACATGGAAAATCATGAATTCATAAAGAGGCAAAAAGAGAAGGAAAAAAAGAATAAGGGAACTGAAACAAACAACAAAAAAACAGCCAAAAAGTAATGAAAGAGATGGCATTACTAAGCACTTACATATCAATAGTTACCCTAATACATGAAATTAATTAATCAGTCAAAGGTCAGAGTGGCTGAATGGATGAAAAAACAAGACCCAACTAAGTCTGCCTTCAAGAGAATCACATAGCCTCAAAGAGATGTAAAAATATCCCGTGTAAATGGAACCCAAAAGAAAGAGGGAGTAGCTATACTTATATCAGACAAAAAAAGGCTTTAAGCCAAAAAATGGTAACAAGACAAAAGGAAGATCATTATATAATTATAAAGTGGTCAACTCTGCAAGATATAACGATTGTGAATATACACACCCAACATCAGAGCACCTAATATACTAAGCAAATACTGAAAGGAGAAATTGACAACAAGACAATAATAGTAAGACACTTCAATACTCCACTTTCAACATGGAAAGATAATCCAGACAAAAAACCACAAAGAAATGCTGGACCTGAGCTATACTTTATACCAAATTGACCTAACAGATATATATAGAACATTCCACCCAAGAGCAGCAGAATACATATTCTTCTCAAGTGTACATGGAACACTACCAAGGATAGGTCATATAAGCCACAATACAAATTTTAGCAAATTTAAGAAAATTGAAAACATACAAAGTATCTACTTGACCAACACGATATGAAACTAGAAATCAACAGCAGGAAAGCTGGAAAATTCACACACATGTAGAAATTAAACAACACACTCCTGAACAAACAATAGATCAAGAAAGAAATTAGAAAGGACATTTTAAAATCTTAAAACAAATAAAAATGGAAACAACACAGACAAAAACTGGGGTTCTGTAAAAGCAGCTCTTAGAAGTTTATAGCAATAAATGCATATATTAAGAAAGTACAAATAATCCCAAAATTTATAAGGAACCATAAAAGACCCAGAATTGCCAAAGCAACCCTAAGGAAAAAGAACAAAGTGGGAGGCATAATCCTCCCAGACTTCAGACAATATTACCAAGCCACAGTAATCAAAACAGTGTGGAATTGGCACAAAAACAGATATATCAATCAATGCAACAGAATAGAGAGCCCAGAAATAAACCCACACAGTTACAATCAATTAATCTTTGACAAAGGAGGCAAGAATATACCATGGGAAAAAATACAGTCTCTTCAGCAAGTGGTGCTGGGAAAGTTGGACAGCTTCATGTAATGAATGAAGTTAGAACACAGCCTCAAACCATAAAAAAATTAAACTTGAAATGCCTTAAACACTTAAACATAAGCCTAGAAGAGATAACAGGCAAAACATTCTCTGACATAAAGCATACCAATGTTTTCTTAGGTCAGTCTCCCAAGACAATAGAAATAGAGACAAAATAAACAAATGAAACCTAATCAAACTTACAAGCTTTTGCACAGCAAAAGAAACCATCAACAAAATGAAAAGAAAACCTACAGAATGGGAGAAAATATCTGCAAACCATGTGACCAACAGGGCTTAATTTCCAAAATATACAAACAGCTCATAAAACTAAATATTGAAAGTTTATAGCAATACAGTCTATAGCAGGGAAAAAAAAATCTCAAGTAATAAGCAACCTAACCTTACACCTAAAGCAACTAGAGGAAGGAGAAGAAACAAAACCCAAAGTTAGTAGAAATAAATAAATCATAAAGATCAGAGCAGAAATAAATGAAATCAGAACAAAGAGACAACAGAAAATATCTATGACTAAAAGCTGGTTCTTTGAAAATTGATAAACCTTTAGCCAGACTCATCAAGGAAAAGTAAAAAAAAAAAAAAAAGGAGAGGTCTCAAATCAATAAAACTAGAAAAGAAAAAGAAGTTACAACTGACACCACAGTAATACAAAGAATCATAAGAGACTATACAGGCCAATAAAATGGAAAACCTAGAAGAAATGGACAAGACTGTACCAGGAAGAAATAGAAAATATGAACAGACCAATCACAAGTTCTAAAATTGAAACTGTAAGTAACAAACTCCCAACAAACAGAAGTCCAGGACCAGATGGCTTCACAGGCAAATTCTACCAAACATTTAGAGAAGAGTCAACACATACTCTCTGAAACTCTTCCAGAAAACTGCAGAGGAAGGAAGACTCCCAAACTCATTCTGTGAGGGCACCGTCACCCCAATAGCAAAACCAGACAAAGATATCACATAAAAAGAAAGTTACAGGCCAATATCACTGATGAACATAGATGCAAAAATCCTCAATAAAATACTAGTAAATCGAATCCAACAAAACATTCAAAGAATAATCATATACCATGATCAAGTGGGATATATCCCAGGGATGCAAGGATTTTTCGGTATCCACAAATCAATCAGTGTGATACACCACATTAGCAAATTGAAGAATAAAAACTATATGATCATCTCAATAGATCCAGAAAAAGCCTTTGACAAAATTCAACACCCATTTATGATAAAATTTCTTCAGGATGTGGGCATAGAGGGAATATACCTGAACATAATAAAGGCAATATATGACAAGCCCACAGCTAACATCATACTCAATGGTGAAAAGCTGAAGACATTTCCTCTAAGATCAGGAACAAGAAAAGGATGTCCACTCTCACCACTATTATTCAACATAGTTTTGGAAGTCCTAACCATAGCAATCAGAGAAGAAAATGAAATAAAAGGAATACAAATTGGAAGAGAAGAAGTAAAACTGTCACTATTTGCAGATGATATGGCACCATACATAGAAAATCCTAAAGGTGCTACCAGAAAACTACTAGAGTTCATCAATGAATTCAGTAAAGCTGCAGGATACAAAATTAATACATAGAAATCTGTTGCATTTCTATACACTAACAACAAAAGACCAGAAAGAGAAAATAAGGAAACAATTCCATTAACCATCATATCAAAAATAATAAAATACCTGGGAGTAAACCTACCTAAGGAGGCAAAAGACCTGTACTCCGAAAACTGTAAGATGCTGAGTCATGATATCGAATATGACACAAACAGTTGGAAAGATATACCATGTTCTTTGATTGTCAAAATGACTATACTACCCAAAGTGATCTACAGACTCAATGCAATCCCTATCAAAATACCAATGGCATGTTTTGCAGACCTAGAACAACAACAAAAAAATCTTAAAATCTGTATGGAAACACAAAGACCCTGGAGAGCCAAAGCAAGCTTGAGAAAGAAAAACAAAGCTGGAGGAATCAGCTCCCTGACTTCAGACTATATTATAAAGCTACAGTCATCAAAACAGTATGGTACTGGCACAAAGACAGACTTATAGATCAATGGAACAGGACAGAAAGCCCAGAAATAAACCCATGCACCTATGGTCAATTAATTTGCAACAAAGGAGGCAAGACTATACAATAGAGGAAAAACAATCGCTTCAATAAATGGTGCTGTGAAAACTGGACAGCTACGTGTAAAAAAATGAAATTAGAACATTCTTTAAGACCATACACAAAAATAAGCTCAAAATGGATTAGACTTAAATGTGAGAGAGGACACTGTAAAACTCTTAAAAGAAAACATAGGTGGAACAGTCTCTGGTCTCTGACATAAATCAAAGCAATATCTTTTTCAATCTGTCTCCCAGAGTAATGGAAATAAAAACAAAAATAAACAAATGGGACCTAATTAAGCTCAAAAGCTTTTGCACAGCAAAGGACACCATAAAAAAAACAAAAAGACAACCCATAGAATGGGAGCAAATATTTGCCAATGATGTGACCAACAGGGGATTAGTCTCCAAAATTTACAAACAGCTCGTGTGACTTAATATCATCAAAAGAAAACAACCCAATCAAAACATGGGCAGAAGACCTAAATAGACATTTCTCCAAAGACAACATACAGATGGCCAAGAGGCACATGAAAAGAAGTTCAACATCACTAATTATTAGAGAAATGCAAATCAAAACTACAAAGAGACATCGCCTCAAACCAGGCAAAATGGCTATGATCAAAAAAATCTACAAATAATAAATGCTGCTGCAGAGGGTGTGGAGAGAAGGGAACGCTCCTACACTGTTGGTGTCAATGTAAATTGGTGCAGCCACTATGGAGAACAGTATGGAGGTTCCTTAAAAAACTAAAAATAGAGCTAACATACGATCCTGCAATCCCACTCCTGGACATATATCTGGAGAAAAACATGGTCCAAAAGGATACATGCACCCCAGTGTTCACTGCAGCACTATTTACAATAGCCAAGACACGGAAGCAACCTAAATGTCCATCAACAGTGGAGTGGATAAAGAAGATGTGGTACACATATACAACGGAATATTCCTCAGCCATAATAAAGAATGAAATAATGCCATTTTCAGGAACATGGGTGGACCTAGGGATTATCATACTAAGTGAAGTAAGTCAAAGAGAGAAAGACAAATATCATATGATATTGCCTATGTGTGGAATCTGAAAAATGGTACAAATGAACTTATTTACAAAACAGAAAGAGTCACAGATGTAGAAAACAAACTTATGGTTACCAAAGGTGAAAGGAGGTGGGGGAGGGATAAATTGTTTGGGATTAACATATACACACTACTGTATATAAAACAGATAACTAATAAGGACCTACTGTATAGCACAGGGAACTCTACTCAGTATTCTATAATAACCTATATGGGAAAAAATTCTAAAAAATAACAGATATATGTATATGTATAACTGATCCACTTTGCTGTACACCTGAAACTAACACAACATTGTAAATCAACTATATTCCAATTTGAAAAAAAATAAAATAGGGGTGTTCTACTGTCACTTGAGATTGACAATCCAACCTTCTATCCACTGCGCTTTTACTTTTTTGGTATGGGAAGTAAATTGGCCTCATTGGGAAAAAAAAAAAAAGTCTATTACAAAATGAGGGATAAAACCAATAGTTTTCCCTCACCCTATATATTCATAGACACACAAACTTTAGCTTAATTATCTCCCTGTAACGAACAGGTTAATATATTTATTGGAATATTTAATACCTCTGAAAAGTGCCCAACTGTAATAATAAATTTGTTAGAGTCATCAGCGATTTAATTCTGTACAATGTCCTCTAAAACATATGGCTACAAATTTAGTAACCCAATTCAGCCCCACATTTTAAGTAGATACATGTCCTAGCACACAGTAGGAACCCAATAAACATTGAATAAATTAACGAATGATGCTGAAAAGTGTCCAAGAGAGGTGATTTGGGAAAACACGAATCATGTGCTTACTTACTCCATGTCCATTGCACTTTAGTGAACACTTATTTGATCTGTCTGCAAGTATCCTTGATTCTACACATTCACGATTTACACAAATCTAAGGAAAAACACATACAAATTTTTTTTTCTGAGTTAGAGAAGTCCAGTTATTGTAACATTACCATCAGTAATTTTATAACATAAGACCACAGACATTCAATGCAGTAATTTCCATTAAGTACTGCTTTTGCTGTAACCCACAAATTTTTATATGCTGTATTTTCAACTTCATTTAATTAAAAATATTTTTCAATCTCTCTTGAGATTTCTCCTTTGGCATAAGTGTTATTTAGAAATGTGTAGTGTAAGTTACAAATATTTGGGGAGTTTTCCAATAAGTCTTATGTAAACTATGGACTTTGGGTGAGGATGATGTAATAGTGTAGGATTGTGGATAGTGTAGGTGTCTGCACTTCTGTGGGGTAAGTGGTTATGGGAACTTCCTGTACTTTCTGCAACTTTTGATGTGAACCTAAAACTTCCCTAAAAAATAAAGTCTATTTTTTAAATAAATTTTAAAGAAATGATTCAGGCTTCTGGTATTCAGTTCCCCATTTAAGGAGTTTGGAAGTTGACACACCATCCTAACAACAAGTAAAAAGCTGAACAGACTGAAGAAGCAACAACTCTTTTAGGATCCATAAAAGAAGTGACTTGGGGGCAAACCACTGCCCCCAGATTGGAGAGACAGACGAGCGAACACAGGGAGTCACAGCTTACCAGAGAAAAGATTCACAAGCGGAAACCTCCTCAGGTACCCGTGCCAGCGTTGGAAAGCCTGAACTGTAATTGATGAATTGCTGGAGGCTCAATACAGACACCTCTGAGAGTTAGGAACTCCAGGAGAGCCCCACAATTTTGTGAGATGTATATCCAGGAGCTCAGCCAACGTTCTCACAGTAAATATTAGAGAAAAAAATTTCTTGTATTCTGGCAGGAGGGGAAAAGGAACCATTTTGAAGTAGCCAGAGCACTCTGTTCTTAACAAGGCTTGCCCTCAGGAGAAACTAGTTAACTAGAGCCTAATCTGGTGATGTCTTATCAGAGCCTAACTGATCTGGGGGAAGGGAAATACCCAATTTCAGTCAGCTCTAACCTTCCATGTGTAAGAAGAGAAATACCCAACTCCAGCCCACTCCAGCCGTCCTGTCCCACCTAAGGGAGGAGAAAAAACATGAGAAACACTTGTGAAGTTCACAGTCCAGAGGCACAGGTTCACTGAAAGACTCAGACCTGTTCATAAGACTAAAGAACACTTCCCCTTCCCACAACACCTCACCACCACATTTCTAAAGGTCTATTTACAGCAGTTCTTTTATCTGGTTCATCATGTCCAGCTCTCAAGAAAACAGATAAGGTTATATACGAAAAGCTAAAAAACACAATTGGAAAAACGGAGAAAGTATCAGAACCATACATGTCATGGATACTGAAATTATCAGACCAGGAGTTTAAAACAACTATGATTAATATGCTAAGGGCTCTAATAGATGAAGTAGACAGTATGCAAGAACAGACGGCAGATGGAAGCAGAGAGACAGCAATCCTAAGAAAAAAATAAAAATAAATGCTGGAATGAAAAAAAAAACCACTGTAACAAAAATGAATAAATGCCTTTAATGGGCTTATTAGTACACTGGAAATAGCTGAGGGAAGAATCTCTGAGCTAGAGGATATATCAATAGAATCCTTGAAAATGAAAAAGCAAAAAGAACAAAGACAAAAACATAACACAGAATATCCAAGGACTATGGGACAACTATAAAAGGTATAACATATATGTAATGGAAACGCCAGAAGAAAAAGAAAAAGGAGCAGAAGAAATATTTGAAACAATAATGACTAAGGATTTCCCCCAAATTAACATCAGACACCAAACCATAGTCCCAGGAATCTCAGAAAACAATAAGCAGGATAAATGCCAAACAAACAAACTAACAAACCCCAACACTTTAGGCATATTGTGTTCAAACAGAAAATCAAAGAATAAATCCTGAAAAAAGCAAAATTTTTTTTTAAAAACCGTACCTATAGAGGAACAAAGATAAGAATTACATCTGACTTCTCCTCAGAAACCAGGCAGTCAGAAGAGTGGAGTAAAATATTTAAAGTATTGACAGAGAAAAATCCCCAACCTAGAATATAGAATTCTATATACTTGCAAAATTATCCTTCAAAAGTGAAAGAGAGATAAAGACTTTTTCAGACACACAAAAATGGAGGGAATTTTTCGCTAAGAGAGCTGTCTTGCAAGACATGTTAAAAGAAGTTCTTAAGAGAGAAGGAAAATAATATAGGTCAGGAACTAACAGGATGTACAATAGCTTTACATAAACTATTTTCTTTGTGTGATAGGCATGTGTCAATGTAGGCTGATCAATTGTAACAACCGTACCACACTGGTGGGCGATGTTAGTAACGGGGAAGACATGCCTGTGTGGGGCCAAGAGGGCGTGTAGGAAATCCCTCTAACATCCTTTCCGTTTTATTGTGATTCTAAAATTGTTCTTTAAAAACAGTCCAAAAAAATGATCCAGGGCAGGGAAATGGGAGAAACAAATGAAACAAGACTGACATAAAAAAAATCAGAATCAAAAAATCACTTTTAATTACAATAGCCTGAAATCTAACAAAACCATCCCTAAGAGCACAGTTTAAATAATATTCTGTATTACTGCACATATTGAAAGTTTGCATAGAAAGAAAATCAATTCAATAATCAGGAGTTTTCACTAAATATGCGCTATTATTCGAGTTCCTAAGAAAATATACTAGAAGTTTTCATTAAAATATACTACAGATATCTAACATTCTATTATGGAATGTATTAAACATCCAAATATTAATTCTTTTAAGTATAAAGTATAATAATCAGAGGATTAAGGATACATTCCCAACTCCCTTATTTCTAGCAATATCAACTTCCCTAAGTTGCAGTTTTCTTAAATGAGTACAATAATACTTCTTCTAAACTATTTGAGATTTGTTTCAAGGTAAAATGATATAATGTATGTGAAAATGATTTCCTTTCACACATGAAATCACAACACTCTTCAGAGAAATGGCCTCACAAAACCCTTTCTAAACCCCAACACCCTAACCCTTTTAAGCCTTTAATGTGTTCCGTCTTCTCATTAGTTCTTGGCCTCCGTGGTGTGTCTAACAACCCCTTTTAGAATGTAGAGATTTTGAAGTAAATTTATTCCCTCTATGTTTTCTCCAGATTTGGTTGGCTGGTCTCATAGATAACAAATTATAATAACAATAAATAATAATAGCCAACCTATATTTAGCTCTTACTATGTGCTGGGCATTGTGCTAAGCACTTTATACTATTATCTCATTTAATCTTTGCAATAACTCCATAGAGTAAATGTTATTATTATCCCCACTTTACATACAGTTGTGATATCTCAGACTGGTTAGGTAACTTGCAAAATGTCAAAAACTAAGAGGTGAAGACTGATTCTTAGCAGCCCCATCTAAGTCATGCTTTTATCTACTGGGCCGCAAAGAGACATATATTACTAAGTGGGATTTCTTCTTTCTTCTCCAAGAAGAAAAGTGAATTTTCATGTTACGGAATATTTAACTCCGAGTATTCCCAAGATTTCTCTCTTCCCCACTCCAGCCCCAGAACACTTGGATTTTCCTTGCTCACAACACTGAAATTCTAATGGGGATCAAACAACTCTCATTTCCCTCAGAGACCAATTGAAGCTTATTCATTTTCTCCTTAACCAAATATTTAAGTTTACAAAGCACTAGTAATTAACTGCAATATTTATTAAAGGAATTAATAAAACTAGATTTTTAAAAATAGATTTTAAGTCATTTACCCTCCCAGTATCACAAATAGAGCCATTTTTGACCACCATTGGATCTTCTCCACCTGTCGTTGTGTAGTGCATAGTTATACATACAGTATTTCGTACAAAAGCATAAATCACAGAAGCACCGTCTCGAAGGAAAGGAGTTTTAAAGGGGTAGGTGCAAATTAATCTGCCACATATAAGATTCCTGCAAACATAATAAATTATATGATTGTTATGCATTAGGCATTTATTAGAAATGCATCAGATTGGTTTCTCTGACAAAAAAGTAAAAATAAACAATGGTTCTCCATTTATGGCAATATATCTAAGGAAAATGTAACACTTTAATGCTAACATTTAAAGTAAAAAGTAAAGCCATTGATACAGGCTTAATAAGCCTGTAGCACAAGAAAGATGCCAAGGCTAGAGATTTTGATTTCAGATTTACTCCCATACACATGTGATACTTGAAACCACTGGAGTGAATGACATATATAGAGAAAAACTAAAAACAGAATCTTACAGAACACGAGAGGTTATCTTTAATATTTGCATAGCATACCTCCATGCACAAAATTTATATCTGCCTCTTTCTCTACCACAGTTCCCAAACCTATCAGTTTGAGACTGTATTTCTTCATAGCAGGCAAATGGAGCATTTTTTGAACCTGTCAAAGTTAGAAATATATTTGGATTAAAACTTCTTTTTTTTCCATCTTCCTCAATTTCCTCATATATTTATGTTTCTTATGTTTTTTTCTCTATTATTATCATCTATTCAAAAGTTTCTTAGTGACGTTGTAAGAAAAAAGAAATGATTAAAGTGAAAAGTAACGCTCATGGTTATTTCTCCTTTTACTTCATTTTCAGTCATTTCCATCACAAAAGGTATTATGAGGATAGGGGAGAGCTGTAGAAGTGTAAACCTTGAGAGGGCTCTGTGAAAGAAGACAAGAGAGAGAAAACTATACTTGTTCTCCTAGATTCTGAGTAGGAATTTATAAAAAGCCAGGTGTATAAAAAAATCTCATTAAAGAAACCTCGTATCTTCGGAAAGTCTGAAGTGAAGGGACCAAAATTGCCAAACTATAAATTTACCTATTTTTCCTTCATTCCTATATTAGTTTTTTTATCATTGTGTAAAAAATTACCAATATACTGGCACCTTAAAACAATACCCACGTCACAGTTTCTGTAAGTCAGGAGCCTGGCAAAGCACAAGCAGGTTTTCGGTTCAGGGTCTCACTAGGCTGAAATAAAGTTCTTAGCTGGGGTTACAGTCTCATTTGAGGCTGGAGTCCTCTTCCAATCTCACTGGTCATTGGAAGAATTCATTTTTTTGCACCCATTGCTCCATTGTCTTACTATCTGCCAGGGGTTGCTCTTGATCCCTCGGGTCCTAGTCACACGGCCCTCTCACAACAATGGCAGCTTATTGCTGCCAAGCCAGCAAGAGAATCTTCTGACATTTTCCATCTTCTAAAGGCTCACATTATTAGGTGAGGCCCCACTCAGAATGATCTCCCTTTTGATTAATTCAAATTTGACTAATTATGGACCTTAATTACATCTTTAAAATTCCTTCATATTTACTATATAATCTAATCATAGGAATGATATTCCATCATATATTCACGGGTTCTCCCCCAACTCAGAGAGGGGATTATCCAAGAAATGTACACCAGAAGAATATTGGGAGCCATCTTAGAATTCCACCTAGCACAGTCACCGTCTCCAAAATGAACCTTGCTAAGTCTAGCTGCCCATCTATAAAATATAAAAGTAGGTAATAATATCTACCTCAGTGGAGTGTTATGAAACTTAATTAAGATGATGCTTATTTAGTCACTCTTTTTTTTATTAATTTATTTTTGGTTGCGTTGGGTCTTCATTGCTGTGCATGGGCTTTCTCTAGTTGCGGCGAGCGGGGGCTACACTTCACTGCGGTGTGCGGACTTCTCATTGCAGTGGCTTCTCTTGTTGCAGAGCACGGGCTCTAGGCTCACAGGCTCTAGAGCGCGGGCTCAGTAATTGTGGCGCCATGGGCTTAATTGCCGAACAGCATGTGGGATCTTCCTGGACCAGGGCTCGAACCTGTGACCCCTGCATTGGCAGGCGGATTTTCAACCACTGCGCCACCAGGGAAGTCCCATATTTAGTCACTCTTAATTCCCATCTAATCCTTCTCCATTTTCTTTTGAGATTAAGAAGGTTTCTCCTAGTTACCAGCTCCTTCTATGATTTACATTTTCCCCACTATTCCCTTTAATTTTTTACCTTCTCCTAATTCCATCTCTTTCCACCATTTTTAAACATTGGTCCATCAAGGGTGCTTGTATATGTACCGTGAGGACAGGTAATGGTATTTCTGAGTATTCACAATGTTTATTAGCTCAGTTGTGAATCTGAGAATACCAGGTTAGGAATGCTCTTCATCCAGGCCAATTTTTACTCATTCAAATAGTGCTTCTAAAGGTACCAATGAGCCCTGTATTTAATTTCTCCCTTGAATACCTTCTCTCATTAGTGTTAGGGACTTTCTTTCAGCTCAGTCTGGGTTTTCCAAGGTGATATGGAAACACCAAAAGGGCAACACTTTGAAAATGTGAAATCACATGTCAAATATTTCCTTAAACCCAGTATACTGATGAAGTCTACAAAGAGAATTTTCTCTTCTATAGTCCAAATAGTGTATTTATATTCCCTCTGACCTATTATCAAATGCTATGAGGTACCACAAAATAGTAGATGGACTTTCATAGACAGATGTGCATGGCTGGTACTAGGTCAGTAAATGTGGGTGCTGGAAAACTACTGCAAGTAGTTTAGGCAAGACTCATAAATAGCACTGCAGAGTAGGGAGTTTGAGGTTTTACTCCCTTGACCACTATTAGAGACGACTAGTTTACGTTTCCAGTTAGATGGACTAGAAGGCCACCCCATCTCAACTGTAATAAAGGGAGCCATTGAAACGTTAGCTGAAGTTTTATCTTTCATAACCTGACATCTTTCTCACCTCATCTCATGACTAATAGGATATGCAACTTAACATATCCTAAAACCAAATTCTGTTTTACACCCTAGGCTTCTTTATAGGACCATTAGTCAACCAATGTTCAGGCGAAAACTTAGGAAGAATTCTTGATTTCTTTTTCCCCCCCTCACTACCTGCCTCCACCATCTAATCCACGTATTATGGACACTGCCCCTAAATACAGCCTGAGCATGACCACTTCTCATCTGCTGTGCAGCCATCACTCTAGCCTGTGCTATCATCAGTTCTCTTCTAATATGCTACCATAGCTTCTAAACGACTCCCCACTTCCACTCTCCATAGTACATTCTCCATATCGTAAGTCAGAGTGATCTTTTTAAAAAATAAAAATACATCAGCCTCTTAATTAAATACCTCTAGTGGTTTCCCATTACATTAAGAATAAAATCCAATTTTCTTGCCATGGTCCTTACTCAGCCTGGTTCACTACCTTTCAGCCACACTGCCCTTGTTTTCATCCTTGAACTCACCAAATTCATTCCTAACTCAGAACCATAACATTTGCTGCATTTCTCTGCCCAAAATGCTCTTTCCTAAGATCATCTTCTGGCTGACTTCTTCTTAATATTAAAGTTTCTACTCAAATTTCACTTCCACACAGAAACCATCTCTGAACACCCTGTCTGAACAGCCTCACCTTCATCATCAGTCTTTTTCCTATCACTCTGTTTGCTGTTGCTTTGTTTGGGGGATTTTGTTGTTGTTGTTATCATACCATTCACCACTAATGGAAATGATTATATTTATTTATTTATTTACTTACTAATTTTTTATTGTTTATGCCTGAACCCTTCACTGGAATATAACCTCCATAAGAATAGGAATCTTTTTTTTTTTGTCTTTCCCATCCCTGGGTTTCCAGTCCTAGAAGAATGCCTCACCCAATTAAGGTGATAAATAAATATTTATTAAATGAATGAAAAAAATCAACACCTTGGGGAACATATTCCATGATCTGTCTTTCTTATGGAGTTTGACATCCAAAATCAAAACCTCCAATAGGAATTATACCTATTCTATTTGAAGCAATAGAGATTTTTAAAGATTAACATTTGAAACAAACTCCTTAGTGATCTCTCCCAAATTATGTTTCCAATGTCACCTCACTAATTTCATTAGTTTCTGTTTTGTGGCCTTCTAAATATTTTTTATTGAAAGAGGCAATATCGATTCTACATTTTTCAAATAACTTGTAGATAGAACCAATTTAAAATTTCCACAAATTCACGATAAGAAGTAAGAGTTGAAGTTTTTTCCTCATGGCTCCTAAAACAGTCCTAAGAGATATTTAAGATAAATAAGCATAAACTTACTTATACAATCTGAAGCCACTTGAGCTATATAATTCTTTTCCATCTCCAATAAACTACAGATTATTACTGTAACACCAGCTAAAATAATGGAGACATAACTATTTTCAAAGACGTCCAGGAAATTCATCACTAATTATGAGAATAACAAGAGACAGATTAAATGAAATATTTATTATATTGGCACTCAAGGAAGAAATGTAAGTAAAGATTATCTATCTCTTGTTTTCATTTATGTTTACACTCCAGCTTCATTCTTCTGTCTCATTGAGGCCAATCTTTTTCCACATGGTCAAAAACATAGCTGCCCAAAACTCTGGAGCTTTATTTATGATAATTTTGAGCCCTTAGAGGGAAAACTCTCTTGTTTAACTGTCTAAAAGTCCCAGAAAAGAAACTCAGAACCTCCCCAACTCCCTTAGCATGACTTAGACATTCAGCCTAAAACCCACCAAATGTAGCAAGGTTGAAGAGTACTGCAGTTAGACTGGGTCTGGTTAGGTACCAGCTACTGTCCAACCAAGTACAAACAGGGGTATAAGACCAAACTATACTAATAACATATTTCCCACAGTAACCATGTGGATATTAAGCAGTTCTTAGAAAATGGTACTAAGAGGAAAATCCTACCAGTTTATGATACTCTGATCTATACTAACCTCTGCCTTCTCTATATAAACTCTGGTACTCCAGAAAAACATGACTACTAGAAAGCATAAACTGTTACCATAACCTCAACTTTGGCTAACTGTCCCCCAATATCCATTCCTTCTTTCTTCCATTTAGTAATAGAACTTTCTTGTTATTAGCAGGGCACATAGACACCAAGCTAGAGAAAACATTTTTCAGACTCCCTTGCAACTAGATATGGTATGTGACTAGGTTCTGATCAGTGGATTATGAGTAGAAATTATATGCAAAACATCCAGTTAATGGCATTAAGCGCAAGCTGGTCACACTTCCATTTCTTCTTTTCTCCATTCCATGAGCTAGTATAAACGTTTTGTGCTGGAAAACTACCTTCTCCCAGAGACACAAGGGATGACGGAGCAAAAAGAAAGATGACAGGTTCCTGAAAAATGTCATAGAGCAAAGCTGCTGAACCATCTTTGATGAATTGCCTATCTCTGGAATACTATATGAGAGAGAAAATACAGTCTATCTCTTTTGAACCATTGTATTTTTAGGTATCTGTATAATAAGTTTATTCTCTAACTAATAACGAGGATTGCCATTATAGTAAACCAAATGCTTTAGGAATGGGTGTCCCATATAAAATGTATTACACCAGATGCCACGGTTCACTAGTAACAGGAAGACCAGATTGATCCAGACTGAGCTCCAAACTGATCCACAGTGTTCAGAGGACCAGTGGGAGCACAGGTGGTCAGTTCTACCCAATATCTGCATTGCAGTCATTGAAGAGTTTGCAGTACTGAGTCCAGTGGGATCAGCTATTAACATAGGCAATCTTACAGACACTTTAGAAGCAATTATTACCATTCATGAGATCAAACAAATTAAGCTCAGTTGAATGACCACTTTGAATACTTGTAGTTTCCATTACATAATTCCTGAAACTTCCTATTTATCTTGGTCTCACTTTTATGAGATTCTATCATAGCACTATTTCTTCTGAGTTCTAAGACACTTTATTTTTTCCTCAGATAAAGGTGCAAGCACTATATTCAGAGAGCCACAGTTCCTATATCCCGATCTCCCTTATATCTGTCATACCAATAAATGCACTACCTATAAAAAATTTTCTAGGGGCCAAAGACAGTGGGCCATCCTCTATACCAGAATTAGAAATGTGTGACAGACTTTAAGTCTAGGTGTTTGGGGCCAAATATTAATTAAATGAATTGACTCCCTGGGGATACTAACTTTCAGAAAATAATTTATTGGTAATAATTTATTGGTAATTAACTGGTAATTTATTGGTAAAGAAAATAATTTATTGGTAATTTATTGGTAAAGAATTTTTGAGGCCTTGATCTCTCTTGGTAAAATTATCCTGGACATTTTATCAAGAACTAGACTAGGACACACATCTACTTCTCTGACATTTAAAAAACTCTCATTGAGGAAGAGATCAGCAAGAAGGCAGAGTAAGAGATCTCTCCAGCCTTCGTTCCCTCCCCCCCAACACACAAAAACAACAGTTAGCTCTCTACAAACGAAAATAGCCCTGGGAGGGGCTCAAGGGTACGATTAAGAACCTATAGCGGGCTTCCCTGGTGGCGCAGTGGTTGAGAGTCGGCCTGCCAATGCAGGGGACGTGGGTTCGTGCCCCAGTCCGGGAAAATCCCACATGCCGCGGAGCGGCTGGGCCCGTGAGCCATGGCTGCTGAGCCTGCGCATCCGGAGCCTGTGCTCCGCAATGGGAGAGGCCACAGCAGTGAGAGGCCCGCATACCGCAAAAAAAAGAAAGAACCTATAGCAACACAGTGGAGCAAGAAAGGAGACTAACTGGATAGAAAGGACCACTGGGTAGATGACTTGGTGGACATACTTGGAGAGAGCCAGGAACACAGAAGGGTGGGGACTATCAGCATCTGTCATGCAGTGGATGCCACCACCGTCCCCAGTGGCCTGCTCTCCAGAGGACATGGCAGAGTTTGCCAGGAGGGCCTCCACAACAGCCATGGACACCCCACAGCTTTCAGAGTCGAGGATCACACAGGGCTCACCACAGGAGGACCCCAGCAGCCCACTCCACAGAGGACACTGGCAGCTTTCTCCATGAGGCTATCGAGAGCCATCTCCACCCAACTAAGAAGATGCTGCTGCACCCCACCCAGAAAGAGCTGCTACCGTTCTGGCCAAAGACCAGGGCTGCCCCTCCACCCCAAACGCTGCATATGCCCCAGACCCCAGAGCCAGAGCTGCTCCATGGGCACCCAGTCACCAATCCTGTGTGCTGCCCAGAGCCTTAGACCCTGGATCCACTGTTGCTCAGCAAGCACATGCTTTCTAGGCCTTGCCTCCATGGGTGCTCCACGTGTGCCCATGCCTGAGACAGCAGGAAAAGCCTACAGGTAATATCATACAGCTAATACTATACTTATCTAACTAAGCGTAATATTAAGCATTCTCCATCTAAGAGCACATCGCTAAATCACAACAATGTTTTACTAATTTCTTACTACTTTCATTCAATACTGACCCTATACAGTGGAGTAAGGAAATAAAAACAAGTAAATAACATACAAACTGGAAAATAAAAAGTAAAACATTCTTTATTCTCAGAAGACATGATTGTGTGTGTGTGTGTGTAGAAAATCCAAGAAAGTCAACAAAAAATACTAGTAGAGCCAGTGTGGTAGGTATTGTGGGTCATTATCAAATTCCAGTGATCTCTGCGAAATATAGCTTTTTAGACAAAAAAGTATACAGTTTGCTTCTAGCAGTAAATTTCATATCATCTTTGTCAGCATTTGTATAGGAAGAAATAACTCGGAAAGCGCTAGATGTTTGATTAGTTACCAGGCAATATACAAAATGTGTTGTAAATTTTTTTTCTTATGATGATTCATTCTGAGCAAGTACTCTGAATTCTTATTATATATTTTTTCCATTTAACAATTGTTCATCTACATCATAGTATAATTCTCTATTCTGTGATGACCAATTAGAATAAGATTTCTCTATATTTAGTAGGCATCATTATGACTTACTATATTCGATCACAGATAAGGGATCAAGATACAAAAATCGATTGTATTTCTACCTATTAGCAACAAACAACTGGAAAACCAATCTTCATAAAAACAACAATTTTTACAATAGTACCAAAACCTAAAATGTAGTTAGGATTAATATAAAATAAAGATATTAAAAATATGTTCATTAAACTACAAAATGCTGCTTAAAGCGTCATGGGTTGCAAAACACAATACTGTTAAGATACTAATAATCCAGAATTCATCTATAAATCTGACACAACCTCAATCAAAATTCTAGGAGGCAATTTTTTTTTTTAGAAATTGGCAAGCTGATGTTAAAATTTATATGGAGATGTAAAGGACTCAGAAAATCCAAAGCAGTATTGAAAAAGAATAAATGAAATTGAATGACTTATATTACCTAATATATAAAGGTTTACTATAAACTACAGTAATCAATAGCATAAGGATAAACAGATTGATGTAGAATAAATCTAGAAATGGAACTATATTATATTATCAACTGATTTTAAACAGAGATAGCAAATCAATGGAATGAAAAATAATAATCTTTCCAAGAAATAATGATTTAAAAGAAAAGTTAGGTTCAAGGTGAAGATGGTGGAATAGGAGGAACTGGAGCTCACCTCTCCTCACAAATATATCAAGAATACATCTACAAATGGAACAATTCACACAAAGCACCTGCTGAACACTAGCAGAGGACCTCAGACACCCAAAAGGACAAGAAAAGATCCCCGCATAACCAGGTAGGATGAAAGAGAGAAAAGGAAGAAAAAGAAAGGAGGAAACAGGATGGGACCTGCTCTGCTGGGAGGAGTTGAAGGAGAGGAGAGGTTCCCGCAACTGGAGAAGCCCCCTCACTGGCAGGGCAATTAGCTGAGATAGAAGGGGAGCTGCGAGGGCTATCAGAGGAAAGTGCAGCAACCAGTCTGTGGCAGGCAAGACAGAGAGAGATTTACACAGATGGTCCATGCCACAGCCTGCAAGCCCCAGGGTGAAACGGGTGTCTGCCAGTGCCGGAACATGGGGTTTGGAGAGCAGACCCAGGGAGAGGAGGGCTGTTGGCTGCTCGGAGACAGCCTGAGGGGACAGAAGTGAGGAGCTCTGCAACTGGGAATGCTCTTGGAAGAAGCCTGGACCACCACAGAAGTGAGGAGCCACTGCTGAGTGATGCATGAAGGGCGGGTCTGCCATCACAGCCTCTCTCCCACACGCCAGCCCACGCCACCACAGGCACTAGGAGGGGCTCCAACCAGAGTGAGCATGCGTGCCCCAGCTGTTTCCACCTTATCCCCCTCCCGCCTGAGTCAGTCGCTGCCCCACCCCCTCCCACCGAAACAGGCCAGCATGCCCCCAGTTGCTGCCTTCGCTCCCACTCGCCTGGGCAGTGAGCAGATGCCTGAGGTAGCCCACATGCAGAGGTGGGGCCGAAACCAAAGCTGAGCCCCAGGGGCTGTGCAACTAAGAAGAACTGAAATCTCTCCTTGCAGCTGCACAAGCCACGGATTAACCACCGCCACGATCAGCTTGGTAAACCCAGCACCTATAGAACATCTGAAGGGACAATGAGCGCTCCCACGGCTGAGACGGATCCAGCTTTAGCAGCTGTGGACTTTGTGGGCATGTACACGCAGGAGCTGGGCCAGGTCAAAGTCTGAGCTGCCTCCACAGTGCCCACAGCGGGTCCAAAGACCTACCTAGAGGTCTTGGAGTGTCTCCTGGGGAGGCGGAGGTTGGCTGTAGCTCACCATGTAGGCAAGGACACTGGTATCAGAGGCCCCAGAGAATTTTGTTGTTGTTGTTTTATTTCTTTTTTTAAAAATTTTCTGGGGTATTTTTTGTTTTGGGAGGTTTTGTTTTTTTGTTGTTTTCTTAGTTTATTATTTATTGTTTGTTTTGGTTTTTCTGTTTGGTTGTTTTCTTGGTTTTTTTTGTTTTCATTGGGGATTTTTTTTGGATTGTTTTTCTTCGGTTTTGTTTCTCTGTTTTATTTTGTTTATTTGGTTGCACAGCACAGCTTTCAGGATTTTGGTTCTCCAAACAGGGATCAAACCCAAGCCCCCAGGGGGGAAGCACCCACTTATGGCTGCAGGACCGCCCAGGAATATTAATTGACATGACCTCTCCTGGAGATCCCCATCTTGGCACCAAGACCCAGCCCCACCCAACAGCCTGCAAGCTTCAGTGCTAGAACTACTCAGGCCAAACAACCAGCAAGACAGGAATACAGCCCCCCCATCAGCAGACAGGCTGTCTAAAGTCGTACTAAGCTCCTGGACACCCCAAAACACACCCCTGGACAAGGACCTGCCCACCAGAGGGCCAAGACCCAGCTCCACCCACCAGAAAACAGGCACCAGCCCCTCCCATCAGGAAGCCTACACAAGCCCCTGGACCAACCTCCACCACCAGGGGGCAGACACCAGAAGCAAGAGGAGCTGCGATCCTGCAGCCTGTAGAAAGGAGACTTCGGACACAGTAAGTTAGATAAAATGAGATGACAGAGAAATATGTTGCAGATGAAGAAGTAAGGCAAAAGTCTCTCCTAAATGAAGAGGAAATAGGCAATCTAGCAGAAAAAGAATTCAGAATAATGATAGTAAAGATGATCCAAGATCTTGGAAAAAGAATGGAGGCACGGGTCGAGAAGATACAAGAAATGCTTAACAAGGACCTAGAAGAACTAAAGAACAAACAAACAGTGGTGAACAATATAATAACTGAAATGAAAAATACACTAGAAGGAATCAATAGCAAAATTACTGAGGCAGAAGTACAGATAAGTGAGCTGGAAGACAGAATGGTGGAAATCACTGCCACAGAACAGAATAAAGAAAAAACAATTAAAAGAAATAAGGACAGTCTCAGAGACCTCTGGGACAACATTAATTGTAAGAACATTCAAATTATAGGGGTCCCAGAAGAAGAGGAGAAAGAGAAAGGGACTGACAAAATATTTGAAGAGATTACAGTTGAAAACTTCCCTAACATGGGAAAGGAAATAGTCACCCAAGTCCAGGAAGTGCAGAGTCCCACACAGGATAAACCCAAGGAGAAACACGTCAAGATACATATTAATCAAACTAACAAAAATTAAATACAGAGAAAAAAATGTTAAAAGCAGCAAGGGAAAAGCAACAGATAGCACACAAGGGAATCCCCATAAGGTTATCAGCTGATTTTTCAGCTGATAACCTGCAGGCCAAAAGGGAGTGGCATGATATCTTTAAAGTGATGAAAGGGAAAAACCTTACAACCAAGAATACTCTGTGTAGCAAGGCTCTCATTAGATTTGATGGAGAAATCAAAAGCTTTGCAGACAAGCAAAAGCTAAGAGAATTCAGCACCATCAAACCAGCTTTACAACAAATGCTAAAGGAACTTCTCTAAGTGGGAACACAAGAGAAGAGAACAAAAGAGGAGGGGAAGAAAAGAGACCGACAAAAACAAACACAAAACAATTAAGAAAATGGCAATAAAAACATACATATTGATAATTACCTTAAATGTAAATGAATTAAACGCTACAACCAAAAGACACAGACTGGCTGAATAAATACAAAAACAAGACCCATATATATGCTGTCTACCAGAGAGCCATTTCAGACCTAGGGACACACACAGACTGAAAGTGAGGGGCAAATGGAAATAAAAAGAAAGCTGGAGTAGCAGTACTCATATCAGACAAAATAGACTTTAAAATAAAGAGACAAGGAAGGACACTACATAATGATCAAGGTATCAATTGAAGAAGATGTAACAGTTGTAAATACAGATGCACCTAACATGTACCTCAATATATAAGGCAAATGTTAAGCCATAAAAGGGAAAATCGACAGTAACACAATAATTACGGGGGACTTTAACATCGCACTTACACCGAAGGACAGATCATCCAGACAGAATATTAATAAGAAAACACAAACCTTAAATGAAACATTAGTTCAGAGAGATTAACTGATATTTACAGGACATTCCATCTGAAAGCAGCAGTATACACTTTCTTCTCAAGTGCCCATGGAACATTCTCCAGGATAAATCAGATCTTGAGTCACAAATCAAGCCTTGGTAAATTTAAGAAAATTGAAATAATATCAAGTATGCTTCCTGACCACAATGCTAAGAGATTAGAGATTAAATACAGGAAAAGAAATTATACAAACCACAAACACATGGAGGCTAAACAATGTTACTAAGCAATCGATGGACCACTGAAGAAATCAAAGAGGAAATCTAAAAATACCTAGAGACAACAAAAACACGACCATCCAAAACCTATGGAAGGCAGCAAAAGCACTTCTAAGAAGGAAGTTTACAGCAATACAATCTCACCTCAAGAAACAAGAAAAATCTCAAATAAACAACCTAACGTTACACCTAAAGCAACCAGATAAAGAAGAAGAAACAAAACCCAAAGTTAGTAGAAGGAAAGAAATCATAAATATCAGAGAAGAAATAGAGACAGAAAAAAACAATAGCAAAGACCAATGAAACTGAAAGCTGGTTCTTTGAAAAGATAAGCAAAATTGATAAGCCTTTAGCCAGACTCATAAAGAAAAAGGAGAGAGGACTCGTCAATAAAATTAAAAATGAAAAAGGAGAAGTCGTACACCACAGAATACAAAGGATCATAAGAGGCTACTACAAGCAACTAACCATACCCCAATAAAATGGACAACCTAGAAGAAATGGACAAATTCTTAGAAAGATACAACCTTCCAAGATTGAACCAGGAAGAAATAAAAAATATGAACAGACTAACCACAAGTACTGAAATTGAAACTGTGATTAAAAATCTTCCAACAGGCCTTCTAAATATGTCCTTCCACTCACTTCCTCCTCTTTTCTCTTGTCTGCCATCCTATGTGTGGTTGAATTTGCTCCTCGCCATGTCTTCTCACAAGACTTTCAGGATCAAGCGATTCCTGGCCAAAAACGAAAGCAGAATCGTCCCATTCCCCAATGGATTCGAATAAAAACTGGTAATAAAATCAGATACAACTCCAAGAGAAGACACTGGAGAAGAACTAAGCTGGGTCTATAAGGGACCGCACATGAAGTGTCACACATTTATGTGATCAAGGTCAATTGCATCTTAACATATCAGAACGTCACTAGTGTCTGGAACAGCTGCCTGTGTTTGATGGGAAAAATGGAATGGCTCTCTCCTCTTTTCTTGATCTTTCCTCATCACTGCTCACTGTGTAACTCAGCAATAAATATGTGAAACCTTTTGTTGGAAAAAAAAAATCTTCCGACAAAAAAAAGGCAAGGACCAGATGACTTCACAGGCAAATTCTATCAAACATTTAGAGAAGAGTTAACACCTACCCTTCTGAAACTCTTCCCAAATATTGCATAGGAAGGAACACTGCCAAGCTCATTGTACGAGGCCACTATCATCTTGATACCAAAACCAGACAAAGATATCACAAAAAAAGAAAATTACAGACCCATATCACTGATGAACATAGACACAAAAATCCTCAACAAAATACCAGCAAACAGAATCCAACAACACATTAAAAGGATCATACACCATGATCAAGTGGAATTTACCCTAGGGATGAAAGGATTTTTCAATATCCGCAAATCAATCAATGTGATACACCACATCAACAAATTGAAGAATAAAAACCATATGATCATCTCAATAGATGCAGAAAGAACTTTTGACAAAATTCAACAGTGATTTACGATAAAAAAAAAAAACTCCAGAATATGGGGAGAGAGAGGACCTACCTCAACATAATAAAGACCATATATGACAAACCCACAGCAAACATCATTCTCCATGGTGAAAAGCAGAAAGCATTTCCTCTAAGATCAGGAACAAGTCAAGGATGTCCACTCTCGCCACTTTTATTCCACATAGTTTTGGAAGTCCTAGCCTTGGCAATCAGAGAAGAAAAAGAAATAAAAGGAACACAACTTGGAAAAGAAGTAAAAATCTCACTGTTTGCAGATGACATGATAGTATACATAGAAAACCCTAAAGATGTTACCAGAAAATTACTAGAGCTCATCAATGAATTAGGTAAAGTTGCAGGATACAAAATTAATATAAAGAAATCTGTTGCACACCTATACACTAACAACGAAAGATCAGAAAGAGAAATCAAGGAAACAATTCCATTTACTATTGCATCAAAAAGAACAAATTGCCTAGGTATAAACCTACCTAAGGAGGCAAGAGACCTGTACTCCAAAAACTATAAGATACTGATGAAAGAAATAGAATACGACACAAACAGATGGAGAAATATACCATGTTCTTGGATTGGAAGAATCAATATTGTGAAAATGACTATACTACCCAAATCAAGCTACAGGTTCAATGCAATCCCTATCAAACTGCCGATGGCATTTTTCACAGAATTAGAACAAAACATTTTACAATTTGTATGGAAACAGGAAAGACCCTGAATGGCCAAAGCAATCTTGAGAAAGAAAAACAAAGCTGGAGGAATCAGGCTCCCTGACTTCAGACTATACTACAAAGCTACAGTCATCAAAACAGTGTGGTACTGGTACAAGAACAGATATATAGATCAATAGAACAGGATAGAAAGTCCAGAAATAAATCCACACACTTATGTTCACCTAATCTACAACAAACGAGGCAAGAATATACAGTGGAGAGAGTCTCTTCAATAAGTGGTGCTGAGAAAGCTGGACAGCTACATGTAAAAGAATGAAATTAGAACACACCCAAACACCATACACAAAAGTAAACTCAAAATGTATTAAAGACCTAAATATAAGGCTGGATACTATAAAACTTTTGAGAAAAACATAGGGAGAACACTCTCTGACATAAATCGCAGAAAGATCTTTTTCAATCCACATCCTAGAGTAATGGAAATAAAAACAAAAATAAACAAATGGGACCTAATTAAACTTAAAAGCTTTTGCACAGCAAAGGAAATGGTAAACAAAAGTAAAAGACAACCCTCAGAATGGGAGAAAATATTTGTAAATGAAGCCACCAACAACGGATTAATCTCTAAAATATACAAACAGCTCAGGCAGCTCAATATCAGAAAAAAAAAAACCCAATCAAAAAATGGGTGGAAGATCTAAATAGACATTTCTCCAAAGAAGACATACAGATGGTTAAAAAGCACATGAAGAGATGCTCAATATCAGTAATTATTATAGATATACAAATCAAAACTACAATGAGGTATCACCACACACAGGTCAAAATGGCCATCATCAAAAATCTACAAACAATAAGTGCTGGAGAGGGTCTGGAGAAAAGGGAACCCTCCTACACTGTTGGTGGGAATGAAAACTGGTACAGCCACTACGGAGAACAGTATGGAGGTTCCTTTAAAAACTGAAAATAGAGCTACCATATGATCCGGCAATACCAGTCCTGGGCATATATCTGGAGAAAACCATAATTCAAAAAGATACATGCACCCCAATGTTCACTGCAGCATACTATTCACAATAGCCAATAGCCAGGACATGGAAGCAACCTAAATGTCCATCAACAGAGGAATGGATAAAGAAGATGTGGTACATATATACAATGGAATATTACTCAGCCATAAAAAAGAACAAAATAATGTCATTTCCAGCAACAAAGATGGAACCTAGAGATTGTCATACTGAGTGAAGTGGGTCAGACACAGAAAGACAAATGTCATATGATATCACTTATATATGGAAGAGGTTACAAATGAATTTATCTACAAAACAGAAATAGAGTTACAGATGTAGAAAATAAACTTATGGTTTCCAGGGGGTAAGGGGCAAGGGAGGGATAAACTGGAAGATTGGGACAGACATATACACACTACTATATATAAAGTAGATAACGAATAAGGACCTACTGAATAGCACAAGGAACTCTACTCCATACTCTGTAATAGCACATATGGGAAAAGAATCTAAAAAAGAGTAGATATACATATACGTATAACAGATTCACTCTACAGTACACGTGAAACTAACAGAATGCTGTAAATCAACTACACTCCAATAAAAATTTTTGAAAAGTTTAAATAAATAAAAATAAAAGTTAAATCAAAACCTCAGAGAAAAATAGGAAAATATGTGGATGACTTTGGAGTAGGCAAATACTTCTTAGAAAAACTATAGAAAAAATTTGATGAACTAAACTTCTTCAAAATTAAAGTTTTCTTATCAAAAAGCACCATTAAAAATGTACATGGGAAACTGCATATTGGGAAAAAAATACAATACTTATATCTTAAAATGCATTTGAATATAGAATGTATAAATTACACATATAAATAATAAAAAGGCAAAAACCCAATTAAAAACGGGCAAAGATGTGAATGAACACTACAAACGGAAAATATATATATTCCATATATCATATATGTAATCAATAAGCACCAAATAATGTGCTCAACATCTTTGATATCAATCATGATAGCAATGCATATTAAAGCCAGAATCAACTACCATTTTACAACCAATACAATGACTAAAATTAAAAAGACTCACAACATCAAATGTCACCAAGAACATGGAGCAACTGAAGTTCTCATGTTGCCGGTAGAGATAAGAAGTAGTATAATGACTTTAGAAAACAGTGAGCAGGTTTCTCATTAAATTAAGCATACAGCTACTCTTAAGACAGCAGTTCCACTCCAAAAGCTTTACTCAGGAGAAACAGAAACATATATTTACAAAAAGACTTATATATGAAGCCTCATAACACCTCTATTCATAATAGAAAAAAAACCTAGAAACAATCCAAATGTCTATAAATATGAGAATGTAAAAACCATCTGTAGAATACTCATATGATGAAATACTTCATTTATATGAAGTTCAAGAACAGGTAAAATTAACATATGATAATAGGAAAGATAACCATTATTGCCTTAAAGGAACTGACTGAAAAGAGATAGAAAGGAACTTACTGAGCTGATGAAAATTTTCTACTCTTTAACTGAAGTGAGGATTACATCAAAATATACACTTCAGATCTATGAAGTTCACTTTACATAATTATATCCCAATTTTTAGAAGTTCATGGTTAATGCTGCTAGTAGTAACATGATATCTGAAAGGTAAATCCATATCCACATTATGTCTCTATTCCAATGAGAGGAAATTGCTGCCCTTTATGTGTTGGGAGAGATCTAATGTCATCAAGTTGGCTCAGTGGCTGGCCAGTCTGTCACAGCACTGTGCTATATCAGAATCTGAATTTTGGCCCATTGCTGTTGACTTAGCCCATGGCTGTTAACCAAGCAACAAAAGTAATCAGATGATCTTGCTGAGGGAAATTCTATTTTTGAACCCACACATTGTCTCCATCCCTGCAGCCATAAACTCTTTGTACATGGATTCGCTATGAAAGTACTAGGGTACCTGGGAAAAAATGCTAGCATTCACAGGACAGATAATGTTCTTTTTCTGATTATACATAGCCTCCTCTATGTGGCATGCCCTGGGTTGCACTTTACATGCAACACAAATATCTTCACATTCCCTGCTCTACCTGACAGGCACAACCACACACACCTTCTCCAGAACTTCTTGTTATCAATTTTTTATTATTATTGTTTCAAGTCCTAATTCATTGCACATGATTAGTCACTGTCAAATATCAAGACTGCCTCTGAATTTCTCTCGTTCGGACAAAGTAGGAAACCACACACACTGCTAGAATTCTACACAATAAGAGAATTTTCCTACATCATTTTTCAAAAACACCTCTGAGAGAGGTTATAATTATGCAGAGGGAATCCACTTCCAAATGGTGTCAAATACTGAGCAGACTCATCTGCACCAGGCCTTAATTTTTTCTTCCTCCAGCAACTAGTTATAGTAAACTTCCCATAAAGCCATAGAAATGCATTGAGACTCTCAGATTATTCAATAGAGGGGTTCTCAAACTAATATTTGACAAGAATTAGCCAAGTTGCTAAGAGAGTAGATCTTAAATGTTCTCACCATGAAAAAGAAATGGTAATTATGTGACATAACGGATGTTTAGCTAACACTATGGAGGTAACGATCCTGAAATATATAAAAGTACCAAATCAATACGCTGTACAACTAAAACTTACACAATGTTATATGCCAATTGTATCTCAATAAAGCAGGTGGTTGAGGAGACTTAAACTTACCTGAAACTACAAATCTACTAGAAGAAAACATAGGGAGAAAGCTCTTGGACACTAAACTGGACAAAAATAGATAAGTGGGACTGCATAAAACTAAAAAACTTCTCAGCAAAGGAAACAATCAACAAAGCAAAAATAAAACCTACAGAATGGGAGAAAATATTAGTAAACCATATATCTGATAAGGGATTAATCTCCAAAATATATGTTACTCATACAGCTCAATAAAAAAGACAAATAATGAGATCTAAAAATAGCACAGGAGGGGCTTCCCTGGTGGCGCAGTGGTTGAGAGTCCGCCTGCCGATGCATGGGACATGGGTTCGTGCCCCGGTCCGGGAAGATCCCACGTGCCGCGGAGCGGCTAGGCCTGTGAGCCACGGCCGCTGAGCCTGCGCGTCTGGAGCCTGTGCTCCGCAACAGGAGAGGCCACAGCGGTGAGAGGCCTGCGTACCGCAAAATGAATAAATAAATAAATAAATAAATAAATAAATAAATAAAAATAAAAATAGCACAGGACCTAAATGGACATTTCTTGAAATAAAAGACATACAAATGACCGTCAGATATGTGAAAAGGAGCTCAACATCACTAATCATCAGGGAAATGAAAATCAAAACCACAACTCACAGCTTTTAGGATAGCTGTCATCAAAAAGAAAAAGATAATAAGTATTAACAAGGATGTGGAGAAAAGGAAACTTTTATATACTGTTGGTGGGAATGAAATTGGTACAGCCATTATGGAAAACAGTAGACAGCCTTCTCAAGAATTTAAATGCACTACCTTATGATCCAGTAAGCCTATTCCTGGGTATACATATGCAATGAGTATGTTAAGTAGATGACTGTGGCAATTACTTCACAACGTATATGTATATCACAACATTACGTTGTACACCTTAAACATATTTTTCTCATTTATACCTTAATAAGCTCAAAAAAATAAAAATAGAGAGTTAAACAGAATAAAGAATTTAAATATATATAATTGTCCATTGTCTTGGTAATGTTAATAAAAATACTGAGCACCAACTACATAGATGTTACAATACCTTTTCCATATATGCTCTCACAATGTGCATCAAGATCTTGGCAGCCTCCATCAAAACAAAAAGCTTTTCCTCCTTTACATTTGTGTCCATTGTGTATAGTTATATCAGCCGGACAGCTTCCTGAGCTTCCATTACAAACCTCAGAAACATCACATTCAGGATGCGCAGCGGGCCTACATACAGCACCTGCTTGCATAAGCTAATAGAAATTAAAACATAAAAATTAAAGCATTATATATAAGGTTGTTGTGTTCATCAATATTTATTTTAAAATTGCTCTAATTCTATTTATAGTTTGATGATGTACTTATTCATTAATGTCTCTTACTATCTTCTTGTTATAAAGCATTATGATAATCATATTGAAAAAAATTGAATGTTATCAACCAAAACAGGAGATAAGACATATGTACAAGGAAAAGGATAACACAAATATGATATAATGAGAGCCCAAGTTTTGTTTGTGCTTTGGTAGAAGGGAGGAAAAGTAGCTTTTAGCTTGGGATAATTATTCCTTTGGGGCAAAAATTATGAAATTTAGATAATTTCCAAATAAAATATACTTATTCAAACCATAGTTTTTAAGTATGGAATATCTGTAATTCTATGAAAATGTGAAACCTAAATAACTGAGAATGAACAGTGGGAAACCAAAGAGTGATTAAAAGAGGCAGGTCAACTACTGAAGTCTTAGAAAAGAAGGAACCCAATTGTAATTTTTCTCCTGAATTATCCTATGGTTAATTAACACTTTCATGTATACTATTCTGAAATTTTATATAAAGAATCTTAACTGGGCATTTATCTCATACTTCTTAATTGATGACTTCCAGTTCACACTAAAAAGATTATGGAGGTAAGAATTAACCACGATAAGATTCTAGGAGAAAAATAACATAAAACCACATCAGTCAAAGGATAGTGAAGAACACAGAACAGTGGCAGATTGTTCAATAGAGGGGTTCTCATGTGACGAATCTGTCACATATATGTTGGAAGAGCTGAAAAGTAAAACGGGACAGGAATCAACATCTTCACCATATAAGCTAAAATGTGACATTTAAGTCAAATGATCTTTGTATAACAAATTCATAGTTTAAATTTTGTGCTAACACGTAGCATTTGGAAAGTGTTACATCTAGTGAGTTTCATTATTTATGCGTTTATGGAAAATTGCTGTATCTTTCAGTTACATACTTACAGATACCCATCACAACCTAAAATATAACTTTTATTCACAAAAATATAAATATTGGGGGCTTCCCTGGTGGTGCAGTGGCTGAGAGTCCGCCTGCCGACACAGGGGACACGGGTTCGTGCCCCAGTCCGGGAAGATCCCACATGCCGCGGAGCGGCTGGGCCTGTGAGCCATGGCCGCTGAGCCTGCGCGTCCGGAGCCTGTGCTCCACAACGGGAGAGGCCACAACAGTGAGAGGCCCGTGTACCGCCAGGAAAAAAAAAAAAAAAATGGATAAAATAAATGAAAACAGTCCCTTTTAATGGTGATCTTCTGTATCAAAAAATTCTGTAATAGCTCTCAGTCAAGACTTAAAAACAGTAGGACATTTTAAAAATAGAATAAAGGAATTTTGTTGAACTAGAGTAAAAAAAAAAAGACTTATAAACAATAGCATCATTAGGGAGAATAATGGCATTATAAGGAGGCCTCAACATCCAACTATAATTCATAAAATCAGAAACATCACGCTGAATTTAGTATTTTTTTCTTTACATGAAAGGTCATTTACTTTGACTTACAGCCAAGTGTCTATGTATTCTAAAGTATCCAAGACATAATTCACTATATACTTAGAAGATAGTAATAAACTAAAATCTTACTTGACAGTTGTTGCAGCATGATCCTCTATCACACTGTGTATTTGGTTTCAGCACACAAGTTTGAGGATTACAACAGCTATCAGGTCCACATTGCTATAAATGAGTGGAAGGCACAAGTAAAAATATATCCTGGAAGTAATATAAACATTGTCAGGAGCTGTGCTTATTTTTTTATTTGTGGGGTAAAAATATGCATGCTGTCAACATTTATAGAATTTTTCATCTCTAAACAATTACAATACTAAGGTGTCATTTTTACTTCAGGTCACAACAGAGTAACTGGTACCTTACTAATCCTTATTCAACTAGAAAACTGGGCAAAACATATAAAACAACTTTTTAAAGAAATTGAATAATAGAACAGAGTGTAGAATGGTAGTTACCAGTGCCTGAAAGGTGAGAGGAAAGGGGAGATATTGATCAAAGGGTACAAACTTTCAGGGCTTCCCTGGTGGCGCAGTGGTTGAGAGTCCACCTGCCGATGCAGGGGATGAGGGTTCGTGCCCCGGTCCGGGAAGATCCCATGTGCCGCGGAGCGGCTGGGCCCATAGGCCATGGCCGCTGAGCCTGCGCGTCCGGAGCCTGTGCTCCACAACGGGAGAGGCCACAACAGTGAGAGGCCCCCACGTACCGCCAAAAAAGAAAAGAGGGTACAAACTTTCATTTATGAGATGAGTTATTTCTCAGGATCTAATGTACAGCTTGATGACTATAGTTAACAATACTGTATTGCATACTTGAAACTTGCTAAGAAGTAGAAGTATTTTCACCAAACCAAAAAATGATAACTGTGTGAGATGATGTATATGTAAACTGGTTTGATGCAGGAATCATCTCACAATGTGTACATATACGAAAACATCACATTGTATACCTGTACACCTTAAATATATACAGTTTTTATTTGTTAATCATACCTCAGTAAAGCTGGGGGAAAAAAGGGTGGGTAGAGTTTAGACCCACTGCAAAGTTAGAGAGAACAGTCTCCAAGACTGTCCTCATTTCTTTCACCAATCTCAAGTTCAGTGGATTCCCAAAACCACCCTCAGGTTTTATAATTTACTGGAAGAACTCACAGAACTCACTGAAAGCTGTTATACTCACAGTTATGGTTTATTATATGGAAAGGATACAAATTAAAATCAGTCAAGAGAAAAAGCACTGAGGACAGAATCCAGGAGAAGCATTAAACATGGAGCTTCTACTGTTTTTATGCCATGGAATCACAGCCATATTACTCTCCCAGCACTGATATGTGATGCTTCCTAACTCATTCTATGAGGTCAGTATTAGCCTAATATCAAGCCCAGACAAAGTAAAATTACATATCAGTAGATCTCATCAATAAATCTACAGCTCAATCAATCAATAAATAGATCTCATAAACATAGATGCAAAATTCCTCAACAAAAAATTAGGAAATTGAATCCAACAATGTGCAAAAATAATTATATACTACAACCAAATGGGATTTATCACAAGTATGCAAGGCTGGTTTATTATGCAAACATCCATTAATATAATCCATTATACTGACAGGCTGAAGAATAAAAATCAGTGACCATAAAAATTGCTGTAGAAAAAGCACTTGACAAAATCCAAACTAACTTATACAAAAGGGTAGCAAACTAGGAATAGAGGGAACTTCTTCAATTTGGTAACATCTAGAAAAAAATCTGTGGCTAATATCACAGTTATGGTGAGAAACTATAAGCTTTCCTCCTAAAAAAGAAACAAGGCAAGGATGCCCCCTCTCACCACTCCCTTCAGCATCTTACTGGAAGTCCTAGCTAATGCAATAAGACTAGAAAATGAAGTGAAAATATACAGGTGGGAAAGAAACAAAAACTATTTTTATCCATAGATTACATGACTGCCTATGTAAAGAAAATACCAAATAATTAGCCAAAGAACAATAACAATAAAAGCCTCCTGTGACTAATAAACAATTATAGCAAGGTTGCTGGAAGGTGTTTCCCTTTATATCAACAATGTAAAATAAAAATTTGAAATAAAAAACACAATACCATTTGCATTAGCACCAAAACAATGAAGTACTTGGGAATAGTCCTAACAAAATTTTACAGGATCAATATGAGAAAAACTACAAAACTTGATGAAGAAAATCAGAGAAGGTATAAATAAATGGAGAGATAGTCCATGTTCATGGATAGGAAGACTAAATATTGTTAAAATGTCAGTTCCTCACAACTTGATGTAGAGATTCAGTGCAATTACAATAAAAAAACCCAGCAATTATTTTGTGGACATAGTCAAACTGATTCTAAAGTTTATACGGAAAGGCAAACGACTCAGAGTAGACAACCTAATGCTGAGGAAGAGAAGGAAGAAGAAAAAGAAGAGGCAGAAGAGGAAGAGGAGGAAAATTGAAGGACCAAAAATACCCAGCTTCAAAACTTAATAAAAACTATAATAGTGGCAGTGTAGTATGCACAAAAGGATAGACGAAGAGCTTAGAACAAAATGGAGACCCCAGAAACAGAACTACATAGAGATAACAAAACCTTTGTTAATGGAGTAAATGCAACTCAATGGAGAATTATCAATAAATGGTGTTGGAACAACTTGGGCATTCACAAGGAAAATAATGACTCTAGACACTGACCCTACACCTTTCTCACACACACACACACACAAAAATAATAACTCAAATGGGTCATAAGCCTAAAACGAAAATCCAAACTATAAAACTTCTAGGGGCTTAGATTTACAGGGGTAAATCTCCTCTTAAGTGCTCTTCCACAATAAATAAATAGGAATAATACCAATATTAAACAAATTCTTGCAGAAAGTAGGGGTAAGGGAGCAAGTTCCAACTCATTTTATGAGCCCAGAATTACCCTGACACCAAAACCAGAAGAAAAGATTGCAAGAAAAGATAAAACTACAGACAATTCCCTTGTTAAAATAAGTGCCATAATCCTGAACAAAACACTGGCAAATTTTAAATTTATATATATACATATAAATTTATATATATTAAATAACCCAAGTGAGGCTAATTTCAGGACTGCATGATGGCTGGGTTAGCACTCAAAAACCAATGAATGAAATGTATCATATTAATAACAGAATAAGTGCTTCCCTGGTGGCGCAGTGGTTGAGAGTCCGCCTGCCGATGCAGGGGACACGGGTTCATGCCCCGGTCTGGGAAGATCCCACATGCTGCGGAGAGGCTGAGCCCGTGAGCCACGGCCACTGAGCCTGCGCATCCAGAGCCTGTGCTCTGCAATGGGAGAGGCCACAACAGTGAGAGGCCCATGTACCACACACACACAAAAATAATAATAAGAAGAAGAAGAATAGAATAAAAACAGAAAATTCATATGATCAGCTCAATAGACACAGAAATATTTGGCAATATTCAACATTAATTCTTCATTAAAAATTCTCAGCTAACTAAGATTATACTTAATGGAGAGAAATTGAAAGCATTTCCCCTAAGATCAAGAACACGGCAATAACGCCCTCTCTCAATATGCCTATTCAGTTTAGTGCTGGAAGACCTAGCTAGAGCAATTAGTCAAGACAAAAAAAAAATTAAAGTCATCCAAATAAAAAGAGAAGTAAAACTGTGGTTATTTGCTGATGACATGATCCTACATACAGAAAATCTCAAAGAACCAGTCAAAAAACTTTGAATTAACCAATGATTTCAGTAAAGTGGCAAGATACAAAATCAACATACAGAAATCAATCACATTCCTTTACATTAATAATGAAGCATCTGACAGAGAAATTAAAAAAAAAAAACCATCCCATTCACAATAGCATGAAAAACAATAAAATATTTAGGAATAATTTTAACCAAGAAAGTGAAAGATCTGCATAATGAAAACCACAAAACTCTGCTGAAGGAAATCAAAGAAGACATGAAGAAATGGAAAGATACCCCATGTTCATGGATTGGAAGAGTTAATATTGTTAAAATGGCTATAGTACCCAAAGCCACCTACAGATTCAACATAATCCCTGTAAAAATGCCAAAGGTATTTCTCACAGTAATAGAGAAAACAATCCTAAAATTTGTGTGGAAACTCAAGACTCCAAATTGTGATTCTGAGAAGAAAAAAAAAAAAAAAAACTGGGGGTATCATGCTTCTGAATTTCAAAGTAAACTACAAAGCCATAGTAATAAAAACCATGTGTGTGTGAAAGCACAAAAGATCCCCAACAGTCAAATCAATTTTGAGAAAGAAGAACAAAGCTGAAAGTATCACACTCCTTGATTTCAAATTACAGCTGGTCCTCCATATCTGTGGGTTCTCAATCCATGCATTCGACCAACCTTAGATTGAAAATATTCAGAAAAAAATCCAGAAAGTTCCAAAAAGCAAAACTTAAATTTGCTGCATTCTGGCAAACTATTTACATAGCATTTACATTTTATTTACAACTATTTACATATCATTTACATTGTATTAGGTATTATAAGTAATCTAGAGATGATTTAAAGTATATGGGAGTATGTGGGTAGGTTATATGGCATTTTATAAAAAGGATTTGAACATCCATGGATTTTGGTATACCTTAAGGGTCCTAGAACCAATCCCCTGTAGATATCAAGGGATGACTGTTTCCTACAAAGCTACAGTAATCAAAACGGTATATTTTGTTTCCTACAAAGCCACAATAAGCAAAACAGGATGGTACTAGCACAAAAACAGACTCACAGATCAATGGACCAGAACTGAGAGTACAAAAGTAAACCGATACATACACAGACAATAAACTTACAATGAGGGAACAAAGAATATACAATAGAGAAAGGAGAGTCTCTTCCACAACTGGTGTTGGGAAAGCTGTACAGTCACATGCAAAAGAAAGAAACTAGACCAATACCTTACACCATACACAAAAATGAACACAAAATGGATTAATCTGAATATAAGACATGAATCCATAAAATTCCTAGAAGAAAAAATAGGCAATAATCTCACTGATATCAGCCTCAGTAAGGTTTTTGTGGAACCCACTCCAAAGGCAAGAGAAACAAAAGCAAAATAAACAAATGGGACTATATCAAGCTAAAATTCTTCTTCACAGCAAAGAAAACCATCTCAAAATGAAAAAGCAACTTACTGAATGAAAATATATTTGCAAATCATATAACTGATAAGGGCTTAATATCCAAAATACATAAAGAGCTTATACAACTCAATAACAAAGTAATAACAACCTGACTAAAAACCAGGCACAGAAACTGAACAGACATTTTCCCAAAGAAAACATATAGATGGCCAACAGGCAGATGAAAAGATAATCAACATAACTAATTATTAGGGAAATGCAAATCAAACAACAATGAGATATCACCTCACACCTGTTAGAATAACTATTATAAAAAAGAAAAAATAACAAACGTTGGAGGGGATATGGAAAAAGGGAACCCTAGTACACTGTTAGTGGGACTGTAAATCAGTACAGCCACTATGAAAAACAATGGTGATTACTCAAAAGATTAAGAATTGCCGTACAACCTAGCTATTCCACTTCTGGGTATTCATCCAAAGAATACAAAAACACTAGTTAGGAAAAATATATGCCCTCCTATGCTTATTGCAGCATTATTTATAACAGCCAAGATGTGGTAACAACCTAAGTGTCCACTGATGGATGAATGGACAAAGAAGACCTAGTATACATACACAGTGGAATACTTACTCATCCATAAAAATAATGAAATCTTGCCTTTTGCGACATGGATGGACCTTGAAGGTATTATGCTAAGTGAAATAAGTCAAATGAAGGAAGACAGATACCATATGATTTCATTCATATCTGAAATCTAAAAACAAAATGAACAAACAAACAAAAAACCACACACACAAAAAAGCCAACAAAATAAAACCAAAAAACCTCATAGATGCAGAAATCAGATTACTGGTTACCAGAAGGGAAGGGGGTTTGGAGGTAAGAGAAACAGGTGAAGGGAGTCAACTATATGGTGATGGATGGTAAGTAGACTTGTGGTGCTGATCACTTTGTAGTGTATACAGATGTTGAATTATAGTGCTGTACACCTGAAACTTATATAATAAAACAAACAAACAAACACCAGTATGGTACTGGGACAAAAACAGACATGTAAACCAATTAAACAGAATAGAAAGCACAAAACTAAACCACGGCATATATGGTCAACTAATATTCGACAAGGGAGTCAGGAATAACCAATGAGGAAAGGATACTCTCTTCAACAACTGGGAAAACTAGAGAAACACATGCAAAACAATGACAATGACTACTATCCCACATTACCCAGAAAAATTAACTCAAAGTGGATCAAAGACTTAAACATAAGATCTGATACCATGAAACTCCTAGAAGAAAATGTAGGGAAAAACCTCACTGATACTAGTCTTGGGTATAAATTTTGGAGTGTGATGCCAAATGGACAAACAACAAAAGAAAAAACAACAAATGGGACATCAAACTCAAAAACTTCTGCACCTCAAAAGAAACAATTATCAAAATGGAAAAAAAACCCTACATGATGGGAGAAAATTTTTGCAAACCATATATCAGATAAGGGGTTAATATTCAAACTATATAAAGAACTTACTCAATTTGTTAACAACAACAAAAAAAACTCCAATTTAAAAAGGGGCAGAAGAACTAAATACACATTTTTCTAAAGACACACAGATGGCCAACAGGCACATGAAAAGATGCTCAACATCACTAATCATCAAGAAATGGTAATCAAAACCACTATGAGATACCACTTCACACCTGTCAGAATGGCTATCACGAAGAAGACAAGAGACAACAGGTGCTGGCAAGGATGTGGTGAAAAAGGAAGCCTTATACACTGTTGGTGGGAACGTAAATAGGTCCAACCAATTGGTCCACTATGGAAAACAATATGGAGGTTCCTCAAAAAATTAAAAATAGACCTACCATATGATCCAGCAATTCCAGTTCTGGGTATATACCCAAAGGAAATGAAAACAGAATTTCAAAGAGATATATGCATTTATCACAATAAATCTTGGCTATTTACAATAACCAAGATATGGAAACAACCCAAATGCCCATCAATGGATTAATGGATAAAAAAGGTTTGGTACACATACACAATGGAATGTTATTCTGCCATGAAAATGGAAGCTATCCTCCCATTTTCAACAACATGTGTGAATCTTGAGCACATTATGCTAGCGAGATAAGTCAAACAGAGAAAGACAAGAACTGTGTGATATCACTTATATGTGGAATGTTTAAACCTGTGAAAAACAGAGTAAAGTACCGGTTACCAGAGGTTGTGGAGGCAGAGGAGTAAGAGTGATGGTATTTAAGGGTACACACTTGTATCGAGCAATAAATAAGCCATAGAGATCTAATGCACAATATAATGAATATAGACACTAATATTGTACTGTAATTATGTAATGTAATAAATATCACTACATCAGCAATCATATAACAATATATAACTGTATCACAGTAACACACTGTACAACTTAAGCTTACAATATTACACTTAAATTTATTCAATTTAAAAAAACTCTTAGTTAACTAGAAATAGAAGGAAATTTCCTCAATATGGTAAAGGGCATCTATTTTTGAAAAAAGCTTATTATCTAATATCATATTTAATGGTGAAAGTCAGAAAACTATCCCCCTAAAAATAAGAACAAAGCAAAGAAGGCCACTCTCAGCACTTCTAATCAACACTAGAATTCAGAAAAGCCCACTGTAATTTTTATACTATTGTTAGTATGAAATTGTTAAATAAAATTTGTTAAATTTTATTTGTTAATTGTGATACAATTGTTAATACAATTGTGATACAATTGTATACAATCGTTAAATAAAATTTTTAAACACTATCAAAACAAGAAATCTATAGAAGAACTAAAGAAGATCTGAATAAGTGGAGAGATACACAATGTGCACAGATTGGCAGACTTAATATTGGTAAGAAAAGTAATTCCCCCCAAATTGATGTGTGAATACAACACAATTCGAATCAAAGTCCCTACATTCACATGCCTGTTCTCCAATTTACATGGAAAAAAAATGGTCCCAGAATAGTAAAGCTATTTTGGAAAAGAGGACCAAAGTTGGCTGATTTACACACAATGTTTTCAAGACTTACTGAAAAGTACATTAGTTAAGACAGTGTGGAATAGGCATAAGGACAGACAAATAAACAGAAAAGAATTCAGGGAAAGATGTATATATATGGTCATTTATTATCACAGGAACAGGTGTTAACTGTTCTCTAAATGTTTGGTGAATTCACCTGTGAAGCCATCTGGTCCTGGACATTTTTTGTTGGTAGTTTTTAAAAATATTATTACTGATTCAATATCATTACTGGCAATTGGTCTGTTCATGTTTTCTGTTTCTTCCTGGTTCAGTCTTAGGAGAGTGCACATTTCTAGGAATTTGTACATTTCTTCCACGTTGTCCATTTTACTGGCACATAGTTTGCAGTAATCTTATGATCCTCTGAATTTCTGTGGTGTTGGTTGTAGCTTCTTTTCCATTTCTGATTTTATTGATTTGGGTTCTCTCTCTATTTTTCTTGATGAGTCTGGCTAAAGGTTTATCAATTTTCTTTATCTTTCTCAAAGAACTACCCCTTATCTTCATTAATCTACCTTTTTAGTCTCTATTTCATTTATTTCTGCTCTGATCTTTATTATTTCTTTGCTTCTACTAACTTTAGGTTTTGTTTTTTCTTTTTTTAGTTACTTTAGGTGTAAGATTAGGTTGTTTATTTGAGATTTTTCTTGTTTCCTGAGGTAAGCTTGTATCACTAAAAAACTTCCCTCATAGTACTGCTTTTGCTTTGTCTCATTGGTTTTGGTTCATTGCATTTTGCTTTCATTTGCCTACAGGTATTTTTTTAATTTCCTAATTTATTTCTTCAGTGATCCATTGGTTGTTTAGCAGTATATTGTTTAGCCTTGACATATTTCTGTTTTCTGTACTTTTTTTCTTGTAGTTGATTCCTAGTCTCATAGAATTCTAGTCAGAAAAGATGTTGGATATGATTTCAATTTTCTTAAATTTACTGAGACTTGTTTGGTGGCCTACCATGTGATCTACCCTGGAGATGTTACAGGGCACCTGAAACAATGTGTATTCTGTTGCTTTGGTGTGGAATGTTCTATATTTACTTCTATTAATTCCATCTGGTCCGATATGTCACTTAAGACCAGTCTTTCCTTAATGATTTTCTGTCTGGATGGTCCGTCCATTGATGTAAGTGAGGTGTTAAAGTCTCCTACTATTATTGTGTTACTGTCCATTTCTCCCCTTATGTCTGTTAATATTTGCTTTATGTATTTAGGTGTTCTTATGTTAAATGCATATATATTTATAAATGTTGCATCTTCTTGGATTGATCCCTTAATCATTATATAATGTCCTTTGTCTTACAGTCTTTGTTTTGAAGTCTCTTTTGTCTGACATAACTATTGCTACCTCAGCTTTCTTTTGATTTCCATTTGCATGGAATACCTTTTCTGATTCCCTCACTTTCAGTCTGCATGTATCTTTAGATCTGAAGTAAGTCTCTTGTAGGCAGTATATATATATGGGTCTTATTGTTTTATCCATTCAGCCATTCTGTTTCTTTTGATTGCAGCATTTAGTACAATTATATTTAAAGTAATTATTGGTAGGTATGTACTTACTGCCATTTTGTTAAGTGCAGGATACAAAATCAATATACAGAAATTTGTTGCATTTCTTTACACTAACAATGAATTAACAAAAGAGAAATTAAGAAAACAATCCCATTTAGAATTACATCAAAAAGAATAAAATATCTAGGAACAAATCTAACTAAGGAGGTAAAAGACCTGTATTTGGAAAACCATAAGCCACTGATGAAAGAAATTGAAGATGACACAGATGGAAAGATATACAGTGTTCATAGACTGGCAGAATTAATATTGCTAAAATGGCCATAGTATCCAAGGCAATCTATACATTCAATGCAATTCCTATCAAAATATTAATGGCATTTTTCACAGAGCTGTAACAAATAATTCTAACATTTGTATGGAAACATAAAAGAGTTCAAATAGCCAAAGCAATCTGAAGAAAGAAGAACAGAGCTGGAGGTACCATACTCCTTGATTTCAAACTATAGTATAAAGAGACAGTCATCAAAACAGTATGATACAGGCACAAAAACAGCACATAGATCAATGGAACAGGGTAGAGAGTCCAGAAATAAACCCACGCACTTATGGTCAATTAATCTTCAACAAAGGAGGCAAGGATATACAATGGGGAAAAGACAATCTCTTTAATAAGTAGTGCTGGAAATCTGGACAGCTACATTAAAAGAATAAAACTGAAACATTTTCTTAAACCATATATTAAAATAAACTCAAAATGGATTAAAGACATAAATATGAGACCAGAAAACATAAAACTCCTAGAAGAAAACATAGGCAGAACACTCTGACATGAACTGCAACAATATTTTTTGGATCTGTCTCTTAAGGCAAAGGAAACAAAAATAAACAGATGGGACCTAATTAAACTTAAAAGCTTTTGTGCAGCACATGAAATCACTGACCAAAGCAAAAAACAACTTATTGAATGTGAGAAAATGTTTGCAAATAATATGCCTGATAAGGAGTTAATATCCAAAATATATAAACAGCTCATACAACTCAATATCCAAAAAACAAATAAACTGATTTTAAAATGGGCAGGAGACCTGAATACACATTTTTCCAAAGAAAACATACAGATGGCCAATAGGCACATGAAAAGATGCTAACAACACTAATCATTAGGGAAATGCAAATCAAAACCACAATGAAATATCAACTCACACGTGTCAGAATCGCTATCATCAAAAAGATCACAAATAACAAATGTTGGCAAGTAAGTGGAGAAAACAGAACCCTTGTACACTGTTTCCCACTGTGGAAAACAGTATGGATGTTCCTCAAAAAAACCTCTAAAAATCAAGCTACCATATGATCCAGCAATTCCACTCCTGAATATATACCCAAAGAAAACAGAAACATTAATTCAAAAATACACATGCACCCCAATGTTCATAGCAGCATTATTTACAATTGCCAAGATGTGGAAGCAACATAAGTGTCCATCAGCAGATGAATGGATAAAGAAGACGTGGTATACATATACAATAGAATATTACTCGGCCATAAAAAAGAATAAAAGTTTTCCATTTGCAACTACATAGATGGACCTAGAGGGTATTATGCTTAGTGAAATAAGTCAGACAGACAAAGACAAGTACTCTATGTTATCACTTATATGGGGAATATAAAAAATAAAACAAATGAATGAATATGACAAAGCAGAAACAGATTCCCAGATATAGAGGTCAAACTACTGGTTACCAGTGGGGAAAGGGAAGAAGGGGAAGATGGGGTAGGGAATTAAGAGGTACAAACTACTATGTATAAAATAAATAAGCTCCAAAAATACATTGTACAGCACAGGGCAATATAGCCCTTTTTTAAATAACAACTTTAAATGAAGTACAGTCTATAAAAATATTTAATCACTATGTTGTATGCCTAAAATTAATATAATATTTTAAATCATTGATACTCAATAAAAGAAAAAGATATATGCACCCATATGTTCACTGAAGCATTATTTACAATAACTAAGATATGGAAGTAAACTCAGTGCCTATCAATAGATAAATGCATAAAGAAGATGTGGTACATATATACAATGGAATATTACTCAGCCATAAAAAAAGAATGAAATCTTACCATTTGTAAAATCACGGATGGACCTAGAGGGTATTATGTTAGGTGAAATAAGTCAGACAGAGAAAGACAAATACCTTATGATTTCACTTTTATGTGGAATCTAAAAATATAACAAATGAACAAAACATAGCAAGACAGAAACAGAGTTATAGATACAAAGAACAAGTGGTTGCCAGAGGGAAGGGGTTTGGGGGGAGGAAAGAACTAGGTGAGGGAGATTAAGAGGTACAAAATTCTAGCTGCAAAATAAATGAGTCATGAGTATAATATGTACAGTGTGGGGAACATAGTCAATAACTATGTAATATCTTTATATGGTGATATATCAAAACTAGACTTATCAAGATGATCATTTTGAAATGTATAGAATATTGATTCACTATGTTGTGCAATAGGAATTAACACAGTGTTGTAGGTCAATTTAAAAAATGAAAAAAAATCTCTATCTGAATTGTACCAATGCTTGTGTACATTTGCAAACATTCATCCACCTGTATACTTATATTTGTTGTATTCTATTGTATGTAGATGATGCCTCCAAGAAAATGGATTTAAAAATAGATGAAGAGTAAAAGGGAGGACTTGTTCTACCAAATGGTGAAACATAATATAAAGGCACGGTATTAAAACAATGTGATATGAGTACAAGTTTGTTCTGACCCATGCATGTATCCAATCCTAATATCATTTCTATCTTATGATCATGAACATATATGATATTTGCAGTACTGCTGCAAAAACTGAACTGTCTAGAAGCATTACACCCTGGACTTTTTGCATTCATTATATTTTCTCTAGGGCTTCTCTATCAAGTGAGTAAACAAACTCACCCAATGTTCAGACTGTAACTTTAACAGTCTTCCCCCCCATACTGCTGATTCCATTGTGAGGCAATACCCTAAAGGACACTTGATGGTCTGCTCCCACATTAATGTTCAATAAGACACTTATCAAATGTCCAAAGGTTAAGCACAGGTTTGAAAGATTTTACATATTTAGTCTGGAACCAAAAGCTCATTGTAGACTTCCCTTTTTTCCTGTCAGCAATAATTTTTTGGGAATATTCTTATATTTGTCCAAAACTCTTCAACCTATTAAATCTAGATGGTATATTCTTGTGTGTATTTCAACCTTGATTTTATTACTGCCAATATTTTGCAGAGTACTCAGTCATATTTGAGATATATAACATATATGACAAAGAGTTGAACTAAAACAATAAATTTATCAATTTTCCAATTATCAGACTTACTTCCTCAGTACCACAGTCACAGATTTCATTTCCCTCCACTCTGCCGTTTCCACAGATTGCTGCCGGAGCCCTCTGCATTTGTGGCTTATTCTGAAGACACTGGGCACCCATATTTGAAATGAAATTTTCAAAGTCACTCAAACTGCAATTGCTAAAAGTCTTCACACCACTGGATTGCCTAAAGATGAATCCGTATAATGTCATGGCAGTATACTTCTGAAAACACAACTCTATATTATATAAGTTAATTTCAAAATGTTAAATTCAAGAGGTAATGATAAATGTTCATAACAAGTGCTCAGAGGCCAAAGTCATTCTGCAGGAGGTCATGTGATTTCATTCACTGGAATACATATCTTCTCAAAACAAAATTAAGTTCAATAGGCAAAATTAAACAACCCAACTAGAAAATGGGCAAAGGATTTGGATAGACATTTCCCCAAAGAAGACACATATAAATAACCAACAGGTATGTTAAAAGGTTATCAATATAACTAATCATCAGGGAAATGCAAAAAAAACCCAAAAGACCTCACACCTGTTAAGATGGCTATGATTCTTTAAAAAATAGATAAACAGTGCTGTCGAGGATGTAGAGAAATTGGAACCCTAGTATATTGTTTATGGAAATGTAAATTGGTCCAGGCTCTTTTGAAAACAGGTGTGAGGCTCTTCAAAAAATTAAAACTAGAACTATCATTTGATCCAGCAATCCTACTTCTGGGTATATATCTAAAACTACTGAAATCAGGATATATAAGTTATATCTGCACTCCCATGTTTATTGCAGCAATATTCACGATAGCAAAGATATGGAGTCAACCTAAATGTCCACTGAAAGATGAACGGATAAAGAAAATGTGGTACATATCTGCAATGGAATATTATTCAGCCTTAAAAAAAAAAGAAGCAAGTCCTGCCATATGCAACAACACAGAAAAGCCTCGAGGACATTATGCTAAGTGAAATAAGCTAGTCACAGAAAGTGAAATACTTCATGCTTTCACTTCTATGAGATATTTAAAACAGTCAAACTCACAGATGCAGAGTTGACAAGGGGCTAGGAGGAGGGGCAAATGGGGAGTTGTAAAATGGGTGTAAAGTTTCAGTTATACAAGATGAATAAATTATAGAGATCTGCTGTTCAACATAGTGCCTATAGTTAAGTAATAAATTTAAAATTGGTTAAGACAATTCCTGTTGAGTATTTCAACTACAATAAAAAAAAATTAAGAACAGATTAGAGAATGACCAAGATGTTGGAGTAGGAAGACTCTAAGCTCACCTCCTCCCATAGGCACATCAAATTTACAACTATTTACAGAGCAATTATTGATGAGAAAGACTAGAAGAGTAGCAGAAAAGAACTTCTACAACTAAAGATATGAAGAAGGAACCACAAGTAGACGGGTGGGAAGGGTGGAGACGTGGTAAAGGCAAGACCCATACCCCTGGGTGGGTGACCCACCAGTGAGCCAGTTCTAGCCTCCCTGAGACCAGCCTCCCCCACCAGCCAGCTCAACACTCGCACAACCTCTCCCACCAGGGGACACCACCAGCCCTGGTATCCCCTGGATTCTAGCCCCACCAACCAGTGGGCAGACACCAGCCCCACCAGAACCATCAGAGCCCTGCAGCCTGCCATGTCAGGACCCAGCTGACCCACCAGCAGGCCAACACCAGCCCCAGGACCCTCTGAGCTACACGAGTAGATTAACACCAGCTCTGGGACACCTCGGACCCCTTCATCAGCCAACCTGGGATCCAGCCCTGCTTACTAGCAGGCTGTCAACAGCTTTGAACACACTGGACCATGCAGTAAGCCATGTCAGGAACTGGTCCCACTCACCAGCAGACTGATATTAGATCCAGGACCCCTGGGCCCATAGCCACTCACCCCAACCCCAGATCCACCCACCACTGGGCCAGCACTAGCCCCAGGACCCCATGAGTTTCCACAGTCAGCCACCTGTGACACAGCTCTACCCACCAGTGGCCGGAAGCCTCTGAACAAGGCAGGGACTGGCAACCAACTGGACAGGGGGCCAGTCCAGCCAAGTCTACCAGACCACCCACAGTAGTCAGCCCATCACAATAGAAGGACCCTCACAGTCCTCTTAGGGGGACCGCTAGAGCATATAGGTCTGGGACCAGAGAGGAATGTGCTGCTGTGACGCACAGGACATCTACAAAAGGTCATTTCACCAAGTTTGGGAAACAACCAAATACCAGATACATAGAAATAAAAACAGCAAATCAGGCAATATGAGGCAACAGAGGAATACGTTCCAAATGAAAGAAAAAGATAAAACCCCAAAAGAAGAACTGAGTGAAGTGGGGACAAGCAATCTACTTGATACAGAGTTCAAGGTAACAATCATAAAGATGCTCAAAAAATTCGGGAGAAGAATGGACGAACAGAGCAAGACATGAACAAAGAGTAGGACATTCAAAGAAGAAACAAAGAGAGATGAAGAATACAATACTTGAAATAAGAAATCTACCACAACGAATCAACAATAGGTTAGATGATACAGAGAAACAAATCAGTGAGCTAGAATAGAGTAGTGAAAAATCACTGAAGCTGAACAGGGAAAAGAAACATGTATAAAAAGAAATGAGGACAGCTGAAGAGACCTCTGGGACGATATCAAACATACGAACAGTCACATTATAGTAGCCCCAGAAGGAGAAGATAGAGAGAAAATGGGGCAGAGGACATACTGTATTTGAAGACATAATAGCTGAAGACTTCCCTAACGTGGAAAAGGAAACAGACATCCAGGTACAGGAGTTACAGAGTCCCAAAGAGGATCAACCCAAAGAGGAACACACCAAGACACACTGTAGTGAAAATCACAAAAATTAAAGATAAAGACAGAATATTAAAAGCAGCAAGGAAAAAGCAACAAGTTACATACAAGGGAACTCCCGTGAGTCTATCATCTGACTTTATAGCAGAAACTCTGAAGGCCAGAAGAGAGTGGCACCATATATTTAAAGTGATGAAAGGAAGAAAAACTACAACCAAGAATAGTCTAGCTGGCAAGGCTTTCATTCAGATTTGATGGCAAGATCAAAAGTTTTACAGACAAGCAAATGCTAATAAAAGGGTACCACCAAACCAGCTTTACAAGAAATGTTAAAGGAACTTCTCTATGTGAAAAAGAAAAGGCCAAAACTAGAAACATGAAAATTACAAAAGAAAAAATCTTATAGGGAAATGCAAATATACAATAAAGGTAATAAATCAACAGCTTATAAACCTAGTAGGAAGGTTAAAAGACAAAAGTAGTAAAATCAGGGCTTCCCTGATGGTGCAGTGGTTGAGAGTCTGCCTGCCGATGCAGGGGACACGGGTTTGTGCCCCAGTCCGGGAGGATCCCACATGGCGCACAGTGGCTGGGCTCGTGAGCCATGGCCGTTGAGCCTGTGCATCCGGGGCCTGTGCTCCGCAACGGGAGAGGCCACAGCAGTGAGAGGCCCGCGTACCGCAAAAAAAAAAAAAAAAAAAAAAAAGTAGTAAAATCATCTACATCTACAATAAGTAGTTAAGGGATACACAAACAAAAAGGTGATGTCAAAAACAGTAAACATTGGGGGTGGGAAGTAAAAATGCAGGGTTGTTAAAACGTGTTTGAACTTAAGAGATCAGCAACTTAAAACAAGCGTATATATATATTGCTATATACAAACCTCATGGTAACGACAAACCAAAAATCTATAGTAGATATACACACAAAAAAGAGAAAGGCATCCAAACATAACACCAAATATAGGCATCAAATCATAAGAAAAGAGAAAAAAGGAAGAGGATCTCAACAAAAAAGAACTACAAAAACAACTCCGAAACAATTAACAAAATGGGAATAAGTACATACATATCAATAATTAATTTAAATGTAAATGGACTAAATGCTCCAATCAAAGGCAGAGTGGCTGAATGGATACAAAAACAACACCCATACATATGCTTCCTACAAGAGACTCACTTCAGATCTAAACATATGACAAATCCACAGCTAATATCATACTCAAATGTGAAAAGCTGAAAGCATTTCCTCCAAGATCAGGAATAAGACAAGGATTTCCACTCTCACCAATTTTATTCAACATAGTATTGGAAGTCCTAGCCACAGCAATCAGACTAGAAGAAGAAATAAAAGGAATCCAAATTGGAAACAAAGAAAGAAAACTGTCACTTTCTGCAGATGACATGATACTATATATAGAAAATCCTAACGACACCACCAAAAAACTACTAGAACTGATCAATGAATTCAGTAAATGTGCAGGATACAAAGTGATACATTTCTATACATTAACAACAAACTATGAGAAAGAGAAATTAAGAAAACAATCCCATTATCAATTGCTGTTAAAATGATCACACTACCCAAGGAAATCTATAGATTCAATGCAATTTCTATCAAAATATTAATGGCATTTTTCACAGAGCTAGAACAAATAACTATAAAATTTGTATGGAAGCACAACAGACTCCAAATAGCCACAGAAATCTTGAAAAAGAACAGAGTTGGAGGTATCACACTCCCTGATTTCAAACTATGGTACAAAGTGCCAGTCAACAAACAAGTATGGTACTGGCACAAAAACAGACACATGGATAAGTGGAACAGAACAGAAAGCCCAGAAATAAACTCACGCACTTATGGTCAATTAATCTATGACAAAGAAGGCAAGAATATAAAATGGAGAAAAGACGGCCTGTTCAATAAATTGTGCTGGAAAAACTGGACAGCTACATACAAAAGAAACAAACTAGACTACTCTCTCACACTATGTAGAAAAATAAATTCAAAATGGATTAAAGACTTAAATGTAAGACCTTAAACCATAAAACTTCTAGAAGTAAACAGGCAGTAAGCTCTTTAGACATTGATCTTAGTAATATTTTTTTGTATCTGTCTCTTCAGGCAAGGGAAACAAAAGCAAAAATAAATAAATAGGACTACATCAAACTGAAAAGCTCTTGTACAGTGAAGGAAACTATCAACAAAATGAAATGGTGACATATTGAATGGGAGAAGACACTTGCAAATGACATAGCTAATAACAGGTTGATATTTAAAATATACAAGGAACTCATACAATTCAACATCAATAAAACAACCCAACTGAAAAAGTGTGTAGAGGACCTGAATAGACCTTTTCCAAAGAAGACATACAGATGGCCAACAGGCACATGAAAATATGCTCAACATCACTAGTCATTATGGAAACTGAATCACAAGAAGATACTACCTCACACCTGTCAGAAGGGTTATTATCAAAAAAGAAAACGAATACCAAGTGTTGGCGAGAATGTGGAGAAAAGGAAACCCTCATGCACTGTTGGTGGGAATGTAAATTGGTGCAATCACTATGAAAAACAGTATGGAGATTCTTCAAAATTTCAAAACAGAACTACCATATGATTTGTCAATTCCACTCCTGTGTATTTATCTGAAGAAACAAAACTGCAAATTAGAAAAGATACATGCATCCCTATGTTCATTAGAGCATTATTTACAATAGTTAAGGTATGGAAACAACCTAAGTGCCCATCAATAGATTAATGGGAATAGAAGATGTGGTGTATGTGTATGTATGTGTGTAGATATATATATATATATATATATATATATATACACACACACACACACACACACACACACACAGTGGAAATTACTCAGCCATAAAAAACAATGAAAGCTTGCCATTTGTGATAACATGGATGGAACTAGGGGGCATTATGCTAAGTGAAATAAGTCAGGCAGAGAAAGATAAATACCGTATGATTTCACTTATATGTGGAATCTAAAAAACAAAACAAATGAGCTAACAGAGCAAAACAGAAACAGTTATAGAATCAGAGAACAAAGAGGTGGTTTCTGGGGGGGAGGGGGGAAGACATAGTTGAGGGAGATTAAAAGGTGCAAACTTCTAGCTGCAAAATAAATGAATCGCAGGTATAAAATGTACTGTGGGGACTTCCCTGGCGGTCCAGTGGTTAAGACTCTGCACTTCCACTGCAGGGGGTGCCAGTTCGATCCCTGGTCGGGGAACTAAGATCCCACATGCCTCCCAGCGCGGCCAAAATAAATAAATAAAATATTTAAAATAAAAAAATACAAGTAAAATATTTAAAATAAAATGGGGAACACGGTAACTATGTATTGTCTTTGTATGGTGACATATAACTAGACATCATGGTGATCATTTTGAAATGTATAGAAATATCAAATCACTATGTTGTATAACAGGACTAACAAAACAAACAAAAAACTCATAGAAAAAGAAATCAGATGTGTGGGGGGAAGGGGAACTGCATGAAGGCAGTCAAAGTCACAAACTCCCAGTTATAAGTAAGTACTAGGGATGTAATGTACAATATTATAAATATAATTAACATTGCTCTATGTTATATATGAAATCTGTTGAGAGTAAATCCTTAGAGTTCTCATCACATGAAAAAAATTTTTCTACTTCTTTATTTATCTATATGAGATGATGGATGTTCACTAAACTTATTGTGATAATCATTTCATGATGGATGTAAATCAAATCATTATGCTGTACACCCTAAATTTATACAGTGCTATATGTCAGTTATATTTCAGTAAAACTGGAAGAAAAGACAGAATAGATAAATTTTATTTTTTATATGCATTACAAACTAAATCTACCTAAGAGAAAGTTTTGAGCTTCTGGGTGTGGTTATATGTAAATTCTTGCATATACAGAAAAAATATGGTTATGTATGTGTATGATACCTCTGTCTAGGTGAAATACAACTGAAATAATGGCACGGAGAAAACCAAATATCCATTTATGTAAATTCCCAGATGTATATCAATAACTCTTCAAACTTCTATTTCCTCTATCTTTCCCTTGACCAAATTAAGAATCAAACTCTTTGAAAGTTTGAATCTCTTCTATTTCAATGGTTTTTCAACGTTTATTCATAGGTTTGTACTACATATATAATATGATAGATAATTCATTGAATTGTAAGTTGTTTGAAGCAGGAATTTTGTCATCTTTATGGTTGGTATCACTTATTACCTGCACGGTTCTAAGCAAACATAGAACCAACTGTCTGTTGATTCTTCCTAATAACAACAAACTTTCGTTAAACAGACTGTACTGTGCTTTGTCCTGAGCTTTCTCAAAGATTTCACAGAAATTGTATATTAATCAAAATTTAACATAATTATGTCCATATACCACTAATAAAAATAACTTCAGACAATATTTCCATAAGATGAGTCACTCTGCATATGCAGTACAACTTTGTAAGGTAAAGAGGTAACTGACATTTATTGAGCACCTATTATCAGCCAGATATTTTATTCACTTGATTATTTAATCCTCACAACAAACCAGAGAGGTTGGTATTGTCATCAACATTTTATAGAAACTGAATTAAAGTTTAGAGAAGCTAGAAACCTCTTCAAACTCAGATAGTTTGTACATTAGCAGGATCAGTATTCACACACAGTTATCTAAGACTCCAAATTCAGGTACTTTTTACTCAAAATTTCATCTTTGAACAGTAAATAATTCAATAAAATATTTACTATTAAATATTAATAGATATTTTACTATAAACCATAAAATTTGATGATCTTAGCACCAAAACTGAATGGTGAAGAAAACTTTTAAATAAAAAAACTGTATAATATTTTTGATCTGGGAACTATTTATAGCTAACTGTATATAATCCCTAATTATTCACCTTTTCGCTGCCCATATGGCAGTTCTTAACTAAGAATGTGTGTTCCCAAAGTTTACTTGAATCAATTATCTGAAGTTTTTCCTAACATTCATTTGGCTGCGATTTTGCACTCTAAATTGTAATGCTATGTTATTTTGCTCCCAAATTATTTTATAAAGGCTTATTGAAACTATGATATAACTAGCCTAAGTTCTGTATTCAAAGAACAGAGAAATTATGTGACAGAAGGAAATTATGCAAAAAAAATGTTGTACTCTACCATTTTTCTGAAGTTGGGAGTTAGCACTTGACAGCATTTTACAGTATTTCATTTTTCTTTCAGGGTCTGTCTCTTGTCTACACTTCTTTCCCAACATTCCATATTCTCACTGTTCTTGTGTATCCCTACACCACCATTTTAATACCTCCTAGGTCTTTCTATTCCTCAAATAAGAAGAGATACCAGCACACTGATAAGTAACTTACTTGATTAATTGCATCCTCACAACAACTGTGAGATGTACGTATCATGATCTTCATTTTTCAGATGAGAAAAATAAGGGTTAGGGAAAATAGCAAACAAGTGAAAGATTCCAAAGCCCACATTCCCCTCAATGTATTCCTTAGTCCAAGATGGTATCTCTTCTTCCCCAATCAAATTCCCATAGCTTAATAAAATTGGTCTTAGTAAGAAATTAAGAGAAAGCAATAAGAATAAAATAATTCAATTTCTTTGGATAACTGATACCTCCATACTCCTTCTAAATGTTTTTGCCTTTTTGTAAAATGATGCAACTGGATAGGTATGCAAACCTTCACCATGAGTTTTCCCTAAGTTCCTACATTCATAGCTTTTGCCATTTTCTATGCTCTTTCCTCCCTCCACTTCTGAACTATTTGTTTGTTCAGACTATGTTAAAAGTTACCCACTTTTAAAAAGTAGATATAAATTGCATCATCAAAATAATATACTAGAAGGATTATTGAACTAAAGAATGAAGTTTGTACGAATACATTTTAATGTTCTTTTGTTACTTGGTTTAAATTAATTCCAACATATTAACTGTCCTCTATATGAAGTCAATATGGAGTAGAGAAAATAACAAAAGCTTTGAGTCAGATAAACCTGTTGACTAGTACCAATCTTGTGACTTATGAGATTTTAAGCAAAGTGATCCAACTCTCCAAGTCTCAGTTTCCTCATCTACAAGATACAGATAGTACCCATCCACTTCTTAGGGTTGTTATGAGGATTAAATGTTAATAAACAAGTAAAGTACCTAATTCAACTCTTTGGCTTATAGTGAGTACCCAATAAATCATTGGTGACATTACTGATATCAGCTGAAGTTGGCCATTTATTATCTGTATATCCAATGTAGAGTCACTTAGGCTCTCTGTACTCCAGGGCTTTAAAAAAAAAAAAAACACATGGAAAAAGACAAATGGAAATAATAATAGTTGCCTTACTTACTCACATGCCTTCTTTGAAAATTACATAAAATAATGAATGAGATGTACTCTAGAAATGCAAAAGATATATCTATCTACATTTATAGATAGATCGATCTTATATATTCATTTATATATCTTACATATATATGCATATAAAATTGTTAGATTTTGTAAAAATTAAGATAATACTTGCTCTACACACATCACAAAAGTTTTTTAAGAAACTGGACAATATGTATGAAAGCAGTTTAAATGTCATAAAGCACCATACAAATCCAAAGGTTTATTACCACAGATTCTAAAGCCGGAATGCCTGGGTTCAAAACTCAGGACTGCCACAACCAGCTCTCTGACCACAGATAGTTATCCTTTTATAATTCAGTTTCTTATCTGTAAAGATGAGAATAACAGGACCTACCCTAAAGAGATGTGAGGATCAAATGACTTAACATATGTAAAGTGTTTGAAATAGTCTCTAGCACATAGCAAGCACAACATAAATATTTGTTATTTTTATTATCATTAATCCCAGACTCTGGGTGACCTACACAAAACATCTTGTCATAGCATACTTGAGAATAGTTGGCCAAATGGACAATAGGCCCAGAATGGTCATTTTCATATTGTTTATATAGCTATATAAATTTTATATTTGATTTAATAAATGTTATATTTAATTTATTATACATTTAATTTAATAAAATTATATATTTTATACATATAAAATATTGTTTTATATATAATCCATGGAGAACTAAATTGTAATAAAATGTATGTATATAAAAATATATATGTTTGTGTTTGAGCTATTTTTAGAAAGTAAGCGTTAACCTTAGGTGGTGCTTAGAAGTAACTATAAAAAGAGCATGTGTTCAGAAATTAATGGCTTCTTTTCACTTTTGACTTTTGATTGTTCTTCAGTTATGAATAGGTCATACTTAACATAGGCCCTTTTTACAAATAAAAACTGTAGAACACTAATGACATCTGCTGTAGCCCTTGTACGATATACTATGTGGGGAACACTGGCAAATTTAGAAATCACTGTAACTAATCCATCACACACTTGTAGGATTTTACAATTTAAAAAAACACTTTCCCATTTTATTTTCTCATTTTATTCTTATATCACTCTGTGAAGTAGGAGAACAGGCATAATCATTCCCATTTTAAAGATGACAAAAATAAATCTAAGCAAGGCCTAGTAATTTATCCAAAGTCACACAAATATTATATTCTTTAGATCATAGTTTTTCCACAACATTAATATACTCTAAAAGCAAAACAGAAAATTTTGTCTAAAAACAAAGGCCACTTGTTTTGGCCTACAACATATTTTTAAAGATCCTTATTAAGTGATTTCTTAAAATACACAGCCTATGGAGAATTCCTTTGCTAATGTATCTTGCAGACTGGATTTGCTATCTTTGACTGTTCTTAATGCTAACCTCCCACCATACTATTCTTAGGCTTAAACTCTCATATTTATATTTTGTGGTCCTTGGTCCATTTATAGTTAATTCATGCTATAAGCAAATACTAAAATTTTTCACTTCAGTTATTTAAAACAAAATAAATACAACAAATAAATAAATCTTATTCCTTAAAAACTTACATGGCTTTTGGACTCATTATGCAGATGGCTCCTGAACATCGACATTTCCTTGGATCATCATATGATATGCCCAGACTGAGTCCCAGCATCTGGGTGACAATAACTGAAAATGCCTCCAAAGTTATCCCCTTGGGATACTACATTAACAACAAAGAAAATTCAAATAAAAGACAATTCACTGAAGGGTGGTAAAAGTAATATTTTTCTAATTATGAACATTTTATTGATTTATCAAATACTTAAGATTATGGAAATGCAGTTCATTGGACAAGTAAGAAGCTGAAGATCTTCTTATGAAATTTTATTGAGATATAAGCATATTGAGCCTATGTCTAGCTTTGCCATGATTTAACAATTGAATGCTTTTAAGATAATTCTTAAATAACTGTCCTAACTATATAAAAGAGCTATTTTTACATTAGATTTTTGGCTATCTGGACCATGATCTCCCATTTATCTAATTTCTTAGGACAGCTCTCATGTTCATTCAGGAGAGTCCACATGATACTCCACCTCTCAGCTCACGAAGTGGCCACATAACCAAATTCCTCAGTTGTAAGTACGCTATCTGCTTCCTGCCAAGATTTTCAATGACACAGTAACTAGTATCAGGAGAAACCACGGAAAACAGACCCTCAGGAAAGCATTCTTGTGATTAAGCATTCTTGTGATTTAATGAGTGCATAAATATCTTCCTTGCCAAGGAGAAATGGGACACTGGTAATTCATGATATGCAATGACATCATAATTTCTCAAATTTTGCCAAATGTGGCATAAGTTAAGGTGCAGGTAGAGGCCAAGTTGTGAGGAACATCAAGGCACTTCACTGTTATAAAGACAAGCTATAATAAATATTTTGGGGTCAATTGGCTTCTTATGGCAGTGCTAGAGGAGGTACATTATGAAAAGCAGAAAGGAAAAGCTGTAAATGAACAACTGATAATGCAAATAGGCAATCAGAAAGCCTCTGCAGCAGCACTGTAGTGACTATCACCTCCTGCACTTGTTGGTTTGATACAGCTGAGGACCAAACTCAGGGCCTAGCTACAAGTACTGTAGGGTTCCAGCTCCAATTTAACTATCAAACCTACCAGGTTTGGTGTGGAAGGAGTCAGAATCTGAAACTTGGGGTGGGAACAACTGGAGTGACATGAACAAATATCCCTGGACGTCCCTTGCCCATAGAGTAAGCCTCCCTCTAAACAATGAAAGAGGGCTTCACCGGTGGAGCAGTGGTTAAGAATCCACCTACCAATGCAGGGGGCATGGGTTCAAGCCACAGTCCGGGAAGACCCCACATGCCGTGAAGCAACTAAGCCTGTGCACCACAACTACCGAGCCTGAGCTCTAGAGCCCACGAGCCACAACTACTGAAGCCTATGTGCCACAACTGCTGAAGCCTGCGTGCCTATAGCCCGTGCTCCACAATGAGAAGCCCACGCACCACAACGAAGAGTAGCCCCCACTCGCCACAACTAGAGAAAGCCCATGCGTAGTAACGAAGACCCAACACAGCCAAAAATAATTAATTTAAAAAAAACAATGAAAGAGCCCCTACATTTAAAAAAATGACACTTAATGACAATACCTGGGACATTTGTCTCATCACCCCTCATTGTCTCCAGGTCCATAATAAAAATTAAATTGCAACAGGAGTGATATCACCAAGATGGCAACATAGGTCTTTCCCAACTTCACTCCCCCTCACAAGAAGAACAAGTAGCAACTATTCATGGACATCACTGAGAAAATTCTAGAACATGGAGGTGAGGCTGAAGCAGCCCCTGTACCAGAGACCAAGACAGACCTCATTAGAAGGTTAGGAGGAGCAGATATACACTGAATGCATTGCCCCTCCCCAAGACTGGTGCAGCACCACACCGAGAGGTCTTCCCAGAGCCTACAGTCCCTCAAGTGGGAAAAGAGCCTAGAGTGGACATCCAGATCCCCTAGTATTGTGGATCACTTCTGGGAGCCCCTACTCTGATCTTACCTCATAAGAATCACAAAGGATGAGTGAGATTTGACCCCTGGGAATCTGATCATGACAGAGAAGGCAGGAAGGGCTTGCAGCAATCACTGCTTGCATCTTGGCAGGCCGAGTTCCCAGCTATAGCACCTGTAGGTGCCAACTAGCAGCTTTGCCCATCTGCAGAGCCAGGACAGTGGAACAGTATGACAAGGGAAGTCAATGAGGTATAGGAGTGCCTGATTTGAGTCCTCAGATGAACAGCCTTGCCAGCCCTGGAACCTGGTCTGCTACCCACCTCCACCCAGTCAGGGGAGCTGTTCATAGCCCTGCCTAATGCCTAGTATAGCTCCCGGCTCCCCCTGACCAGAAGCCTGGTCAGAACACCTGGTAGCTGCGTAGCGCAGCAACACTTGAGCAGAGAGTATGGCAGGCAGAACTGACTGTTCACAGAGCAAAGCCTGTGGCCCTGTTCGGCCAGGAAACCTGGAGCGCCAGTTAGATTGAGTCAAGACCACAAACAAAGAGCTAAGCTGGTTTTCCCACTACACCTGGACAAGGACACAGATTCATAGCCCTTCCCACTGCTACATATAGCCTTCAGAAAGCCCAACCAACGAATCTAGCCAGAGCACACAGGAAGCTGTGCCGCCCATCCAACAACCCTGCTTACAGTGGCACTTGAACAGAGAGCACAGCCCATGGTTTTCCCCATCTTCAGAGCAAAACCCAGTGGCCCCATGTGTCCAAGGAATTAAGGGCACAGTCTGCTTAATGTGGGTCCACAAACAATGAGCCTGTCAGGGCACGGAAGCTAATTCACCTCCCAGCTACTGCTGAGTAAAGTTCCCTGTCCTGACCTTCTAGGAAGCCTGACCAGTGAATCTAAACAACCACAGAGTATATCCTACTGCCTCTCTTGGGCAGGGAACCTCACTATCAGTCCTATCCAACAGTTAATAGCCAGTGGTACCCCCTCCCCTGACCTCAGAGGCTGGGCAGTGGCCTTGCCCAAAAATAGATCCTGCCTGCCCAAGGACATGTCCAGAAACCTAAACTGAGCTGACTAGTGAAGAACTCTCTCTGCCAAAGTGAGCCTGTAAAGTCTGGAAGAGGAGACCGATAACTCAAATGCACAGGTACCAAAGTAAGGAATGAAGGAGCAAGAAAAATCAGGTGGATGTGACACCATCAAATCAAACTAAAAATGCTGCAAAATAACTAACCCAAAATAAGTGGAGATCCATGAAGTGTCAGAGAAATAATTTAGAATAATCTCCTTAAAGAAGATTAGTGAATTACAAGAACACACAGATGACCAAATGAAAGTAGTAAAACAATGAATGAACAAAATAGGTTCAACAAAGGAACAGAAACCATTAAAAAGAGATATCCTAGAGCTGAAAAACACGACTGAAGCATTCAACAGAGAGCTTCAACAGTAGACTCAACCAGGCAGAATAAAGAATCAGTGATCTAGAAGGCAGGAATATTTTAAATTATCCAGTCAGAAGAGCAAAAATAAAAAAAGAATGAAAAGGAAAGAAACCCTACAGGACTATGGGACACACACACACACACACACACACACACACACACACCCCAGTAACCGTATCATGGGAATTCCAGAAGGAAAAGAAAAAGGGACAGAAAGTACATTTAAAGCAATAATGGCTGAAATTTTCCAAAAACTGGGAAAGAAATGGACATCCAAGTATATGAGGCACAAAGGACCCCAAATAGGTTGAACTTGAATAGGGCTACACCAGGACACATTATAATTGAAGTGTCAAAAGTAAAGACAAAGAAAGAATTTTGAAAGAAGAGAGGAAAAAAAACCAAGTTACATACAAGGGAACCCCCATAAGACTATCAGCAGGTTTCTCAACAGAAATATTTCAGGTGAGGAGAGAATGGGATTATATATTCAAAATACTGAAAGAAAAAAACCTGTCAACCAAGAATTCTATGCCCAGCAAAACTGTGCTTCAGAAATGAAGAAGAGACCATGATTCCCAAACAAATAAAAGCTGAGGGGGCTTCCCTGGTGGCGCAGTGGTTGAGAGTCCGCCTGCCGATGCAGGGGACACGGGTTTGTGCCCTGGTCTGGGAAGATCCCACATGCCGCGGAGTGGCTGGGCCCGTGAGCCATGGCCACTGAGCCTGCGCGTCCGGAGCCTGTGCTCCACAATGGGAGAGGCCACAACAGTGAGAGGCCCGCATATCGAAAAAAAAAAAAAAAACACCAATGTCGTTTTTCACAGAGTTGGAACAAATACTTCTAAAATTTGTATGGAAACACAAAAGTCCCAGAACAGTCAAAGCAATCTTGATAAAGAACAAAGTTGAAGTTATCATGTTCCCTGATTTTTTGTACCTGTCTCCTCAAGCAAGGAAAATAAAAGTAACAATAAACAAATGGTACTACATCAAACTAAAAAGTTTTTGCATAGTGAAGAAAACCAACCACAAAATTAAAAGGTAAACTACTAAATGGGAGAAAATATATGCAAACAATATATATAATAAGGGGTTAATATTCAAAATATACAAAGAACTCACACATCTCAACATCAAAAAAACCCCAAAAAACCTGATTTAAAAATGGGCAGAGGACGTGAATAGACATTTTCCAAAAGAAGACAAACAGATGGCCAACAGACACATGAAAAGATGCTCAAAAACACTAATCATCAAGGAAATTTAAATCAAAACCACAATGAGAAACCACCTCACACCTGTCAGAATGGCTGTCATCAGAAAGACAAAAACAAGTGGTGGCAATGATGTGGAGAAAAGGGAGCCCCTGTGCATTGTTGATGGGACTGTAAATTGGTGCAGCCACTATGGAAAATAGTATGGAGGTTCCTCTTAAAATTAAAAAATGGATTGCATATAATCCAACAATTTCACTTGTGGGTATTTTTCCAAAGAAAACAAAAACACTAATACTAAATGATATGTATCCCAATGTTCATTGCAGCATTATTTACCATAGACATGATATGGAAACAACCTAAGTATCCATTGTTAGATGAGCAGATAAAGAAGATATGACATGTGTGTGTATACATACACATACATATATATATATATATGTATGTATGTGTATGTATACACACACACACACATACACACACAGTAGATTAATACTCAGCCAATAAAATCTTGCCATTTGCACCTACTGTATAGCACAGGGAACTCTGCTCAATATTATGTAACAACACAAATGGGAAAATAATTTGAAAAAGAATAAATACATGCATATGTATAACTGAATCACTTTGCTGTAAACCTGAAACTAACACAACATTGTTAATCACCTATACACCAATATAAAATAAAAAGTCAAAAAACGTAAAAAATAAATTTTAGGGCTTCCCTGGTGGCACAGTGGTTGAGAGTCCACCTGCCGATGCAGGGGACGCAGGTTTGTGCCCCGGTCCAGGAAGATCCCACATGCCGCAGAGCGGCTAGGCCCATAAGCCATGGCCGCTGAGCCTGCACGGCCGGAGCCTGTGCTCCGCAACAGGAGAGGCCACAACAGTGAGAAGCCCGCATACTACAAATAAATAAATTAATTAATTAATTAATTAATTAATTAATTAAATTTTTAAAAATCTTGCCATTTGTTGTACAGATGAATCTGTTTACAAGGCAGAAATAGAGACACAGACATAGTGAACAAATGTATGGACACCAAGGGGGGAAAGGGGGTGGGGGGGGGTGGGATGAACTGGGAGATTGGGACTGACATATATACACTAATATGTATAAAATAGGTAACTAATGAGAACTTGCTGTATAGCACAGGGAACTCTACTCAATGCTCTGTGGTGACCTAAATGGGAAGGAAATCCAAAAAAGAGAAGATATATGTATACATACAGCTGATTCACTTCACTGTACAGCAGAAACTAACAAGACATTGTAAAACACCTATACACCCCCCCAATAAAAATCTTGCCATTTGCAAAAACATGGAAGATACAATCTGGAGAGTATTACACAGAGTGAAATAAATCAGACAGAGACAAATATGTATGCTCTCACTTGTATTTGAAATCTAAAAACAAAACAAACAAACAAAAGAAAATGAAAACAAACTCAGGTAGTGAAGACAGATGGGTGGCCGCCAGAGGGGAGGGGGTAGGGTGGGGGTGAAATAGGTAAAGTGGATTAAGAAGTACAAACCTCCAGTTATAAAATAAATAAGCCATGGGGGTATAATGTACAGCATATAAAATAAGGTCAATAATATTAACTTTGTATGGGGACAGACAATTACTAGACTTGTCATGACTTTTTGTAAGGTATGCAAATGTCAAATCACTATGTAGTACACCTGAAACTAACATAATGTACGTCAACTACATTTCAATTTACAAAAAGATCAAATGGAAATTGGAAGAGTTATGTATAGAGATGTTTATTAAATATTGCTCATAATGGCAAAAATAGAAACAACCAAAATTCCCATGAAAATCATAAAGGATACAGTGTGGCATTAATATAATAAAGTATCAAGCACCAATGCAAAAAATTTACTAGGCACAAAGGATTTTGAGGACAGTGAAGCTACTCTCTATGACACTATAATGCTAGATATATGTCATTATATATTTGTCAAAACTCACACAATGTATACCACCAAAATGAACCTTAATGTAAGCTGTGAACTTTTGGTGGTTGTAATGTGTCAGTGTAGGTCCATCATCTGTAACAAATGCACCTCTCTGGTGTGGACGTTAACAGTGAGGGAGGTTATGTGTGGGGGTGGGCAGGGACTACATGGGATATCTCTGTACTTCCCTCTTAATTTTGCTATGAACCTAAAATTTCTCTTAAAAAACAAAGTCTTTTAAAAATTAACTGTAATTCCATTAAATCTCAAAATTTTAAGTGAAAACCAAAAAAATCTATTTGCAGAATGATACAGCAGGATACAATTTATATTATGTTTAAAGCATAAAAAACAATTCTTGTTCAGAGACATATTCAATTGTGGTAAAAGTATAAGAGCTTTTAAACAAAGAAACATAAAGGTTTATAAAAATATAAGTACGAAAGCTTTGTAAAAGCATCATTCCTTGATTTCAACTCCTCTAATAATTCTATCCTACATCCTGCCTCACCCACTCATTCCTATGGTTCACACGCCAGACCTTGTCAACAGATTTTTATCAATAACTGCAAGCCCTCCGTCATCTCTGTGCATCCCACATCCTGACCACCTGCTGTCTCTCCTGACAACTGCACTAGCACCTCAACTATAACAATCTGCATGCCCATCAGCACAACCAAACCATGGTTCCTACATTTTCACTGTTCCTAACCTCCTTACTGACTTCTCTCCTCCTTTAAGCAGTTCAGATTCTCTTACAAACACCCTCAATTTCCTTGCCATCCTTTCACTTCATAATGAGTTGACAAAAATACAATACATCAATCTTCAGAATGCTGAGAGAGAAGGATGTTAGAACTAGGATTCTAAACCTAGCCAAATTACCAATCAAATGTGGAGGGAAAGCAAAAGTGTTTTCATTAATAAAATAACAGTGTTTGCCACTTATATACACTGTGTCTAAAATTTTTTAAACTTGAGTTATTCCAGAAAAAGAGCAAAGAATTCCAAGAAAAGGAAGATGAAGTTTAATTTTCTGTGGCAGTTGGTTCCGCCCACAGAAGTAAAATAAGTTAGAAAAAAATGAACAAGACCTCTTTTGGCCATCAAAGCTTTACCAGAATAGCAACATATTTACTTCTTGATTCAGAGTTAATATCATTTTTATATTCATAATACCATAAAATATTTATTGATTTAACTTAAAAATCAACCTGTAGACAAAGCACAAAAGTTCTATAAAATAAATTATAAATTTTATAACTCTTAACAATGGATATGAGAAGTGCATTATTTTACATAGCAAATTATTTACATAGCAAATAATTTGCTATTTCATAGCAAATAATCAATGGACTTTGCATAAGGTAAAAAGAATTTTTAAAATAATTAATATAAATAAAAACATAAATACATTAAGATGGTAATATATTATGCAATAATATTTAATATATTATATATTATTGTGTATTATATATTGTATAACATCTATAATATATAATTACATATATTATGTATATACATATAATATTTAAGAATGTGTTTAATATAGATTACTATTATAAGTATTAATAAAGGAATAAAAACGTCATAATATATATGACAAATAGAGTGGATTAAATATGTCAAAGATAATATTACCAATGCTGTCTAAAGTTTATTAATCAAAGTAGGGGTCAAAGTAGGGGTCAAAGTATATATATATATATTTTTTAAAGTATATATATTTTAAATAAATAAACTTAACTACCAGAGAATTTAAATAGAAATTATAAATTCTTATAGGACTTCATGAAGGGGATAAAGAAGAGAGTTTTGTTAACAAACTTTGCTTTGTATAGCTACAATTTAAACAATTTTACATATACATGCATGCATGCATAAATTCTGTAATAAAAATAATTGGAAGAGTATCAGAAATAAAAATATGTATGCAAAATCTCATTTTTGCAAAAACATATAATGGGGAGCCACAGTAACAGATAAAAACTCAAAGTACGAGATACATATTAATCAAAATGTTAACAGTGATTATTGCTTCATCCCTGGGAAGATGCCAGATTATACGTTTCCTTTTATGTTTCTATATGTTCTTTTAAAAATGGACATGCATAACATAAATTACTTTGTAATTTTAAAATACTATATAGTACTTAAACCTATTTTTTAAAAGGATGAATAGGTGGGGGAAAGGCTCAATGAATTACTTCTCTTTCAGTGATGCATCTAATTACACCAATAATTTATTTAAATATAAAATATTTATCAGAACTATAAATATTTAAAGTAGACATAAAAGTTTCTTTTAAATATTACGTAGAAAAATGTGAAACATTTTAACAGATTTTTATCATACTTTTTGGTTCATCACTTGTTTTGATTTTGAAGTTAATTTATCTATAAGACTATTTTTCTAATTTTATACCTACAAGAAAAAAAATCTATTTTGGTTACAGAAATATCTTTACAGATAATTTTTCATAATGCACTCTTCTATATAATAAGGGATACATGTGTATTTATTATATTTTTATTCCACTTTAACTTCCAAATAATTGCAATAAGACACTTGTACTTCAGAATACTATTCCTTCTACATACTTCAAGTTCTAAGAGTGATGGAATATAAATGCAATCTCTAAATGTAAATATAAATGTGAAGTGTATAAAATATATGCTGTAATACTGGGTAATTTTTAAATGTATTTTTTTCAAATAATAAGATTAAATAATTACATACCAAAGCAATTCCTGCAGAATAACTGGTAACACACATCTTTCCAGGAAATGCTGCTCCCACATAATCTGGATAATCTCTATAGCTAAATAAATAAGTATATAATTATAGTTAATTTTGACAAACAATTCACATGTGATAACTCCTGCTAGTAATTTGTCTGTAGTTCATAAATTTCTAGTCTGAAGCAAATTGAAGTACAATCTTTCCGTATGTATTAAACTGCTTCAAATTTGTAAAATAGTCTTCATTAAATGAGATTAAGCAATCTGGGTTTCTAAAACGTATCCAATGGATCCAAGTTATTGATGACTTTACTGTTCTTGTGACGTTTGGTTAGGGTTACTAAAGCCTTGATCAAACATTTCAATCAAAAGCATTTTGCTGAATTACAATGAAAAATAGTTTTAATGTATGGATTAAAAGTTTTCACTCAAATGTAGAAAAGCTCACCATTTTCTCACTGGAATGATTTTATTGTTCTACAACTTACCATTATTTTTTTCTGCTTTGAGAAGAAGAGTCCATATAAACTGCCATATAATAATAGCACTATTCTCATGGATTTACATAAACGATTCTATTTAATCCTCAAATGCAGCCAGTGAATTAGATACTATTTTTTCCCCGCTGAACAAATCAAACATCAGATGGGAAGTACAAGTAACTTGCTCAGGGCAGCACAGGTAAGTGCTGCTGAAGGATATGACCTTGGACAGTTTGAATGCAGAGCCATACTCTCAACCACTAAGATATAGATGCTCCAAACATATTCTGCCATCTTTAGAGCCCCAGCCAAAACGAACATTCCAAGACGTGTGTAAAAAAGCTTGGCACACAATTCTCAATTTGAAATGCCTCCTCAGTCTCAACTGCACTGCACTTCACAGTTGCACTGCTCCCTTATTCTGCCTCGCTGATACTGTTTATACGTACGCACTTGTTTCCAAGTATTCGCCTTTAACACCCAACTTTGGCTTTACATTCCAATATGAAAGTATTGTTTACACTCTTTCTTCATTCAAGATAGTTCTCCCAATAGATAAGACTTTCCCCCTAACTCTATGCATACTTCTGATGAGCTGGATTCAATAATAGCTATTTTTTATTTAATACGGCCACCCAGTCTCCACATCAAATCAGTTATCAAGATTTATTGTTTTACTTCTTCAACTTTTCTTGTATCCCTCCCCTCCTCCAGAGGTTCAGCTCCAGTTATAACTATGAATTCCATACTCTTTGAAAAGAACTATTATTTAGTCCCATGTCTCTAGGCATATTGTTTCCATAACCTGGAATGCTTTCCACCTCCTTTCACTGAATTTAAACATTCCTGGGACTTCCTGGCGGTCCAGTGGTAAAGAATCTGCCTTCCAATGCAGGGCATGAGGGTTCGATCTCCGGTTGGGGAACTGAGATCACACATGTCACGGGGCAAGTAAGTCAGCATACCACAACTGGAGAGAAGCCCGCACACTGCAACGAACATCCCAAGTGCCGCAACTAAGACCCATCACAGCCAAAAATTTTTAAAAAATTAATTATATTAAGTAAAAACAAAAAATATTTTTTTAAAATTCCTCAATCTGCCTTCTCACTTCTACTTTGAGTAGCACGTCTTTAACTTGGCCCTTTTGTTATATGTTACTTTGAGTCTCTCTCTCACTCTTGCTCTTGCTCTCACTCTCATGGTTTCTTCCTCTTGTAAACTATAAACAAGTAGAGATAACGTACCAACATTAATCTTCCGGAGTGACATCAGCAAGATGGCAGAATAGGAGTTTTTTAGCCCTCATCTCTCCACAGAAACAACAATTTTGACAAACACCCACAGATGTGGCCCAAGACCCAAGGAAAGGTCCCACGCCACACTGGAGCAAAAAATCCAAGAACAGACACATTGAAGAAGGTAAAAACCGTTTCACTTTACCCATGTCACCATTCCCCCAAGGCAGCACAGCTCAGTGCCGAAAGAGCTGCCTTCAGCCATGATTTCTCCCAAGGGAAGGTGAGAGTATAGTGAATACTGCCAGCCATGCAAGATGATGCTAAAGAGGCCCACTTTTTAAACGTCCACTGAGAGATGAATGGATAAAGAAAATGTGATGTACATATACAGTGGAATATAATTCAGCCTCAAGAAAGAAGGAAATCCTGACATTTACAACATGGATAAACCTGAAGGACATTATGCTAAGTGAAATAAGCCAGACATAAAAAGGCAAGTACTGTATGATCACACTTATGTGTGGAATCTAAAATAATCCAATCATAAAAGCAGCGAGTTGAATAGTGGTTGCCAGGGGTTGGGAGATGGAGGAAATGGGGAGATGGTCAAAGGTACAAAGTTTCAATTATGTAGGCTGAATAAGTCCTGGAGGTCTAATGTACAGCATGATGACTATAGTTAATAATACTGCATTTTATATGTGAATTTGCTAGAGAAGATCTTAAGATTTCTCACTGCACACCAAAGAATGTTAACTATGTAAGGTGGTGTATATGCTAATTAGCTTATGATTTCACAATGTATACATATATCAAATATCACATTGTACTCCTTAAATATGTATAACTTTTATTTGTCAATTATACCTCAATAAAGCTGTAAAAGAATAAAACTAAATAAAGCAAATATAGGGAAACTGAGGCAGAGAGCATCAGTTGCCCTAGGTGACAGGGCTGAAGTTAAATGCAGGCAGTTGGCCTCCAGAGTTTAAATTTGAATCACTATGCAATATTATCTCAATAAACATTTGTTGAAAAAAGGACAGATTGTAAAAGGTTAAAAAATTAAGCTTGCTATGTTCATTGTTCCTACTGTAGGGCCTAAACCAGATTATAAATTTCTGGAGTACAAATTTCTGGAGTACAAAGACCAGAAAATAATAGATAATTACTGTTATTTATCATAATTTTATAGTATTTATTCTAGGACATTACTCATATGCAAAGTATGTTGATGCATTAAAATAACATCAAGGGATCAAGAAGGGGTATTACTCAAGTTCAAGGAGTCTGACTGTACCATAATTTCTACATTTCTAATGGGATAAATTCTCTCACCAATTTCACTTATTACTGTATCAAATTTCAACATCCTATTAAAAGGATAATACATCATGTCAAAATTGAGATTTATTCTAGGAATGCAAGATGGTTCAAGATTAGGAAATATATCACTATAATTATTTCTATTGAATGCCAATAAGAATATCTTATGTCATCCCTATAAAAGCTGAAAGATTATTTTTCTTTCTTTTTTTTAAGATTTTTTGGATGTGGACCATTTTTAAAGTCTTCATTGAATTCGTTAAAATATTGCTTCTGTTTTATGTTTTGATGTTTTGGCCCTGAGGCACGTGGGATCTTAGCTCCCCGACCAGGGATCAAACCCACAACCCCTGCACTGGAAGGAGAAATATTAATCACTGTACTGCCAAGGAAGTCCCTGAAGGATTATTTTTCAAATTGTTGGTATAGTATGACTCTATGAATATTGCCCTACTATTATTCAAATTCTAAAACATGCCTGTGCACACACAGAGCCAAACCTACATTTTAGCCCCCAAAGCTAAAAAGTATTACTTGATGAGGTAACATTCCCTAAAGTAAAGAAGAAAAAAGACATGACCCATGTTACCATTATTACTACTACTAGTTAAAACTGTATTAAACTAGCCAAAGCAATAAGAACAGAGAAAGAAACTGAAAATATAAAATTAAATAGAAAGAGATAAAACTACCTGTATTTGCAGATGGTATAATTATATGAGTGAAAAAACCAATGTAATAGACTTAAGAATGATTAAAAACAAAGAAATTTAGTAAGGTAATAGGATATAAAATCAATATGAAACTAAGGTAATTTTACAAACAAAAACAATATATAGTTAGCAGATAGAAGACATATTTATAACAGCAACCAGAAAGATAATATACCTAAGAAAAGTTATCAATAAATGTATAAAACCTATGAGAAATTAACTTCTGAATGACCAAAAACTGGAAAGACAAAATGTGAGATCTGAAGATTAAACAGTTCTCTATAGCTCAATTTATAAATGTAACATAGTCTTAAAAAATAGGAGCTAGACAGGTTGATTCTAAAATTTCCATGGAAAATAAATTTAAAACTTCCCTCATACCCATGAAGTGGGAAGGCCTTTCTAATTATGACTCAAACTCTAGAAACCATCAAATAAAAGCCTGATGAATCCTGCCTTAAAAATAAAAGTATTTTGTATGGCAGTTAAAAAATATACACACACAAGAAGCCAAGCCAAAAGACAAATTAAGAAAGAAAACTACTTCTCATTGCAAGGCAAAGAAATTGATCTTTTTATCTCTATCTGTGTTGAAATTGATATCTAAATGCATCTATCCCTATCTATCTAGATATCTAGCTATCTACCATCAGGCTCATGAAAAAGAAATGAAAATTAAAACTATACCAAAGATACCATTTCTCAGGTACCAAAGGTGAAGAAAAACTTGACCATACACTTTGTTGGCTAGACTGTGGGGAAACAGACCCTTCTCATACGTTATTGATAAGTGTGCAAAGCACTAAAATCAGTGCCAAAATCTGGTATTAGCTATCAAAATTAGAATTATACTACCTAGAAATGTCACTCCTGGGAATCTGCCTTGTAGATACACATGCACATATATAAATGACACACGTAAGGTTTTTTTCACTGTAGGATTTTTTTAAATAATAAAATTAAAAAAAAAAATAATAATAAAATATTGGAATCAAGCCAAGTACCAATTATTAAAGACTAGTTAAATAAACTACACACAATTTTTAGACCCTATTATAAACTGGGAATATTGATATTATCATGCCAACTTAAAAATATGTATATGCAGATTTATTGAAAGACATGCTGATCATAATTGCTGGTAAATTTTATATGAATAAAATTATAAGTATACAGTTATAATTGATAGAAAACTAACATTTAAAAATAATGCAGAAAATTCAGTAGGATAAAATATTTTAACCTACTTTACCAAGGCTTTGATCAAAACTCATAACAAAGATATAATCTTCACAAGATAAATCCCATCTCTTTATGTAATGATTTAGATTATGGGCTCTGGAGTTACAAACTGTGGATTCAAAACCTAGACACACCATCAAGAGTCCTTAGTTGGTTTAACTTCCTGAAATATCAATCTCCTCAACAGTAAATGTTGGTAAGCACAGAAATAAATTTTAGCAATCTTCTTTTATTGTCTGACAACCAGAAAGAGAGCATGAGGTCTGAGTGCATGATAATCAAAGTATGAATAGTCAGAAATGAACAACAATTCCCTAATTTAAGCTACATCAATATCACAAATCTTTGATTTCTAAGAAGACTGAAACATTATACTTACATGAATAGATATGCAATATCATGAGGCCTTAGGGTAAGATAAGACTTTTTCCATTCTAAAAACGTATGCAATAATTCATCTGCCTCACCAACAGTAGAGATCTTATTTTTATCTGACCACAATTCCAAAGATGACAGCACAATAGTAATTTTAAATGGCGCAAACATCTAAAAACAGAAGAGATAAATACATGAAAAAAATAATTTTTGTGTTATTTTATAATAACCAAGAAATTAATTCAATCTTTTGACAAATCCACCCTCAATTTATATGGATAACTTTATTCAGAAATGCCACGTCAGCCGCGGAGCAACTCAGTCCATGCGCCACAACTACTGAAGCCCGCGCGCCTAGAGCCCATGCTCTGCAACAAGAGAAGCCACTGCAATGAGAAGCCCGCGCACCGCAACGAAGAGTAGCCCCCACTCACCACAACTAGAGGAAGCCCGTGCACAGCAACAAAGACCCAATGCAGCCAAAAATAAATAAATAAATTTTTTTAAAAAAGAAATGCCATGTCAAGTCAATGCAAATTATAATTTCAAAACTAGTATGAATTTTCCTAACTAGTATGAAAAGGAAAATACTTACCGAATTTACAAGGCCAATAATTTCGATGACTTTATTTGTTACCAACATGCTATCAGAGCCCAGGTAATCATACTGAAAAACAGAATTTAACATTTAAATATCATTTGTTATGTAATATGTTTGAGATTTATTCTCCATCTACTCTCTCAGGTTGAGGCTGCTTTGGGGTTAGAACACTTCAAAATAAGACAGTAACAATTAAAATAGGAATATAAATTGGATCACTCACACATGCTAGTATGTAACGTTGTATAGCCACTCTGAAAGATAGCTTGGCAACTTCTTTCAAAACAAATAATGGACCTAGAAGTTGCACTCCTGGACATTTATCCTAAAGAAGTAAAAACTGATGCTCAGAAAAACCCATACATGAGTGGAAACAACTCCTATGTCATTCAATGGTTAAAAGGTTAAACAAACTGTGGTACATTCATAACACGGAATACGATTCAGTAATAAAAAGTAACTGAACTGTTGATATATGAAACAGCCTGGGTAAACCTCATGAAAAATTATGCTAAGTATAAACAAATCTCAAAAGGATACATACTATATGATAACGTTTATGCAATATTCCTGGAATCACAGATGGAGAATAGATGAGTGATTACCAGAGGTCGAGAAGTAAGGAAGTGGGGAGAGATGTGTGTGACTCCAAAGGGATAACACAGAGTCTTGTCTGGTGATGGTATTTGTTCAGTGTATTGGTCGTGGTGGTGGTAGTTATGAACGGCTACATATGTGATACTACCACATAAAACCACACACACATACATACACACAAATGAGTGTATATATAATGGCTGAAATCTGAATCCGCTCTGAAGAATGTGTCAATGTTAAATTCCTTATCTATAAAAAAACTCTCTAAAGTACATTATCCCTTGGATATTACACAGGACCCTCAAGTTAAACATATCCAAACCTACACTCATTATCCTCCCTCAAAAATATGCTCCCACTTAGATTTCCACTTCTTTAGTGAATGCTATTATCATTTATGACCTCCCACATTCATTATACTATATGTTCTGTGACAGCAAAACTTTTTCTGTTTTGTTCACTGCTCTATCCTCAATAAATAGAACAGTAACTGGCATCTAGGTGATGCTTAATATATTATTAAATGAATGAATAAATCAAATCAATTTACAAGTTCTTCTAATTCACCCTCATTAGTAACATTTAAAATTGTCCTTTCCTGTCTATTCCTAACACAATTTGTAAAACTTCACCTTGATTACTGGAATAGTCTCTTAAATGCTTTATCTTACTCCAATTTTTACACCAGCATTCCTGTCCCTATGCTATTGCAGAAATGATTCTAAATGTAAATATGAACACATCATTACCCTGCTTAAAATCTTTCATTGACTCTCTATTACCTTTAGGATAAAATCCAAATATCATGTCAATTCTTCAATTCATCTCTTTCCCTTTCCCTTCTTCAACACTGTATATTAATCATACTAAACTTCTTAAAATGATCTGAAAAGAACAATCTCTCATATTTATGCACCCTTGCAAAGAAAGTTTTCGCACTGAGTCTTCCCTGGCCCCATCCTCCCCCCAATGCCCAAACCAACCAAGCCAGAACCCAGCCTGCAACCATCTCCTTTACCAGGTTCTCACACTCCAATTCCCCTGCCCTAATCATCCAAGGGCAAGGTACCAAAAATTGTGAAACAACCTCTATTCTCCTGAACCCACTGCAAATTTTCAAGTTAGCCAATGCTAGACCTGTTTACCTTGTTTTGCTGTTCCTTCCCACAGAAATCACAATAAAGGCTCCTGCCGTGTTTTCCTATTGCTCCCTCTGTCTCCTGACCTACTCTGGTGCTTCTCCATGTGGCATGATGTGGTATGCCCTTTCCTCCTAGGAACTGTGAATAACAAACTAACTTTCCAATAGTAATCATCTCCTGATCTGTTGGCATCAGCATACCTGAATAATAATAAAACCTACATGTTAAAACACCTACTTACATGCTCTTACAATACCTCAGGTTACAGCTGTGTGTCTCCATGTCTTTCTCTATTAATGCACTGTGTTTTCATAGTACCATAATCTTTCATTATTATTGATTGAGGAATTGATTGAGGAATTATTATTGATTGAGGAATTATTGATTGAGGAATCTGGCACTGAATTATTATTGAGGAATTATTATTGATTGAGGAATTATTGATTGAGGAATCTGGCACTGAATTCACTAGGCTACAACTGTGGATTTAAAATTTGTGAAGTGATTGAAGACATCACTATTCTTCTTTATATGCCCAATATCTAGTAACACAGATGTCATACTGGCTCAATGTTTGTTTTATTAAAGAATACATAAACATAAATATTTGTAAGAACATAAAAAAGAGATGTTTAATGAGCATTATATGGCTGACAAACCTGGGAGTTTGGACAAGAAGCTTTTAAAACAACTCTCAAAATTTGTAATGTAATCCTGAACAAAATAATTTTCATAAACCCAAATATTCCCTGGAAATCTAGTCATCTTTACTAGAAATATCTCAACTTTCTCTTAAATGTTCCCTTTGCCCTTTTCCCTAATACTCTAATAAGTCAAGTATTTTAATATCCTTCTCCAAATATCTCCTGTCTCTGACCCTCAACTCTGGCTTCCTGACAAACTCTACAATCCTATGAATAGAAAGGGAAATTCACATTCTCTGTAGTATTCCATAGATGTGACAATCAAATACTTATCTTCAAAACAAAACCTGGAAAGTATACTTTATCCCTGTTTTCTGAAATCTTTGAAATATAGGAGAAATAAAACCACACCCAATTGAGTACAAACTGAGTTATCACCTCAAGGGTCTGAAGTTCAGAGATCCTCAAATTGTTTATGGGAATAAGGAATCTAGAGGTGCCTTTAGACTAGACTCAATCAGACTTGAGTCAACAGACTCAAACAGTTGCACCATTAAAAACCACTTAAAAAAATCTTGACATTTTAATGTAAGCAGTTATCATAAGTAGCTATACTATCATCATTGCTGTGCCAATAAATATCTTATAGGGAAAAAGATTCTCTAGACTACATGCTGCTCTTCAAGTACCCTAAAACAAGAATTAAAGCTTAGAGAATTTCACTTTAAAAAATTACCATTAAAAACTTTTGTGGATTGAGAGAGGACCTAAAGATGTGAAGTACCAGCAAAAAAAAAAAAGTCATTTTGTTATGCAGGTTTGTTATGTAAAGATTTCAAATAAAACATTTCTGATAGAACTAATATAATTTTGAATATTTGATTCTTCAAATAGAAGACGTCTTCACTGTTCTCTAGGAGTGACATGGAAGTAAGAAGATTGGAATCTTTAAGTTCCTTTCTAGTTAGGGATAATCAAACATTCATATCAAATATTCAAAAGCAAAGAAAAAGCAAAACACATACCAAAACTTTGTCCACCACGATATGCATTTCTAGATAAAGAGGAATTAAATCTGGAACAGCTGATTCTGGCTAGAAAGAAAGAATAGCAGTATTTTAAAACTTTCACAAATTGTTTATTCTGAACTTTTAAAATATTTTTCCACCTTTACTGAGTCATAGTTGAAATATATATATATATATATATATATACTTAAGCTATAAGACTTGATGCTTTGATATACATATACAATATGAAATAACTGCCACAATCAAGCTAATTAACATATCCACTCTCACATAGTTACCATTTTCTTTTATCGTGTGTGTGTGTGTACTCCATAAGTTTTTTATGGAGTAGTTAGGGTGTTCTATATATAATATCATGTCATCTGCAAGTAGTGACAGTTTTACTTCTTCCTTTCAATTTGAATGCATGTCATTTCGTTTTATTACCCAATTACTGTGGTGAGAACTTCCAATTCTTTGTTGAATAAAAGTGGCGAAAGTAGGCATCCTTGACATGTTCCTGATCTTAGAGGAAATGCTTTCAGCTTTTCACCGTTGAGTATAATGTTTGCTGTGGGCATGTCGTATATGGTCTTTATTATGTTGAAGTATGTTCCCTCTGTATCCACTTTGTTGAGTTTTTATTATACACGGATGCTGAATGTTTTCAAACGCTTTTTCTGCATCTATTTAGATGATCATGATTTTTATCCTTCATTTTGTTAATGTGGTATATCACATTGATTGATCTGCTGATGTTGAACCATTTTTTCATCCTTGCAATAAACCCCACTTCAGCATGGTGTATGATTCTTTAATGTTTTTTTCCTTTTCATGTTGAATTTGGTTTGCTATTATCTTTTTAAAGATTTTTGCATCTATGTTCATCAGGGATATTAGCCAGTAATTTTCTTTTCTTTTCTTTTCTTTTTTGTGGTATCTTTGTCTGAGGTTTGGTATCAGGGTATGCTGGCCTTGTAAAATGAATTTGGAAGTGTTCCCCCTTCATCTATTCTTTGGAAAAGGAGTTTGAGGATTGGTATTAATTATTCTTTAAATGTTTGGTACAATTCACCGGTGAATTGTATAAGTCTGGTCTTGGACTTTTGTTTGTTAGCATATTTTTGACTACTGATTAAATCCGCTTACCAGTAATTGGTCTATTCAGATCATCTATTTCAACATAATTCAGTCTTGGTAGGTTAGGTGTTTCTAGAAATTTATCCATTTCTTCTGGGTTGCCTAATTTTTTTTAATTGAAGTATAGTTGATTGACAATGTTGTGTTACTTTTAGGTGTACAGCAAAGTGATTCATATATATATATATTTAATATATATGACATATAATATATATGTATTCCTTTTCAGATTCTTTTCCCTTATAGGTTATTACAAAATATTGAGTATAGTTCCCTGTGCTATATAGTAGGTTCTTGTTGGTTATCTATTTCATATATTGCTGTGTATGTATGTTAACCCCAAACTCCCAAGTTTTCCTTCCCCAGGTTGCCTAATTTGTTAACATATAATTCTTCCTAGTAGTCTATATTTCTGTGGGATCAGTTGTAACATCTCCTTCATTTTTTATTTTATGATTTCTCTTTTTCTCTGGGTGAGTCTAGCTAAAGGTTTGTCAATTTTATTTTTTCAAAGAACCAGCTCTCAGCTTCACTGACCTTCTCTATTGTCCTTTTGGAATCTGTTTCATTTATTTCTGCCCTACATTTGTTATGTCTTCCCTTCTGCTAATCCTGGGTTTCATTTGTTCTTTTTCTAGTTCCTTGAGGTATAAAGTTAGGTTATTAGTGACTTTTCTTGTTTCTTGAGGTAGGCCATTTATCGCTAAGAATTTCCATCGTAGAACTACTTTTGCTGCATCCCACAAATTTTTGGTATATGCTATTTCCAATTTCTTTTGTCTCAAGGTATTTTTAAAAATTTCTCCTTTGATTTTTCTTTGGCCCATTTGTTGTTCAGTAGCATACTGTTTAAACTTCACATATTTGTGAATTATCCAGATTTCTTCATGTAAATAATTTCCAGTTTCATACCACTGTGGTCAATAAACATGCTTCATATGTTATCAATCCTCTTAAATTTATTAAGATTGTTTTGTGGCCTAACATGATCTCTCGTGGAAAATGTTCCATGAGAACTTCAGAAGAATGTGTATTCTGTTGCTTTTACATGGAGTATTCTGTATATATCTGTTAAGTCCATCATTCCAATGTGTCATTTAAGGCCAATGTTTCCTTATTGATTTTCTGTCTGGATGATCTATCCATTGATTTAAGTGGGATATTAAAATTCCCTACTATTATTATATTGCTGTCTATTTCTCCCTTTAGGTCAGTTAATATTTGCTTTATATATTTAGGTTATCCTATGTTGGGTACATAAATACTTACAAATATTATATCTTCTTGTTAAATTGACCCCTATATCGTTATGTGACACCCATCCATGTCTCTTATTACAATCTTTTTTTTTTTTACACCTATTTTGTCTGATATAATTATAGCTACTCCAGCTTTCTTTTGGTTTCCATTAGCTTGGAAATCTTTTTCCATCACTTCACTCTCAGTCTCTGTGTGTCCTTATATCAAACATCTCTTGTAGGTAGCATACAGATGGGTCTTGTTTTTGTAATCCACATAGCCACTCTATGTCTGTTGACTGGAGAACTCAGTCAATTTACATTTAAAGTAATTACTGATGGGTAGAGAAATGAGAGAACTCAAAATTTAAAAGTAATTATTGCCATTTTATTAATTGTTTACTGGCTGTTTCTTCTTCTCTTGCTCTCTTCCTTTGTGGTTTGATGACTTTCTTTACTAATATATTACTTTCTTTTTATTGTTTGTGTATTTACTATAGGTTTTTGCTATTTGTAAGCCATAAAGCTTACAAATAACTTATATATGTCTATTGTAAGTGGACAACAACTTAAGTTTTTTGAAAAAGCTCAACATTTTTACTCCCTGCCACATTTTATGTTTTTTATGTCATGTTTTATCTCTTTTATCTTGTGTATCCCTTAACTAATTATTATAATCATAGCTATTACTATTTTTACTACTTTCATCTTTTAACCTTCATAGTAGCTTTGTAACTGATTAATCCACTCCCTTTGCTATATATTTATCTTTCTGGTGAGCGTTATTATTCATGTTTTCTTGGAAAAATTTAATGTGAGTTCCAGTTCAAGATGGCAAAATATGAAGATCCTGAAATCAACTCCTCCCAAAGACCTATTGAGTCTACAACTACATACAGAACAATTTCCTCTTTTAAAAAACCTAAAGTCTGGCTGAGTGGTAACTATACCTCAGGAAAATGAGAAGAAAAGCATGGTGAATCAGGTAGGATGTACTGAGACACACTCTTACCGTAAATGCCACCCTCGGTGCTATGACCCACAACCTGGAGAAAATTCTAAACCTGGAGCTTCTGTCTGAGGAGTGAAGGGTTTGAACCTCACATTGGGCACCACAACTTTTAGGACCCGCACCTGAGAGACAAGCCCCCAAAACATGGAACTTTGGAAACCAATGGGGCTTGAGTCCCCAGACTCACAAGATTGTGTCATTCTGGGAACCAGGTCAACAAGGGCCCAGGCACTTGGACTTACCTTCTGTAGGGCCCAGCTCAGAGGGAGCTAGTCATGCCCAGACTTAAAGTAAAGGAAATTCCCTTGCTTATATTAAGGTGTCAGCCTGAGAGGCAGGCATCTAATTAGCACACACATCCAGTGATGAACACCTGCAGGTACCATCTTCGTGCTTTCCCTTGTCCATGCTCCAGAGCACTATATCTCCCAGAAGAGAGCTTTTACATGCATCTGGTGCACCGATCGTTGCAGCTGACTCCCTGGGGACATTACTTGACTGCCTGACTCTGGAAGCCAAAGGAGCTTGCATTCCTAATTGCATGGGATTGTAATGATCATAAAGGAGCTCACTGTTAGGCACTCCAATTTTTATGGCAGCTACCCAGGAATACCTCTACATCACCTGGCTCTGGCAGCCAGTGGGGCTTACACTTGTGGGTCCCATAGGACAGTAGCTAACAGAGAAAGAGTTCTTAAACAGCTACCAGGCCCCAGCCAGCAAGAGGCAAAAGATCCAAGACCTCAGTCTTTCTGTTACAGAGGGCTATTAGCTAATCATCATGGCTGCAGCCTGAGAGGCAGACTTCTAATTAAACACACATCTATGGGCTAAGTGTCATGCTTTCCAGACACCTCAGAGGGTGAGTGCTATCTTCAAGAACTCCCTCTGCTACCCCCCAGAGATCCAGTTTTTCCTGCAAGGGAATTTTACATGCAATTGATGCCCTAGTTTTTAAAACAAGTGCCCCAGTTTTTGCAGCTACCACCTAGGGAATGCTCCTTCAATGCCTGGCTCTGGTGGCTAGGGGGCTTGCATTTATGAGACCAAAAGGACTTGAAGCAATTGAAGAGATGGTTCTTGGCAAGCTGCCACCTCAATACATAAGGTAAATGCTAACAGCCATAAAAAGGGAAATAGACAGTAATACAGTCATAGTAGGGGACTTTAACACCCCACTTTCACCAATGGACAGATCGTCCAAAATGAAAATAAATAAGGAAACACAAGCTTTAAATGATACATTAAATAAGATGGACTTAATTGATATTTATAGGACATTCTACCCAAAAACAACAGAATACCCTTTCTTCTCAAGTGCTCATGGAACATTTTCCACGATAGATCATATCCTGGGTCACAAATCAAGCTTAGGGAAATTTAAGAAAATTGAAATCATATCAACTATCTTTTCCAACCACAATGCTATAAGATGAGATATCAATCACAGGGAAAAATCTGTAAAAAATACAAACAGATGGAGGCTAAACAATACACTACTAAATAACCAAGAGATCACTGAGGAAATCAAAACCAAACGACAATGAAGACATGATGACCCAAAACCTATGGAATGCAGCAAAAGCAGTTCTAAGACGGAAGTTTATAGCAATACAATCCTACCTCAAGAAACAAGAAACATCTAAAATAAACGACTTAACCTTACATCTAAATCAATTAGAGAACGAAGAACAAAAAAAAACCTAAAGTTAGCAGAAGGAAAGAAATCATAAAGATCAGATCAGAAATAAATGAAAAAGAAATGAAGGAAACAATAGCAAAGGTCAATAAAACTAAAAGCTGGTTCTTTGAGAAGATAAACAAAATTGATAAATCACTAGACACACTCACCAAGAAAAAAAGGGAGAAGACTCAAATCAATAGAACTAGAAATAAAAAAGGAGAAGTAAAAACTGACACTGCAGAAATACAAAGGATCATGAAGATTACTACAGGCAACTATATGCCGATAAAATGGACAACCTGGAAAAACTGGACAAATATTTAAAAAGCACAACCTTCTGAGACTGAACCAGGAAGAAATAGAAAATATAAACAGACCAATCACAAGCACTGAAATTGAGACTGTGATTAAAAATCTTCCAACAAACAAAAGCCCAGGACTAGATAGCTTCACAGGCGAATTCTACCAAACATTTAGAGAAGAGCTAACACCTATCCTTCTCAAACTCTTCCAAAATATAGCAGAGGGAGGAACACTCCCAAACTCATTCTATGAGGCCACCATCACCCTCATACCAAAACCAGACAAAGATGTCACAAAGAAAGAAAACTACAGGCCAATATCACTGAGGAACATAGATGCAAAAATCCTCAACAAAATACTAGCAAACAGAATCCAACAGTACATTAAAAGGATCATACACCATGATCAAGTGGGGTTTATCCCAGGAATGCAAGGCTACTTCAATATACACAAATCAATCAATGTGATAAACCATATTAACAAATTGAAGGAGTCAAACCATATAATCATCTCAATAGACGCAGAAAAAGCTTTTGACAAAATTCAACACCCATTTATGATAAAAACCCTCCAGAAAGTAGGCATACAGGGAACTTACCTCCACATAGTAAAGGCCATATATGACAAACCCACAGCCAACATCATTCTCAATGGTGAAAAATTGAAACCATTTCCTCTAAGATCAGGAACAAGACAAGGTTGCCCACTCTCACCACTATTATTCAACATAGTTTTGGAAGTTTTAGCCACAGCAATCAGAGAAGAAAGTGAAATAAAAGGAATCCAAGTTGGAAAAGAAGAAGTAAAGCTGTCACTGTTTGCAGATGACATGATACTATACATAGAGAATCCTAAAGATGCTACCAGAAAACTACTAGAGCCGATCAATGAATTTGGTAATGTAGCAGGATACAAAATTAATGCACAGAATTCTCTTGCATTCCTATACACTGGTGATGAAAAATCTGAAAGAGAAATTAAGGAAACATTACCATTTAGCATTGCAACAAAAATAATAAAATATCTAGGAATAAACCTACCTAAGGAGACAAAAGACCTGTATGCAGAAAACTATAAGAGACTGTTGAAAGAAATTAAAGATGATACCAACAGATGGAGAGATATACCATGTTCTTGGATTGGAAGAATCAACACTGTGAAAATGACTATACTATACAAAGTAATCTACAGATTCAATGCAACCCCTATCAAACTACCAATGGCATTTTTCACAGAACTAGAACTAAAAACTTCACAATTTGTATGGAAACACAAAAGACCCCGAATAGCCAAAGTAGTCTTGAGAAAGAAAAATGGAGCTGGAGGAATCATGCTCCCTGACTTCAGACTATACTACAAAGCTACAGTAATCAAGATAGTATGGTACTAGCACAAAAACAGAAATACAGATCAATGAAACAGGATAGAAAGTCCAGAGATAAACCCACGCACATATGGTCACCTTATTTTTGATAAAGGAGGCAAGAATATATAATGGAGAAAAGACAGCCCCTTCAGTAAGTGGTGCTGGGGGCTTCCCTGGTGGCGCAGTGGTTGAGAGTCTGCCTGCCGATGCAGGGGACGCGGGTTCATGCCCCGGTCCAGAAGGATCCCACATGCCGCGGAGCGGCTGGGCCTGTGAGCCATGGCCCCTGAGCCTGTGCGTCCGGAGCCTGTGCTCCGCAATGGGAGAGGCCGCAACGGGAGAGGCCACAACAGTGAGAGGCCCGCGTACCACAAAAAAAAAAAAAAAAAAGTGGTGCTGGAAAAAATGGACAGCTCCAGGTAAAAGAATGACATTAGAACTCTCTGTATCACCATACACAAAAATAAACTCAAAATTTATTAAAGACATAAATGCAAGGCCAGACACTATAAAACTGTTAGAGGAAAACACAGGCTGAACAATCTATGACATAAATCACAGCAAGATCCTTTTTGACCCACCTCCTAGAGGAATGGAAATAAAAACAAAAATAAACAAATGGGACCTAATGAAACTTAAAAGCTTTTGCACAGCAAAGCAAACCATAAACAAGATGAAAAGACAACCCTCAGAATGGGAGAAAATATTTGCAAATGAAGCAACTGCCAAAGATTAATCTCCAAAATTTACCAGCGGCTCATGCAGCTCAATATCAAAAACACAAACAACCCAATCCAAAAGTGGGCAGAAGACCTAAACAGACATTTCTCCAAAGAAGATATACAGATTGTCAACAAACAAATGAAAGGATGCTCAACATCACTGATCATTAGAGAAACGCAAATCAAAACTACAGTGAGGTATATCACCTAACACCAGTCAGAATGGCCATCATCAAAAAATCTACAAACAATAAATGCTGGAGAGGGTGTGGAGAAAAGGGAACCCTCTTGCACTGTTAGTGGGAGTGTAAATTGATACAGCCACTATGGAGAACACTATGGAGGTTCCTTTAAAAACTAAAAACAGAACTACCATACAACCCAGCAATCCCACTACTGGGCATATACCCTGAGAAAACCATAATTCAAAAAGACTCATGTACCACAATGTTCATTGCAGCTCTATTTACAATAGCTAGGACATGGAGGCAACCTAAGTGTCCATCAACAGATTACTGGATAAAGAAGATATGGCACATATATACAATGGAATATTACTCAGTCATAAAAAGAAACGAATTTGAGTTATTTGTAGTGAGGTGGATGGACTTAGAGTCTGTCATACAAAGTGAAGTAAGTCAGAAAGATAAAAACAAATACTGTATGCTAACACATATATATGGAATCTAAAGAAAAAAAAAAGGTTCTGAAGAACCTAAGGGCAGGACAGGAATGCAGATGTAGAGAATGGACTTGAGGACGTGGGGAGGGGAAAGGGTAAGCTGGAACAAAGTGAGAGAGTGGCACGGACATATATACACTCCCTAATGTAAAATAGATAGCTAGTGGGAAGCAGCCACATAGCACAGGGAGATCAGCTCGGTGCTTTGTGACCACCTAGAGGGGTGGGATAGGGAGGGTGGGAGGGAGACGCAAGAGGGAGGAGATATGGGGATATATGTATACATATAGCTGATTCACTTTGTTATGCAGCAGAAACTAACACACCATTGTAAAAAAATTATACTCCAATAAAGATGTTAAAAAATAAATTATTAAGTAAATAAAAGCAATAACTGCCTTGAAAGAGTAATAAAGCATACATAACTCACTTTTTCACTTATAAAAATATTATAGTCCATTGGGTTTTGTTCTGTGTCTTGGTTATTTTCGGTAAGAACTGCAAATTCATTGTTTTCATTTCCTAATTTATAAAGAAGATGCTGAAATTCAACTGCAGATTCCAGAGGCTCAATTCCATAAGAAAGATTTTCAAACTGCAATATTCCTCTGTAAAATTAAGGTTAAAATTTTAAGTGCTTTTAATTAATTCTATATCATAAAACTCCGACAGAACTCCTAAAAAAAGGAGGGGGAGGAGGAGAGTGAGAAGAAAGATACAGAATGTTTTTGAGCTCAGTATTTTGACCCAAACTCTTTAAGTTTTGGAGATGACTCTGAAGAGATAAAAAAAGGTCTTCCCCAATCCAAAAAAGTAACTTTCCATTTAATTTACTTTATAGTTATAAACACAGCACATATTATGTAATCAGTTGCTAGCAAGTACACAGCATTACTGTGATCAAGTCATTCTCCTGTCCCCGAAGTCAGTAATTTAATGAAAGCAATAGCAAATAGAAATCTGTATAAATTTCTTTCTGTTTTGCACTGCAATGATTACATTGCTTGCATAAAAAAAGATACATAATCAGTAATTTTATTCATAAAAATAAAATTCAGCAGTAATTAGAAGAAGGCATTTATGAATTTTATGTACCTAGTCTGAATAAGAAATTAAATTTTAAAGAGTAAACAACTTTTATAAGTATTCTTTCTTGAATACAGGTAACAGTTCAAGTGACTACTCTCTAAAAAACACATTTCAGAATTCCATGTAAAAAGCACTGAGTAAAATTCGTTTGTGGAAACAAGGCTCCTACACTACAAAATGAAGGTGAAGAATATCCTGACAGAATGGAAAACTCTCCAAGCACTAAAGAGGAAACCCTACAGTTCTTAGAAAGATTAAGATAGTGATATTACTAGAAAAATGAGTACCATAATAATACTTATTTGTTTATATAGAAGTGCTTCCTCTCTCTGAAGATGATTTCCCTTTGTGAAACAGCATGCTTTGTTTATTTATTTTTACATCTCCAAACACTAGGCCAGTAGCTGGTACATGGTAGGTATCAAAAATACTCTATGTGCTGAAAAAATAAGCTACCCAAAACTTAGCTCTTCCAACTTGCTATAGTCAGACACGGTCAACTGTCATTTCTGTACTAAAGAAGAAACAAGATACAGAGCAAAGACACCAGGAAATCTAAACCTTCAAGAAGTTAGACATGTCTCTGGTCAGTGGGGAAAGTAAAGAGAAATCAGAGAAGAAACATATTCAGAGGAAGAGATTATTATTATTATTATCATTATTCACTGAATAACCTCCACATGGGAATCCTCTACCAGCTCCACACTTAGTATAAACTAACAAACTCTCTGCAGACAAATATCATAACCATGGTGTTTGCATATTAACGACAAAAAAATACATAACCTCAGTCCAGAGCACGTGCTAAGTGTGACAACAGAATTCAGATATCCTTCAATATATCCTTGGTAGTAGCACTGAGTCTGGGGGGGAAAATATAAAGTGGTTACCTAGGAGTTGACAAAACTTTCTAATGATTTCTTAACTTTTTATACTTAATAGAACTTTCTGAATATTTTTCACAGGCTATATACAGTTTATATCAGTATGAATAAAGTGACATTCAGAAAAATGTCTCCCCATATTTGCCACTTTCACTCTATTAACTACTCTTTTCAGATCAATACTTGGGATTATTATTTTACATCCTGCTTCCAAAGTTTTATCCCATATTTTAGGTAAAATTATTTTCCAATATATAAATTTAGGTCATCAATTAAAAGACAAAGGTTGTGAGTATGGATTTCCTTTAAATTCTGATATTCTGCTAAAAAGAAACATCTAAAATTTAAGGGCACAAAAAGATTGAAGAGCTAGAAAAAGATAAACCACACAAACCAAACGGATGATTCTGAAGCGATAATAATACAGGAAATGTAGACTTTAAGGCAAGAAGCATTACTAGAGATAAAAAGGGGCATTTCATAATGATACATGAGTTTCAATTCACCAGGAAGATATAAATATTCCAAGTTTGTATTTATTTAATAACATAGCTTCAAATTATAAAAAGCCAAAACTGAAAGAATAAAAATAAATGCAAAATCATACTAAAAGATTTTTAAGCACATACACTTCTGTCAGTAACTGATAAATCTAGCATTCCGAATCTATAGAAGAGTTGAACAGAATGTTAACCTAATATAGGTAAAACCCTACTTAAAAACTATATATAATATACTTTTTTTGCACAGAGTTCTTTTCTTTAACGATTTTTTTATTGAAGTGTAGTTAATTTACAATGTGTGTTAGCTTCAGGTGTACATCAAAGTGATTCAGTTATACATACATACATACACCTATATATGTATCCTTTTTCAGATTCTTTTCCATTATAGGGTATCACAAGACACTGAATATAGTGTGTTGTACAGTAGGTCCCTGTCGTTTATCTATTTTATACGTAGTCATGTGTATATGTTAATCCCTAACTCCTAATTTATCTCCCCCTCCAGCCGCCGCTATCCTTTCTGGTAACCATAAGTTTGTTTTCTGTCTGTGAGTCTATCTCCATTTTAAAAATAAGTTCATTTAGATAATTATTTTAGATTCCACATGTAAGTGATATCATGTGATATTAGTCTTTGTCTTACTTCACTTGATAATTCTAGGTCCATCTATGTTGCTGCAAATGGCATTATTTCATCTTTTTTTATAGCTAAGTAATATTCCATTGAATACACTTTCTTTTTTTTCTTTTTTTGCGGTACGCGGGCCTCTCACTGTTGTGGCCTCTCCCGTTGCAGAGCACAGGCTCCGGATGCGCAGGCTCAGCGGCCATGGCTCACGGGCCCAGCCGCTCCGCGGCATGTGGGATCCTCCCGGACCGGGGCACGGAACCGTGTCCCCTGCATCGGCAGGCAGACTCTCAACCACTGCGCCAACAGGGAAGCCCAATACACTTTTTTTTTAAAGAACATGTAACATTTACCAAAATGAAACCATATTCTGGGCCATGAAACACAAAAACAAATTGTAAAGGACTGAAATCACACCAAGTTCAGTCTCTGACCACAGTATAATTAACACAGAGACATAGCAAACATCATCACAGACAAAATAGGAAAATTATATAATTTCCAAGATAGTGCTATAAATTTTGGTATAAATCAATGTATGTTTTCTTATTAACACATGCCTTTATGTTAGAACTATGTGGAGAAGGAAGGAGCAATAAAAGGAAAGTAATGGTCCTTTCCAATAGAAGTGAAGTAACATATTTCAATAATTCAACAAATTTTTATTACATGCTATGTGCCAGGCATTTTTCTAGGCACTAGGGATGCATCATTGAATACAACAGACCAAAAGCTCTGGTGAAATGAAGATTATATTGCACTGAAAAAACAGAAAATAAATAGATAAAATATATGGTACATCATATATTGATAACCACTATGGAGAAAAACAAAACAGGTAAGTTAAGAGAGTAATAACGTTAAGAGTGCCATTTAAAATAGGGGTTAGTCAAGGACTAACAGGATGGTTTTGAGCAAAGACCTGAAGGAAATGAGGGAGAGAAACATTGTATCTTGGGAAAGAGCAAACATCTGGATCAGAAGAAATAGAAAGTGAAAATTTCTTGAAAGGAGGACATGTCTGGTATGTTTGAAGAATAGCAAGGAAACCAAGGCGACTGTAACAGAATAAGCAAGGTAGAGAATAACTGGAAATGAGGTCACAGAAGTAAAGAGAACCAGACTGTGTAAAGCCTGTAGGATACTAAAATGACTTTGGTTTTCACTTTGTGAATGATAAATCATCCCATGGAGGCTTCTGAACAGAGAAGTGATATGATCTGACCAAGTTTTAATAGGATTGATCTGGTTGTCATGTTGGGAACTAACTGAGGAGGTGAGCAAGGTGTGGAAGCAGGGAGATTATTCCGGAAGTTACAGCAAAAATCCAAACTAGATATGATGTTTACACTGGTATCAGCAGATAGAGACAGAGGAAGAGGGTGGATTCTTAGTACATAATTTGAAAGGTAGAGTCAATATGATTCACTGATGGATGAGACAGGGACTAAAAAAGAAGGAAAGGATTTCAATCTATGATTTCAGATTCAGTAAGATTTGTACTTGTTTTTATTATTATTTAATGTATATTCATTTATTCAACAAAATATAAATTAATTTAATTGTGCCTATGTTCTAGGCAGAGTAGAAGGTAAGTCAATCTAGTTTGTCTTTAATTTACCAAGATTTCAAGAAAGCCTAATAATGGGTGAAATGAGGCATAAGTGGATCACTTAAATACATCCCCTGTGAATACAGTCTTCTGTATTAGGAAAGTATTCAATGTAAAAAGGGTTTTAAAAATCTTTGAAATATAAAATTTAAATCTTACCTGAATATTTGAAGAATGAGAATTCACAGATCCTTGATTATACAAATAAAGCATGAAATTATCTGCTAAAAAAAATCTGAATATAATAAAAGAATGAGAGAATTTTAAGTTATACTTTTTGAAACATGTAAAGCAGTAGTCAGCAAACTTAAATCCCTCAAGCCAAATCTGACCTACCTTCTGCATTTGTAAATAAAATTCTATTTGAACACAGCCATACCCATTCACTTATATATGGTTTATGGCAGCTTTCACACTACAACAGCAGAGCTGAGTCATTTTGACAAAGATATTATCATCCTCAGAGCCTAAAATATTTACTATCTGGGCCTTTAAAGAAAAAGTTTGCCAATCCCTGACAAAGGTAGTATCTTCTTTTGACCTGTATGTAATCTTTATTCAAAGCAATAAGCATTTACTCAAAATAATTTTCCTATCTTATACTCCTTTAAAAAATAAGAGACTACAAGACAAGAGAAAAGCATTTTAAAATTTACAAAGATACGAAATGGGTGTAGGATTATGAGAGTTTTCTATTCTTTCATTCGTTTCTTTTAAATTTTTCTTCATTTATTTATTTTTTTTGGCTGTGTTGGGTCTTCGTTGCTACGAATGGGCTTTCTCTAGTTGCAGCAAACGGGGGCTACTCTTCGTTGTGGCGCATGGGCTTCTCATTGTGGTGGCTTCTCTTGTTGTGGAGCACGGGCTCTAAGTGTGTGGGCTTCAGTAGTTGTGGCATGCGGGCTCAGTAGTTGTGGCTCACGGGCTCTAGAGTGCAGGCTCAGTAGTTGTGGTGCACGGGCTTAGTTGCTCCACAGTATGTGGGATCTTCCCGGACCAGGACTCGAACCCGTGTCCCCTGCACTGGGAAGCAGTTTCTTAACCACTGTGTCACCAGGGAATTCCCTATTCTTTCATTCTCTCTCAATTTTACTATTAAATATATATTACTATAATGAAGTGGAAGAGTATTCTGTAAAAGTCATACTAACCAGAACATAGGTGTTGAAACTACAAGTCTAAGTTCAACCTTCTCTGGTATCATTCCCTGTCCTTATTATGCTATTTTACTTAAGCTTTCTCACCTGATGCTCACTCCTCAATCCAACGTAATGTAACTAGACCACCCAGTCTAGCTTCTGCTGGGAATCCTCCATTAAAACAGTTGCCATAGAGATTACTAATGACCCGCTTGTTGTTAAATCCAAAAAGCAGTTTGAGTCACGTAAAACTACTCTAACACACTGTTGACCACACTCCCCTTCTTTAAAACATGTACTCTTCAACTTCAATCATACCATTTACCTCTGGTTTCCCTCATATCTTTTTGTCTACTTTTATAAGTCCCTTCATCTGGATCCTTACTTCTTCACTTAAATGCTTCCATGGCCTTCAATTCTGGTTGTTTTTCCTTCTCATCATTAATATTCACCCCAACCTCTGTATCTTGTTCATTTCTGATGCCTGATTTATACCTATATAAAAAAGATGGCTCTGAAACCCACAACTCTCTCGCATGACCCGAACTAAATATAACTGGTTATTTGGGGTCTTCTGTGGTTTCATACAAATTTTAGGATTATTTGTTCTACTTCTGTGAAAAATGCATGAGTATTTTGATAGGGATTGGACTGAATCTGTAGATTGCCTTGGTTAGTGGTATGGACATTTTAACAATATTAATTCTTCCAATGCATAAGCATGGTATATCTTTCCATTTATTGGTGTTCTCTTCAATTTCTTTATCAATGTCTTACAGCTTTCAGAGTACAGGTCTTTCATCTCCCTTCGTTAAATTTATTCCCAGGTATTTTTTCTTTTTGATGCAATTGTAAATGGGATTGTTTTCTTGATTTCTTTTTCTGATATTTCGTTATTAGTGTATAGAAATGCAACAGATTTCTGTGTATTAATTTTGTATCCTGCAGCTTTACTGAATTCATTTATTAGTCCTAATAGCTTTTTGGTGGAGTCTGTAGGGTTTTCTATGTTATCCTACCATCTGTAAATAGTGACCATTTTAGTTCTCCCTTTCCAATGTGGATGCATATTATTTCTTTTTAATTGCTATGGTTAGGACTTCCAATACTGTGTTGAATAAAAGTGGTGAGAGGGGGCATCCTTGTCTTATTCCTGGCCTTAGAGGAAAAACTTTTCAGCTTTTCATCATTGAGTATGATGTTAGCTGTGGATTTGTCATAAATGGCCTTTAATATATAAGTGAAGGGGATTAAGAGGTATGAACTACCAGTTATAAAATAAGTCAGTCATAGGGATGCAACGTACAACACAGGGAATACAGTCAATATAACATAATTATATGATTTGTAATGTATAAAAATATAGAATCACTATATTGTACACCTGAAAATAATATGATATTGTAAGACAACTATACTTCAATCAATCAATCTATCTATCTATCAATCAAACTGCCACTGGACATTTCTCCTGGATATCCCCTGACGCAGACGTGCTCTCCTTCTCCTTCACTGCCCCACCAAATCTGTGCTACCACTATGTCCAATCTGTTATCTAATCTTTTTTTCTGACACCTCAGCTATGTCTTAAAAAAAAAAGAAATCCTACATGGTCATAATTATACTTCTCATTATTTCCCATATAAGCTTCTTGCAATAGCTTCCTATGACTTCCCATAGTCATGGTGTCCTAATTATTATACAGGTGATTTCCAAAAACAGAGTATATACATGCTCTATCCATCTCCCAAGCTCCAGTCCCTCTATTTCTTACTACTGCTTATAGTTTCAATAAGATACTCAAATATGAGTTCTCTCTTTCCCTCTTATGCACTTGAAAAGTTCTTTGAGTGGTCATTTACTATTCTTCCCTTCTGTCTAAAGGAGTAGGTAGGTTAACACTTCTTTTACTCAATGCCATTTTGTGGCATCTAACAACACAATGAATCACTTGTTTATACTTCTCTCTTTAAGAAACTTCCTCTCAGCCAAAATACTTTGTTTTTTCTTCCTTAAAAAGCATTCATATTCTTTTTTTCTCTGCTGAACATTTCTGAAAAAGTCATTTTCACTTAATACTTTCAGTTTCTCACAACTCACCTCTCCTTAATACCATGTAGTCTAGTTCTACACCCAAAATTTAACTGATATCTACTTCTTGAAAGTTACAAATTGCTTCCAAGCCAGCCTTTCTCTACTGGGTTTCCAAGAGAGAATTAAACCCTACAGAAAGTTATTTAAAATATGTTCATAATTCTCTTAGGCATGGTATATAGCTGGTACTATTTTCCATAAATTATTCACCAGTTTCCAGAACACTGTATGATCTAATTTCTATATTAAATCCCTTATTTCATTTTCCTGGTGGTGAGCCTGCCTCCCTGATCAAACCCTAACTGATACAGTTACAGACTTACTTCTTTCTTATCACATCCTGCCCTGATTACACAGGTCCTGCTGGTTCTGCCAACTTAAGATCATATAGATTAATCTTCAGGAGACAAGTCCCTATTTTTCCTGTTCCTAACCCCCCTATTCACAAAAGACTATGAGGCATTAAGACCAAAAAATTAATTCACAGGAGAGCATCTGTTCATCTGAGACAACTAAAATTTTTAATAAACAAGTACATTATTTTTAACACTCTATTTTTATTATAAGTAAATAAATTCATATAAATAAAATTAAATCTAAAAGTAAAGAATAAAAAATTACCTTTGCCTAAGGTGCACGGTATACGGTATCTCATCTATTGGAATAATATAGGATACCTGTTCCTAGAGAATCCAGAACAACTGAGAGTGAAGACAAATGTAATAGAAGAAGTGAAACAACAATTTTACATCAACTAATCCTTCCATATAATGCTTAAAATGTCTCAGACTATGTGTGATTTAAAATCTGCAATAATATATCAAAAATGATAATATTTATTTATTATATTATCCATTCTTACTATATCCACAAAAACAAGCCCAATCTAAGGAGTTTAGAGCATTAGAAATCATACGTGACTGAATTTTAAACTCTTCTAAAAGAAGAGGCGATGTGCCATGCTGTAATGCCTACTCAGGTAGCATCATTGGGATAATAAGGTACTCTACACATCAGTGAAGATTAACTTAATCCATTAGGCACAAAAATTATTTATTTTAACCATTTTCCTGAAATGTATGGCTTGCTTCCTATATTTTTAAACAGAAGACACTTGAACAAAATTTGGCATAGTTTTTTTACTCCATCCCAATTATTCTCAGGTTAAAACATGGATGGCAATGAGTTGCAATATCAGTTGGTCAGTGAACCTAAGTGATGAGATTTTATCTTGCAAAAGAGAACATGTGAAAAGCCAGAGTTAGATCATCATTAAAAAGAAAACTTAGTTAAAGCATATAAAAACCTAAAAGACACAAATACCACAACACAAAAAAAGATAAGCCTTTCCGGATCTGTGAAAATAAGAAGCAACAAGGAGACAATACAAATCAAGAGATAATAAGGCAAGTTGTTAAAAGATCTAGTAAATGATCAAAAATGAAACAGAAAGGTCAACATCACTGGTGTTATGAAGTCAAGTGGATACCATGTACCTGCTGCTATGATGTGATGAGAAGAGCACTTTACCTCTACGGTAATCTTCCCTAAAACTCATAACCTCAGTCTAATCATGATAAAACATCAGAGAAATCCAAACTGAGGGACGTTCTACAAAATATCTGACCAATATTCTTTAAAAATGACACGGTCATGAAACAGAAAAACAGAGCAAAGGAGACTGGGGAGACCTAACAACTAACAGCAATGTAGTATCCTGAATTAGATCCTGGAACAGGAAAAGAACATTAGTGGAAAAACTGGTGACATCCAAATAAATCCTACAGTTTGTTAATAGTAAGATATCAATGTTAATTTTTTAGTTTTGATAAATGTAATGTATCAACATGGTTATATAAGATGTTAACTTTAGGGAAAACTGAGCGAACATATATGGGAGTTCAAGGTAGCATCTTTGCAAATTCTTCATAAATCTAAAATCATTCTAAAAATTTTAAAGGTTTTTTTAAGTAAAACCAGAAATAAATTGAAGAAAGAAGCAAAACAGGTATGTGTCAAATATAAGGCAGAAATACCAAACATAGGATACTGATACTGAAGCAGCAACATGTCCTAGCTGTAAAATTTACATGAGTGAAAAAAAATTCCCCTTAGAGATCTGAATGCAATAACTGAAAAGAGATGCTGGAGAATTTTTATCTCTTTCTAAAGTGGACCTGATGCACAAGTCCCCCAAAGTAGTTCTGGGATGAATATTTTTCTCAAAATGAAAACATAATAATTATTAAAATATTAGTATACCAGATATACTCCCTCTAACTATACTGTGAGAGGTAGCATGACACGCATTCTCTCTGCAGACTATGTACAGAAAATTAGCTAGATCTTTAAAGAATGTAGAGGGGTTGATCAATGGAGGCCATAAAAGAATTTATTGAATAATACCAGCAAATATGTGTTTTAATTTTTAATAACAGACTTGCAATGATTAAGAAACTCAATCCCTTCTGGAATTTTTATTTGTAAAGTGTTACAATAATTTCAACACTTTCAGAAAACACTTTTCCTGTTCACTCACTCATATGGTTCCAAAATCACTCCTCTTCAATGGAACAGGATAGAAAGTCCAGAGATAAACCCACACACCTGTAGTCACCTAATCTATGACAAAGTGGATGGACAATGGAGAAAAGACAGTCTCTTCAATAAGTGGTGCTGGGAAAACTGGACAGCTACATGTAAAAGAATGCAATTAGGACATTCTCTAACACCATACACAAAAATAAAATCAAAATGGATTAAAAACCTAAATGTAAGACTGGACACTATAAAACTCTTAGAGGAAAATAGAGGCAGAACACTCTTTGGCATAAATCACAGCAATATCTTTTTGATCCACCTCCTAGAGTAATGAAAATAAAAACAAAAAAAACTAAATGGGGACTAATTAAACTTAAAAGCTTTTGCACAGCAAAGGAAACCATAGATGAAACAAAATGACAACCACAGAATGGGAGAAAATATTTGCAAACAAAGCAACCAACAAGGGATTAATTGCCAAAATATACGAACAGCTCATGCAGCTTTATATCAAAACAACAAACGACCCAATCTAATGGGTGGAAGATCTAAATAGACCTTTCTCCAAAGAATACATACAGATGGCAAAGAGACACATGAAAAGATGCTCAACAACACTAATTATTAGAGAAATGCAAATCAAAACTACAATGAGGTATCACCTCACACCAGTCAGAATGGCCATCATCAAAAAATCTACAAACAATAAATGCTGGAGAGGGTGTGGAGAAAAGGGAACCCTCCTACACTGTTGGTGGGAATGTAAATTGGTACAGCCACTATGGAGAACAGCATGGAGGTTCCTTAAAAAACTAAAAATAGAGCTACCATATGACCCAGCAATCCCAGTCCTGGGCATATATCCAGAGAAAACCATAATTCAAAAAGATACATGCACCCCAATGTTCGTTGCAGCCCTATTTACAATAGCCAGGACATGGAGGCAACCTAAATATCCATCAATGGATGATGAATGGATAAAGATGTGGTACATATATACAATGGAATATTACTCAGCCATAAAAAAGAAAGAAATAATGCCATTTGCAGTGACATGGATGGACCTAGAGATTGTCATACTGAGTGAAGTAAATCAGACAAATATTTGAAAGACAAATATCATATGATATTGCTTATATGTGGAATCTAAAAAAATGGTACAAATGCACTTATTTATAAAACAGAGTCACAAATATAGAAGACAAACTTATGGTTACCAAGGAGGAAGGGGGGGATAAATTGGGAGCTTGGGATTGACATATACAAACTACTATATATAAAATAGATAACTAATAAGAACCTACTGTATAGCACAGGGAATGTTACTCAATACTCTGTAATGACCTATATGGGAAAAGAATTTAAAAAAAGAGAGGATATATGTATAACTGATTCACTTTGCTGTACAGCAGAAAATAACACATTTTAAATCAACTATACTCCAATAAAAATTAATTTTCAAAAAACAATCATAGGATTCCAGGAAAAAAAATATCACTCATTTTCACAAAACATATTTTAGTAAAGGTCTGGAAACCCTGTAGACCTTTAAGCATTGGGGGTCTCAGAAGAAGTAGACTTATCTGAATTTACAGTGACCTACATTGAGAATTTATCTTTCTGTTTAATAAAAACTATGGACTAGTCAGTTAGTGTCAGGTTTCCCAGAAGTAGGGTCTGAAATGAGGATACTTTTGTCAGTGCTTTATTTAGGGAGCACTCTCTGGAGGAACCTGCAAGGAAGTAAGAGAAGCAAAATAGGGAGGAAGATAAAGCTAAAGAAAATATGATTTCAGGGCTTCCCTGGTGGCACAGTGGTTGAGAGTCCATCTGCCGATTCAGGAGACACGGGTTTGTGCCCCAGTCTGGGAGGATCCCGCATGCCGCAGAGCGGCTGGGCCCATGAGCCATGGCTGCTGGGCCTGAACGTCCGGAGCTTGTGCTCCGCAACGGGAGAGGTCACAACAGTGAGAGGCCTGCATACCACAAAAAAAAAAAAAAGAAAAGAAAATATGATTTCAGGTAAATTCTAGCCTTAGCCTGATACTTCGGGGAAACTCTAGAGTAAAACTTGTGTCTCAGAGTCTTTCCCACCTGAGACAGTGGAGCTGGGCTTTTAGACCCATGTAACAATTAGGCACTGGCTGAAGGGTTACCCTGGGGGATGGGGTCGAGTAACTCCCAGGCAGCTCAATAACTGAAAGGCAATTCTCCAGAGAAGGTTACTAACTCTTGCAGTAGTATCTCAAGAGCCAGGGAACCAACAACCCAAACTGAAATTATAAAGGGATTATGGCCAGGGACTGGGGGTTGGAAATTATAGCTGAAAAGTTCCCAAACCTGAAAAAGAAACAGAAATTTGGATGCAGGAAGCACAGAGGACCCCAAACAAGATGAACCCAAAGAGACTACATCAAGACATATATGATAATTAAAATGGCAAAAGGTTAAGATAAAAGGAGAATTTGAAAGGCAGCAAGAGAAAGATAATTGGGAGATTGGGATTGATATATATACACTAATATGTATAAAATGCATAACTAATTTAAAAAAAGAGAGAGAAAGGTAGAGTCATACACAAGGGAACTCCCATAAGGCTATCAGCTGATTATTCTGTGGAAACCTTGTGAGCCAAAAGGCAGTGACATGATATATTCAAAGTCCTGAAAAGGAAAACCTGCAAACTAGGATACTCTACAGAGCAAAATTATCATTTAGAATTGGAGGAGAGATAAAGAACTTCTTAGACAAGCAAAAATTGAGAGTTCATCAATATTAAACATAACATAAGAGAAATGTTAAAAGGTCTTCTCTAAGTGAAAAAGAAAGGCTGTAATAAGAAGTAAGAATCTACAGGAAAGGAAAAATCCCACTAGTAAAGGCAAATATACAGTAAAGGCTGAGGATTGACAACTTAAATAAGCTAGCATGAAGACTGAAAGACAAAACTGTAAAATCAAACATAACTATAATAATCAGTAATGGGATAAACATGAAGATATAAAATATGACAACAATAATAAAAAATGTGGGGGAGGGAGTAAAAAAATGTAGCTCTTTAAGGATGTGTTTGAACTTAAAGGACTACCTGTTTAAAACAAGTAGATAGAGTTATAGGTCAACATATATGAACCCCATGGTCACAACAAATCAAAAACCTACAACAAATACACAAAAACTACAGCAAAAGGAACACAAACATAACACTACAGAAAATCATCAAACCACAAGGGAAGAAACAAAAAAAAGAAGAAATACAGAGAACAACTACAAAAAGAACCAGAAAACAAGTAACAAAAGGACAATAAGTACATATCTATCAATAATTACTTTAAATGTCAATGGATTAAATGGTCCAATCAAAAGACATAAGGTGGCTAACTATATTAAAAAAAAACAAGTCCCATCTACATGCTGCTTATAAGAGAATTGCTTCAGAGCTAAAGACACACACAGACTGAAAGTGAAGGGATGGAAATAGATATTTCATGCACATAGTGACAACAAGAAAGTGGGGGGTAGCAATTCTCATATCAGACAAAATAGACCTTAAAACAAAGTCTAAAACAAAAGACAAAGAAGGGCATTATATAATGATAAAGGGATCAATACAAGAAGAGGATGTTACACTGATTGACATATATGCACCCAATACCTGTATTGGGTGCCTATGTTTTTATATAAATTTTATATATTTTATTATTTTATATTTATATAAATATACAAAGCAAACATTAACAGACACAAAGGGAGAAATTAACAATAATATAATAATAGTAGGGGACTTTAACACCTTACTTACATCAATGAACAGATCATCCAGACAGAAAAAATACAGTGGCCTTAAATGGCATACTAACCAGTTGGACTTAATATATATCTACAGGAAATTCTATCCAAAATCATCAGAATACACATTCTTTTCAAGCACAGATGGAACGTTCTCCAGGACAGATCACACACTAGGCCATAAAACAAATTTCAACAATTTAAGGATAAAAATCATATCAAGCATATTTTCTGACCACAACGTTATGAAATTAGAAATCAATTACAGGAAGAAAAATGAGAAAAGCACAAACACATGGAGACTAAACAATATGCTACTAAAAAACCAATGGGTCAATGGAGAAATCAAAGAGAAATCAGAAAATACCTCAATACAAATGAAAATAAAAACATAACTTTCCAAAATCTATGGGATGTGGCAAAAGCAGTTCTAAAAAGGAAGTTTATAGAAATACAGGCCGAACTCAAAAAATATGAAAAACATCAAACAAACAACCTAACCTACCATCTAAAGGAATTAGAAAAAGAAGGACAAATGAAGACCAAAGTTAGCAGAGGAATGAAATAATAAAGATCATAGAGGGAATAAATAGAGATCAAAAAAAAAAAAAAGAAAGGATCAAGGAACCAAGAGCTGGTGTTTATAAAGATAAAAAAATTGATGAACTTTTAGCCAGGCTCATCAAGAAAACAAGAGGAGACCCAAATAAACAAAATCAGGCATGAAAGAGGTGAAATAACAATATCACAGAGATACAAAAAATCATAAGAGAGAGGGAATACTACAGTTATATGCCAACAAACTCAACAATCTAGAAGAAATGGACAAATTTCTAGAAGCATACAAGCTTCTGAGACTGAGTCAGGAAGAAACAGACAATGTGAACAGACAGATCACTATTGGTGAAATTGGATTTGTAATTTTAAAGAACTTCCAGCAAGCAGAAATCTAGGATCAGATGGCTTCACAGGGGAAGTCTACCAAACATACAGAGAAGAGTTAACACCTAACCTTCTCAAACTATTCCAAAAAATTGAAAAGGATGGAACACTCACAAATTAATTCTACAAGACCATCATCACCCTGATACCAAAACCAAAGACACTACCAAAAAGAAAATTACACCCCAATGCTGCTGATGAACATAGATGCAAAAATCCTCAACAAAATATAAACAAACCAAACACAATATACAGAAAGGATCAAACACCATGATCAAGTAAGGTTTAGTCCAGGAATGCAAGGATGGTTCAATATTTGAAAATCAATCAATCTGATACACCACATTAACAAAAGTAAGCATAAAAATCACATATTCACCTCAATTAATGCATAAAATTCATCTGACAAAATTCAACATCTATTCATGATAAAAGCTCTCAGCAAAGTTGATATAGACAGAACATATCTCAACATAATAAAGGCCATTTATGACAAACCCACATCTTACATCTACTCAATGGTGAAAAGCAGAAAGCTTTTTCTCTAAAATCAGGAACCGGACAAGAATGCCGACTCTCACCACTCCTATTCAACATAGTATTGGAAGTTCTAGCCACAACAGTCAGACAAGACAAAGAAATAAAAGGCATCCAAATTGGAAGGGAGGAAGTAAAACTGTCACTATTTGCAGATGATATGATACTATATAAAGAAACCTTTAAGTCTCCACCAAAAAACTATTAGAACTAATAAATGAATTCAGTAAAGTTGCAGGACACAAAATTAACATACAGAAATCTGTTGCTTTTCTACACACTAATTATAAACTCATAAAGAGAAAGGAAGAAAACAATTGTGTTTAAAATTGCATCCAAAAGAATAAAATGCCTAAGAATAAACATAACCAAGGAGGTGAAAATGCTCTGAAAATTATAAAAGATTGTTGAAGGAAACTGAAGACGATATGAAGAAATGGAAAGTTATCCTGTGTTCTTGGGTTAGAAGAATTAATATTGTTAAAATGTCCATACTACTCAAAGTAATCCAGAGATTTAATGTAATCCTTATCAAAATACCCATGACATTTTTCACAGAACTAGAACAAATAATCCTAAAATTTATATGGAACCACAAAAGACACCAAATAGCCAAAGCAATCTTGAGAAAGAAGAACAGAGTGGGAAGTATCATGCTCCCTGACTTCAAGCTGTACTGCAAACCTACATTAATCAAAACAGCATGGTACTGGCACAAAAACAGACACACAGATCAATGCATGAGAGCAGCCCAGAAATAAACCCATGAACTTCCAGTTAGTTACAACAAAGGAGGCAAGAAACAATGGAGAAAAGACAGCCTCTTCAGTAAGTGGTATTGGGAAAACTGGACAGCTACATGTAAAAGAATGAAATTAGAATATTTCCTTACAGCATATAGAAAAGTAAACTCAAAATGGATTAAAGACCTCAATGTAAGACCGGAAACCATAAAACTTTTAGAAGAGAACATAGGCAGAACACTCTCTGACGTAAATTATAGCAATATTTTTCAAATCTGTCTCCTAAAGCAAAAGAAACAAAAGCAAAAATAAACAAATGGACCCTAATTAAACTTAAAAGCTTTTGCATGGCAATGGAAACCATCAACAAAATGGAAAAACAACTAGTAAATGGGAGAAAATATTTGCAAATGATACAAGCGATAAGGGATTAATATCCAACATATATAAACAGCTCATACAACCCAATATCAAAAAAAACCCCAAACAACCCAATCAAAAAACGGGCAGAAGACCTGAACTGACATTTTCCAAAAATGGCCTACAGATGGCCAACAGGCACATGAAAAAATGTTCAACATCACTAATCATCAGAAAAATGCAACTCAAAACCACAATGAGATATCATGGTTATACACTCAATGTTATAGACATTCATTTGTTTTATTTTTTATATTACACATATAAGTGATAACACAGAGAATTTGTCTTTACCTTACTGACTTATTTCTCTAAGCATAATACCCTCTAAGTCCATCTGCTTTGTTGCAAATGTCAGATCTTCATTCTTTTTTATGGTTGAGTAATATTCTGTCATATGTATATGTATGTGTGCGTGTGTATATCTTTATCCCTTCATCTGTTGATGGACACTTAGGTTGCTTCCATATCTTGGCTATTGTAAATAATGCTGCTAAGAACATTGGGGTGCATGTAACTTTTCGAATTAGTGTTTTCAGGGGTTTTTTTGTATATGTATACAGAACTGGAATTGCTTAATTATATGGTAGTTCTATTTTCAGTTTTTCTGAGGAATCTCCAACTGTATTCCATGGTAATTGTACCATGTATAAAAACAGAAACAGACTCACAGATATAGAGAACAAATTAGTGGTTACCAGTGGGGAGAAGGAAGTGGGGAGGGGCAGGATAAGGGTATGGAATTAAAAAGTACAAATTACTATGTATAAAATAAGTAAGCAACAAGGTTATATTGTACAACACAGGGATATGTGACCATTATTTTGTAATAACTTTAAATGGAGTACAATCTATAAAAATATTGAATCACTATGTTGTACACCTGAAACTAATATATTATAAATCAACTATACTACAATTTAAAAATCAGTCAATCAATCAAGCAGGGGATGTTAGGTACACATAGGGAATATAGTCAATAATACTGTAACAAACAAAATTGAGATATCACCTCACTCTTGTCAGAATGGCTATCATCAAAAAGTCTACAAATAACAAATGTTGGCAAGGATATGGACAAAAGGGAATACTTGTATACTGTTGGTGGGAATGTAACTTGGTGCAGACATTGTGGAACACAGTTGGAGGTTCCTCAAAAAAACTAAAAATAGAACTACTGTAAGATCCAGCAATTCCACTTCAGGTATATATCTGGAAAAAACAAAACAATAATTTGAAAGGATACATGCACCCCAATGTTCATAGCAGCACCATTTACAATAGCCAAGACGTGGAAGCAACCCAAATGCCCATCAACTGATGACTGGATTAAGAAGATGTAGTATATATATATATATACAATGGAATATAACTCAGCCATAAAAAAGAATGAAATTCTGCCATTTGTAGCCATAAGGATGAACCTAGAGAATATTATGCTTATGAAATAAGTCACAGAAAGACAAATACTTATGATATCTCTTATATGTGGAATCTAAAATATACAGATGAATGTATATGCAAAACAGAAATAGATTCACAGATATAGAAAACAAACTTGTGGTTACCTAGGGGACAGGGAAACAGGTAGGGACAAATTAGGGATATGGGATTAACAGATACAAACTCCTATATGTAAAATAGATAAGCAACAGGATATACTGTATAGCATAGGAAATTATAGCCATTATCTTTTAATAGCCTATAATGGAGGACAATCTGTAAAAATACTGAATCACTATGCTGTACATCTGAAACTAATACAATATTGTAAAACAACTATACTTCAGTAAATAAGTATTACATATATACCAGGATGAATACATTTTTAAAAATAATTATAATTGTATACCAACTTTGTAGGGTGACAGATGGTAACTGGACTTATTGTGGTAATCTGAAAATACTGGTAAAAAAATACTGAATCACTGCATAGTACACCTGAAACTAATATAATATTATATACTAATTGTAGCCCAATAAATATGTTAAAAATAATAATAGGTTAAAAAATTAAAATGGGCAAATAATTTAATAGACATTTCACCAAAAAGGTATTTAGATAGCTAGTAGGTCATGAAAGATGCTCTACAGCATTTTTCATTAGAGAAATGCAAATATAAGCTAAAATGAGATATCAGTACATACCTGTTAGAATAAATTTAATCAAAAGAGACAACATCAGGTGTTGACAAGTATGTGGAAAAACTGAATCATCATATATTGCTGATGGGAAATGTAAACTAATAAGTCATTATGGAAAATAGTTTGGCAGTTTATTACTATGATAAGCATAAACCTACCATACGACACAGCAATTTCACTTCTAAGAATCTACCCAAGAGAAAGAAAACTATATGTCCATACATAAATATTCATAGCAGAATGACTCAAAATAGTCAATATCTGAAAACAATCTTGAATTTAACTGGTAAATGGATAAACAAAATGTGTTATCTACATGTATTAAGAAATAAAAAATTTATGAAGTATTGATAAATGTTGCAAAATGGATAATCTTAAGTGAAAGAAGCTCAATGCAAAGTCCTACATATCACATATTTCATTTTTATGAAATGTCTAGAAAATGCAAAATTATAGAAACACAAAACAGATCAGCAGTTGCCAAGGGCTGGGGATGGAAGCAGAGAAAAACTGCACATAGGCAGGAGGGAACTTAAGGCAATCAAAATGTTCTAAAACTGATTTGCGGTAATGTTTACATAATTCTATTCATGTACTAATGATCACTGAGTTGTACACTTACAATGGGTGAATTCTGTGGTGTATACATTATACTTCATTAAAACTGGTAAAAATAAAGTGTTATCAAAAGATTGGCCACTTATAAGCAAGGCTTGCTTTTTTGTATTTCTTTTTTTATCTCCTAAGGCTCTTAGCATGTAGTTATGCACACAAGTCCAGAGAAATATGTTAAATAAATCAATGAATAGGATGAAATATTGCCCTGTCTAACAAAAATAACAGAAGAAAGGGTTTATACTCTCTGAGAACTGGTAGGTACAAGGGTAGAGACGGAGGAACCAGGTTTTAGTTAAAACAGATTCTCCTTAACCATTTTGGAGAAAATTATTCTCTTCATTTGAATCATCTAGATACCATTCAGATAATACCCTAATTCTTTTACATTATATTCTCTCTTTGAACTTTAAAAAATGGTTTTACCATGAGGAAATGACAAATGTTAGACAAATTAGAACATTCTGATTTACATGTTTGCTTTTACCATCAAAACTTTACATTCCTTATCAATAGTAATATTGGTTAGTTATAGTCATACTATAATGGAATTGATGTATTTCACTGCTATGTAATAAAAATAAGAAATTTCATATAACAACATTATGGAAAATCTCTTACATTTTCTACTTTTGAATTATCACTTGTATTTGCTTGGATTTTCTCTGGAAATATAATTTGTAGAAATGAATTTTGAAAACCTGAAGAAATAAAAAAAACAGTTAATAACTGTGTTTTAAATTTGACTAAATATTTGTTCAGGTTCTTTTATAAGACTTGCTTATGCAAACATGAGACATCACTGTGTACTCCTATAGAAATCTTGAAAAAACTTTGTTTAAAAACAGATAAGATAGCTATGAAAGACTAAAAGGGGGCACGGAGAGGTATTCAACTTATACAAAATTTGCTGTTCCTGAAGAAAAGCGAACAAATGAATTAAAAAATATCAAATATATACTTCAAGAAGACTTTCCTGAAATAAAAGATTTGAAACAACAGACTAGAAAGTACACTGCATTTCAGGAATAACTAATAACAATTAATTAAAACTGAGACATATTCTACTAAACTTATTGGATGTCGAAGATAAAGAATCCTATGGGCATATGAGCAAAAAGGAAAAGTGAAAATCATATTGGGCATAAGAAGAGAAAAGCAGGTTGGCTTGAGATTCTTTAAAAACATTATTCAATGTTAAAAAACTGAAGAACTATGTCTTTAAAAAAATATTCAGGAAAAGAAAGTGTGGACCCAAGAATTTTATACCCAGCAAAACTGTCATTCAAATATACAGGCAAGGGACAGCTATTTACAAGCAAAAAATCAAGGAAAATAGTTCACAAGTTCCTGTCACAAAAGGCAGACAAACTTCTCCCAATAAAGGCATCAATAGAGTTGAGGTAAAAGGCCTAGCTGTGAGCATTAAAATAAACTTAAATATAGAATATAGGCCAAAACAATGGTGGGAATCATCACTATTTAATAGGATGCAAGTGTTATAAACTATGATGATAAAGACATAACAACATATAGAATAATGTGAGGAAGGGTAGCAGAAGAAGAGAATTACCATATGTGAATACTGTTTTCCTTAAATTTATTGCAGTGTGGTTCCAAAAAGTGTTAAAAAGCTGAAAATCAAGTGGTAAAAGTAGAAACATATTGTTTAATGGTATAAAAGAACTAAGATTTTTTAAAGCTATAGTCATATAATAAAGAGGAGAGCACAAGGTGGAAAGTAGTAGTAAGAAATAAATTTCCTTACACTCACAGTGAGGAATCACTAGTTACTACCTAAATTAAAAATTAAATCTATTATATAAAACAGATTATAAATATTCCAAATTAATAAAAAAAAGAGCATACAAACACAAGGCATCCAGAAAATAAATGAAAAAGTCACAGATTTTTATGGTGAAAAACATTTATCAAAAAAAAAAGCATGAAATCAGAAAAGTATGATATAAATAAGAAGCACTAAGATTAAATATCTCAGTCATATCAGTAAATGTGAGTAGGATGAAGTGACCAACCTAAAAAAAAACTCATACTGGAGACAGACTCTTATCAGCCCAGAGGCGGGACCAGAGTAATCTATGAACAAACTTTACCTCATTAGTTTTCACCCATGTATTTACCTTTCCAGTTTGCTGCCCTTGGAAGCCTAAAACTGCCTTCCTGTGTCTGTCACTTCTCTACAAATTTAATGTTTTTTGTTGAAGATAAGCTGGAACTCAAAGTTGCCATTTTGAGTAACTTTTGGTTTAAGTTTCTCCCATGATGCATGCTGTATGCATTAATAAGCTATTTTTCTGTTATCAAAAAAAAGAAAACTTCTTAGATTGGATCCACAAAATCAAAACCCAATTACTCAGACCTTTGGTGGAATATTAAACACTGGCTTTAAACTAATAATGATTATTATTATTTTTTTTTTTGGCTGCATCGGGTTGCAGCATGCAGGATCTTTCATTGTGGTGCTCAGGCTCTTAGTTGCAGCGTGCAGGCTTCTCTCTAGTTGTGGCATATGGATTTTCTATCTCTAGTTGTGGCACTTGGGCTCCAAAGTGCATGGGCTCTGTAGTTTACAGCACGTGGGCTCTCTAGTTGAGGCATGAGGGCTCAGTAGTTGTGGCTCATGGGCTTAGTTGGCCCACGGCATGTGGGATCTTAGTTCCCCAACCAGGGATCAAACCCACGTCAGCCGCATTGGAAGGTGGATTCTTTACCACTGGACCACTGAAGAAGTCTCCTAATGATGATTTCTGAGTACCTAAAGTAAGACTGTGGTCCACTTCAGGAAAAGATATATGATTAGCAGAAGAAGTCAAGTGATGAATGGAAGTTATTAGGTTCACATCTATGAACACACTCATGGGTCTACAAGTTCATCCTATCATAATCTGCCCAATTATGGAACAGTGTGTCAAAACAGATATAATCAGGAACTTGTGGAATGCCCATCTTGTCTCCCTGACCCATAGAATGAGGATTGTTATGGTAGGGAGGGTCAAATGGAAACCTCTGAATATCACCTGCACCATCACCAAAACATTAAACCAAAAACCCTTCTAAACCAAGAAAGTATATACAATGGCAATGATTTCTGTTATTTTACTTGTTTGATCTGTGCACATGATACATAAGCAATAGAGAATGACAATGAGTTGTCTTAAGTGTAATCAGGTAATGATTGCAATAACTAATATTGGTCCAAATATGGTCTCTTTACTGAACCAAATCAACACAGGCATTGGCACCTGTACGTAGCCATTAATAGAAAAAGGTGCTGTTTTCTCTATCCCAATAAGCAGGAGATGCCAGGAGCAAGTGTCCATTTTTGCTTAGTAGTGATGCCAGTATACCTTCACCAATCATATTGCCTCAGATGCCTCAGATCTTTATCATCTGGTTCTTCTTCTACCTGGACCCTAAAAATCTCACTGTCTGTGGTAGATAGAATAATGCCCCCAAAGATGTCCATATCCTAATCCCCAGAACCTGTTAGGTTACATGGCAGAACAGAATTAAGGCTGCTAATCAACTGACCTTAAAATATGAAAATTATCCTCGGTTATCTGTGGTCTTAATTTAATCACAAGGGTTCTTAACAGTAGAAGAAAGAGCCAGAAAAGAAAACCAAAGAGATGGCCATGTGTAAAGACCTCAGCCCAATACCACTGACTTTGAAGATGGAGGAAGGGGGCCATGAGCCAAAAAATGCAAACAGCCATTAGAATCTGGAAAAGACAAGGAAACAGACTGTCTCCTGCAGCTTCCAGAAGGAACAGGGCACTGCTAACACCTTGATTTTACCCAATGAGACCCATTTTACAGAACTGTAAGATAATAAATTTGTGTTGTTTAAGCTATTAAGTTTGTGATAACTTGTTACAGCAACAATAGGAAACTAACATATCGTCTAAGAGAAAGACCTGAAGTAGCAGGTACATTAGATGCCTTGAAGAAGCAGGCGTGCCAGAGTCTTAACACACACACACACACACACACATCCATCTGTAATGGTCTAGTGGTCTAAACCACACTCGAAAATATCCTCCATAATAAATAGTAAGAGGCAGAACACTTGGTAGACCATTTTGGATTTTGGAGGCAATATATATCATATATAGCTATGTTGCTTTTTTATTGACCATTTTTATTGAACAAAACATAGGCTGCCAGATTTGTAAGATGCCAGAGTACAAGACTCCTCAGCTACCTGAGTCTACTGTGCAAGGAGCTCTACTATTTTTCCTTTAGGGTCTGTGGCAGAGCCTGTGTTAAGCCCCTCTAGGAGAATCACAGCAGAGGCTCCTGAGGTTTGTAAGCAAAGACACGCCCTCATTGGTATATGCTGTGGATTGAATGATGGTGCCCCAAAAGATATGTCCACTCAGAACCTGTGGCTATAACCTTATAACCTTGCAAAGAAATAAGGGTCTTTGCAAGGTGTAATTAAGTTAAGGATCTCAAGATGAGACCATTCCGGATTAGACTGGACCCTAAATCCAATGACTAATATCCTATAAGTAAGAGAAGGGGAAAAGACACACAGAGGAGACATCAATATAAAGACAGAGGCAGAGACTGGAGTAACATGTCTCCAAGCCAAGGAATGCATAGGATTGCTGGCAGCCATCAGAAGCTAGGAGAGAAGCATGGAACAGATTCTCCCTCAGAGCCTCCAAAAGTAATCAACACTGCCAATACCTTGATTTTGGACTTCTGGCCTCCAGAAACAGAAGGGGAAAAAAATTGTTGTTTTAAGCCACCCAGTTTGTGGTACTTTTTTATGGCAGCCACAGGAATCTAATATAGTATGTAAGTATATTTCTTTTATGAAAGCTTTTAGCTCACTACTGGGCTCTGATAGAGGCTAAAATTCAGACCATGTGATCTTCAGACTATATGATCTTGCAACCTGAACCCACTCTTCACAGACTGACATCATCAGGCATTCACAGGAGTTCTAATCAAATGGAAGTGTTATATATATATATGGTTGGGTTTGAACAGGTCCTAAAAGCTTTAAGTTGCATAACGAGGTGATTAATATTCCAGTAGGCCTACTCCTATCATGTTTCCATCATTTCCTAAAACCTATTTTTATGGTATCCTATGACCAGCTAACTGAAGGAGGGAAAGTAGATGTATGATATGCCAATAGTACACAGAAGTAAGTCCATGGGTATAATCTTAAAAACTCATAGATAGTTGGCCCTAAAAGAGAATAGAGCAAAGTAAATTCTCCCCGTAACTAGAATTTCACATGGTACACTTACATGTCTAGTTTTCCTGTATACGAACTGATTACATTAAATGAGGCAGAAGCAAGTTATTATGTTGTTTCCTGAAAGTTTAAGAATGTTACCAACCTTAACAAGGGTGAATATGGATGTTAAGAGGCCCATCTAGAGGTGAACTGGGGGATACTGTAGAGAGGTTCAATCATTCAAACTATTTCTACCTTGTCTCCCTGTGCTATTACACGTTGGAAACCTAACAACTCTATACCAGACTCCACTGCAATTAAGGTGCTGGCATGTTACTAGTTCCTGCTATTCATACACCCAAAAAAGACTTAGTTGCAGAAGTGAGCATTGTCAGATGGCAGCCACGTGTGAGTATCTGGTCCTTGTGACACTTGTAGTAATAGAATTATCTGGTCCTTTTGGACTACTGGGACAGACATTCTGCTGCCTAGCCCAAACACCATAGTGGTATTTTCAATAGAATACTCTTCTGGTATAGTTCCCACGGTATCACTAGATATTCTTCCCTGCGTTGTGACCCTAGCCACATTGTAGCATCTATGTAGCATCTAAACCTGCCTCTTTGGTACTTTCTAAGGTTTTGTGATCCTAACATTCTTTTGTATGTGATATTATATATCTGGAAAACCCAAAAGAATCATCATAACTATTATTTTAAAAAGAGGATTTAGTAATATGACTAGAAACAAAATTAATATATAAACCAATCATTTCCCTATACACAAATAAAATAGTTAGAAAATAACCATTTACAATAACAACAAAATGTGTAGTACCCATGTAAATAAATTCCTAAAGGAATATATATAATTTAAATTTTAAAAAAACTTTAAATTCTAAAATAGTTCATAAAAAAAGTCAAATAAATTGAAAGCTATATCCAGTTCTTGGAATATAAAGATAGCAATTTTCTTTAAATTAATTTATTAATTTTATGAAATCCAATGGAAAAGTCCACAGGAGTTTTTTGAAACAACATAAGATGATTCTAAAGCTCACATGCTCAAAAAAAAAAAAATACAAATTGACCAAAATTTTCTGACAAAGAAAATTAGAGGGATGTAAGCTAGAAATAGAAGGAAATTGCCTTAACTAGAAAAAGTATCAAAAAGCAAACATTAAAAATTGTAAATTATGAAATATTACAGAGAAATTAAAATAAAACTAGGTAACAAAGTCTATTATCACTGCCATTTTCAAAAATGTTCTGAATGCCCTGGTTAATATGATAAAATGATAACAAGAAAGAAGGGCATAAATGTTAGAAAGGAAGAAACAGTATGTCATTATTTGCAAACGATATAACTATCTACTTAAAAGTACTTAGAGAATCAATAGAAAAACTCTAAACTACTATAATTAAATCAACTGAAATAGGCATCATCAAAAAGAAATTAATGAAATAGGATATTTGAAAAGGTAGGCTTTCAAATCACTGGGGTAAATATAGTCAATGGATAGTGGCAGGAAGATTGAATATCCATTTGAAAAGTAATTAAGTTGGATTCATACATATGTATATATATAAAGAATAAAATTTATTTATATGTTTCTATATATAATATGTGCATAAATACATATATATTCAAAATCGATTCAGATTCAAAGCCCAGAAGTCTTAAAGGAAAAGATAAATATATTTGCATACATAGAAATCTTTTTAAAATCTTTAAAGATGCAGGAAAGATTGTAAGAAAATACAAAGTATAAAAGCCAAAGGATTAACATCCATAATATGATTTATGATTAAAGGTGGCTAACTCACTACATGTTTACCTCTTCTCTCAGTGAAAACCCTCTAAAAGTAGACAAAGGAAAGGTGCTACCATCAGCTAAGAGGTCTCAAACAATTTTCTGGAAGATAAGCTAACGATGGGAGTGTGATCATTGTTGAGAGATTCTAGAAAAACTAAAACAGAAATCAGATGTGATAGATACAGTAGAAAGTATTCTTTCCCATTGGTATACTTCTTAGGAACTAACTCCAGACTTAGCCATGTAACTTACTTTGGTCAATTAGACAATAGCAAATGTAACAGAAGCAAACATGAAAAGTGCTTGTGCACTGTGGCTTGCCCTCTCACTGCCTTGGAATCCTGAAACCACATGTAAACAAGCCTGAGCTGGCCTGCAGGAGGGTGAGAGACTATGTGAAAGGGAGCCAAGGCACCCTAGCTGAACACAGTCCAACAGACAGACCAGTGCGTGAGACCATCTGGATCATCCAGCTGCCAACCAACTCAGGAGCTGATGACAGATCCAGGAAAGAGCACCGATGCGCCACAGACTACCTAAGCCAGTCCAAACCAGAACAACAGCCCCACCAGCCCATAGAATCACGTGCTAGAACAGAGGCTGGTGAAGATGAAGTTCAGTCTTAAATAGGGCTCACTGAGAAGATGGCATCTGGGCACAGAACTGAAGAAGGTGAGGAGGGGAACAAATGAATATCTCTGGCAGACCATCCCAGGAAGAAAAAGGATCAAGCGCAAAGGTCTCTGGGAGGAACTGCCTGGCATGTCTGAAAAGCAGCAAGGGAGCTACTGTGGTTAGAGTAGCATGAGCAGTGAGGAAGAAAGTAAAGGGTGAGGCCAGAGAGGAGACAAGATGCTGAGATCCTGTAGGGCATTACAGGTCAGAGTTAGCACTTTAATTTTTATTCTTGGTGAGATAAGAAACCATTGAAAGATTTTGAGCAGAGGGCGGACATGAGCTGACTGAGATTTTAACAAGAAAACTTTATGTTGAGAATAGGCTGAAGGATGGTATGTTAGTTATCTATTGCTGCATAACAAATTATCCCAAAATTTAGTAGCTTAAAATAGGGAACATTTATTAATCACTAGTGTCCTTAGGTCAGGTATCTGGGCACAGCTTAACCGAATGTCTCTGGCTCAGTGACTCTCACAAAGCTACAGTCAAAGTGTAGGCCAGGGCTGCAACCATTTCAAGGCTTGACTAGCATAGGATCCACTTCAAGGCTCATGCACTTAGCTGTTGGCAGGCATTGGGTCTTTCCAGGCTGTTAATGAGAAAGCTCAGTTCCATGCCACACAGGCCTCTCCATAAGGCTACTCACAACTTGCTTCCCTCAGAACAAGGGCTCAGAAAAAGAGAGACTGAAAGCGGGCACCCAGGACAAAAGACAGTTTTTCTGTATCCTAATCTCACAAGAGACATCCCATGATCCTGACCACATTTTATTCACTAAAAACAAACCATAAAACACAGTTCACTCCGCCTGCCAATGCAGGGGACACGGGTTTGTGCCCCGGTCCGGGAAGATCCCACATGCCGCGGAGCGGCTAGGGCCGTGAGCCATGGCCTCTGAGCCTGCGTGTCCGGAGCCTGTGCTCTGCAACGGGAGAGGCCACAACAGTGAGACGCTCGTGTACCGCAAAAAAAAAAAACAAAACCAAAAACACACAGCTCACATTTAAGAGGAGGGGATTACACAAGAGCGTGATTACCAGAATGTGGGAAACATTGGTAGCCATCTCACAGGCTGCCTAAGGGAGTGCAAGAGAAGAAATATAAATTTGGAGTTATCAGTATCAACATGGTACTAAAAGCCACAGACTAAATAAAATCGAGCAGGGAAGGAGCCAATTCAATGAGCAGATCTTTTGTATGCTGATTCAAACAATGTGTGGACATTATTTTCTAGGTGATTACAAACTGTAAGGCAACTTATTACACTCATGAAACAATTGAAAATTTGAACACAGACTGAATATTGGGTGATAGAAGAAATCGTTAATTTCTAAGCCATGATCACGATACTGTGGTTATATTTTCTGGCCATTTAGCAATATATATTGAAATGCTTAGACACGAAATGATATAATGTCTATAATTTGCTCCAAATAATATGAGAATAGAGGAAGTGGTAGGGAACGTAAAAAAGAAACAGAATTAACCACGAGTTTATAACTGTTGAACCTGAGTTCTTTATTCTTCTATTTTTGCATTTATTTGAAATCCTCATAATTAAAAAAAAAAAGTTAACGTGGAGGCCAAATAGCAATGGAGTAACATTCTCAAAGTGCTATTGGAAAAATAACTGTCAGTCTGAAATTGGATATCAAACTAAATTGTCATTCAACAGTGAGGGAGACATAAAGACATTTTCAAGTAAACAGACGATTTACCACTCAAACTCTTGATGAAAAAGATACTAAGAAGGAAAGAGTAGGGTGCTAGAAAGAAGGTAAGCAAATAAAGCTATAAACTTGTGGATAAATCTAAGCAAGCACTGACTGAGTAAACAAGGAACAATAAAGATGATGACTCATTTGGGAGTAAATACTAAATAACAGTATAAATACTAAATAACAATAACATGTAAGATGATAAAGGCAGTGTCTGACAACTTTCTAAGGTCACTGTCGTTTTTAAAAGAAGACATACTGCTTAATTGTAGACTCTGTAAGTCAATTATACATGTTACATTAAAATCAGAAAAACACATAAGACAGGAAATAAGATTTTTAATGATATCAAATAAAAACCATAGTAAATAGAAAGCATAAAATATCATAAAAGACTTAAATACAAATATACTCTCCTTGAAAGTAGCATGGCTTTTCCAGTTTACTTCCTGGAAGTAAAGGGCTCAAGAGTTGTGTTAATTCTCAAATAGTCAAAAGCTTGTATAATCTAGTTTGAAGTTCCTTTGGCAGTACACTACCATCAAAAACGTAGAAGTTTCTCATCTAGTTGTCTTCAGTAACTTTGTCATGCAATTAAAACACATATAAAACTTTTTAAAGTCATAATTTTCAAATCTGCTTTATTTCTTTGCCCTTTATTTTCTGGATACTAGACCCTTTTCAGACAAATCATTTACAAATATTTTCTCTCATCCTGTAATTTCTTTGCCTAACTCCTATTTCTCCTTCCCTCCTCTCTCACCTCTCTCTCTCTCAACTTAGTGATGGCAACCATAAGTCAGCCTAGAAAAATATAATGTAAGGCCACACCCTTGATTGCAGTGCTAACCTGAGTAATTTTCTCTGAGAGTTTTTACTGACGTTTTGTTGCTCAAACCTTTTAAAATTCCATTTCTTACTATTTGAAATCTGGAACTGGTCACCCTTTAAAGTCCTGAAAGGCCCCAAATTTCTGGATTTATTCCCTATTAATTCGATTTGCAAACTGGTCGACTGTTTCCTGAGATTATCTCTTTCTCTTAACACTTTGACAAAATTGAGTAATGAAACCAACCTCCACTGCTAACAATCTGTTATCTAATTTCTACAGAATGTAGTCTGTCCTACAGTTTTTACCAAATGTTCTGTCACTTCTTATCATTGATTTCCATTTTTTCCAGGTGGTTTCCATTTCCTGTCACCTGCTACCCATCAATACCCAGCAGCAAAGTCAAAGGCATATATTTTAAGTTTATCATGGCAGCACACCACTTCAAAGCTCCAATTTCTATATTAGTCAACTTAGGCCAAAAATTAAAGACAAAGAGAAACTCTTAAAAAGCAGCAAGAGATTTTTTTTCTTAAATTCCATATATATGTGTTAGTATACAGTATTTGTCTTTCTCTTTCTGACTTACTTCACTCTGTATGACAGACTCTAGGTCTATCCACCTCATTACAAATAGCTCAATTTCGTTTCTTTTTATGGCTGAGTAATATTCCATTGTATATATATGCCACATCTTCTTTATCCATTCATCCGATGATGGGCACTTAGGTTGTTTCCATCTCTGGGCTATTGTAAATAGAGCTGCGATGAACATTTTGGTACATGACTCTTTTTGAATTTTGGTTTTCTCAGGGTATATGCCCAGTAGTGGGATTGCTGGGTCATATGGTAGTTCTATTTGTAGTTTTTTAAGGAACCTCCATACTGTTCTCCATAGTGGCTGAACCAATTCACATTCCCACCAGCAGTGCAAGTGTTCCCTTTTCTCCACACCCTCTCCAGCATTTATTGTTTTTAGATTTCTTGATGATGGCCATTCTGACTGGTGTGAGATGATATCTCATTGTAGTTTTGATTAAGAAAAAATGTAATGAAGAACCTAGGGGTAAGACAGGAATAAAGACACAGACCTACTGGAGAACAGACTTGAGGATATGGGGAGGGGGAAGGGTGAGCTGTGACAGGGCGAGAGAGTGGCATGGACATATATACACTAACAAATGTAAGGTAGATAGCTAGTGGGAAGCAGCCACATGGCACAGGGATATTGGCTCGGTGCTTTGTGACCGCCAGGAGGGGTGGGATAGGGAGGGTGGGAGGGCGGGAGACGCAAGAGGGAAGAGATATGGGAACATATGTATATGTATAACTGATTCACTTTGTTATAAAGCAGAAACTAACACACCATTGTAAAGCAATTATACCCCAATAAAGATGTTTAAAAAAATAAAATAAATAAAATAAAATAGAAATAAAAAAAAAAGCAGCAAGATAGGGGCTTCCCTGGTGACGCAGTGGTTAGGAGTCCACCTGTTGATGCAGGGGACGCGGGTTCGTGTGCCGGTCTGGGAGGATCCCACATGCCGCGGAGCAGCTAGGCCCATGGGCTGTGGCCGCTGGACCTGCGCATCCGGAGCCTGTGGTCCGCAATGGGAGAGGCCACAGCAGTGAGAGGTCTGCATACCGCAAAAAAAAAAAAAAAAAAAAGGCAGCAAGAGAAACACAATTTGTTATGTACAAAGGAACTCCCATAAGACTATCAGTGGATTTTTCAGCAGAAACCTTGCAGGCCAGAATGGAGTGGGACAGTATATTCAAAGTACTGAAAGAAAGAAAATTCCAACTAAGGATACCATACCCAGCAAAGCTGTCCTTCAGAATTGAAGGAGAGACAAAGAATTTCCTTAAAAAAGTTAGAGTCCATCACCACTAGAATGGCCTCACAAGAAATGTTAAAGAGAGTTCTTCGTACTGAAGCAAAAAGACACTAATTTTAAAAACTAAACATATCCTTACGATATGACCCAGCAATAGCACTCCTTGGTATTTACCCAAAGGAGTTGAAAACTTATGTCCACACAAAAACTTGCACACAGATATTTATGGTAGCTTTGTTCATACCTGTCAAAACTTGAAAGCAACCAAGATGTCTTTTAGTAGGTAAATGGATAAGTAAACTGGTATATACAGACAATGGAATATCACTCACTGCTAAAAAGAAATAAGCTATGCAGCCCTGGAAAGACATGGAAGAACCAAAAATGCATATTACTAAGTGAAAGAAGCCAATCTGAAAAAGGCAACATACTATAAGATTCCAACTATATGACATTCTGGAAAAGGCAAAACTATGGAGACAGCAAGAAGATCAGTGGTTGCCAGGACTTATGGGAAAGGGAGAGATGAACAGATGAAGCACAGAGGATTTTTAGGGCTGCAAAACTACTCTGGGGGATACATGTCATTATACATTTGTCAAATTCCACAGAATGTAAAACAGCAAGAGTGAATCCTAAGGTAAACTATAGATTTGGGGTGATAATGATGCACCAGTGTGGGATCATCAATTCTAACAAACACACCACTGTGGAGCAGGATGCCTATAGCAGAGATTGTACATGTGTGGGGACAGGGGTACGTGAGAAATCTCTGTACCTTTCTCTCAGTTTTGCTACGAACCTGAAACACTCTAAAAAATAAAGTTTATTCATTTTTAAAATGGTTGAAGATGGTAAATTTTATGGTTGTATATTTTACCACAATTTAAAATAATTTTAAAACAAAGGTATAAAGAAGATGTAGCACATATATACAATGGAATATTACTCAGCCATAAAAAGAAACAAAACTGAATTATTTGTAGTGAGGTGGATGGACCTAGCGTCTGTCATACAGAGTGAAGTAAGTCAGAAAGAGAAAAACAAATACCATATGCTAACACATATGTATGGAATCTAAAAATATATATATATATTGGTTCTGAAGAACCTAGAGGCAGGACAGGAATAAAGACACAGACGTAGAAAATGGAATTGAGGACACGGGCAGGGGGAAGGGTAAGCTGGGACGAAGTGAGAGAGTGGCGTGGACATATATACACTACCAAATGTAAAACAGGGAGATCAGCTCGGTGCTTTGTGACCACCTAGAGGGGTGGGATAGGGAGAGTGGGAGGGAAAATACAAGAGGGAGGAGCTATGGGGATAAATGTATATGTATAGCTGATTCACTTTGTTATAAAGCAGAAACTAACACACCTTTGTAAAGCAATTATACTCCAGTAAAGATGTTAAAAAAGAAAAAAACAAAGGTAATATATTAAAAAAAAACAGATGGGTAAAATATCCATTAAAGTTCAAAATAGACCAATGGATTTTAACATAACATATTAAGAAAAATTCATCGATGTGTTTAGATTCCACATTGCAACTAAACTTTACCATTTATCAAGTGTGTATTCGGTGCAGCATCCAAAGAGGAATACTGGTAATTACCTGAAAAGGCTCATAAACTACTCCCTTTTCCAACTACATAAGCTGGAATTTTTTCATTTACTTCAAACAAAACATTTGGCAACAGACTGAATGCAGAAGTAGATATGAGAATCCAGCTGTCATCTATTAAACCAAACCTTAAAGAGATTCACAAAATGTAAAACAATGCCATTCTAAATTCTTTGTTTTGGAAAATATAGTTTTTATTTTTTAAATGTGTTACTTACATTAACATATAATAGGTCTATTACTGTAATTGAGCAGGACCCTATGGGGCTTTCCCAGGACAGACCCCCACACACACCCAATGTCCTCTGCCTGCCTCTTGTCTGTAGAAAAACTTTAGTCAAAGAATAAATTCAATCAGAGAAGTGAAAAAAAATGCAGAACCAAAGGAAAGCAGTCAAACAAGACAAAATAATAATAGTTTAGCCATTAAACAAGGTCAAGGACCTTTAGTTCCTCTTCAAGAGCTATAGATAATATTCTGAGCCATGTCCTTTGAGCTGTTTCGCAGACACTGAAACCCTCACCAGGTGGGAGAAGTTAACTACGTGATGACCAGACTGCAGCCAAGAAATAAGCTGCTCCATCTTGCACAATTCCAAGAACTGGCCTCAAGGAAATGGGAACCAACCCTAGAACTGAAGATTAACTGAACTTAAAACAAGATGACACCGATCAGACCACCACATGACCAATTTCATGACTGTGGGAGCTGACTGTGCTGTTCTGCAAGTTGTAGCCCCCTCCCTCTGCCTATACATCCCTGAAACTCCCCTTTCAAAGCTCTTGCCCCCTGATCAACAACCAAGCTGGTGTTTGGACACGAGTCTACCTTCTCCCCAGCCTCCTGAATGAAGCAACCTTTCCTTTCCTACCAATACCTGTCTCTCGAGTACTGGCTTTCGAGCCGCGAGCAGCCAAACCTGAGTTAAGTAACATTACTGTTATTTTTTAACGAATTAATTAAAATTCTTAAATTTCTACATTAATTTCTAATATGACAAATACTGACGAATATAAGCAGAACATAAAAGCTCTCTGAGAACTTCAATAATTGTTACATTTTTGTTCATTTCTTTGCTGAAAGAAACATTCCGAAAAGTTTCAGAAACACTGTATTTAAATGTTGCAGGTGTTATGGTGAAGATGTGTCCCCCGCCCCCAGCTTTCCTATTGGAAGCCCTAACCCCCAATGTGATGGTATATAGCAATGGGATCTTTGGGAGGTAATCAGGGTTAGATGAGATCATGAGGATGGATCTCTCATGATGGGTTTCACGCCTTTGTAAGAAGAGACAAGTGAGTTTGCTCCTTCTCTCTGCTCACAAAGAAGAGGTCACGTGAGTACACAGCAAGAAGGGAACGGTCTACTAGCCAGGAAGAGAGACCTCACCAGATCCCCACTATGAGAGCACCCTGATTTCAGGCTTCCTGCCTCCAGAACTGTGAGAAAATAAATCTCTGTTGTTTAAGCCACCCGGTCTAGGGTATTTTGTGGGGGGAACGGGGGGGTGCCGTCCGAGTTCAGCAGTGTAGCATGTAACAGCAAAATGACTGGAAACAATCCAACAGTCCTTTAATAAGAGAACTGGCTGCTAAATTGTGGTGCCTCCAAGCCACAGAACACTATGCAGATGGGGGAGGAGAAGACAAGATATTCCATGTACTGACACAGAATGGGAAGACTCAGAACAGTGTATAAAAAGGGAAGGAAAATAAGAACATATCTTAAAATTTTACTTGCATCTAAATCCCCCCCAATATATTTTAAAATTTTGAGGACTCTCTGTAACTGTTCCCCGTATTGTCACAATGTCAGCAATAGAATATTTTTTTGGTATTGCAGGACAAGTTACTGAATGCAGGACAAATTATACTGGAACAGATGATACCTGAGGAGACACAGTTTTCTGGAGTTTGAGTAGAGTTCATGAAGTTTCTGGGGTGCTTCTGAGCGCAAGAAATTGTGAGGTAGTTTTGTGAGTGCCTAACAGACCTCCATAAACGGCTGCCCCAAACCCAGATTCAGAGAGTCAGAGCGTCAGAGATTTAGTCCTTAAGCTTATTAAAAGTATCTTCCTCTCTCGTGAGTCAGTTCTGTATCCCTACGGAGCGCCTAAAAACTGCCCGGTTTCCTGACTGGCAAAAGAAACCTAAAAGCAGGGAAGGACGCCGAGTTTTCAATCGAGTCGAGGCGCAGTTTGACCCAAGCAGGTACGCGTTTAAAGAAGGAAAAGAAAAATCTTCCTCCTCCCCCTACCGGAGTAACAAACAGGGCATCCTCGGGCTTACCGGGTCTCGACATTAGCAAGCCACGGAGCCCCGCTAGCAACATCATTAGGCGGAACATTTCGCGACTCCTCTCTTCCAGCGGAGACCTGAGCCCTACTGCCGTTGGCCGTTCGTGAGCGCCGTTCTCGCGAGGCTGCGGCACCTACCGGAGCGCCCGGTACTCAGCGCCCAGTCCACCAATCGCCTGTAGGGCACGCCTCCCTTTATAGTCGTGCGTCCGAGTCCGCAGGAAGCTCTTTTCCCAGCAGGCCGCTCTACCCGATGGCCAGTTGTCTGGAGGTCCCCGACCACCCTGGCCCTCTCCGTCGCGGTCATCATCCCCCACAAACTTTTTGCTTCGTGTGGATGGACCTAAAAGAACTAACATTTATTGTGCGCTGTTTTGTATCAGATACTACTTGCTGAATTTAAAACTATGCGCATACGCACACACGCGCGCGCGCACACACACACACACGAATTATACATTCATATTTCCTAAAGCTGAGGCTTTTTAATTAAAACAACAACAAAAATCCAGATATATTTTAAAACGATTCCAAGAAAGGGAAAAGTGAGTAGATTTTGGTATCTTCGGAAAGTACCTGCTATGGTTTTTTTCCATACCTACTGCCCAAATACACTTTGTAACCAGGCTGTGTCTACTTTTTCCTCCAATCAAAAAATTCATGTGATGGCCTGCTCTTGTTCAGTAACTTCTCAGTACAATAAATATTCATTCATTCATGTAATGAATGAAATGGACAAGATTTTTGCCCATAATTACAGTACATATGTTCCAGTAGAAAATTCTCTGTTCTGCAAGTCGTAGCCCCCTCCCTCAACATAGTATTCAAAAATTTCTAAATTCGGAGCCCAGGCTTTGCTTTTCTTTTCTTCTATCCCCAGTGCTATGACTACTTATGACTTCCTGTCTTTACTGAATGAAAATTGCCTTATTACCTTGGACTGCAATGCCTCCTCCCTCCCAGACTCACCCCCCAGTCTCTACGTATATGCACTATCCTTCAATTCTTTTCAAATCCCCAAGAATGAGTTAATCTCTCACACCAATTAACAGAACGGCAGATACACAAACTAAAAGGTCCTGTGGTAACACAGAAAAGTTCGTTTGGGGAATCACCACATCTAAACTCAGTTGAGATCTAATTTTATGGATGCATAGGATTTCGACAGGGTAATCTAAGTCTGCAAAAGAATATCATGAGCATAAACACGGCAACAAAAATACAACTGGCCTCTCGGTATCCACGGGGAGATTGATTCCAGGACCCACTGTGGATACCAAAATCCCCAGATGCTCAAGTCCCGATGTTGGCCCTCCGATTTCTGTACCTGCAGATTCAACCAACCATGGATACTGAACTATTTACCACTTGCGGTTGGTTGAAGCCACGGATGTGAACCTGCAGATATGGAGTGCCACTGTATTTTTATTGGAAAACAAAAAAGCTTGTAAGTGGATCTGTGCAGTTCAAACCCACGTGGTTCAAGGGTCAACTGTATACACATAGCTTGCATCTCAACAGGAACAACAAATGCTAGACTAACACTTCTTTTAGGGGGTAGTTGAGCCAAAAGCTGGTTTCATCTTGCTTCACAGCATTAGAACCGTTACAGTAAATGCTTAGACTTGTTAATTAGTGGTAAGTACTTTGAATAGATTTCCAGTTATTTCACTTCTTTGTTATTTCCTTCTCCGCAACCTTTCCTGTTTAAATCTTTTAAAAAGCAGACTTTATGTCATTCTTACTTGTGTATATGGCTCTCTCTATAATGGGAGGCATGTCTCATCCAGAACTTATATATCACAGGACCTAATGACGTACTGTGGTACCTGCCAAGATGGTAGAGTTTCAGTAAACATTTATAGAATTTAATAAAATCTGATCTGTGCTTAGAAAACCTAGATCATGTTTTACTAGATGGTTAGAGACCCAGGCAGCTGCCTGATAGAAAGGGAAAATGCGATACCTTGAACAAGGTAATAAGCTTGTGAACACAGTCACACAGCAACACCAAAGTTACATACAATTTATCCTTGATTATTAAAACATCTTTAGCAGATGGCAAAGAATACCTTTAATATTTTCAAATTTTTAAGTGGCATCTATGACCAAGAAATTTTACAATTTTTAATAACAATCCAAGATAAATCAAGGACAAACCTAAGTGAAAAGAATATAAAATATGTAAAAATATATATAAAAGCAAAAGAAGTTCAGACTGATCAACAGTCTTCTAGAAAAACTTTCTAAATATTCAAAGATCCAAGGAATTATCTAATTCTGAAAAAAGTTTTAAGTTGCATAGTTAATATATTACCAACTGTGAAATTTCAGTGATATGAATGACAATTGCAAAGCTGTGCAAAAACTGTGGGACCATCTCAGTGACAAACACAAACATTTTTGGTCATATATTAATTCATTCAGAGATTTAAACTGAAATGAAGAATCTTTATTTGGGACTGTTTACAATTTTTAATATGTACCTGATTGTTAAAATAATGTACCATCTTCAGAAGACAGATGTGTGTCTTCTTCAAAACCAATCTGTTTTTCTTTTTAACAGAAAGCCACTGTTCACAATTTGGCAGAAGTCTGGAAAATTAGTATAATGTTTTAATTAATAAGGTTATAAATAGCTGAGTATTTAAGAAATTACTGGGCAACACAAATCAGAATTTCAAGTATTTTATTTACGGTAAATCTTATGTTTGTATATGTATGTATACACAAACCAAAAATTTTTTAAAAACTAAAGAAATTCAGTTAATAAACTTATTAATAAACTTTATTATGAAAAATTACCAAAACAATTTAGGTGCTTAAATTTTTATCATTCATACCATTTCTTCCACAGTAAAAATTCATTTTTTTATCATAGCTGGGACAATAACTCACAGATACCACTAACTTTTTTGCACTTATCTAAGAAAACTTTTTCTTCCTTCCTTTCTCCAGCCTAATTTCTTTAAAAATATTAGTGTCAACAGAGACATTACCAAGCACACCTTAGTAAATGTAAACATTCTAAATTATATTAATAGCAATCTTTGAAGTTTCAGATTTTGGACTTAAAATTAAAGTGCTTATGAAATTCTCAAGTGGTTTTATGATAGCTCAATTGATTGAAGATATTATAATTGTTCCTGCTTTTTATTACAGCCAAGAATCAACAGCGTATCTGATTAGTTCTATTAAATACTTCGTACCTTAAAGTTTATAATTAATTTAAAACAATGCTATTGTAAAAGGATGCTATGCTTTAACATGATTCATAATAGAAATTCTATTATTAAATTAACTTTTCTAATATTCATTATCCATAGATAGATCCACAGAATCTATTATCCATAGAATCCATAGAATCATATATCCATAGAATGTTCATTAAAATGGAAGATAATAACTGTGTGTAAGTATACACATACACACTTTTAGTGTGTTTTTGCACTTTTAAATTTATATTATGGTATCTTAATTCTGTATTTTGTGCATTCTTCTGAAGACAGAGTATTCCTTTATTCATGTAGTGAATGAGATACACAAAATTCTAGTGTGTGATGATTATTAGTCTGTGCAAGGTTAAAAATATTAGATATTAATTGACAGCTAATTAGTTTTCACAGGTATTAGGCTATTACATGTTCAATCAGAAACTACATTAATGATAACTAAGGTCAAAATTCAGAATTACATTTAAGCACATAATGACAAAACTTAAACCAATACAGTTAATTTGAAAATCACTACAGTAACGTGTTCAAATAACATAATCCATGTCAGGTGCATTAACCTCACAGATGACCGAATAAAATGTATTCAGTAATGGAAATGAAAATATTATTCTAAATTCCCTGGCTTTACTGCATTTCTTCTGTTTCTCATTTCCCACTACTCAAGTTCTGTTTTTCTGTATTAATAAAGTTTGTTTGGTGGTATTTTGTTTTCATTCATAATTGCAGCAGGAAGAAAGGTTTTTCAAGAAAATATCAGGAAAAAAAAAAGTATTAGCTCAGTTCCCTGAAGATGTCTGCAAAATGAAAGGTTAAAAAAAAAAACAATCAAGTGAGGGAACTATATAACGGAGGTGGAGGAGCAGGACGAGCAGGAATTAAATTTCCCTGAGATGATACTTTCGGTTGTGGTGGAGGCGGCCTGTGAGGGGGAAGAAAGACAGTTAATCGTATGTTTCAACCGTATGAAATAATGCTACCTTCATTACAAGCCCAACATAACACCATTCTTGACATCACTGACAATTCTTAAGGGTACCTTATATTCTGAGATCACTACGAATCGGATATGTAATGGTTAAAAGTCTCCAATCAGAGTCTAAAATGGAGTAACTACCTTAAAGTCATGCTAGTGTATAATCAACAACGTACAAAGGTTCTGGTGTATATGTGTTTAAAAAGGACAGTACATGAGGGGCTTCCCTGGTGGCGCAGTGGTTGAGAGTCCGCCTGCCGATGCAGGGGACGCGGGTTCATGCCCCGGTCAGGGAATATCCCACATGCCATGGAGCGGCTGGGCCCGTGAGCCATGGCCGCTGAGCCTGTGCATCCGGAGCCTGTGCTCCGCAATGGGAGAGGCCACAACAGTGAGAGGCCCGCGTACCGCAAAAAAAAAAAAAAAAAAAAAGGACAGTACATGAAATAGAAAAGACAAATTGTAAAAGACAAGTGAAGATACTATGTGAATTAAGCACCTCTTGTACTGTTAGGATTTAAGGGGAGCAAATCACAACTAAGTATAAACCTTACATACATGCATAGAACTGAAATTCCAGCTCTCTCAAATATAATTTCCACTCCGAGAATTAAACCTGCTATGACTTCTATACCAGTCCTTCTCAGTTCTCATGCTTTAACCTGTGGATACTCTTCCCTAACTTCTTCATCCAATTCTAGTACACCTCTATTCCAATAACATACTAGAACTTTACATGGTGAATATGTGTCTCACTATTTATATAATCTGCTCCTGAGGTTCAGGTGGATTTCAGTACACTCTCACTGCATAATAAAGATTATACTTGAGGATACTACTCAGTGTGCAATTCAATTGTAATTTAAAGGACTTTTGCGGGGTGGGAGGGGTGAGATGTATTTTATGTGATGCAAAATGTTATAATAAATTTTCTCCTTTCTTGCTGATGTTACGCCCATCCACTGAGTCTTTTATTTTTCTTGTGTTCTTCAGTTCTAGAATTTCCATTTAATTCTTTTTTTAGGTTTTTAAGTCCAGCACATCTAGTTTTGTGCTGAAATTCTCAATCTTGACTATTAATTCGGTGATGTAATCATCATAGTTACTTTAAAGTCCACCTCTGATATTAATTGCATACCCTCTGAGTCTGCTTTTCTTGGTTTTAGTCACATTTTCTTTTCTTATATGTCTAGCTTTTTAAACTGGGGGCCAAACATTAAAAAAAAAAAAAAAACTGCAGGAAATAAGTTGAGGGTCTGATTCACCCTTATCCTGGGGTCCCAACACAAAGACTGGGATATTCGCCAGGGTACCACCTCCTTGACAGGGCTCCAGTCTTTGTCCCCTCATCCCTATGAGTTTGTTGAAAGCTCTCCTCAGCTTCCTATCCTCTCATGTTCAGAATAGGTAGATATTTACAGTCTAGGATGAAAAATGGTCCCAAAAGCTGAGATTATCTCTGGACTGCCTTCCTCTCCTGGACCATAGTCCCATAATCTCTCATTTCCTTGGTAGTTTTCTGATGCCTTGAAATACATATTTTCTTATATTGTCTAGCTTTTTTCTAGCTGTTCCTAATAAGAAGGCTGGTCCAGCCTATCTGATTTCCCATTGCTGGTTATTTTAAAGGTCGTTGCTTCTGAATCTTACAGACTCCAAAGGCTACAGCAGCTGTTGACTGTCTTGTTTGGGCTTCTTTAAAATTTCATTCTGACACTGCATTAATATGACAAAACTTACATAAAAGCTCTTAAAAGTTTTTCTGCAAACTGTGTTCTATCTAAACTGTTAGCAGCAAATACCTTGTCCTAAATTAAATTAAAAATACAAGAGAACTATTTAGACATTAACCCTGGGTTTTATTCTGGTCAAGTAATCTAAGCAAATTCACTTCAGACCTTGATGGGAACTGCTGAGGCTGCTTGGCTGCATAAGTTGGTACTGGAAATCTGTTTGCATATATAGGCTAAAAAGGAAAAAAAAGTTATTACCACAGTGCACTCATAAATATATTTTCTATAAAGTTTATTTTCCATATAAAAGTAATCAATCTATTTAAAAATCAATTAATAGATGACTATTAATGTTGACATTTTAAAATACTTCGCTTATTCAACATGTCTTTGCTACTGAGTGTAGAATATTTAATTCTTTTAAGATTGTATATATTTTTTAATAGATCTTTATTGGAGTATAATTGCTTCACAATACCGTGTTAGTTTCTGTTGTACAACAAAGCGAATCAGCCATATGCATACATGTGTCCCCACATCCCCTCCCTCTTGCGTGTCCCTCCCACCCTCCCCTCTAGGTCATCGCAAAGCACAGAGCTGATCTCCCTGTGCTATGCTGCTGCTTCCCACCAGCCAACTAGTTTACATTCGGTAGTGTATATATGTTGATGCTACTCTCACTTCGCCCCAGCTTCGCCCTCCCACACCATGTCATCAAGTCCATTCTCTATGTCTACCTCTTTATTCCTGCCCTGCAACTAGGTTCATCAGTACCTTTTTTTTTTTTTAGATTCCATATATATGCGTTAGCATATGGTATTTGTTTTCTCTTTCTGACTTACATCACTCTGTGACAGACTATAGGTCCATCCACCTCACTACAAATAACTCAATTTCGTTTCTTTTTATGGCTGAGTAATATTCTGTTGTATATCATGTGCCACATCTGCTTTATCCATTCATCTGTTGATGGACATTTAGGTTGGTTCTGTGTCCTAGCTATTGTAAATAGTGCTGCAATGAATTGTGGTACATGACTCTTTTTGAATTTTCGTTTTCTCAGGTATATGCCCAGCAGTGGGATTGCTGGGTCATATGGTAGTTCTAGTTTTAGTTTTTTAAGGAACCTCCATACTGTTTTCCATAGTGGTTGTATCAATTTACATTCCCACTAACAGTGTAGGAGGGTTCCCTTTCCACCACACCTTTCCTTCTACTGACTTTGGGTTTTCTTTGTTCTTCTTTCCCTAGTTGTTTTAAAAGTGTATTGTTTATTTGAGATTTTTCTTGTTTCTTGAGGTGAGATTGAATTGCTATAAACTTCCCTCTTAGAACTGCTTTTGCTACATCCCATAGATTTTGGGTCGTCATGTTTTTATTGTCATTTGTTTCTATGTACTTTTTTTATTTCTCCTTTGATTTCTTCATGATCTCTTGGTTCCTTAGTAACGTATTGTTTAGCCTCCACGTATTTGTGTTTTTTACAGTTTTTTTCCTATAATTGATTTCCAATCTCACAGTGCTGTGGTCAGAAAAGATGCTTGATATGATTTCAATTTTCTTAAATTTTCTGAGGCTTGTGACCCAGGATGTGATCTATCCTGTAGAATGTTCCATGTGCACTTGAGAAGAAAGTGTATTCTACCACTTTTGGGTGGAATGTCCTAAAAATATCAATTAAATCTATCTGGTCTATTGTGTCATTTAAAGCTTGTGTTTCGTTATTTATTTTCTGTTTGGATGATCTATCTATTGGTGTAAGTGGGGTGTTAAAGTCCCCTACTATTATTGTATTACTATCGATTTCTCATTTCATGGTTGTTAGCATTTGCCTTATGTATTGAGGTGCTTCTATTTGGGTGCATAAACATTTATAATTGTTGTGTCTTATTCTTGGATTGATCCCTTGATCATTATGTAGTGTTCCTCCTTATCTCTTGTAACAGTCTTTATTTTAAGGTCTATTTTATCTGATATGAGTATTGCTACTCCAGCTTTCTTTTGAGTTCCATTTGCATGGAATACCGTTTTCCATCCCCTCACTTTCAGTCTGCATGTGTCCCTAGGTCTGAAGTGGGTTTCTTGTAGACAGCATATATACAGGTCTTGTTTTTGTATCCATTCAGCCAGTCTGTGTCTTTTGGTTGGGGCATTTAATCCATTTACATTCAAGGTTATTATTGATATGTATGTTCCTATTGCCATTTTCTTAATTGTTTTCGGGGTTTCTTTTGTGGGTCTTTTTCTTCTCTTGTATTTCCCGCTTAGAGAAGTTTCTTTAGCATTTGTTGTAAAGCTGGTTTCGTGGTGCTGAATTCTCTTAGCTTTTGCTTGTCTGAAAAGCTTTTGACTTCATTGAATCTGAATGAGATCCTTGCTGGGTAGAGTAGTCTTGGTTGTAGCTTTTCCTCTTTCATCACTTTAAGTATATCCTGCCACTCCCTTCTGGCCTGCAGTTTCCACTGAAAAATCAGCTGATAACCTTATGGGGAATCCTCTGTATGTTATTTTTTGTTTTTCCTTGCTGCTTTTAATGTTTTTTCTTTGAATTTAATTTTTGTTAGTTTGATTAATATGTGTCTTGGTGTATTTTTCCTAGGGTTTATCCTGTATGGGACTCTCTGTGCTTCCTGGACTTGGGTGACTATTTCCTTTCCCATGTTAGGGAAGTTTTCCACCATAATCTCTTCAAATATTTTCTCAGACCCTTTCTTTTCTCTTCTTCTGGAGCCCCTATGATTCGAATGTTGGTGCGTTTAGTGTTGTCCCAGAGGTCTCTGAGATTGTCTTCAATTCTTTTCATTCTTTTTTCTTTATTCTGCTCCAGGGCAGTATTTCCACCATTTTGTCTTCCAGTTCACTTATTCATTCTTCTGCCTCAGTTATTCTGTTATTGATTCCTTCTAATGTATTTTTCATTTCAGATATTGTGCTGTTCATCTCTGTTTGTTCTGTACTTCTTCTAGGTCCTTGTTAAACACTTCTTGTATTATCTCAATCCGTGCTTCCATTCTGTTTCTGAGATTCTGGATCGTCTTTACTATCATTACTCTGAATTCTTTTTCAGGTAGATTACTTATTTCCTCCTCATTTATTTGGTCTTGTAGGTTTTTACCTTGCTCCTTCATCTATGACATATTTTTTTGCTGTCTCTCTTTTTTTTTATGAATGGGATTGTGTTCCTGTTTTATTGGTTGTTTGGCCTGAGGCTCCCAACACTGGAGTCTGTAGGCTATTGGATAGAGCTGGGTCTTAGTGATGAGATGAGGAACTCTGTGAGACCACACTCTAGTGAATATCCCCTGGGGTCTGAGGTTCCCGTTAGTCCAGTGGTGCAGACTCAGAGCTCCCACCGCAGGAGCTTCCGCCCAACCCCAGGCTTGCAAACCAGGATCCCGCAAGCCCCATGGGGTGGAAAAAAAGAGAAAAAGAACAATAACAAAGCAAAAAATAAAATTAGGCTAGGAAACTAACAGATATGTTAGAAAGAATGTAAAAATAAAAATATAGATGAATCAACAACCAGAAGGTACATCAGTATCTCAATAGTAAAAAAGAGGAGGAGGGAAAAGGAAAAAAAAAAAAGAAAACAGGGGCGGGGGGGAAGGCCTTGGCTGTGGAGAGCGGGGCCTAAGCAAGGGTGAGGTTTGAGTGGTGGGTGGGGCCTATGCTTAGGACCCACAGGGCTGTAAAAGATGGGGGATAAAGGGGTGGGGCTTAGGCTCAATGGAACAGAAGGAGCCCAGGCGTGCCCCCGACCCCTGGTCTCAGAGGGCAGGGGACCTCACCTGGGAGTCCAGCAGGCTTTCTGGGCTCGTGTGGGCAGGGTAAACGCCCTCCTCTCCTCTCCTTTTCCTCTGCTCTGGGGTCTGGGAGGGGCCCTCCCACCTGCTTCTCCTGATCTCCCTGGCCTCCCTCTTATGTCCTCAGGACCAATGTGGCTGGGGAGGGAAGGGGGGTACTTGGAGGGCATGGGACCGACCTGGGAGCTCAGCAGGCTCCCTGGGCCCTAGTCAAAATTATATTTTTTTAATTCAAAAATAATGAAGTATTATCTTGGCCCTAATCAACTCCATTAGTTAAAAGGTAACATATTTCCTATGTCCATGTATTTTAAATAAAATCTTCCAAAAATGTATTGCCAAACCTATACAGTACCTAACTGGTACTGTAAATACCACTAATTTACAACCCTTGATTTTGATGTGGAAAACAGGGAACTTCTGTGCACTGCTGATGCAAATGTATAATAAATTGGTATAGCCACCATGGAAAACAGTATGGAGGTTCCTCAAAAAATTAAAAACACAACTACCATATGATCCAGCAATTCTATTTCTGGGTATTTATCCAAAGAAAATGAGAACACTAACTTGTAAAAATATCTGCACCCCCATGTTCATTGCAGCATTATTTATAACAGCCAACATGTGGAAGAGCCTAAGTGTCCATCTGTGGCGCATATATATATATATATATATGAGAATATTATTCAGCCACCAAACAAAAGGAAATCTTGCCATTTGTGACAACATGGATGGACTAGAGGGCATTCAGGCTAAGTGAAATAAGTCAGACAGGAAAAGACAAATACTGTATGATCTCACTTATATGTGGAATCTAAAATCAAACAAACCAAAAAATACCAAACTCTTAGATACAGAGAACAGATTGCAGAATGACATAGGCAGGAGAGGGAGATGGGTGAAAACAGATGAAGGTGGTCAGAAGGTACTAGTTTCCAGTCATAAGATGAATAAGTCCTGGGGATATAATGTACGGCATGGTGACTATAGTTAATAACACTGCATTGCATATTTGAAAGCTGCTAAGAGAGCAAACTTTAAAAGTTCTCATCACAAGAAAAAAAATTTGTAACTATGTGTGGTGATGGATGTTAACTAGACTTATTGTGGTGCTCATTTCATACCATACACAAATATTGAATCATGCTGTATACCTGAAACTTATATGTTATGTCTATTATATCTCAATTTTTTTTTTTTTTAGATCTTGTTATGTATATCCCTTGAGGGGGAACCAGGACCCTGCCCCAAGGCTGCACTACTTTTTTAATAAATTTATTTATTTAATTTATGTATTATTTTTGGCTGTGTTGGATCTTCATCACTGTGCGTGGGCTTTCTCTAGTTGCAGCAAGTGGGGCTTCTCTTGTTGCGGAGCACAGGGTCTAGGTGTGCAGGCTTCAGTAGTTGTGGCATGCATGCTCAGTAGTTATGGCGCACAGGCTTAGTTGCTGCGAGGCATGTGGGATCTTCCCGGACCAGGGCTCGAACCCATGTCCCCTGCATTGGCAGGCGGATTCTTAACCACTAGACCACTAGGGAAGCCCATATTTCAATTTTTTAAAAAGTAGAATAGTGGTTGCTAGGGTGTGGGGGATGGGGACTTATTGCTTCATGGGTACAGAGTTTCTGTTTGGGGTAATGAAAAAGTTTTAGAAATAGGTAGCAGCGATGATTGCACAACATTGTGAATGTAATTAATGCCACTGAATTGTATACTTAAAAATGGTCAAAATGGCAACCTTTATGGCATGTATATTTTACCACTATAAAAAAGGAAAAAAATATGTCAAAGACCAAAAAGAACACATATATAATTTCTAACTTGGATATGTAGGGACTGTGTGATCATCCTATATATGTAGTGATATGGAAAAATCTCTGAGATATATGGTTAAGGGGGAAAAAGGGCATAACAAATTTTGTTTCTTTTTTATAAAGGAAAAGGGAGAAGAACTGGGAGATTCCATATTAGAAGGATATCTAATCATCTTACCTCGACATAACTGGAAAGACTTTATAAGTCTGACAGTACCAAGTGTTGGCAAAGATGTAGTTTGACAGGAATGCTCATACACCACTGATAGTACATCACCCAATGGTGTAACCTTTTTGGAAAACAATTTGGCATTTTCCAGTAAATATTCACATATCTTTCAACCCAGCAATTTAATTCCTGTATGCCCCTAAATCAGAGCTCTCTAACAGAATTTTCTACAATGATGGAAACAATCTATGTCTGTGGTGTCCCTACAATAGTGGCCACATATGATCTATCGAGCGTTTAAAATGTCAATGAGGAATGGAATTCTTAATTTTATTTAATTTAAAATGAAATTTAAATAGCCACATGTGGATAGTAACCACTGTACTAGTACAGTCCTAGAACTCACACATGTTCATGAGAAACATATAGAATGTTTATCTTAGCTTTGTTCATAGTAATGAACAATTGGAAACTAGTAATAGAAAAATGGATTTTTAAACTATGTGGTATTTATGTAACATAATATCAATAGTGAAAATGAATGCATTAGAGCTACATGTATTGCTAGGGACAAATCACAAAGCAATGTTAAAGGAAAAAGCAAGTTGCAGATATATGTGTAAGATAGCAAGCAAAACATATAATGTTTAAAAGCAGATAAAGTAATATTATATATTTATTAGGGATATATGCATATTAGAAAAAGTATATCATTATCCCAGTACTCCCTAATACACTCCCAAGGACAGTGATTACTGGTCCCACTGCTGAGACAACTAGGCCTATTATTCCAGGAGCTCAGCACCAGATCTTCAGTAACATGCCCTGGGGAAGCCAGGCATTAAAAACAGAAGGATAGCAGACATAGGAGAAAACAGTGATGGCATAAATCCCACGTCATTTCCCAAGCTTGGTTTCAAGGCAAGACATTCTCAACGACTAGATGTTTTCTCCCATCTCCTCTGAGCCATGGACCCTGCTGGTATTCCATTAACTAACCCAGAGGCCACCTATAGACCACACTCCTAAATTCTTTGGAAATTATCTATGCTTATTCCTATATGATGTAACAATTTTTTTAATCTTTAAAACTTTGATATCATAATATAGTAAAGAAAAAGAATTTTTCATTTAAACTTACAACTTCTCTGGGAGGAGCCACTGAAGAAGCATGTCCAGGAACACTCACTGGCTGTCTAGAAACTTTTGCTTGATTTTTGCCATCTGACCTGAAAGATACAATTACTTTTGAGCTAAATTAAGATTAAAACGTTTCTACATGATATATTACATAGACCTTGCATTTTCCCAAGTACAGAACAATGTTATTGGTAGTGGTGGTGATGATGATCATGAAGACAACCAAAATTTTTACGGCATTTTTATTAGCTTTCACCCAGTTTTAATCCTTAGAGTACTATAAAGTTTTATTAACCTCATTTTACAATTAAATAAACTGAAATTCTAAGAAATTATGTAGTTTGGGCCAGTGTTCTCCAACTTCTCTCCTCAAGTCTTCCTGAAATCAGAGAGGAGTAAAAGCATATTCCTAGGTTTGAAGTAGTCACTCTGAATATTAGGAAGTCCAAGAGGAGCAAACATGCTGGCTGGAAAGATGTCAGCTAAGATTTAGACATGCCGAAATGATAGTAAGTCAGCTAGGTAGAAGTGTATAGGAGACAGCTATTGCTATGGAACTAAAATTTCAGAGATGCAGACTGGGGAATTATCTATAGGGATTGGTCAGTCTGAAGTTAAGAAAAAGGGTAGAAACATAAATCTGGGGAAGTCCCTGGCAGTCCAGTGGTTAGGACTTGGCGCTTCTACTGCTGTGGCCTGGGTTCAACCCCTATTCAGGGAACTAAGATCCCGCCAAGCCAAGTGCTTGGCCAAGGGCAGTGTGGCCAAAGTAAAGCGTGGGCGAGGGTGCTACGCCTCGATAAATTATATTTTTTAAAAAAAGAAATAAAAATCTGTTTTAGAATACATTAAGAAAAATAAAGCTAACATCAGTATACTCTAGGAAAACATTATACAGTAAGTGAGGTAAGTTAGAAATAGGGCAATGAAGTAAAGTGAGCAATCGAGGCAAGATCTGAACATTTTGGATCATTATCATAAGAAAGATGAGTTATTAAGTAATTACATGTGCTATGGGTTTTATTTGTTAGTATTTCCTCATTTAATCCTCACATCAACCCGAAGAGATAGGCAATATCATTATTCCCATTTTAAAGGAAGTAAACCAATGCTCAGAAACTTTTTTTATTATTCCAGTTCATAATTCTAGCAAATGACAAACTGGAACTTGAACTTAGATCTGACTACAAGGCCCATGCTAATATATGCCACATTCCAATGCCAACATGTTAGAAGTGATCGCTGAGAGACAGTTGTATAAGAGTCCAACACACAGACTAGAAATATCAGCTGTCTGAAATATGACAGCCCTTTCTTCCATCAAAGCTTATTTCTTAAAAGCTGATGATTCACAAAATCTGTTTTCAAAACAGACTTGAAGAACACTTTTCCTATGAGAACTGATACTTGAAATAGACAAGGATGAAAATTTTTTAACGAAGCCCAAATCAGAAGTTGTAGTCCAATTACTCCACTATCAGAAATCAAAGTCAAGTAAAATGAATCCTAGCAGCCATTTTCAGTAGCATACAGGCTGGTCACCATAATCCTTTCCCCTCACCATTATAATAGGTGGCTGAGTCACCACTGCCCTTTAACTCCTGCTAATCATGTCAAAAGAATGGAGAGATAACTTAGAACCCTATTTTTAAACCAGCTTCTATGATATGACTATCATCATTAATAATTATTATACTTAAAAATTTTTAATATGAATTTAAAAGAAAAATAATCTAAGTACTCATATGTTTGTGATCTCTTCCTTCTGCAGTAGCTTTTCTGTAGCTGGTCTCTCTTAACGAAGACAAAAGCAGCCAATGCAGTAAGAGGAACAATGACGAAGAAGAACACCAGAAGTCCGTCCCTCAAGGCGGTATTCTTTTCTACAGAGAAGGATTTTACATTAATGATCATTAAATTAGAAGTTAACTCATATTAACTAGAACATACTAGGTGATGATACGTTTTACATTAATTTTCACATTGTTCAAAAGTCACACTGATATAAACTGAAATATATTGAGAAGTCTTGTTCACTCCTCATGCTTACCCACTTCATTTTTGCCTTCCTGAAGATAACCACTTTTATTAATTTCTTATATAATCTTACAGTATTTCTTCATGTAAATATAAGCAAGAAGAAAATATGTTCTATTGTTAACCCTTTCTTACATAAAAGGTAGCATGGCATAAATGCTATTCCACACATTACTTTTGTCACTTAGCTATACTACATATCTTCCCAAACTATACATACAGCACCACCTCATTTTCTATACAGCTATACAAAACTCTATTGCAAGGATGTCCCGTAGTTTATTCAGGCAGTAAGTACCCTACTAATACTTTTATTTTTCCAACCTTTGCTGTTACAAAAAAAAAATGTTACAATGAATTACCTTGTACATATGTCATATCATTTTGGTGCAGGTATATCTGTAGAATAATTTCCCAAAAGTAGAATTGCTGTATCAGAAGGTGAATGCATTCATCATTTTTAAGGCACTATCAACCTGTCTACCACAGTGATTGTTACAAGTTAGCATGCCATATATTCAGACTATAATTCAAAAAGGTACATGCACCCCTATATTCATAACAGCACTATTCACAATACCCAAGACATGGAAACAACCTAAATGTCCATCGACAGATGAATGGATAAAGAAGATGTGGTATATATATATATATATATATATATATATATATATATATATATATATATAATGGAATACTACTCAGCAATAAAAAAGAATGAAATAATGCCATTTACAGCCACGTGGATGGACCTAGAGATTACCCTACCAAGTAAAGTAAGTCAGAGAGAGAAAGACAAATACCATATGGTATCACTTACATGCAGAATCTAAAATATGACACAAATGAACTTACCTACGAAACAGAAACAGACTCACAGACATAGAGAACAGACTTGTAGTTGCCAAGAGGAATGGGGGGAGGGAGAGGGATGGATTGGGAGTTTGGGATTAGCAGATGCAAACTATTATATATAGAATGGATAAACAACAAGGTCCTACTACTATATAGCACAGGGAACTATATTCAATATCCTGTGATCAACCATAATGGAAAAGAACATGGAAAAGAATGTATATACATGTATCACTGAATCACTTTGCTGTACAGCAGAAATTAACACAACATTGTAAATCAACTATACTTCAATAAAATACATTTCTTTTAAAAGTTAGAAGGCCAGCCAGCAATATACAAGAATTCCTCACAGCCTCACCTATAGAGTCAAACTTCTGCATGTTTGCCAACCTGGAAGGTGAAAAACTATATCTTTTATGATTTTAATTTGCATTTCTCTTTTTATACTATGATTTGAGCAACTTTTCATGTTTAAGGAAACATTGTATTTCTTTTTCTTCTCAGTCCTTTGACTGTTTTTCTGTTGGTCTATTGTTTTTTTTTCTTCTCAGTTTCTAAAAGCCTTTATATGTTAGGGAGAATAGTTTTATCTGTATGTGAGTTGGAAATATTTTCCCCATTTTGTCATTTGTCTTATGGTACGATGCTTTTCTCCATGCATAAGTTTATTGTTCTGAGGTAGCTGAATTCATCAATCTTATTTTTTATGGCTTATGGATTTAAAGTCTTATTATAATTTTTAAAATTCATTAATCAACATTAATATTGTCTGTTTCATGTTCTTTAGTGAAAGAATATAGTAAATATGAACACGAGTGGTAAACTGTGAAATTATCCTCATAGTTTTAAATTTGTAAAAGTACCAAAACTTTCTGTTCCAAAAGTTATATGAAACACTCAACCCAATTAAAAATAAAAATATGAAAAATTAAAGCAAGCTTGATATATCAGTTTATACTCACTAATAAGTAGACAAAATTTAAATTAAAGCATCCAACACTGGCCAGGTTATGTTAAAATTGGTACCTTCATACTGTCAGTGGCATTACACAAGTTCATTTGGAATTTTTATCAAGAATCATTAAAAAAAAAACACCTGTAGGCTTCCCTGCATAAAAAATCATATCTAGGGCTTCCCTGGTGGCACAGTGGTGGTTAAGAATCTGCCTGCCAATGCAGGGCACACAGGTTTGAGCCCTGGTTCGGGAAGATCCCACATGCCGCGGAGCAACTAAGCCCGTGCATCACAACTACTGAGCCTGCGCTCTAGAGCCCATGAGCCACAACTACTGAGCCCATGTGCCACAACTACTGAAGCCCATGTGCCTTGAGCCTGTGCTCCACAATAAGAGAAGCCACCGCAGTGAGAAGCCTGCGCACCGCAACAAAGAGTAGCCCCCACTCACCACAACTAGAGAAAGCCCGCAGGCAGCAATGAAGACCCAATGCAGCCAAAAATTTTAAGAAATTAAAAAATAAAATAAAATTAATTAATTAAAAATAAAGAATCATAAAAAGGATTATACCTTTCAATCTAATAATACCATAACTGGCAATTTATACTTCAATTGGGAAAAATGCACGAGTATTAAGATGTACACTACAATGTTATCAATGTGTATCGAAAACTTAGAAACAACCTAATGTCAAATAATTAAACAACAGCTAAGTCAAGTTATGGCACATCCATCAATGGAATGATACACAGCCATTAACATCCATAGTTCTGACTTCCGCTTCTAGACAAGATGGAGTAATAGGGACCAGATTTATCCTGTCAGCTATAACAACCAGAAAACCAGGCAAAATACATGACGCAATGGTTTTCATGGCATTGGATATAAGGCAATAAAGAACAATGATCCCTGAGAGGCAGAAAGCAAATAAGGTGAGCTTTACAACAATCCCAGTTTGCTGCCTAGAGAAAGTTAACAGACTGTGATGAGGGGTGTGGGAATCCACGCAAAACCAAGTGGTCTCCTCGAGTAGAGGAATGCACGCTAGTTGTCTGAGGAGGAAGCCAAGACAACTAGAGTTCATGGGCAAAGTACCAGAAGGGAGGCAGCTGCACAGATAGAACTTGAAAGATCTGCAAAGGGTTCCCCTCAAATACTCAGTTGAGTACTGATCAGTGTACGCATGTAAGGAAACCACCTGAAGCCATAGAAAGAATCACCTGAAAGGATTAGTGGGAATAAACCCAAGAACTCACACAGGACTGGAAAGAATACCTGTTCCTGCCATTTCCAGTGGAAAACTCCATAGTTAATGGCATTGGGTAGAATAAACAGAAGGGGTTTGCCTCAGTAATGGGGCAAAATCAGCCCTAGGCTAAATGCTGCTCAGGTTCCCCCAATGGAGCTTAAAAAAAAGATTCAAAAGAACCATACTACATCCACGTAGCTTAAGCCCAAAGTTCAGCAATAGAAATTCAAAAACACCTAATATACAACAGGCAAATTCCACAATTTCTGGCGTTCAGTAAAAACGTTAGAAGGCATGCAAAGAAGCAGAAAAATATGACCTAAAGTGAGGAGAAAGTCAATCAATCAAAACTAAGAAATGATAGAATTAGTAGACAAGGACATTAGAAATTATTATAAATGTATTCTACATGTTCAAGAAGATAAGTAAAGATTGAACATGCTGTGTAGAGACATGAGGAAGGAAAGAAGGAAGGAAGGGAGGGAGGGAGGAACGGAGAAAGAGAGAGTAGAAGGGAGGGAGAGAGGGAGGGAGGGAAGGAGGGATGGAGGGAGGGAGGAAGGAAGGAAGGAAAGCAGGCAAAGAAAAAGAGAGAGGGAAAGAAAGAAAGAGAGAGAGAGAGAGAGAGAGAGAAAGAAAACGAAAGGAAAAGGGAGGGAGAAATAGAACTTACAGAGATAAAAACTTCAATGTCTAAGATACAGAATAAACTGGATGGAATTAATGGCAGATCAGACATCACAGAAGAGGGAACTTGAAGAATAACAATAGAAACTATTCAAAGTTAAACACAAAGAATAAACAATTTTTAAAAATCAAGGCAAATCACTGAGATGTGAAAGAACTCCAAGTAGCCAAATATACATGTAATTGGAGTCCCTGAGGGAGAGGAAAAAGAAGGAAAATGGAAGAAAAAATATTTGAGGAAATAATGACCAAAATTTTTCCAAATCTGAAGAAAACTATAAAAGCACAAATCCAAAAAGTTTAAGAAATCCCAAGCACACCAAGGCACATTATAATCAAATACTAAAAATGAGAGATAAAGAGATAATCTTATAAGCAACCAGAGGGTAAAAAAGAGACACACTATAAACAGAAAATGAAAAAAATAAAAGATGATGGCAGATTTCTCAGGAAAAACAGTGCAAGTCAGAAGACAACATAGGAACATCTGTGAAGAAGTAAAAGGGGGGAAAAAACTGTCACCTTAGAATTCTTTACCCAGTCATCATTCCAGAAGGAAGGCAAAATAAAGACTTTTTCAGATATACAAAGCTAAAAGTATTTGTCACCAGCAGAAATGTGAAAAGAAGACCTTCAAGCAGAAATTGAATGATGCCAGATGGAAATCTGACTTTACACAAAAAAATGAAGAGCACCAGAAATGGTAACTATGTGGGTAAATATAAAGACCTTTTCTATTATTTAAATTTCTTTTAAAAATAATCAACTGTTTAAAGCAAAAATAATCACAATGTATTATAGGTTTATAACATATGTAGTATGATGACAATAGCACAAAAGCTGAGAGGAGAGAAATGGAAGGATCCTGAAATGGCACAGTATCACATGAAGGGAGACTGTGATAGAAAAATATCAAGGGGACCTTGAAGATGGCGGAAGAGTAAGAAGCGGAGATCGCCTTCCTCCCCACGGATACACCAGAAATACATCCACGCGTGGAACAACTCCTACAGAACTCCTACTGAAGGCTGGCAGAAGACCTCAGACCTCCCAAAAGGCAAGAAACTCCCCACGTAACTGGGTAGGGCAAAAGCAGAAACAGAGACAAAAGAATAAGGACGGCACCTGCACCAGTGGGAGGGAGCTGTGAAGGAGGAAAAGTTTCCACACACTAGGAAGCCCCTCCGCGGGCGGAGACTGCGGGAGGCAGAGGGGGGAGTTTCGGGACCGCGGAGTAGTGCACAGCGACGGGTGCGGAGGGCAAAGCGGGGAGATTCCTGCACAGACGATCGGTGCCGACCAGCACTCACCAACCCGAGAGGCTTGCTGCTCACCCACCGGGGCGGGCGGGGCTGCGAGCTGAGGCTCGGGTTTTGGTTTTGGACGGAGCTCAGGGAGAGGACTGGGGTTGGCGGCTTGAACATAGCCTGAAGGGGTTAGTGCACCACGACTAGCCGGGAGGGAGTTCGGGGAAAAGCCTGCACCGGCCGAAGAGGCAAGAGACTTTTTCTTCCCTCTTTGTCTCCTGGTGCGCGAGGAGAGGGGTTTAAGAGCGCTGCTTAAAGGAACTCCAGAGACGGGCGCGAGCCGCGGCTAAAATCGCGAACCCCAGAGACGGGCGCGAGCCGCGGCTAAAAGCGCGAACCCCAGAGACGGGCGCGAGCCGCGGCTGAGGGCGCGAGCCCCCGAGACGGGCGCGAGCCGCGGCTGAAAGCGCAAACCCCAGAGACGGGCGCGAGCCGTGGCTAAAACCGCGGACCCCAGAGACGGGCGGGAGACGCTAAGGCTGCTGCTGCCGCCACCAAGGGGCCTGTGTGCGAGCACAGGTCACTCTCCACACCCCTCTTCCGCGGAGCCTGTGCAGCCCGCCACTGCCAGGTTCCCGGGATCCAGGGACAACTTCCCCGGGACAGCGCACGGCGGGCCTCAGGCTGGTGCAACGTCACGCCGGCCTCTGCCGCAACGTCACGCTGCCTCTGCCGCCGCAGGCCGGCCCCGCACGCAGTGCCCCTCCTTCCCCCATCCCCCAACCCCCGGCCTGAGTGAGCCGGAGCCCCCGAATCAGCGGCTCCTTTAACCCCGTCCTGTCTGAGCGAAAAAACAGACGCCCTCCAGCGACCTACACGCAGAGGCAGGGCCAAATCCAAAGCTGAGCTCCTGTGAGCTGTGAAAACAAAGAAGAGAAAGGGAAATCTCTCCCAGCAGCCACAGAAGCAGCGGATTAAAGCTCCACAATCAACTTGATATACCCTGCATCTGTGGAATACCTGAATAGACAAGGAATGATCCCAAATTGAAGAGGTGGAATTTAGGAGCGAAATCTATGATTTTTTTTTCCCTTTTCCTCTTTTTGTGAAGGTGTACGTGTATGCTCCTGTGTGACATCTAGTCTGTATACTCTAGCTTCCACCATTTGTCCTAGGGCTCTATCCGTCCATGACTTTTTTTTAAAAATTCTTTTTCTTAATAATTAAGTTTAATTGTAATAACTTTATTATACTTTACCTTCGTTCTTTCTTTCTTTCCTTCCTTCCCTCCCTCCTTTAGACAACGAATCACCCCAAATTGAGGAGGTGGTCTCAGGGAGCAGGATTTATGATTTTTCCCCCTTTACCTCTTTTTGTGAAGGTGTATGTGTATGCTTCTGTGTAAGATTTTCTCTGTATAGCTTTGCTTCCAACATTTGTCCTAAGGTTCTATCCGCCCCCTTTTTTTTTTCTAAATATTTTTTAATTCAATAACTATATTATACTTTATTTTATTTTTACTGTATCATCTTTCTTTCTGTCTTTTTTTCCTTCTTTCACTCCTTCCTTCCTCCCTCCCTCCCTCCCTCCCTCCTTTCTTTCCTTCTTTGCTTCTTTCTTCCTTCCTTCCTTTCCTCCTTTCCTTCTTTCTTTCCTCATACTTCTACTAATTCTCTCTACATTTTCTCCCTTTTATTCTGAGCCGTGTGGATGAAAGGCTCTTGGTGCTCCAGCCAGGAGTCAGGGCTCTGCCTCTGAGGTAGGAGAGCCAACTTCAGGTCACTGGTCAACAAGAGACCTCCCAGCTCCACATAATATTAAACAGCGGAAATCTCCCAGAGACCTCCATCTTAACACCAGCACCCAGCTGCACTCAACGACCAGCAAGCCACAGTGCTGGACAACCTATGCCAAACAACTAGCAAAACAGGAACACAACCCCACCCATTAGCAGAGAGGCTGCCTAAAATCATAATAAGGCCATAGACACCCCAAAACACACCACCAGACGTGAACCTGCCCACTAGAGAGACAAGATCCAGCCTCATCCAGCACAACACAGGCACTAGTCCCCTCCACCAGGAAGCCTACACAACCCACTGAAACAACCTTAGCCACTGGAGACAGACATCAAAAACAACGGGAACTACGAACCTGCAGCCTGCAAAAAGGAGACCCCAAACACAGTAAGATAAGCAAAATGAGAAGACAGAAAAACACACAGCAGATGAAGGAGCAAGATAAAAACCCACCAGACCTAACAAATGAAGAGGAAATAGGCAATCTACCTGAAAAAGAATTCAGAATAATGATAGTAAGGATGATCCGAAATCTTGGAAGTAGAATGGACAAAATGCAAGAAACAGTTAACAAGGACCTACAAGAACTAAAGATGAAACAAGCAACGATGAACAATGCAATAAATGAAATTAAAATCACTCTAGATAGGATCAATAGCAGAATAACTGAGGCAGAAGAACGGATAAGTGACCTGGAAGATAAAGTAGTGGAAATAACTACTGCAGAACAGAATAAAGAAAAAAGAATGAAAAGAACTGAGGACAGTCTCAGAGACCTCCGGGACAACATGAAACGCACCAACATTCGAATTATAGGGGTTCCAGAAGAAGAAGAAAGAAAGAAAGGGACTGAGAAAATATTTGAAGAGATTATAGTTGAAAACTTCCCTAATATGGGAAAGGAAATAGTTAATCAAGTCCAGGAAGCACAGAGGGTCCCATACAGGATAAATACAAGGAGAAACACGCCAAGACACATATTAATCAAACTGTCAAAAATTAAATACAAAGAAAGCATATTAAAAGCAGCAAGGGAAAAACAACAAATAACACACAAGGGAATCCCCATAAGGTTAACAGCTGATCTCTCAGCAGAAACCCTACAAGCCAGAAGGGAGTGGCAGGACATACTGAAAGTGATGAAGGAGAATAGCCTGAAACCAAGATTACTCTACCCAGCAAGGATCTCATTCACATTTGATGGAGAAATTAAAACCTTTACAGACAAGCAAAAGCTGAGAGAGTTCAGCACCACCAAACCAGCTTTACAACAAATGCTAAAGGAACTTCTCTAGACACGAAACACAAGAGAAGGAAATGACCTATAGTAGCGAACCCAAAACAATATATAAAATGGAAATAGGAACATACATATCAATAATTACCTTAAATGTAAATGGACTAAATGCTCCCACCAAAAGACACAGATTGGCTGAATGGATACAAAAACAAGACCCTTATATATGCTGTCTACAAGAGACCCACTTCAGAACTAGAGACACATACAGACTGAAAGTAAGGGGATGGAAAAAGATATTCCATGCAAATGGAAACCAAAGGAAAGCTGGAGTAGCAATTCTCATATCAGACAAAATAGACTTTAAAATAAGGACTATTAAAAGGGACAAAGAAGGACACTACATAATGATCAAGGGATCGATCCAAGAAGAAGATATAACAATTGTAAATATTTATGCACCCAACATAGGAGCACCTCAATACATAAGGCAAATACTAACAACCATAAAAGGGGAGATCAACAGTAACACATTCATAGTAGGGGACTTTAACACCCCACTTTCATCAATGGACAGATCATCCAAAATGAAAATAAATAAGGAAACACAAGCTTTAAATGATACATTAAACAAGATGGACTTAATTGATATTTATAGGACACTCCATCCAAAAACAACAGAATACACATTTTTCTCAAGTGCTCATGGAACATTCTCCAGGATAGATCATATCTTGGGTCACAAATCAAGCCTTGGTAAATTTAAGAAAACTGAAATTGTATCAAGTATCTTTTCCGACCACAACGCCATGAGACTAGATATCAATTACAGGAAAAGATCTGTAAAAAATACAAACACATGGAGGCTAAACAATACACTACTTAATAATGAAGTGATCACTGAAGAAATCAAAGAGGAAATAAAAAAATACCTAGAAACAAATGACAGTGGAGACACAACGACCCAAAACCTATGGGATGCAGCAAAAGCAGTTCTAAGGGGGAAGTTTATAGCAATACAAGCCCACCTTAAGAAGCAGGAAACATCTCGAATAAACAACCTAACCTTGCACCTCAAGCAATTAGAGAAAGAAGAACAAAAAAACCCCAAAGCTAACAGAAGGAAAGAAATCATAAAAATCAGATCAGAAATAAATGAAAAAGAAATGAAGGAAACAATAGCAAAGATCACTAAAACTAAAAGCTGGTTCTTTGAGAAGATAAACAAAATAGATAAACCACTAGCCAGACTCATCAAGAAAAAAAGGGAGAAGACTCAAATCAATAGAATTAGAAATGAAAAAGGAGAAGTAACAACTGACACTGCAGAAATAAAAAAAATCATGAGAGATTACTACAAGCAACTCTATGCCAATAAAATGGACAATGTGGAAGAAATGGACAAATTCTTAGAAATGCACAACCTGCCAAGACTGAATCAGGAAGAAATAGAAAATATGAACAGACCAATCACAAGCACTGAAATTGAAACTGTGATTAAAAACCTTCCAACAAACAAAAGCCCAGGACCAGATGGCTTCACAGGTGAATTCTATCAAACGTTTAGAGAAGAGCTAACACCTATCCTTCTCAAACTCTTCCAAAATATAGCAGAGGGAGGAACACTCCCAAATTCCTTCTACGAAGCCACCATCACCTTGATACCAAAACCAGACAAGGATGTCACAAAGAAAGAAAACTACAGGCCAATATCACTGATGAACATAGATGCGAAAATCCTCAACAAAATACTAGCAAACAGAATCCAACAGCACATTAAAAGGATCATACACCATGATCAAGTGGGGTTTATTCCAGGAATGCAAGGATTCTTCAATATACGCAAATCTATCAATGTGATAAACTATATTAACAAATTGAAGGAGAAAAACCATATGATCATCTCAATAGATGCAGAGAAAGCTTTCGACAAAATTCAACACCCATTTATGATAAAAACCCTCCAGAAAGTAGGCATAGAGGGAACTTTCCTAAACATAATAAAAGCCATATATGACAAGCCCACAGCAAACATCATCCTCAATGGTGAAAAACTGAAAGCATTTCCACTAAGATCAGGAACAAGACAAGGTTGCCCACTCTCACCACTCTTATTCAACATAGTTTTGGAAGTTTTAGCCACAGCAATCAGAGAAGAAAAGGAAATAAAAGGAATCCAAATTGGAAAAGAAGAAGTAAAGCTGTCACTGTTTGCAGATGACATGATACTATACATAGAGAATCCTAAAGATGCTACCAGAAAACTACTAGAGCTAATCAATGAATTTGGTAAAGTAGCAGGATACAAAATTAATGCACAGAAATCTCTGGCATTCCTATATACTAATGATGAAAAATCTGAAAGTGAAATCAAGAAAACACTCCCATTTACCATTGCAACAAAAAGAATAAAATATCTAGGAATAAACCTACCTAAGGATACGAAAGACCTGTATGCAGAAATTTATAAGACACTGATGAAAGAAATTAAAGATGATACAAATAGATGGAGAGATATACCATGTTCTTGGATGGGAAGAATCAACATTGTGAAAATGACTCTACTACCCAAAGCAATCTACAGATTCAATGCAATCCCTATCAAACTACCACTGGCATTTTTCACAGAACTAGAACAAAAAATTTCGCAATTTGTATGGAAACACAAAAGACCCAGAATAGCCAAAGCAATCTTTAGAACGAAAAAAGGAGCTGGAGGAGTCAGGCTCCCTGACTTCAGACTATATTACAAAGCAACAGTAATCAAGACAGTATGGTACTGGCACAAAAACAGAAAGATAGATCAGTGGAACAGGATAGAAAGCCCAGAGATAAACCCACGCACATATGGACACCTTATCTTTGATAAAGGAGGCAGGAATGTACAGTGGAGAAAGGACAGCCTCTTCAATAAATGGTGCTGGGAAAACTGGACAGGTACATGTAAAAGTATGAGATTAGATCACTCCCTAACACCATACACAAAAATAAGCTCAAAATGGATTAAAGACCTAAATGTAAGGCCAGAAACTATCAAACTCTTAGAAGAAAACATAGGAAGAACACTCTATGACATAAATCACAGCAAGATCCTTTCTGACCCACCTCCTAGAGTAATGGAAATAAAAACAAAAATAAACAAATGGGACCTAATGAAACTTCAAAGCTTTTGCACAGCAAAGGAAACCATAACCAAGACCAAAAGACAACCCTCAGAATGGGAGAAAACATTTGCAAATGAAGCAACTGACAAAGGATTAATCTCCAAAATTTACAAGCAGCTCATGCAGCTCAATAACAAAAAAACAAACAACCCCATCCAAAAATGGGCAGAAGACCTAAATAGACATTTCTCCAAAGAAGATATACAGAATGCCAACAAACACATGAAAGAATGCTCAACATCATTAATCATTAGAGAAATGCAAATCAAAACTACAATGAGATATCATCTCACACCAGTCAGAATGGCCATCATCAAAAAATCAAGAAACAATAAATGCTGGAGAGGGTGTGGAGAAAAGGGGACACTCTTGCACTGCTGGTGGGAATGTGAATTGGTTCAGCCACTGTGGAGAACAGTATGGAGGTTCCTTAAAAAACTACAAATAGAATTACCATATGACCCAGCAATCCCACTACTTGGCATATACCCTGAGAAAACCAAAATTCAAAGAGAGTCATGTACCAAAATGTTCATTGCAGCTCTATTTACAATAGCCAGGACATGGAAACAACCTAAGCGCCCATCATCGGATGAATGGATAAAGAAGATGTGGCACATATACACAATGGAATATTACTCAGCCTTAAAAAGAAATGAAATTGAGCTATTTGTAATGAGATGGATAGACCTAGAATCTGTCATACAGAGTGAAGTAAGCCAGAAAGAAAAAGACAAATACCGTATGCTAACACATATATATGGAATTTAAGGGAAAAAAATGTCATGAAAAACCTAGGGGTAAGATAGGAATAAAGACGCAGACCTACTGGAGAACGGACTTAAGGATATGGGGAGGGGGAAGGGTGAGTTTTGACAGGGCGAGAGAGAGTCATGGACATATACACACTAACAAACGTAGTAAGGTAGATAGCTGGGGGGAAGCAGCTGCAAGGCACAGGGATATTAGCTCGGTGCTTTGTGACAGCCTGGAAGGGCGGGATAGGGAGAGTGGGAGGGAGGGAGACGCAAGAGGGAAGACATATGGGAACATATGTATATGTATAGCTGATTCACTTTGTTGTAAAGCAGAAACTAACACACCATTGTAAAGCAATTATACCCCAATAAAGATGTTTAAAAAAAAAAAAAAAAAAAAAAAAAAAAAAAAAAAAAAGAAAAATATCAATATGGTAGATTTAAACCCAAACATATCAATAATCAAATTAAATATAATTGGCCAAAACAACTCAATTAAAAGGCAGAGATGGGCTTCCCTGGTGGCACAGTGGTTGAGAGTCCACCTGCCGATGCAGCGGACACGGGTTCATGCCCAGGTCCGGGAAGACCCCACATGCCATGGAGCGGCTGGGTCCGTGAGCCATGGCCGCTGGGCCTGAGCATCCGGAGCCTGTGCTCCACAACAGGAGAGGCCACAACAGTGGGAGGCCTGTGTACTGCAAAAAAAAAAAAAAAAAAAAAAAAAAAGGCAGAGATGGGCAGAGTGGATTAGACCCAGCTATAGGCCACCTACAGGAAACCAACTTTAAATATAAAGACACAAATAGATTAACGGATGTGGAAGCGAGGGCAAGGGACAAGGATGCCCCACTTTTGACATGGGCCACTGAGAGACCACACTAACTTCCCTCCACATTACTTGCCATTGTATGCAGGTCCACTATCCACACTTCCTCCGTACCCTGTAGCCTCACAATAGGGGGGAGCCCAGCCGCTGTCACAGTGACAATTCTTATTGCTGTTACATACCTTCAAAACAAAGCAGCACTTTTGTTAATTGTGAATGTTGCTCTACAGGATGAACTCAAGAATAGAAACCAAGAGAAAAGACTAAATTCACGCAAATCCATAGACACTTTTAAAGAATGAACAATTTATCAGGTATCTAAATTCCCCAATATCTAAAAATCTAAGCAGTCTTACAGAGAATCCTCACTAAGAATTCTCATTATTCAGCATTACTTTCATGAATAAACCAAAAGAGGCTATTACCTACCCCATGTCCGTGACACTTTTTCTGAATATCACAGTCATAATTCAGAACAGATGCATTTACACATTGGAAATTTCTACAGATCTGAAAAAAAAAGAAGTAATGAGTAAAGAAAACTTGAACACATTAATAAACTAGCCAGAAAAAAACAGACCTGGGTGTAGATTATTTCATAGGTGAATTCTTTCACACTTTTCAGGAATAGTTAATTCCCATATCACATATTTGAAAATTTAGAAAAATAAGTGAAATTAACTAATTTAGATAGAACTAATGATCAAAGATGACACAAAGGCCAAAAACAAAGATAAAACTATAATCTTTCCTTCCATACCTATATAGATGTGAAAATTCAAAGTAAAACATGCACAAATGGATTTTTTTCAAGTCAGAGATGATCCCACTACTACAGAAAAGGATCAATGATAGGAAATCTATTACTATAATACCTTACATAAATTGTCATTATTAAAATAAATATCACAAAAGCATTTGAGGGCTTCCCTGGTGGCACAGTGGTTGAGAGTCTGCCTGCTGATGCAGGGGACACGGGTTCGTGCCCCGGTCCAGGAGGATCCCACATGCCGTGGAGCGGCTGGGCCCGTGAGCCATGGCCGCTGAGCTTGCGCATCCGGAGCCTGTGCTCCACAACGGGAGAGGCCACAGCACTGAGAGGCCCGTGTACCGCAAAAAAAAAATTTGATAAAATTTGACACTCATGTTAATTTTTAAAATTCTTTCCAAAATAAGAATAAAAGGACACTTTGTGACAAGACAAAACCTGTCTTCCAATATCATGACTAATTATGAAACTAATTCATGCAAATATACAGACATTCTTTTTAAGAGACAAAATTGAAATGATTCCATGATATTTTAATTTTTTATGGCAAAACAAATGACAAACTGGAAAAAAATATTTACAACAGACATAACTATCAGTTAATATTCTTTATATATGAGGAGCCTGTAAAAACAATAACAAAGATAACCCAACAGAAAAACAGAAAGATATGAATATGGACTAAGCAGAATAAATGAATATGAATATGGCCTGTAAGATTTCTGCTGAGAAATCCACTGATAGCCTTGTGCAGTTTCCTTTGTAAGCTGCAAGTTTCCATTTTCTTGCTGCATTTTCTTTAATTCTTTTTCTTTAATTTTTGACAGATTTATTATAATGTGTCTTGAAGAAGATCTCTCAATCGAACTTGTTTGATGACCCATTTGCTTCGCGAACTTGGATATCCAATTCTCTCCTCAGCTTTGGGAAGTTCTCAGCCATCATTCTGTTAAATGAGCTTTCTTCCCCTTTCTCCCTAGTTTACTCTGGAACTCAATAATTCACAAATTGCTTCTTTTGATGTTATGCCATAGATCACATCAGCTTCCTTCACGCTTTTTCATTCTTCTGTTATTCTTTTCCTCTGAATGGATCATTTCAAAGTTCCTATCTTCCAGCTCACACATTCTTTCTTCTGCTTCATGCATTCTAAGGTTGATGCTCTCTATTATATTTTTTTTCATTTCATCCATTATATTCTTCAGCTCCAGAATTTGTTTGGTTCTTTTTTTATGATTTCTATCTCTTTGTTAAACTTGTCATTTTGTTCATGCATTGCTTTCCTGATCTCATTAAATTGTCTTTTCTATGTTCATTGAGCATCCTTCAAACAGCTATTTGAATTCTTTATTGGTACATTACAGATCACCATGTCTTTGGGATCAGTTACTGGAAGATTACTGTGATCCTTTGGTGTTGTCATCTTTGCTTGACTTTCCATGTTCCTGGAAGTTCTGCATTACTCTCTTCACATCTGAAGTAGCAGTCAACTCCTCCAGTCTTTACTAACTACCTTTATGAGAGAAATACCTTCTTTCAGTCCTGCTAGGGATTCTGAGGCTTTCTCAGATTCTCTAGGACATGCCCGCTCCATACTTCTTGCTCCCTCTTAGGGAAGAATTCTTAAGCCTATTCTCTTCTCTCAATCCTGCAACATACCAAGCCAAGTACTGACAACCCTTTCCAAAGCTGGAGCTCAGATCTGCGTTCCCTCTCTGGCCAGCAGATTCTAGCTGGCTCTCTGCACATGCTCACTAGCTGTCTGCAAAAGCTCACTCTTGCACCACTGTTGGGAGGGCATGTAGAGTGCTGGCCACAGGGTGAAGGGTGTCTGGGTAAGGCATGCAGCAAGCTGGAGGTGCCTGTTGGCCACTTGGGGGGATCTGCAGGCAAAGCATCCCCAGACGCTCATGGGTTGGCTTCTTGATGGAGTCCACCTCACAGTAGGATCTGCATTCCTTTAATACCCTCTGAGAGTCTTAAGTGCCACTCTCCCAGCCTCTTCTCACCTCCCAGTCACTTAAAAGCCTGGGAATGTTATTATCATGGAAGTTCCTCCACAAGGAAACAATAAAGAAGGGAATAAATATCCCTTGCCAACAATTAGGACAAAACACTGTTGATTTCAAAGCGAGTTACTAAGAGTGTATTTTCCTTCTTATATAGCTTTTGTTTTTGCTACAGCTAATACTTGTCTTTCTTCTTATACAACTGGCCTTTGTCATATCAGTATTCAATCTCTTCACAAAAAAAAAAAAAGAAAGTTCTCATGTCCTTTCCTCTTTCAAGTTCCCTCTTTCTCTAGAAACCTCCCTGCAGGGTCCACTTGCTCCAATCTAAATTGATTACTCTACTGGCCTGGTACATAGCTGCAATTTTAGAATTTCTTTGACGTTCTTCTGTGTCCTAGACTATAATTCTCTTTTTGGTGTACTTCCTCATTTGTTAGAACATTGTGTTAGATGATTTCCTAAGAAAGGATAAATAAAGATGAATTTTCTGAAAAGAAAATTTGAAACGATACATTGTCTAAAATGTTTTTATTGTGCTCTCTCACTTCATTGCTACTCTGGCTGTGTATAGAATTCTAGGTTGAGAATCTTTCGGAAACATGAATGTGCTGCTCCCTTGGTTTCCAGATTTCAATTCTCAATCTCATCCCTTTATATGTGACCTTTGTTTGTTTTGGGGGGGCCAGGGGTTTGTCTCTGGAAGCTATTCTTCACAAGTACTCTGACACAAGTTCGCTTCACTGTTTTCTTTCTCTAAATTAGAGATTTAAATTAGTTGGATTTAAAAATCTTTAGTTGATCCTTGTAGGCTTTTATCTTCTCTCTCATTTTTCTGTTTCAGTCTTTTTGTTCAGCTTCCTCACAGAATTGTCCAAGTTTATGTAACAATCCATCTATAGTCCAGTTATACATGCATGAAGGAGAACAGTATACTAGGGTTAGGACAGGGAGACAGACCTCTCCTAGGAGGATGACCAAATAATATCAAAAATCTTATCTTCTCATCTCCAACCTGTTCCCAGGGGAACAGGCAACTGGCTGCTGATGCTTTGTTGACAAGATAGGAGAAGCAGACAGACAGAAGAGCTAGCCTCTCCATTGGTAGAATAAATTTAAGTCCATTTTCAATACCATGCCTCCCTCCACCAACCCCTCTCAGCTATAACCACTGTTTCCAAATCAACAATCTGTTTAGGGTTCTGCCAGACTAAGATACAGGCTCTTTGTTCACACCCTATCAGTCTGCACTGTAAGTTGTAGGTCCCACTACTCAGTCAAACTATCAATACTTTCTCTCCTCTTTCAGTTTCAAAACGTGTTGAAGTTTTTATCTACTGATGAAATCTCATATACTTCACACTTTGGAATCTATTCCCTAATTTGTTCCTTTATATTTTGAGAGATATTGGCAAGGCGAACAGGATAAACGAATATTACAATCCACCATCTTTTACAGATTTTTTTTCCAATTCACATTTTCACTCTGAACTTCATAACTTGTAATAACTGACTGTGATGATTACTTTTATGTGTCCACCTACATGAGACAGAGGGCGCCAGGAGCCATGGGTCCAGGACTGAAGGGGTGGAAGTGCAGTGGCACCACTTACTATTTCTCCTTGTGACCCACTAGCAAAATGTTTGCTTACTGCTCCCAGGACCTTATGCTCTGTTGGCCTAGAAGTCTTAGCTCTAGAGGGAGTTATGCTTCCATCAGGAGACACAACAGTGACGCCACTGAACTGGAAGTTAAGACTTCCAGTTAAGTTCATGCCTCTGAATAAACAAAGAAGGGAGTTACTGTAGGCTGGGGTGACTGATCTTGACTCCCAAGGGGGAATTGGACTGCTACTCCACAATGGTAGTAAGGAAGAGTATGTCTGGAATACAGGAGATCCCTTAGGGCATTTCTTAGTATTATCATACCCTGTGATAAAGACCAATAGAAAACTACAACAACCCAATCCTGGCAGGACTACTAATAGCCCAGAGCCTTCAGGAATGAAGGTTTAGGGCATCCTGCCAAGTAAAGAACCATAATCAGCTGAGGTCGTTGCTGAAGGCAAAGAGAATACAGAATTAGTAGGGAAGAAGGTCGTTAAAAATACCAGCTATAACTATATTACAGAAACAAAAACTGTAATTATCACGAGTATTTCCTCCTTATTTTGTTATGATATGCTTGTGTGTATATGTGTATCAAATATCTTTTTCTTCTCTCTCTTAGTCCCTTAGGTAACTCACAATGTATTGACTTTAAGTATTGTTAACTTTACATCACAGGATTTAAGTTACAGGATATTAAGAAAAGTAAACAATGGCCAAAGATTTTTATCTCCTCTTGGAAGTAGGATTTAGTGCATTTTCAGTTGTAAGCAGGATACAATGGTTGTACACAGTTCTACCATGTTAGGTAGAATTATGACCATGCTATTGTCTTCAAGATTGTTTTGAAGATTTTTATTGTCTTGGAGATTATGTATGGTTTAAGGAGATGCATACGGACACCAAGCTGACAAGGTGTGGACCTGTGATGGTTAATTTCATGTATCAACTTGACTGGGCCACAGAGTGCCTAGATATTTGATCTAATATTATTCTAGATGTTTCTGTGGGATGTTTTTGGATGTGCTTAACACATAAGTTGATCAAATGAGTAAAGCAGATTGTCCGTATATTGGTCTCGTCCAATCAGTTAATGGCCTGAATAAAATGAAAAGGCTGACCCTCCTCCAAAGAAGAGAGAATTTCTCCTACCTGCCTGCCCTCTATATGGGACATTGGTTTCTTCTTGCCTCTGGACTCAAACCGAATCATAACTCTTTCTGGGACTCAAACCCACTAGCCTTTGAACTGGAACTATACCATCAGCTCTTCTGGGTCTCCAACTTGCCCACTGAGATCTTGGGATTTCTTATCTTCCATAATTGTGTAAGCTAATTCCTCATAAAAAGCCTTATATATATAAACACACACACACACACACACACACACACACACACACACACACACACCCTTTTGGTTCTGTTTCTCTGGAGAACCCTGACCAATATTTCTTCCTTATGCCCAAACCAAGAATAAACAACCCAAAACAACTGAAATGTACAAATGTTGAGGTAAACCAGACTTTAGCACACCGAGTACAATGCACGACTCAACAGCAAAAGCTACACAGGCAATGAGGCAGGAATGAATATTATCCAACTTCAATTAATTAAAGTCCATTCTAGTGGCTGTCTGTTACAGCTCAGTGATTGTGTTCCCCTCAAAATTCATATGTTGAGGCCCTAATCCACATGTGATGGTATCTGAAGATGTGTAATTAAGGTTTGATGAGGTCATGATGGTGAAGCCCTGGTCCAATGGGATTAGTGCCCTTATATGAAGAGACACTAGAAAGGAGATACTCATGTCTGTGCCTCATGAGATCCTGAACTGGTGCTACACTCAGCTCCAGCCCCTCAAGCCAGTCAGGAAGCAGCCCAGCATGTCCAAGGACCTGGCTGGGGACATGCACATCCATGCCTCAAGAACTAGGCCTACAGCCTTCAGTTTTGGCTGTGGAATCTGAAACAGCTCTGGGATTTCATTCCAGCCAATTTCAGTCACAGTCCAGGGCTAGTCCTGCCCATCCAGGGACCCAATTAATGAACAGACAGCAGCCCTCTTAGGTACCTGATGAGAGCCCCACCCGTCTATGCAACTGGTAATAGGCCTGCTGTTTAAGGACATAACTGTGGACCCTAAGGCAGACCCCTGTCCTGGGGCCACCTCCTGAAAAATGTACTGGAGGAAGTTCAGTCCACCCAGGGACCAGTCAGCACGCATGCCCTACCAAGTCCATGATAAAAAGTTCACCAACTGCAGGCCCTGCTGCACATCCAGAAACAGCTTTGTAACCAGCTCCAAACCAGGCAGACTGAGATCCCAGAGGTAATCCTATCAGCACACAGAACAGACAGGAGGTGTTTACCAGCTGAAACCAGTCTGTAAAGACTGGTGCTCCTTCAAATGCACAGGCACCAATGCAAGGCTACATGGAAGAATCAAGCAAATATGACAACACCAAAAGAAACTAATAAAGTTCCAATAAATGACCCCAAAGAATGAAGATCTATAGTCTGACTGATAAAGAACTCAAAATAATAATCATTAAGGAACTGAATGAAATGTGAGAGAACACAGGTAGCCAACCCAGCAAAATCAGGAAAATGATGAATGAACATAATGAGAAGTTTAATAAAGAAATAGGAACCATTAAAAGTAACCAAAAAGAAACCCTACAGAAGAATACAATGACAGAAATGAAAAATTCAGCAGAGAGGTTCAACAACCAACTTAATCACCCAGGAGAAAGAATCAGTGAACTCAAAGACAGATCACTTGAAATTAGCCCATTAGAGAAACAAAAAGAAAAAAAGAATAAGAAAGAGTGAAGAAAGCCAATGTGAATTACGGGATACCATCAAGGAAACAAACATTCGCATCATGGGAGTCCCAGAAAGAGAAGGAAGAAAGGAGCAGAAAGAAAGTTTAAAGAATTAATAGCAGGGACTTCCTGGTGGTGCAGGGATTAAGAATCCGCCTGCCAATTCAGGGGACACAGGTTCGATCCCTGGTCCGGGAAGATCCCACATGCCACGAAGCAACTAAGCCCGTGAGCCACAACTACTGAGCCCACTCACCACAACTATTGAAGCCCGCGTGCCTAGAGCCCAAGCTCCACAGCAAGCCACCGCAATGAGAAGCCCGCACACTGCAATGAAGAGTAGCCCCCACTCACCGCAACTAGAGAAAGCCTGCACACAGCAATGAAGACCCAATGCAGCCAAAAATTAAAAAAAAAAAAAAAAAAAAAGAATTAATAGCAGAAAACTTCTGAAACCTTGGGAGAATATGGACATTCAGGTACAGGAAGCTCACAGGACCCCAAGCAAGGTCAACCCAAAGAATATTGCTCTGAGACACATTATAATCAATAATCAAAATGTTAAAAGTTAAAGACAAGGAGAGAATTTTAAAAGTAGCAAGAGAAAAATGACTCATCACATATTAGGGAAATCCACCAGCAGCCCAGTATGGCTATCAGTGGATTTTTCTAAAGAAACCTTGCAAGCCAAGAGAGAGTGAGATGATATATTGAATGCACTGAGTGAAAAAAATTGCCAACCACGAGTACTAACCTGTCCTTCTGAAATAGAAAGTTAAAGACATTCCCAGACAAACAAAGCTAGGGGATTTCATCACCACTAGACATGCCTTACAAGAAATGATAAAGAGACTTCTTCAAGTTGAAATGAAAGGATGCTAAGTAACAATATGAAAACATAAAAAACTATAAAACTCATTGGTAAAGGTAAATATATAGTCAAAATCAGAATACTCTAATACTGGAATGATGGTGTGTAAATCACTTTATCTCGAGTATAAAAGTTTTAAAAAAAAATCAAAAATAACTAATGGTATAATATTGTTTTGGATATGTCTCCTCAGGGAAGGAAAACAAATGGAACTACAGCAAACTAAAAAGCTTTTGCATAGCAAAGGAAACTATCAACAAAATGAAAAGGTCATCTACTGAATGGGAGAGATATTTGCAAATGATGTATCTGATAAGGGGTAAATTATCCAAAATACACACACACACACACACACACACACACACACAAAAAAAAAAAACTCATATAACTCAACATCCAAAAAACAAACCACATGATTTAAAAATGAGAAGAGAATCTGAATAGACATTTTTCCAAAGAAGACATTCAGATGGCCAGCAGGCATCACATAAAAAGATGTTCAACATCACTAATCATCAGGGAAACGGGCAAATCAAAACCACAATGAGATATTACCTCACACCTGTCAGAATAGCTATTATCGAAAAGACAATAAATGACAAGTGTTGTCAAGGCTGTGGAGAAAAAGGAACTCCTGTGCACTGTTGGTGAGAATATAAATTGGTGCAGCTGCTATGGAAAACAATATGGAAGTCCCTCAAAAAATTAAAAATAGAACTATTATATAACCCAGAAGTTTCACTTCTGGGTAGTTTTACAAATAAAACAAAAACACTAATTTAAAAAGATACATGCATCCCTATGTTCATATGCACACACACGCACACATACACATGCATACAATGAAATATTACTCAGCCATAATAAGAATGTTGCAACAACGCGGATGGACCCAGAGGGTATTATGCGAAGTGGAATAACTCAGACAGAGAATGACAAATACCATATGATTCTACTTACATGTGTAATCTAAAAACCGAAACAAATGAACAAATATAACGAAGTAGAAACAGAGTCACTGATAAAGAGAACAAATAGGTGGTTGCCAGAGGGAAAGAAGGTGGGAGAATGAGTGAAATACGTGAGGGAAATTAAGAGACACAAACTCCAAATGAGGCATGGGAATGAAATGTACAGCAAGGGGAATATAGTCAATAATAACATAATATCTTTGTATGGTGACAGTTGGTAACCAGAGCTATCATGCTGATAATTTCGTAACAATTGAAAATATTTCATCACCCTGTTGTGTGCTAGAAAGTAACATAGTTTTGTAGGTCAACTATACTTCAAAACACAAACAGACAAACTCATAGAAAAAGAGATCAGATTTGTGGTTACCAGAGGTGGGGTTCGGGGGACAGAGAACTGGATGAAGGGGGTCAAAAGGTACAAATTCTAGTTATAAGATAAGTAAGTACTAGGGATGAATGTACAACACGATTAATGTAATGAACACTGCTGTGTGTTACATATGAAAGTTGTTACAAGAGTAAACCCTAAGAGTTCTCACCACAAGAAGAAAGTATTTCCTTAATTTTGTATCTATATGAGATGATGGATGTTCACTAAACTTACTGATAATCACTTTATGATGTATGTAAGTCACACCATTATGCTGTACACCCTACGTATACAGTGCTGTACGTCAATTATATCTCAATAAAAATGGAAGAAAAATGATGAAAAAAATAACTATAGGTACAATAATTTGTTAATGGATGCACAATATAAAAAGATGTAAAGTATGACATCAATAGCATAAAATACAAGGAAAGGAGAAGTAAAAGTGTAGAGCTGTGTATACAATTGAAGGTAAGTTGTTATCAGCTTAAAATAGACTGTTATAGCTATAAAATAGTTTATGTAAGCCTCATGGTAACCACAAAGGGAAGAAACTTAAACACAAAAGATAAAGAGAAAGGAATTAAAACATGCACTACAAAAAAATAAATCACAAAAGAAGACAGAGAGGGGCAAAAGAGCTAAAAAACAGTCAACAAACACTTAACAAACTGACAGGCAGTGGGTCTGTACCTATCAATAATTAAATACTTTAAACATAAATGAACTAAATTCCCATATCAAAATACACAAAGTGGTTGAATGGATTAAAAAATCAAGATCTAACAATATGTTGCCAACAAGAGACTCACTTCAGCTTTAAGGACATACATAGGTTGAAAGTAAAGAGATGGAAAATGATATTCTATGCAAATGGTAACCAAAAGAGAGCAGAAGTAGCTACACTTGTATCACATATAATAGACTTTCAGTCAAAATCAATCACAAGAGACAAAGAAGGTCATTGCATAGTGATAAAGGGGTCAATTCATCAAGAGGATATAACAATTATAAGTATATATACACCCTACACTGGAGCATCTAATATTTAATGCAAATAATAACAGAACTAAAGGGAGAAATAGACAACAATATAATAATAGTATAGGGGACTTCAGTTTTAATATTGGATGGATGATCCAGACAGAAATGTAATAAGGAAACAGACCTGAAGAACACTACAGACCAAAATGGACCAAAAGACATAGACAGAACATTCCATGCAACAGCAGCAGAATACATATTTGGTATTCTGTATGTATACATTCCACAAGATAAATCATATGCTGGGCCACAGAGCAAGACTTAAGAAGACTGAAATCCCATCTGGTCTCTATCTTGACCACAGTGGTATAATTAGAAATCAGTAACAGAAAGAAAACTGGAAAATTCACAAAAATATGGAAATTAAACAACACATTCCCAAACAACCAATCCTGCCATTTGCAACAACATGGATGGACCTTCAGGGCATTCAGACTAAGAGAAATAAGTCTGATAGAGAAAGAAAAATACCATATGATCTCACTTATATGTGGAATCTTTTAAAAAGCTGAACTCAGAAACAGAGAGTGGAAGGGTGGTTGCCAGGGGCCAGGGAAGGGGAGAAATGGGGAGTCACTGTCAAAGGGTACAAACTTCCACTTATAAGATGAACAAGTCCTGAGGATCTAATATTCAGCATGGTGATTATAGTGAACAATACTGTATTATATACTTGAAAGTTGGTAATAAGAGAATAAATCTTAAATGTTCTCACCACAAAAAAAAGTTCTATTTATGTGAGGTGATAGATGTGTTAACTAACCTTATTGCAGTAATTATTTCACAATATATATGTGTATCAAATCATCATATTGTGTACCTTAAACTTACACAATGTTATATATTGATTGTATCTCAATAAAGCTGGGCTTGGCGGGGGTAGGCGGAGAGGGGATCAACAAGGGAGAAGAAGAAATGAAAGATACAGGAAAAGAACCACAGGGACATTATCTCAGATTCTGGGTTCCAAAGTTCTTTATTTGATTCTGTGGTTTGAATCAGTAAATTTCCTGCTATGCTTTAATTCAGTCTTAGCTGAATTTTTGTGAGATTTAAGAGTACTGACTATAGTCCACGTAGTAAAATTTCATAAATTAAAAAAGCCTAAGTATAGAGCTTCAGAAATATAAAAGTATATTCACCAGCATACAGAATCCAGGAATAAATCTACATTACCAGTATTTGCTCCCGGAACGTAAAGACAATTTAATGTTGAGGAATTTATCAATATAACCCAGCACATTAATAAGTCAAAGGAAAAGATGTAGTGATTACTAAAATAGCTGTTGAAAAAACTACTTATAAAATTTTTAATCTATTTGTTCTTTTATTCTTATTAATCACAACTAAAACAATTCTCCATTAAATGAAAAATACTACCTACCCCAAGCCAATAGCCAAAATCATAAATAACCTTGGAAGGCTAGATGCATTCCCAGTCAAGTTAGGGAGAAGACAAAGAAGTACACTATTATCATTATTATTTAAAATTATCCTGAAAGCTCTATCATTGCAATTACATAAGAAAATAAATCCAAATTGTAAGTATCAGAAAGGAAATCAACTTTCTATCATTTACAGATGATTGTTTACCTAGAAAATTTTAATACAATCAACAATAAAAATACGTGATACTAAGTAAATGGCTGGTAACAAAATAAATATATACAAGTGAATATATTTTTCTGAATATCAATAATAGCCAGTAAAAATATAAACAAAACAGTTTCTCTTATCAATAAACACCAATTAGAAAATGTAACATAACAAATTAGAAAACATAATAAGAGGCTATTCATAATAACAATAAAAATATAAAATACCTAGGAATAAAACTAATAAAAAATAAAAAGGACCTTTATAATTAAACCTTTAAAATAAGACCCCCCAAAAAATCGAGAGACATACCATGTTCTTCTATGGGAAGACTGAATAATGTAAAGATGTCACTTTTCCCCATTACAAATTTATAAATTTGATTTGATCCCAACCAAAATTCCAAAGCGCTTTTATTTAAAAACTTTTTTTTTTGCACCTTGACAAAATGATCTCAAGTTCATCTGGAATAATAAATGAATATTAATAGCCAAGAAAACTGTGAAAAAAGAATGAGGGGGCATTTGTATGACCAGATAATAAAAATATATTATAAAACTGACAAAAACTAAAAGAAGGCAATACTGACACATGAGTATCAGACCAATCAGTGGACATTAAGAGAAAAAGCAGAAATCAAGCCCAAGTATATGTGAAAATTTAATAAGTAATTTAAATAAGATTTCAGATTAAAAGAGAGATTATAATTGAGGTGATGGCAAATAACAAACCATTCTGAAAAAAAGTAACATTAGAAATCAGCATATAGTCATCATCTCTGAATGAATAAAATGAAAAAGAAAAAAAAGAAGAATGCTAACCTCATACTATACACTCCATATTCCCCTGGATTAAACAGTTAAGTATTAAAAAAAATTTAAAATCTCCTAGAAAATAATGCTCTGATACTATACTAAGAAAGTCTTGTAAAACATGTAAGTAAAGTTGGAAACCATAAAGGAAAGGAATAATAGATTTGTTTACATAAAAATGTAAACATGGCAAAAAATACTAAAAACAAAAGGAAGAGGCAAGTAATAACTGGGCAAATATATTACACATATTACATCTTATATGACATAAGTTAAAGTTCTTTAAAATCAATAAGAAAAACACATCAATTTTTAAATGAACAAATAACATCAACAAGCAAATCACAAAAGAAGGAATAAATATATGGAGACAAAAAAATTCAACATCACTAATAATCGAGAAAGAGTAAAAAGAAAATTACCAAATGAAAGTTTAAAAACAATAGCACCTAATCCTGACTAGGATATAGAGTTAAAACATTTATTATTGAAAACTGCTTGGAAAATAAACTAATACTTTTCTAAAGAGAAATTTGGCAAAACTATATCTAAAACCTTAAAAGTACACACCCCCTTATAGTAATTTAACCTCAGAAAATAATCAGGATTTTATGAAATTTTTTAGAAAGCCATTTACCTCAGCATTGTTTATAGTAACTGCAGCAGTTGAGTTTATGGCGTGGCAAGGGCAGGCACAAGAATACCAGGTTCTTTTTGGTAAGAAGTGAGGGGCAACAGAATTGGAACTGAAAACTTGGTAGAAACTGAGGTAACTTGCGGGTCCCTCTGTCTTTTTCATGTGTCCCACATAATCAATTGATTGTGTTCACTCTCCCCTCCTCTATTCTCCCATGAGTTGGCTTCTTCAACTTGTTCAACAATCCTGCTCCCTCTGTCTCTTGTACATAGCTGAAGCTCACCATAACCCTTCTAGCCCTCCTCCTACATCATGCTATCTCTCAAAGTATTCGTAGTTTCAGCGCTACTCTTAACTACCTTTCTTTACTTATATATTCCCCCCCAAGAAAGGAATTAGGCCTAGCTCCTCTCATCCGGGAGCACTGGTAGTAAGTCAGCAGCTAACTCTTGGCTAACACTGGATCCAAACAGCTGTGGCCAGGGTAGCAGGATGCATGGGCAGGACAAGCGCTATGACATTTCTAGTACAAAGACACGGATGCATGCACACATACATGCATACACACACACACACACTCACACAAAATCCTGGAAATCCCAGTAATAGCAACCTGGCTAATAAATTACAGCACATTGATGGGGAGGGGGGGATATGCCCAGTATATTACAACATAGAAAACACAGGTTATAATACATGACCCCAGTGAAGAAATCGGGATAATAGAATTATAGTTGTTTTTTTTTTAATAGATGCAGAGGTTTCTTTAATGAAATTGTGGAAATTATCCAATGAGATGCAGATAATGAATACTCTAATCTAAGCAGATCCAGTGACCATGATGAAAACTGATCATTTCTGAAGTTAAAAAAAGCATTATATGAAACTAACACAGCATTGTAAACCAACTATACTGCAATAAAAATTTTTTTTAAAAAAGAAAGCATTATATGGCTATAAATCATCAGGAGGTATAGCTGTTCTTATTTTTATTCTTGGTAGCTTTCTATTTTCCCAAATCTCTACAATAAACAGAGATTTCTTTTATACCCAGAAAAGAACCACTAGCTTTATATAATGATGTTTTTAATTTTTTAAATTTTACTTTGTTTTAGAAAACATTATGATTACCTTTCCAACGCCACATCTGGTGCCTTCATTCACCATGCCAGGATCGGGAACATCTGACCCAAGCTGGAAATCCACACCCCAACATTTGGTGCCTCTCCCAGGAGTCTGAATAATAGCAGGCACAATTCCAAATACAGGCATTTCTTGTACATTCTCACATTGAAGCTTTCCACACAAAGCATTCCTGGAAAGATAAATAATGCAAACTACAATGCATCCAGTGTAGATACAAAAGAAAAATTATATATTTTTTGTATACAGGCAGGGAGTTTATTGCTGTTTAGCTAAAGTGAATCTCAACAGAAAAAGTGTGCGAGAGAAACAGAGGTCAAAGTAGCTCTCTTTAAATATGGCAGAGAAGAGGTAAGTGGACGCCAAGATGCAAATTAGTAGGGTACCAGGGGGTGTGGCTTCTGACACGTAATAATCTCTCTTCACTACCTGCCTAGGACTCAAAAAAGTCTAACTAATAAAGTTGTTTTTAAATGTGATATAATTTTATAAATGCTTTTACACAAAAAATAATAGAACTATACCAAAATTCAATTGTGTCTTCTTACAGAGTTATAGTAAAGAGAAACCTAGATTTTGTAATGTTAAGTAAGTATGACAGGACTCCACCTTTCTTCACTTGGCTCACTCTTACTTAAAGACTCAATTCATTAACTCATTAATTCACTAATTCAATTCACTAATTCAGTAACAACGCTATGAAGACTTCCCTGACTACAATTCCTATTACAAGGCTGTGTAAGTTAAATGTCCTTCCTATAGCCCTTCAGGATACAATAAGTATCCCAAACATCAACTCTTATGATGCTGTATTGAAATTTCCTATTAAATTGATTGACTTTGTCTTTTTTTTTTTTTTTTTTGGCTGCGTTGGGTCTTCGCTGTTGCACGCAGGCTTTCTCTAGGTGTGGCGAGTGGGGGCTACTCTTCGTTGCAGTGCAAGGGCTTCTCACTGCGGTGGCTTCTCTTGTTGCGGAGCACGGGCTCTAGGCGCATGGCTTCAGTAGTTGTGGCACGCGGGCTCAGTAGTTGTGGCGCACGGGCTTAGTTGCTCTGCGGCATGTGGGATCTTCCCAGACCAGGGCTTAAACCCGTGTCCCCTGCATTAGCAGGCGGATTCTTAACCACTGTGCCATGAGGGAAGTCCTAATTGATTGTCTTTTGATCCAAGCACCTACCCTATTCTTAAATCTCCCCTATGCTATCACTGCCGAGTCATTATAGGATATTGTTTTCCAATTCCTCTAATTCATCACCTCCTAAATATTCTCATACCAGCTATCATATCTTTTACTTCTTGAGTTAAAATCTTTCTCCCTATAACTTTTCCTCATTGGTCCCAGATCTTCGACATGAGACCACACAGATAATGTCTTTTCTTTCCTCCACATGGCAGCTTTTTAGGACAATTATCACATAGGTCCTAATTACTTACTTCACAGGACAATAGTCCACAATCATTTCTCATGCAACAAGGAAGCTCCCCTCTAAATATGTTCTAGTTTGTCTCACTCCCTCTTGAAGCACAGCGCTCGGAGTAAAATATGAAATTTCAGTTACAGCCTGACAAGCCAAGAACAAGATGAACTGTCATTTCCTTTATTCTAGATACTGTACTTCTATGAAGCCCAGGATGACAGTAGCTCTTATGGTAACTACATTACATTATTGATGTCCTTGAATTTATCCTCAGCTAACACCCCTATCTACTTTTTGCACATGCTGCTATTAAGCCTCCTCTTCCTTCCATCCTTCACTTAAGAGTTAGTTATTTTGTCCCATCTTTACATTTATTCTTATGTCACCATTTATTCACGAGGTAACCTGAGTAAAGTGCTTAAACTTTCTTAAGTTCAGTTTCTTCATCTGAAAAACAAGACCTAAATAATGATGCCTATCTCACATAATTAGTTGAAATTAGATATGAAAACCTCTAAAACAAAGCATAGAAGAAAGCAGATCTCAGTTAGCATCTACTGGAACCTACCAAAATTCATGCTGCTATGATATACTTAATGTCTCATGTATAGTCTTAGTGACATATTAAGAAGTAAAAGGAAAATACTCTTAACATATTAAAAGAAAACTGTCACAAATCATTAAAAGGATAGTCACTTCAACAGAAAAAAATTAGCAAAGATGCAAATAGGCAATTCACAAAATAAGAAATGCAAACAGCCTACAAAGCTAAGAGATGTTCATTGTTATAGTAATAAAAATTATATTGCAAGCACCAAAAGAATAACTGCTTCAGGCAGGATCATCAATGCACGCTTAAACCATGAGGTGAAACACTGGTGGGGAAATGGATATTTATACGGTACAAAATCATCACTCCACATATTACTTGATAGTTGCAGTGGGCAAGACCTAACTTTACAAAAGCAAGATTTGGTCATTGCCACTTAGTAACAGTAATAATAAGACAATCCAGAATTATGTGCCTCCTTGACATCATCTACCACTTACAAAGTAGTCAAATACGAAGTATTCAAAGTGTTTAACCTGAATCTAATTAAGACTTTAGATTTAACTTCTGATGTATAGAAAATTCAGGGAATAAAGACACAAGTTAAGCAACGTTGAGAAGGAACTACCAAACAAATCCAGAACGTGGGCCACCCTAAAAGACCACCGGCCCAGTCATTTCCTCAGGTCACTGTCAGTGAAAAGAAAAAAATAAATAAACCGAAGAAGAATATTTTAGATTAAAAGTGACTTAAGTGGGGCTTCCCTGGTGGCACAGTGGTTAAGAATCTGCCTGCCAATGCAGGGAACACAGGTTCGAGCCTTGGTCCAGGAAGATCCCACATGCCGCGGAGCAACTAAGTTGGTGCACCACAACTACTGAGCCTGCGCTCTAGAGCCCGCGAGCCACAACTACCGAAGCCCGCGTGCCTAGAGCCCGTGCTCTGCAACAAGAGAAGCCACCGCAACGAGAAGCCCACGCACCACAACGAAGAGTAGCCCCGGCTCGCCGCAACTAGAGAAAGCCCGCTCGCAGCAACAAAGGCCCAACGCAGCCAAAAATAAAATTATTTTTTTTTTTTTAAAGTGCCTTAAGTGACATGACAACTAAATGCAATGTGTGAACCTTGGTTGAGTCCTGATGTGGAAAAAAAAAACAGCTATGAAAGACAATTTGAGGACACGGACAATTGGAGAAATGTGAATATTGACCAGGGATTACATTACATTAGGAAACTCTGAATTTTGTTAGGTATGATAACAGTATTGAGAACAGGCTTATATGTTGGAGATGAATACTAAAGAACTTAGGAGTGATGCATCATAATGCTGATAATTTACTTAAAAATGGTTCAGCAAAATCTAGACAAGGTAAATATGATAAAATATTAACAGTGTTTTAATCTAGGATATATGGGTGTTCATCATACTATTCTTTCTACTCCTCTGTGTATTTAAAATTTTTCATTTAAAAAGTTTAACAAACTATTGAATGTTAAGAATGGCTCAAGGGGGCTTCCCTGGTGGCGCAGTGGTTGAGAGTCCGCCTGCCGATGCAGGGGACGCGGGTTCGTGCCCCAGTCCGGGAGGATCCCACATGCCGCGGAGCGGCTGGGCCCGTGAGCCATGGCCGCTGAGCCTGCGCGTCCGGAGCCTGTGCTCTGCAACGGGAGAGGCCACAGCAGTGAGAGGCCCGCGTACAGCAAAAAAAAAAAAAAAAAAAGAATGGCTCAAGGATGTATTTGTACAATACAACATGGGGAATATAGCCAATATTCTGTAATAAATGTAAATGGAAAGGAACCCTTAAAAATTGTATAAAAATATAAAAAATGTAAATAAACAAATAGTTTAAAAGGAGGACACCATCTTGTTCTGCAAGAGAGGACAGCTCTTTTGGTGAAATGGAACAAGACAATGTGCACAGCAGGGGGTGGGAGTCAGTGGGGAGTAGGAGTGTATATGTGCATAAGAAACCCTGGAAAGGCAGACAAAAAGCTCAAAGACACACCTGAAGAGCAGGGTGGGAAGAAGGAGAAAGAGAGTAAGAGTGGAAACCACATTTTCTCTATATCCCTTTAAACATTTTTGAAAAACAACAACAAGAAATTAAATAAGTATTTACAAATTCATTCAAAGCAAGAATGAAATATCTATTTGATGTAACAAATTGGAAAAGTAATTCTTAAGACAATACTCTGACATTGATGAGGGGGTAGTGGAAGTATAAATCAGTCAAACGTTTTGAAGGTCAATTTAGAAGCATCTGTGAACAGCCTTTAAAACTATCTTCCGTTTTCTTTTGAGAAAAATCTACTAAAGAAACAATCGGAGACATAAATACTTAAATTGTATTTATCACAGCCTTGTTTAAAAAAACAAATTACTGGAAACAACATAACATTTCTAACATAAGGAAATGGTTAAAAGAAGCTGGGTATATCCTATAAATGCCCTTAATAGAGTGGAAAGTAAATACATCAACTTATAAAACAGTATAAATCATACTATGCAATTTTGTTTATACACACAGATATGGGTCTCTGAGTACACATATGTGTATGTATATATGTGTATGATACATATTTATATGCTTATGAATACACATGAGAAGGAAATAACAATAAAACTTTAGCAGAGTATCTCTGGATGACAGGACCATATGTGACCAGTTTCTTGAGACTTTTCTAGATTTTATGCATTTTCTATGATGGGGATGATTATAAAGAGCGTGATGATGATGATAAGTCCTACAATGAACCGGGTACTCTTCTTAGTATTAACATCCACCAACTCATTCAGTCTTTAAAACAATACTTAGAAATAGGTACCATTATTATTTCCATTTCACAGAAGAGAAAAATGAAGTATGTAAGCGAAGTAACGTGTCCAAAGTCTCAGAGATCTTAAGTGGTTAAAGCAGTATTCAAACCCAGAGTCTAACTTCAAATGTGTATTCCTAATGACTATATTACATTATCCTTATATTACTATTATAAAATGCTTTTCAAATCAGCTACCCAGTAATTTAAGTTTTGTAAATGTAGTTGCTATATTTTCATCAAGATATTCATAAAAATATGGAAACGGGACCAGGCTAAAGACAAGGATAAGGCATATGTAGCAAGCCCCTTCCAGGTCTGCATCAATCCACTTATCCCAAGGTTTAGCTCAGCTCATTCAATTAGTCACACTAATTCCACCCATTAGATATATCATCTGTTCCTTCATTCGTTCAACAAACAGTTAATAGGCACTTACTATGACAATGTGCCAGGCACTATGTTAAGCACAGAATGGACTTTACAGTGTAGTGACAAGGGTGGTAACCAGATGGTCACTTAAACAAATGAGATGTCTTATGAGACAAATACTACAAAAAAAAATTCTGAAGTATTAAATTTGGTAGTAATGAAAGGATCAGTTCTTCCAGAAGACATAACAATCCTAAATGTGTATGCACCTAATAACATAAGCACTGAAGAACACACTTCAAAACACATACAGCAAAAATTTATAGAACTAAAAGGAGAAACAGACAACGTCATAATCACAGCTGGGGATTTTAACACACCTGTCTCAGAAACTGAAGGGTAAACAGATAAACACACACACACCCAAAATATACAAGATTTGAACAAGACCATTAATTAACTTGACATTTATAGAATAATATATCCAACAACTGCAAGATACACTTTTCTTTTTAATTGAACATGGAACATTCACCAAAATGGACCATATGCTGGACACTAATTCACATCTCAATAAATTGAAAAGAACTGAAATCATAGAGAGTATGTTCTCAATGTAATTAAACTAGAAATCAAAAACAGATAACCAGAATATTCCCAAATATTTGGAAATTAGCAATACACTTTTAATAACACATGAGTCAAAGGAGAAATCACAGTGTAACTTAGAAAATATTATGAACTGAACAATAAGGAAAATACAACACATCAAATTCAATGAAAGAGAAACATACAACTTTTTAACCAGTTCATCCTTCCTTCAACTTTCAAATTGCTACTTTTCTCATTTTGATTTAGCCTAATTATGTTAGCCAAGATGGGTCCAATTCCTCCAAGTGCAGGACAGAGCCCTCCTTGGTCTTTTCTAAACACCATAAAAGAATCTTAAAAATGCTGTGCCTGTAACTGGTTTTGTATCTGACCTTCCCTTTAACTGGAAAATTACCTATTACACTACCTATTGGATTGGACAAAAAGTTCATTCTTTCAGTGAATATGTTGTTCAATAAAGTTCTTCATGAAAATTTAAAATGTGTCTTTTATTTGTACTTAAAACCGAACAAACTTTTTGGCCAACCCAATATCTTTTCTAAGGCAGTATCACTTTTAAGTGATTATTCTTGCTAAAGCAATGGTTTGGACATAAAACCTTCCCGTGCAATTTAAATATACTAAAAATTTATTAAGAATAATAGTTTGACTTCCCCAGAAAAAGAGTGCTATATAAATGCAAGAGAACTTATATCTACAACTAGTTTTGAGACTATACAAGGTAGTCAAAACAGTTATGTTCATACCTTCTTTTGAAATACTTTCTTGTTTTTCTAACTGCCTTCAACCCACTCTGTTTTATATATCAAGAAAGGTATATTCTAAATATTCTGTGAAGTATACTTTATGTAGATAACTAATTTGTAAAGAATTAGAACAACATAATTTGGCTAACGTTAAAAAAAATAAAAGCACACAGCATTAAGAACATCTATAAGAGGGACATCTGACCCTGTTAAGGAAGTTGAGGAAGTCTTTCTCAGAGAAGTTGTACTTAAAATGGCAGAGAGAGGAGAGCATGTCAGGCAGAAGGAACAGCACGTGCCAAGGCCCTGTGGCAGAGGACGACATGTGGACCAGTAGAGCTGAAGTATTTCACATTTAATGGCTCAGTAGAGAAAGATGAGCCTACAAATAAATACATTAAAGGAGCATCTGGAAACAGAAAAAAAATACTAGAAGAACATTCTACACAAAAGCCAAGGAAAGGGGTTTCTTCAAGGAGAAAATGGTCAACATAGTTGAATGCTACTGAAAGGTCCAGAAGCATGAAGACCTAAAGATGTCTGTTGGATTTTGGAACACGGAGGTCACGGTTGTTGTTTTGTCTTAGTAAGCATTGTTTTACCTCAGTTGCTTAGCTAAATTGGCAGAGTAGGAGGTGAAGTGAGTAGAAGAGAAGCACAGTATTATAGAATAATTCCAATTATACAAAATGTTAGTGTGTGTATGTACAGTGCACAGAAATAACAAAAAAAAGGAAGACATACACTGAAATTACTGAATACATGCAGACAGATTATGGATAACTTTTGTTTATATTTTTGTAATAATATTAATTTCTTTACAATGTGCAAATGTTATAGAAACAAAAAAGGCTTTTAATTTGTCACTTTCAAATTATATAGAGCCAGAAGAAAATGATAAAGTCCAGAATTAATTCTGCAGATACCTCTACATATGGATTTAGCAGCATAATCTTTTAATGAAAGGAAGAGGGAGAAGAGTGTTTATTTGGGCTTCTTATTGTACAACAGGATAAACAAAAGTAACATTCTAAAAATCATTATATTTTAGACAGGTAATGTCAAAAGGTATGAATAATTTTACCCTTCCTATTCAGAATCTCTCTGAAGTCATATTTTACAAAATTGTTAAATTTGAAAAGTTAGATGTTTAAGGGGGAGAAAGTCAGCAGTCACAAGGAGCTGTAGAAGATGCTAAAGATGGCTGATCTTACAACCTTTCATATTCTTTTATACTCTTGCCTCCACTTACCCAGTGGCACACTTCTTGTATTCATTGCCAGAGAAACCACAATTGCCAAATCTGTCACCTTTGGAATTCACATCAATGAAACAATCCCTTGGAGCAGCCTTGGCTTCTGTAACAGCAAAAAAAATTTTTTTTTGTACAACTGAAACTAACACAACATTGTAAATCAACTATACCCCAATAAGATTAAGATTAAAAAATATATATTTTTAAGTTATGGCAATTTAATTCAGAAATAAAAGTATTCCCTACGACAGTCCATACGCCTGGATAAACTGCCTCAACTCCTCTGAAAAGGTTTCAGGGCCTACATATAAAACATTTTGTTCCACATTTTATAATTGACAACAAAATGTGAAAATAAAGCTTAGATGGTACTTAAAAGTTAGCCTGGACTCAAGCACTCAAGTCCTCAAAGAAGTGTCATTAAACAAGATGAAATTATTAACCATGATGGGACTTCGCTGGAGGTGCAGTGGTTAAGAATCCGCCTGCCAATGCAGGGGACATGGGTTCAAGCCCTGGTCCGGGAAGATCCCACATGCTGCGGAGCAACTAAGCCCACGAGCCACAACTACTGAGCCCGTGAGCCACAACCACTGAAGCCCAAGCACCTAGAGCCCATGCTCCACAACAAGAGAAGCCACCACAAGGAGAAGTCTGCACACGCAGTGAAGAGTAGCCCCCGCTCGCTGCAACTAGAGAAAGCCCGCATGCAGCAACAAAGACCCAACGCAGCCAGAAATAAATAAATAAATTTATATTAACCATGATGAAATTAAAAACCATGCACAGTATGGTAGCACTTTCAGCATATTAATTCTCACTGCTCTCAAACACAGGTCTACTGCACCCCTGGTTAGATCAGGCTGGGAGGGTTGGTGAAAACACTTCCAGGTATTATTTTTTTTAACTTACCATATATGGATGCTTAATTTAGGTATTAATTACATTGACAAATAGCCATGACAGCTAATAAAGTATCAATCCATTCTTGTTTTCTTATATTTTATATATGTACCACTTAATGTTTGATTTTTCCACTTAATTATATATTCCTAAAAATATTTTATTTGTAAATATTTTGAAGCCAAAATGGCAGTACCTTCTATCTAATAATGGAAATTCATGTGTCTGTCTTACACACCTGATACTACGTTGGTCAGTTTACAAGAAAATGGATATGAGGTGAAAGGAGTTGGAAGAAAAAAGAAGTGGAGGATCAAGTAATCTGAAAATGGATGCAGAATACTTGCACAGGATAAACGTCACATGGCAATAACTCTAGCAAAGCACATGCTCACACTCACATTTATATCAGGAAAAAGTGACTAAATTAATAACAAGCCCTCCCCCCAATAATGTTGCCCCTTCGGTCGTCCTAGACTTTTTTGCAGGCCTCTACAAAGATAATATACTTGCTAAATAATAGCATTTGCTTCTCTAAAATGCCTATCTGAAGTACTTTTTTGGTCTGCAGTAACCTGTCCATTCCTGCAAAATATATCAGAAGTTCACAGATCTCTAACACTGTGTCCCATGACCTGACTAACATAAAGGAAGTCCCATTTCATGCTTAGTCTTCTCTCCTCCGACCCTATCTGATCAAGGTTCCCATGACCCACCCCCTCCTTGGGTTTGATTAATTTTGCTAGAGTGGCTCACAGAACTCAGAGAAACATTTTACTCACTAGATTACTGGTGTATTATCAAAGAATATAACTCAGGAACAGCCAGATGGAAGAGATGCATACGTAAGATATAAAGAAAGGGGCTTGGAGGTTCCAGGCCCCGCCAAGTGTGACACTCCCTGCATCTCCACTTGTTCACCAAGCCAGAAACTCTCCAAACCCTGTCCTTTGGGGTTTTCATGGAGGCTTCATTACATAGACATGATTGATTAAATCACTGGCCACTTGTGAGTACAGCAATCTCCAGTCCCAGAGGTAGGGGAACTGAAAGTTCCAACCGCTAATCACAGGGTTAGTTCCCTGGCAACCAGCCCCATCCTTATGTCACTGAGGGGCTTTCCAAAAGTCACTTCATTGACATAACAAAAGACACTTTTACAGCTCTCATCACTTGGGAAATTCCAAGCGTTTTAGGAGCTCATGCCAGGAACTGGACAAAGACCAATTTTTTTTGGTTTGTTATAAATCACAACAGTCAACACTGCTCTACCTAAAATTATAATTAATCCATATTAAGAGGATGGAGAATGAAAAATGAGCATGAGTAGGATGAGAGCTGACAAGTGTTGAGAGAAGAGAAGGTAAGAAATTAAATTCTCATCCTCTGCAGTGAAAAATTAACATTTAATACCTAGAATGGAAAAATCCAAAAGTAGCATTACCAAGAAATTTAAGACCTGGAGCAAGTAACAAAGTAATCGGCTAGAAATCAGCAAGAAAAGGTAGAAATGGTTGCCTTAAGGGATGGGGCTATTATGGGGAGGCACACTTTACTTTTTCATAAAATCTTGTGAATGATTTGGCTCTTTAATCTACTGTATGTATAACTTTGATAAAAATGAAATATTTAAAAAGAGACACAATAAAAATATATTAAATACTACTAGGAAAAGAATGGATTCCATTTATATAATAGAATACTCTAATGCTCTATGATCTAAATATAGCAATACAGATGGATTGCAAAAACATTTTGAGTGAACAATGAAAACAGAAGACCCATATGTATGTCCCCATACTATTTACATGAATTTATTAAAGCTAGAATACAATACTGTGTACATATATGTATACATATAATGTTAATATACACAGGATAGAGAGGTGAGAAAGTATGATAAAAACAAAAATCACCAACTGAACTTGGACACATCAAATTAATGACCATGATTGCCTACGGAGAAGGAAAGAGGGGGACATGATAGGAGAGAGGAAACGGGAGAATTTCAGTTTTAGCAATAACGTTTGCTTTCCATTTTTAACAAAAACTAAAACAAAAAAATAAAATCACAGCAATCAATATAAATAACATATCTTACTTGAGCCAAAGATGACTTGACACTGAGCATCATAATATTGGCACATGCCATTGTAACAATAGGCTCTGTTATTCTGGCAAGGGTATCCATTCTGAATAAAAACATCTGGCTGACAGAACTGAGAAGAACCGTTGCAATATTCTGGAACATCACATTCATTGGTTTTTCCTCGGCACAAAGTACCTCCTGGAAGGAACTAGGGTAACAGGATTGAAATTGAACAGGAATATCAGGAAAATTCCCACAAATTAATCAAACTGGAAACCACAATATTTATATCTATAAAAAGTTCTAACAAAAACAAAAGATTAAACAACCCAATAGAAAAATGAACAAAGGCCCGTAATAGGCTATTCATAAAAGTCATGAAACATGGAAAATGAAAAAGCATAGCCTCATTGATAACCAAAAGAAATGCAAATTAAACTAAGATATAAAAGCACTTTACAACTACCAAACTAACCTGGATCGTAACACTGGCTAGCAACCAATGTGAGTAGGAGGAAACAAAAATAGTGCTGATGTAATCTATACTGTACACTGTACAGTAATCAGTGTATTGATTAGACTGGCAATTACAGACTGGCACATTTGTAGAAGGTATAAAAATGTGTGTCAAAAATTTTCATATGCATACTCTGTCCCAGCAATTCCACTTATAAGCAAATATTGGAAGCTATCTAAATGTCCATCATTAGTAGACCAGATAAAGAAATTATGGTACAGCCATACAAAGTAATACTAACTACATAACCTTGTAGAACTACATGAATGGAAGAAAATCCATGGTATCTTACTGAAAAAAGTACATAGTAAAAATATGTATACCCATGTTTACCCACTTTCACACAGACACACACCTACACACACACTCATACTCACATTTACATAGGAAAAAGTGACTAACAACAAATTATCAAACAATGGCTACCTGAAGAGGGTAAAATGATAGAGGGTCTTTCGGTGTCTACTTTCTATTGTTGAATTTTTAATGAAAAACATAGATCACTCTTAAATCAGAAAAAAAAATGTTTTTACTTAAGAAAAAAATTCTCTTTAGACCATTTGTCATAAAAGAACATGACACAAAACTGCAAACAAGTGTCATAAAACTTTTCATGTAATCATGTAATAAAAATAGTGCTCTCTTACAGATCAGAGAAAACCAATTTTGATATGTGCATATTTCTCCTTTTTCTATTTTTTCCAAATACGGAGGAATTCCCTACCCAGCAGTCTTGACAACAGTCGCCATATGCACATTCAGCAGATGATTTAAGTTTACAAGTACTTCCTTCACAACAAGGGTCCAATTCACATTCCTGTGAAGAGAAAATGACTGTCAATAAAGAAATAAATTATTGTCATCAATATTCATTAATAAAATTCTTATCTTAGACCTATGCTTCCTTCTAACCTGACTGTAATAGTTACTCTCTGGAAACAGTCCCTTACTATCCTTCTGGATTTATCAGTGACTCTTTAGCTATTATCTAGGTCTCAACATATTTCAAAGGACTGAAATCACAGAAAGTATGTATGTGTCTTAGTCTGCTGGGATTGCCAGAACAAGATACCATAGACTAATGACTTAAACAAAAGAAATTTATTACGTCAGCTCTGAAGGCTAGAGGGCCAAGATCAAAGTTCCAGCCAATTCAGTTTCTGGTGCAGACTCTCTTCCTTGGCTTGCAGACAGCTGCCTTCTTGCTGTGTGCTCACATGGCCTTTCTTCAGTGCATGTGTTCAGAGAGAAAGCAAGCAAACTCTCCAGTGTCTCTTTTTTATAAGGACTCTAATCCTATCAGATCAAGGCCCACCCTTATGACCTCATTTAACCTTAATTACTTTCCTAGAGATCCCTTCTCCAAATACAGACATACTTGGGGGTTAGGGCTTCAACATATGAATTTGGGGGACACAAACATTCAGTCTATAACACTGTGTTTAATGATCACAGGAAATTAAGCATCCATAAATGCACTTCTCTTCATGCTCAGGGTCTGACTTCTCTGTTGGGTGAATTTCCACCCATGTGGACATTCTTTTTATCTTGCTTGGCTTCTCTCACCCCACTTTGGCCCACCATGGCTCCCTACCCCTGCTCCGAACCTTCCACCCAGTGACATCTACTCTCCTATGTTCCAACTAATGTCTTCAGGTATGAATTGTTTGAGAAGGGAAGGAGAAAGGAGAGGGGGAAAGAAGAAGACAGGAGAAAGGAGGAGGAGGAGAGAAGGGGGCAGGGGCTATAAGCTTTAATTTTTGAAGAATATTTATCTTCCTATGTTGTAGAATTCTAGGCTGACGGTTTCTTCCTTTCAGAACCATAAATCTGCTGTTCTACTGTCTTCTGCTCCCAAAATCAGCTGCCATGTATACATTTGTTCCCCATTTTCTTCTGACTTCTTGTATTATTTTCTGCTTATCTCAGCACTTTGATTACAATGTGCCTACAATCGTTCTTAGTAATGATTCTGATTTGGCTTTACCTAGTGTTTTAGAATTGTAACTTAACATTTTCTGTTAAATATGGGAAATTTTCAGCCATTATTTCTTTGAATACTTTTCCCATCTCGTTCTCACTCTCCTCTTGGGATTTCACTTATAATTACATTAGGCTCTTTGATATTGCCTACATGTCCCTGATGCTCTGTTCATTTTTCTTTAATCTTTCTTCTTTTTTCTTTAGATTGGATTATTTCTTTTGTTCTACTTCATGTTCATTGACTCTTTTTATGCCATCTTAATCTGCTATTAATTCTACCCAGTGAATCTTTCATTTATTAGACTTTTTAGTTCTATAATTTCCATTTGGTTCTTTATTATACATTTCTCTGCTGAGATTCTTCGTATGTTTACTCATGAAGACCATATTTTTCTTTAATTCTCTGATGATAAAGAGTGGACTATAATTCATGGCAGCTTTATTCATAATAGCAAAATGTTAGAAACAACCTAGACATCCTTTAATGGGTGAATGGTTAAACAAACTTCAGATAGGCCCTTTGAGCTGGTGGAAATACCACCCTAAACATTATTCCAAATCTCTGAAGTAATATCCATACAATGGACTGTTACTCACTAATAAAAAATAAAAAAAATATTAACACATGCAACAACCTAGACTGACCTCAAAGGCATTACACTTAGTGAAAAAAAGTCAGTCTCAAAAGGTTATATGTTGTAAGATTCCATTTATTATTATTATTTTTAAAGATTTATTTATTTATTTTTGGCTGTGTTGGGTCTTAGTTGCAGCACATGGCATCTTCATTGAGGCGTGCAGGCTCTTCATTACAGCTCTCGAGCTTCTCTCTAGTTGTGGCATGTGGGTTTTCTCTTCTCTAGTTGTGGCTCCAGCCACTTGGGCTCTGTAGTTTGCAGCATGCGGGCTCTCTAGTTGAGGGGCGTGAGCTCATTGTTTGTGGTGCGGACTTAGTTGCCCCAAGGCATGTGGGATCTTAGTTCCCTGACCAGGGATCGAACCTGCGTCCCCTGCATTGTAAGGTGGATTCTTTACCACTGGACCACCAGGGAAGTCCCTCCATTTATTATTATTTCTTTTAAGTCTTTATTGAATTTGTTACAACATTGCTTCTGTTTCATGCTTTGGTTTTTTGGCCCGAGGCATGTGGAATCTTAACTCCCTGACCAGGGATTGAACCCACACCCCCTTCATTGGCAGGCAAAGTCCTAACCACTGGACCACCAGGGAAGTCCCTCTAGTTATTATTGAAATGGCAAACATTATTGAAATGGCAAAACCACAGATGGAAGCCAGGGGCAGGGATAAGGGCTGGAGTCAGGGTGGGTGTAATTACAACAAGGTAGCAGGAGGGTATTCTTTTGTGGTGATGGAACAGTTCTGTATTTTAATTGAGGTGGTGGTTACATAAATCTATATGTGGAATAAAACTGCATAAAAGTTCACACACACACACCAATGCAGGTTAAAATGGTAAAAGCTGAATAAAGTCTGTAATCTAGTTAACATACCAATGTCAGTGTCCTGGTTTTTATACTGCACTATAACTATATAATTTGTCACCCTTTGGGGGAAACTGGACAAAAAATACATAGGACTCTTTGGACTGTTTTTCCAATGGTCTGTCAGTTTATAATAATTTCATAATAAAAATTTGAAAATTTGAAAAATGATCTATACCTGCACCATATAAAATATTAAGTCAAAATGTATCATAAACCTAAATGTAAAACCTAAAACAATGGACTCCCCTGGTGGCACAGTGTCCAATGCAGGGGACAGAGGTTCGAGCCCTGGTCCGGGAAGATCCCACATGACGTGGAGCAACTAAGCCCATGCGCCACAACTACTGAGCCTGTGCTCTAGAGCCCGTGAGGCACAACTACTGAGCCCACGTGCCACAACTAGCAAAGCCCGTGCGCCTGGAGCCTGTGCACCGCAACGAAGAGTAGCGCCCCCTCGCCACAACTAGAGAAAGCCTGTGTGTAGCAACAAAGACCTAATGCAACCAAAAATAAATAAATAAAATCGAAATAAATTTATTTTTTTAAAAGAACTAAAATGATAAAGCTTCTAGGAGAAAACATTTGAAATCTTGGACTAGGCAAAGATTTCTTAGATGTAACACCAAAAGCACAAAAACATATGTCTCACATAGGCAAACAGGTATCAAAACCTAACTTGTATGTGTTAAATGGGTATAGCTCATTGTTGACAAGTGTTTATAATTGCCTGTTTCTTACCCTTTGCTTTGTCTTGACCAAACTTTAGTGAGCCTTCTCTCTTTCCTATATAGGCCCTTGAACTCTGTTTGTCTCCACAAAAAAAAAGGGAACAAGTATCCCCACCCCTTCCCAGCTTCTCCTGGCAATCAGCTGACCAAAAGGCAACTTCTTATCAGACCTCACTGGCTTTTCTCCCCTGCTTATCCAGCTTCCCCATAAAAGATTCTGATTATCTCTGTTTGCTCCCACATTTACCCTATAAAAGAAAAACCTTTTTGTTTGATTTTGAGACGCTTCCAGATGTCTGAGGTCAGTGTGTTCTCCCTACTACAATAGTCTTTCTTTTGGATAAAGCCTTTTCTTATCTAAGTCCGAATTTGGGGTGGGTTTTTTTTTGACACTGTATTCAATTATACTTCACTACAGCTGTTAATTTTTTTTCACAACTCCTGTGCAAGACAGACAGATGGCTTCATAAAAGAAAAGAGAATCCGGAAATAGACTATGTATACAGGAATTTTGTTTATGGTGAAAGTACCATTTTAAATGGTTTTGCAACAACTGACAATTAATGGGTAAAAGTTAATGCTCTAGCTCACTCCACATGACCCCCCCACACCAATTATAGAGCTAATACAAAAAACTGTAATTACAAAAATGCTAGAAAAAATTATAGAGGGGCTATATGATGATAATCTTGAAACACGAGTAAAACTTGTACCTTGCTCAGTTAACAAAACTATGGGGGACACTAAATGCCATGACATATTGTTGGTAAAATTGCAAACTGACACAGCCTTTTTGTAGGAAATTTGGTAGTCTCTAATAAAATGAAAAACATGCATACTTTGCAATTCAATAATTCTACCTTTATATAATTATCTTAGAGAAATACTTGTATATGTATGTATGCGCACACACACACACACACACACGTGGAGCATATACAAGGATGTACTGTTTGCAACAGAAAAATACTAACTACAGTGAGTAAGTGTCCTTTAATGAGAGTATGGTGAAATAAATCACAGTATATCCTTATACTGAAATACTAATCAGCAGATTAAAGGATTATGTGTAAATAACATAATGACGTGGAAAAAATCTGTAGGATATATTAATAGAAAAAAACCTCTGCATGCAATGGATTAAGTCGGATTTCATTTATGGAAAAAAATAAAATCCTAAAACAAACCCAACTATGGTGCAAATGTACATACTGTATATAGATATATAAATGCATAGAATAAAATCTGTAAAGAAACACACTAAACTTATAAGAATGATTACCACTGCAGAAGGAAGTGAAAAAATGTATGGGAGAAATAAAGGGAAATTTTGCTTGTGCTTGCTATTTGAAACTTTTATACCAAGAAAAACACCTGTGATATTTGAGGGGGAAGAGGTACTTTTTTCAAGAGTAATTTGTAGTGCAAAAGCTCGAGAAGCAAATATAGACTATTTCAATTAGCTCGATAATGAAGTAAACAGTGAGGAGAAATCAAAACATATATAATATTTTAGAAGAACGCCTGGAAAGAAGAGCTTGGTCATCCTAACAGTATAACATTAATTTAGAGACTAAACATAACCTCATTAGGCTTTATTTTCCTCACTTGAAAATGAGAATATAAAGAAATATCAACCTCCTAGAGTTATTGTGAGGATCATACCATGGAAAACATTTAGCAGAGGCTGCTGACATGCAGCAATAGTGCAATGAAGGCCCATGACAATTTCGTCATAAAATACATACTGCCTGGCAATTCCCTGGTGGTCCAGTGGTTAGGACTCTGTGCTCTCACTGCCGAGGGCCCAGGTTAGACCCCTGGTTGGGAAACTAAGATCTCACAAGCCAAGCGGCACGCCCCTCCCCCGCAGAAAACAAAAACAAAAAAACATACTGCCTTTCTAGAATGTAAAGCCTTCTGGCAAAAGCCAGGGATGTGTGGTCAGGTAAGGGAGAAGAAGCAGCACTTGTGGAAAAGATTGAGAATATAGTAAAGTTTACATACAATTGAACCAATTTCTTTAAAATTTAAATTTTTTTAATTTTTGAAATTTAATTAAAATTTTTTCCTCCTAAGCCTTGTCTAGGAAGTCTTAAGTAGGCCATTTTGAGAGAATGGCTGAGATATAGAAGAAGAAGAATAAAGATGGGCACAGACTTATGGCAGTAAGTGTAGGTAACAGGTGTGAGAAAGCCAGAGAGCGGTAGGTGAACTGAAGCTTACTAAAGGGAGAACGTTAATTTGAGTAGCAAGAACTTTGTTAATGAAGAACTCTGGACAATGGGCCAGCTTTAATTTATTATTAAAATGAGGTCAACTGAATAAATGTTTCTGCAATGGCAGTGCCAGAATAGTAAAAGCTTCTAAGTAAAGAGCCAAGAGAAAAACTGATTCGTTCTTTAAAATAAATAAATGACTAAGTAACCATAACAGAAATGGTAGAAGGTAGCAAAAAAACAGAAGAATAAACATGGTGCTTTCCTGGACACCAAAACAGATGACACCATTGGTTATGTTCTAGGAAGGAGGGGATGATCAATCCCAGGAACATTATGCCCACAAGCAAAATACCAATCCTCATTTTGCCACTAAATTTTACTTTAGCTCCTATGCTAGAGTTGCCCAAAGCGAGCTATTTTATTCTTTTGCAAATCCCAAGGTAACTTCGCAAAGCAAACATCACACATTAAACTGACCTTTGGAGTACCGCAGTCACACTCTTCCCCAGGGTCCACCAATTTATTACCACAGAAAGGAACACTGTAAGCTTCGTCAGGCTTTGGAATATTAAGAAGGCAGTTTCCACCTTTATTTAAAGTTAACTTCTCAAAGTCTTCTGCACTGCAGGTGCTGAAGTTTCTGGAACCTCTGTAATAAACATGAAGAAAAAGATCTTAAGTCATAGCAATTACTCACTTTGAAAATCTTAAGTCATGTCTTCAACCATCAAGAAGTGAACATTTAAAATGGCAGAGGGGGCTTCCCTGGTGGCGCAGTGGTTGGGAGGCCGCCTGTCGATGCAGGGGACACGGGTTCGTGCCCCGGTCCAGGAAGATCCCACATGCCGCAGAGCGGCTGGGCCTGTGAGCCATGGCCACTGAGCCTGCACGTCCGGAGCCTGTGCTCTGCAACAGGAGAGGCCACAACAGTGAGAGGCCCGTGTACCACAAAAAAAAAATTAAAATAAAATAAAATAAAATGGCAAAAAATAAAATGGCAGAAGATACCGAAAATATTCACAGAATCATAAATCTCAGCATCAGAAGAGACCTCAAAAATTATCTAGTCCTCTCTAGAATTAAGTTTTATTTGTCTTCCATAGTAAAGGTTCTTCAAATATGTGAAACGAGCTCTGTTTCCCCGACCTCTTTTCACTCTGTTGAAGTGACATTCCTGCGCTCCCCTCACTAACACTTACTAGGAGCTATGTGACAATAATGTGACTCCAGCGATGATGCACGCACTATAGCTACCAAGAAGCAGCATGCACAGGGCAGAATTTCAGCTACAGCTTGAGGTTTAAATGCCTCTGATGGTAATTTCTAAGAACTGTAGTTAATACTCTGAAGGCTAGATGGGCTTCTAGAAACGGTCCAACTTGAACTATGGGATATTTATACGAACACAATTTTGATGTGTTTCTATGTGTTGCTGGGTTGTTTTTAGTTATTGTTTTACTCAATAATGATATTTTTAGATAGTCCCACTGGCTAGGTCCACTTTTGAAGACTAGTGGGAGACACACTCATCTATAAAACAAGAACCTTTGAGAAATCCAAGTCACATTAAAATTTTATTGGGGGCGTTTGGTGCCCTGAAAGAATCTCTTTTTCATCAGTTTGAGCAATGGTACCAAAAGTAACAGTGGGAATGAGAACCATGTTACGTTACAGTGATTGAGAAAGCATTCCTATTGATTCCATGTCTTCTGTACACCCAAGGAATCTAAGAAACAGACTTTCTGGGAGACTTTGTCCCTTGGGTAAACTCTTCTTTGCTAACCGGCCCAGAGTCTCCCAGGAAGTAGACAGTCCTGGCTCCTGGCTCTTCGGACTGGAAAGCAGTCACACAGACAGTAAAGACCTAGCACAAGATTTCCGACAATGACAAAAACACTCGCTTTCCACATTCTTCTTTTTCTTGCTACTCTCTGCTTAGGAGTATTGTAAGGAGGAGTCCTTTTGTACAACACTGTTCCTTCAACAAATATTTGTAGAACATCTATCATGTACAAGGCACTCTTCTTCATGCGCGGGAGAAAACAGTAAACAAGGCAGACAAAAATCCCCGCCCCTGTGAAGGCAACATTCTACTGAGTGAAACAGACTATAAACATAATGAAGAAATAAATTCAATAGTACGTTAGAAGACAAGTCACGTTGGGGAAAAAGATGAGGCGGTGAAGAGGACGACCTCTGCAGGGGGAGGAGCGACTACAGTTTTTCAAAGAGCTGTCAGGACAGGCACTTCAAATACTGAGACAACTGAATCAAAACTGGATTTCTAGGGGAAGAACATTACCGGCAGAAGAAACAGTAAGTGCAAAAGCCCGAAGGGAGAAGCCTGCCTGTTCAAGGAACAGATAAGGAAGCCAGCATGGCTGGAGTGGAGTGAGACAGTGAGGGATACAGACAGCAAGGTGGGAAGAGGCCATTGCAAGAATCTGACTTTTTACGATGAGTGAAGTAAGGAGGGGGGAATGACACAATGGAAAGCGTGAAGCAGGAATGATGTGATCTGATTTACGTTTTAATAAAATCACCATGTTTGCTATGTTAAGCAGGAAGAAGTCCACTCAACAGATGATGACGGACCAACGTGGCAGTGGTGAAAGCAGTAAGAAGGTTTTGGATTATTTATATGGTTTAAAGAACTAGGTATTAAGGCAAAGAATGTGAGAAAAGAGAAGTCAAGGGTGACTGAGATTTTTGTCCTGAGCTACTAGAAGGAGGCGCTATCATTAACTATCACGGGAAGATGGGGGCAGAGCAGGTTTTAGGAAGGACAACAAGAGTTTGAGTCTAAGGACCTCAAGTAGAAATGTCAAACTAGAGCATGTGGAAATTATCTGATAAACAAGGAGACTTCAATTTAAACAATCGTTTTTTTATTTCCTATTATTGTTCTTTATATGGCTAGTACATTGCCTACCACACAGTACATATTCAATAATGTTTTCTGTAAGAATATATTAATCAGCTGATAGTCACAGGAGTTGTACAGACATATGTGTATATTTCCTACACTTGAGCTCCTAATTTTAATCTACAAAGTTCACCACTTCTGAACAGATTATTTTTGAAATAAGCTTGTTATACAGTCCTTGGAACACATTTTCTCATAGAAACAATGTTTTATATGTGTGATCCTAAAGCAATCTACAAAAAAGAAAAAAATCTGTTTCACCCACAATGAAGTTGACTATCATACTGAAAAGGATAACAAAATCATAACCGCTTCTTATGCTGTTTAGTATGCGGAGATAATAACAAACATCCCCACGTTGGCCTTCACTAACACTGTGGATAATAAAATGGAGATATTCTCTCCCTAGTCATCCTTGGATGTCACCTACAGTAATAAGAAGGATGATCTTTCTCCTGATACTCGGCTTGAATAATAGCAACTAAAGTACCCCTACTCTCTATCACTTCTGGGTACTAAGATATGAATCTAAAGCATCTCCGAATCCCTTTTGTCACATCTAGGTGAGTTTTATAAAACTGATTCAAAAGGAGATAGATGGGACTAACAGTGATGGAAATGGTCTACCAGGATATGACCAAGAAAACCCAACTATCGTTTAAAACATTCTCTCTATGACTAATCTGGAAATAACCAAAACACATTTCCACCACTACCATCCTAATCCCCACAGCCTAGGAACAGGAAGTCCTAAGAAAGAACTCTAAGTGATGGCACTTAATTAGATTATTTTTTTTTTTAATAGAGCACTCTTTTAAAAGCCTCCGATTATGGAGGCTTTCTGATGTAGGTGGCATTGAGGGACAGAGTTAAGAAAGCCATTTCTCTAGAAAGGTACCTCCCAGGAAGAGCACCCCTCACACGTTCAGGAAGCCAAGAGCAGTGTGTGAGGGGAATACTACCAGGTCCCTCAAATATCTTAAATAATGATAAAAAATTATATTACAAAGTTAGATTATCCACTTTTTAAACAGAACTGGATCCAACCGATTATCTGTAAAAACTCTAGCATCTATATCACTTGCATCTAAAAACAAAAGCCTAACTTATAACAGTCAACTAATGTTCATGAAATAGCATATGAAGTAGAAGGTGGGAAATCTGTCCTCAAAAAGAAGATTTAATACGCCAAAGATAACATAATTCTACTTCTCAAATTATTTCTTACCAAAAATTGTTCAAATACAATGTCCAATACTTTATCAAAACATAACATGAAGACACAAGATACTGTGAGAACAACTATAAAAAAATTAAAAGACACCATAAGGGGAAAAAAAAAAACAGATATAGTCCCATAAAGTCTCTAGATACTAGAATTATCAAACAATAACCCAGAAAGAGAAAATCTGTGCTTCCTATGGTCAGAGAGAAAAATGAGAAGCTTGAAAATTTTAGCAGGGAACTAAAATCCACAGTTGTAATACAGCAGATTTGATGTGTTTTTCTAAAACACATTCTTTACACATTTAAAATACCCTGAAATTGAGATTCATCTTAAAATTTGAATTAACTTGATAGTCACCATTTTTTCATTCTAAGTGGTATGTTAATAATGGTATCTTATAATCAGTGTCACCTACATTTGCATAAATACAGCATATTAGTGATCATATTAAACATAAGTAGATTAAATGATTCAATTAAGAGACAAATATTGCCAGGCTAGATTAAGAAAATAAAGCCTAAATATAGGTTGTTTAGAAACATATATCTAAAACACAAGAATAAAGAAAAGTTCAAAGTAAAGGAATAGAAAACATATACTGTCAACATTACCAAAACAAAAAAACCAAAAAAAACAAATCTGGGACAGCTAAATTAATATCAGACAAAACTGACCACTCGAGCTAATGCAATAAAAAAGGAAATGAAAGACATACAAATTGGGAAGAAAGAAACAAAACTGTCTTTGTTTGCAGATCTCCGCCTGCTGCTGGACTGCTGCAGCTTGTGCCCAGACCCACGCTGAGTGCCCACACCAGCCCCTCTTGTCCCAGCACTGCTCCCCTCCACCCCGGGGAGAGGGTGCTGGTGCTGGGAAAGGGGACAGCACACACTTAAAGGGAAAAGAGCAGGCTCAGACCCAACCCTCAGCGCTTGTGCTCCAGCAACTGGGGACCAAACCCCAGGCCCGATAGGGCAGTGTTGCCACTGAGCAGAGGGGAAGTCCCGTCACAAACCCAGCTCCAGCTCCAGCCCCTCCATCCCCAGTCCCAACCCCTGCCAAGGTGATAGCTTCCAGCTCACGTTGAGGAAAGACATGACTTGTGTTCATGTCAAATCCAGCTCTCCTGTGAAAATACAAATAACGCAATTTTAAAAACGGGCCATACACCACATTAACAAATTGAAGAATAAAAACCATATGATCATCTCTATAGATGCAGAAAAAGGTTTTGATAAAATTCAATATCTGTTTAGGACAAAAACTCTTCAGAAAGTAGGCAGAGAGGGAACATACCTCAATATAATAAAGGCCATATAGGACAAATCCACAGCTAACATCATTCTCAATGGTGAAAAGCTGAAAGCATTTCCTCTAAGATCAGGAATAAAACAAGTATGCCCACTCTCGCAACTTTTATTCAACATAGCTTTGGAAGTCCTAGCCACAGCAGTCAGAGAAGAAAAGGAAATAAAAGGAATTCAAATTGAAAGAGAAGAAGTAAAACTGTCACTGTTTGAAGATGACATGATGCTATACACAGAAAATCCTAAAGACCCTACCGGAAAACTACTAGAGCTCATCAATGAATTCGGTAAAGTTGCAGGATACAAAATTAAAGCACAGAAATCTATTGCATCTCTATACACTAACAACAAAATATCAGAAAGTAAAATTAAGGAAACAATCCCATTTACCATCACATCAAAGAATAAAATACCCAGGAATAAACCAACTTAAGGAGGCAAAAGACCTGTACTCCAAAAACTATAAGACACTGATGAAGGAAGTTGAAGATGACACGAACAGATAGAAAGATATACCGTGTTCTTGGATTGGAAGAATCAATATTGTTAAAATGACCATACTATTCAAGGCAATCTACAGATTCAATGCAATCCCTATCAAATTACCAATGGACAAAAAATTTTAAAACTTGCATGGAAACACAAAGACCCTGAATAGCCAAAACAATCTTGAGAAAGAAGAATGGAGCTGAAGGAATCACACTTCCTAACTTCAGACTATATTACAAAGCTACAGTCATCAAAACAGTATGGTACTGGCACAAAAACAGAAATATAGATCAATGGAACAGGACAGAAAGCCACAGAAATAAGCCCACACACTTATGGTCAATTAATCTATGACAAGGGAGGCAAGAATATACAATGGAGAAAAGACAGCCTCTTCAATTAGTGGTGCTGGGAAAACTGGACAGCTACATGTAATAGAATGAAATTAGAACATTCTCTAACACCATATACAGAAATAAAGTCATAATGGATTAAAGACCTAAATATAAGACCAGATACTATAAAACTCTTAGAGGAAAACACAGGCAGAAAACTTGTTGACATAAATTGCAGCAATATTTTTTGGATCCCTCTCCAAAAAATGAGTAACAGAAATAAAAACAAAAAATAAACAAATGGGGCCTAATTAAACTTAAAAGTTTTTGCACAGCAAAGGAAACCATAAACAAAACGAAAAGACAACCTACGGACTGGGAGATAATATTAGCAAACGATGCAACCAACAAGGGATTAATTTCCAAAATACACAAACAGCTCATATTGCTTAACATCAAAAAAAAAACATCCCAATCAAAAAAATGGGCAGAAGATTTAAACAGACATTTCTCCAAAGAAGACATACAGATCACCAACAGGCACATGAAAAGATGCTTAATATCGCTATTATTAGAGAAATGCAAATCAAAACTCAATGAGTTATCACCTCACACCAGTCAGAATGGCAATCACTAAAAAGTCTACAAATAATAAACGCTGGAGAGGGTGTGGAGAAAAAGGAACCCTCCTATACTGTTGGTGGGAATGCAAATTGATGCAGCCACTATGGAAAACAGTGTGAACGTTCCTTAAAAAACTAAAAATAGAGCTACCATATGATCCTGCAATCCCATTCCTGGGCATACACCTGGGGAAAACTCTAATCCAAAAAGATACACATTACTCCAATCCAAACAATTCATTGTTTATTTTTAGCATTAAACAAATGTTCAATAAATAGTTTTAAAAAAGAAAAAGGAGAAAGAATAAAGAGAAAGAATTCAGTTACTCACGATGCTCCTGAATTCATGATGCAGCTCTTTGCTCCACAATAACAATCTCTCCCATCATCATGATTCATTCCAAGGTTATGACCCAACTCATGAGCAACAATGGATGCAAATGTCTCCACCGTGATTTGCCCAAACTGCCCAAACACAGGAAGGTATTCATTAGGTTTCTGAACAAAAAGGATATGCTTTTTGTTTCTCAGATTACTTTTTCACAAAAGGAAATTCATCACTACAATATTGATAGCCTACGTAATAAAGCAAGCATCCAACATCAGTGTGTAGACATTGCAGTCTAGTAGGAAACTGGTGTGACTTAACATACTGATGATAGAGACAGACACTTTAAGCAACAGATCAATTCCTTTAGCACCAACAGATTATTCATGGTGGTTGATGGGAAAACAAGTTCATGGTTCTGACTTAATTTTCTCAAATGGAACCTCTGTTTCCTCATCCATAAAAAGTGAGGCGCTAATAAACACACAATAAATATTAGAAAACTTAATCCAGTCTCCAGGGAAAGAACACATCTGCCACTTCTACCATGTCCCTCATAATAGCCAAAATATCGCTGTAAGGACTAGGAGAGGAATTATAGAGTCACTGAATGCTGGACATTTCCTAATGCAGATTCCAAAGATGAACGTCAAGAACAAGACATACCACGTTAATCCCGCCCGCGTGGCTCCTTGAACACACTGTTCCCACAAACGCCATTCCCGCGGTCCCACCAAAACCTTTCTTCCTAAATGAAGAGAACAGGTAAAAGTTATAAAATGTACTTGGGGAGGAAAAGGTACACATTGCTCCTATTTCTTTGGGTAATCTTAAACTGATTGGTAGACCCTACAAAAACGGGGAGAAAAATGGCAAAGGTAAATAACATTTTAAAAATCACAATTCAATTAAAGACATCTCTTTTTTATTATCAGAGTGGAGATTAATATTACAAATTCATTTTTCAGACAAATGAAGATACATTTTTGATATCAAACCAATTTGTTTTGTACCTTCTAGATGAAAAAACCTTCCTAAAATGCAGTGTTATCTATTTATTCAAAAACTCTATTGAGATCATGTAACAAAATGACATATTCACACAGGAGGCTGCAGGCAGGGAGCACAGGAAACAGAAGAGTCACGATGGTCTCCGTATGGCTGCTCAATCATCGCGGACACACCTGTATCTAAGGACCTGGTCCCTCTGCCTGGAACTCTCCTCCCCAATATACAGCCCTAACTCACTCCCTCACCTGCTTCAGGTCTTTACACAAAGGTCATCTTCTCATTGAGGCCTTCCCTCGCCAAGTTACCTAAAATGTCAACCTCACTCCCCCCAATTCTTCTATCTCTACCCTCCCTGCTTTATTTTTCCTCCTTACTACTTATCATTATTTAGCATATTATATACACTTATTTATCTCACTTATGAGGTAAATCTCCTCCACCACAATATGAACTCCATGAGAGCAAGAATTTTTGTCTGTTTTGTTCACTGCTATACCCCAGAGCCTAGGAATACATCTAATAAATATCTTTTAAATGAATGAACAAACCCTTCTCTCGGGCATCTGAACAGCCAGGACAAGAGGCCTAGAGATATTGACATAAGGGGATCGCCAAGAAAACATTTTAGCCAGATCACCCTGTAGTGAACCCCACAGTCCCCAAGCCCCACTTATGTCCTCAATGCTTCCGAAAGGAATTTTAGTACCCCATTCCTAACCACAAACAACCAGGGATTATCTGACATCTGGGAAACGCCTCTAACATGGCAGATGGAGACCAAACAGAGGAGACAGCTTGGTAGGTGTGGCTGGGCAGAGCACAGGGAGTGTGCCTGGTGCCTGTTCCTTTTGTGAGTGAGAAGGCATGCTCACTGCCAGGGTATGAGGACACTTCCAGGTACAATTTTACTAAAAATTAATTAAAATGTCAGGATCAAGCTTTTGTGGTTATGGGGCCATAAAAATCCATTTAGGCATTCTCAGTGCCTTGCTTTAAATTAACTGGTATGACTAAATAAATAAGTAAATAAATAATTTAATTAAATCAAGGGAAATTTCTCCTCAGAAAAAATTTTTAGTTTTAGGTACCATCAGCATTAAGGAAGGCAAAAATTATTACATAAAACATTTTTTGGCGAAAAGTCAGCCCACCAACCAGAAGATTTTTAAGAAGCAAGAAATTTTTTTAGTATTTTTAAGTGAGGGTTTTGTATTAACTTTTGGAATATATTTGTATTAAGTGATTACATAAGCTTAAGTTTTATGGTGGTTCCATGAAAACACTATGTAGAAAGAAGGAAATTTTAAAAAATATATCAGAAATATCTCAAAGAGAGTTTAAAAAATTATTATATCCATGAAATAAGAATTTGACCAGCTCTCTTCTCTTCTCTTCTCCGCCATCCTATGTACGGTTAAATTTGCTCCTCGCCATGTCTTCTCACAAGACTTTTAGGATCAAGCGATCCCTGGTCAAGAAACAAAAGCAGGGAATCATCACATTCCCCAGTGGATTCAAATGAAGACTGGTAATAAAATCAGGTACAACTCCAAGAGAAGACATTGGAGAAGAACCAAGCTAGGTCTGTAAGGAGCCTCGCATATGAGGTGGCGCACGTTTTTCCTGGGTCAAGGACACTTGCATCTTACCATATCACTCTGAGAACATCACTACTACCCAAACAGCTGGATGGGTTTTATTAGGAAAGTGATATTTCTATTTGTGTCAGTGTTTCTGCACTAATGCTTTGGCTCAGTAGTAAATATGTGGAACCTTTTGTTGGGATAAAAAAAAAAAGAATTTGACCATATAAAAATTTTAAGGGGGACAAAAAAGAGCTAAATATTAAACATTAAAAATAAGATAGCTGAAATGAAAAACTCAATAAAAACCTTAGAAGGTAAATTTAAAGAAATATCCAGAAAGCAGAACAAAAAGACAAAGAGAAGGAGACAAAAGATAATAAAATTAGAGGACAAGTACAGGAAACTCAATAGCCGAGTAAAAGGAATCCCAGAAGGAATGAAGAATAAAAATAAAGAGGATGAAATTATCTACAAAATAATTTGAGAAAAATTCCTAAAACTGCAGTTTCAAGATTGAAATTACCCACTAAGAACACTACACAATGAGTGATAAAAGACTTACACCAAAGCATAGCATCAGGAAAATTTAGAAGCCTGGGAACCAAGAGAAGATCCTACAAGTTTCCAAAGAAGAAAAAAAAAAAAAAGGCCACATACAAAAGATCAGGAATCAAAGTGAATTAAAGCTTCTCAATAGTAATTCTGGAAGTCAAAAGACAATGGCCATGCCTTCAAAATTCCGAAGGAAAAAATTTCGTGCCTAGAATTTTATACTCAGCAAAATAACCTGAAATTTACAAAACAAACTAGAAAGCACACCTCTGAAAAACCAAGTTACTTAAGCCCTAGGATAATCAGAGTTCAAATTGAGATAATTTTTTTAATTAATTGAAGTACAGTTGATTTAGAATGTTTTGTTACTTTCTGGTGTACAGGAGATAATTTTTAAATTCTGTTTTGAGGCCGTGAAACACATTTTCCAACATGCAAGAGGTCAAAATTTTTTCTTTCAATATATCCTTACACAAGAAGAAACTAGAAAACATGCCATACCAAAATGAGGAAGTAAGCCCAAGAAAGAGGAAGAAGGACATAGGATAAAGGTCACAGAGGCTCCAACACAAAAGAGAGGTCTTATTATCATACTGTCACTTGTCCTATAGTAGCAAAAATTTTCCTCATTTAAATGAATGCTCAAAAACCTTAACAGAATATGATTCTAATAAAAGAAAAAAAGCAAAAATTATTATTCTGACCACGCCATTAATAGTACCTTTAAAAAAAATCACTTACAGAACTAGCTGTGCACTGTCATGTCTCCGACGTGTTATAAGAAACTTTTCCCGCCACTGTACAAAGTTCCCCAACACATCACCCGCACCTCCGATTATGTTGATCAGATTTCCATTTGTCCAAATCTCCAGCCCAACTAGCACAATTCGAATATTTAACATGATGTACATCTGGAAAGAAAACAAATAAAAATATATAAAATGTATTAAAGAATATGAGAATAATTCCTGGTTACATATCTGAAAAAAGCAAAAACACTAATTTGAAAAGATATGTTCACCCCAATGTTCACAGCAGTATTATTTACTATAGCCAGGATATGGAAGCAATCTAAGTGTCCATCAACAGATGAATGGGTAAGAAGGTGAGGTATATATATACACATACATACAATGGAATATTATTCAACCATAAAAAGAATGAAATTTTTGCCATTTGCAGCAGCATGCATGGACTTGGACAGTATTATGCTAAGTGAAATAAGTCAGAAAAAGAAAGACAAGTACAGTACAGTATCACTTACATGTGGAATCTAAAAACATACAACAAACTAGTGAATATAACAAATAAGAAACAGACTCACAGATATAGAGAACACACGAGTGGTTACCAGTGGGGAGAAGGAAGGGAGGGGGCAATACAGGGATAGGGGATTAAAAGGTACAAACTATTATATATAAAATAAGTTACAAGGATATATTGTACAATACAAGGAATAGTAGCCAATATTTTATAATAACTATAAATGGAGTGTAACCTTTAAAGATTGTGAATCAGCATACTGTACACCTGTAACATATATAATATTGTACAACTATGCTTCAATAAAAAATAATACAATAAAGAATATGAGAATATCTTTTAAGTAACACAACTACTTAAATTTAAAACAGGACTCCTCCGCTCCAAAAAAAATTCCCTTCAATATCATGAGACTCTAACTTCTCAAGGGGCTCAGTTTCCTCATCCATAAAACAAAAGTAAAGATTCAAAATCCTTTTTATCTTCCATTCCAAAATCTGACAAACTCTGGATATTTAAAGTTTTGGGTATTTTGATTCCAAAACTTTCCCTAAACTAATGCAAGCCTATTTATAGTCCATATTTAGCTCACTTAATGTAAATATTCATATATTTCACTACAGAAATATCAATGAGATTGATTACAAGGTGCTACCCCAGGACCCTGTTGGAGGTGTAATGTAATACATAGTGAACTATATGTTATAAATGTATGCGAAGTGAACTGTATTACCTACCTAAACTCTTATCTAAAATTCTAATGACATGCACCCCAAAGGTTTCAGATAAAGGATTATGGAACTCATATCTATTTCACAGAGATACTGTGAGGAATAAGTGAGTTAATAAATGTAAGGCAATTGACTCAGTTTCTAGAATGTTATAAATATCCAATAGAATGTTATCATTATCATCATCATCATTATTATGCTTGGTATTCGTATTAGGGGAACAACTTAGAGATGAAATTATCTTTTAAGAACATGTAGCTAATTCTCCAATATCTCCCACTGGATGAATAAACTCCAAAATCTCAAACCAAATCCCTCCTTCTCTCTCTCTCTCTCTCACATAGACACACACACACACACACTCACACACAGTGTCATAGTTTCAGAGGAGACAGCCTTATTTAAAATATGATTATCTCAGTAAAAATTCAAAGATCTTTTTATAAATACCAAAGTACTTTAGCCTATCTGCTATGAAATAAAAGTCATATTTTATGGCAAGATGAGAAAAATTTAAGCAAATACATTTTTCTCTGCCCTTTGGCCTCCTCTCTCCCCGCACTGTGCATTGTGTATCTGCATTAGGCATCGACCAAACCTCCCCCATCGGCAGAAATACCTGCTCAACCATAAAGAGCAGCATTCTCCTAGCATCAATAAGACAACTCCTTAAAAGATAACATTCCTTCTTGACCTGTTAGGGGCCACGATGATAATTAAGTCTGGATTGTGTAAACTGTCAATAATGCCTCATTGAATGTACAGCTCTCTGTCTCAAAAAACTTATATAACTGTACCTTGACTTCTAATTAGGGGAACAGTTCTCAGAGCTTTCTGAGATGCTCTTTCTGGGTTATAATCCTCAAATTTGGTTCAATAAAATTTTCCATTTCTTTCTTAGATCAGCCGATGAATTTTTCATTCACATTAAAGATAAAGTAGATGCTAATTCGAAATCTCTTGCTTGTCTCAGAGTCTCTCTCTCTACAATTATACTCTACTTTTAAACATAAAAAAGTTACAAAACAAATTAGAGAGCAGACCCCTGAAAGACTGAGTTACTTACTTAGGCTCTAGAATAATCAGAGCTCAAAATGAGACAATTTTAAAATTCCATTCGGAGACTGTGAGAGGAGAGGACAGAATAATCCCAGCTGATAGAAAATACAACTCACGCTATCCAAGTAGTTTGCTAAAAGAATCATCTCTTCTCGCACTGCAGTCTGGTTTCTTCCCATCATGTCATACTGAAAAGCAAAGAAGGGAAATCATTATCACCAAAGCAATTTAAGAATAAAATTTCTATAATCTCTTACAATGAAGATAAGAATCCAAATGTTTCCTCTGAACCAAAAACTGAGGCACTTAGACATTCTCCTGCATTTCAAACTAATAAGTCTAAAGGATACATTTTAGTGATAAATAGGAATAAAAGAAAAGCAGGTACGTGGGTGAAATGAATAATGAAAAAAGCACTGAAATCTTAATCTTCTCCAAAGCAGTACAACTTTAAAATGAGTTTCATACTTAACAGTCTTTAATTCATTTTAATGCAAAAATATTTTCAAGCTTTTCACAAAGGTAGAGTCTAAAACAATCAAAATACATAGATAAAGGAATGAAAGACAATCTGAAAGACTTCCTGATCCTTTCACCTCTTAGGCTAACGACATTACCAATAACCAATTTCTAAACTTTGGGCTAAATTAATTATCAGAGATTAACCAATGTTCACTAGTGAAAACATTATATGTAGATAGAAATATAGAGATATATAAAAGTTTAACCATATTAAGCCAAACAGTTGATTATGACTGATTCACTTCTTTGAGATCTAGCTAAATCCAAATGTCTATTTTAATATTATTTTAATATAACCAATTTAATAACTAATTAAAAGAACATTTAAAAAAGAATATGTGGTTTTGCTCTATGATAAGGGCATTAATACCAGAATATATCCGATTTTATTAATTAGACATTTTATCATGATTTTCCTAAACAAGAAAAAAAAAATTTTAATACATTTGACAAGGTTTGATTAAAATAGAACCATTTTTATTTTGAACCATTTTCTACCTATGTGGAGAGAGTAATAAAGAAAAACTTTTCAAATCTCTATTTTTGTCACTTGTCCACAACATTCTACAGGAACATTTTACACATTATCTGGGACAAAGTTCATGCTTGTTCATACTCCTTTATGCTTCTTCCTTCTACACTTGAGGATAAAGAACCTATAATGAACAAATCTGAATATATTTCTATCTCTTAAAAATATGGCTTGTTTTTTTTTCCAGTCTACATACAATAAGGGATTTTTTATTAAAAAAACATAAAAGTCCTCAAAACTGTCTCTGCAGGTTACAAGAAAGAACTTGTCAATTGTGTTAAGTTTCTGCAAACAGCTTATTCGCACAAAGTTGGAAGTACAAGTCAGACAAAACGTTTCAAATAATCTATAGGTTAAATTATATAGCAGCTTTATCTAAAATTGATAATGCTGTAAATGCTGAAATAGACACATAACTTTTTTTAGTTGAGTAAAGCACAATTCTTAAGTATGAATAAGGAAAATGCCCTGGTGTTATCCTGTACAATGAAATAAATAGTAAATGCTAAGCTGACCTATTCTCCTCTGCTCCCTTCTAAAGCATGCCAGAACCTGGAAGTTTTCTAACTCTTAAATAGAATAGATAGATAGATAGATACCTCTTAGAGATATCTTTCTCTTAGATAGATAGTTTTCTATCTCCTAAATATAGTTTTCTATCTCTTAAATAGGTTAGCTGAAATTCTAGAAAGAAAAGCAATTTTATTAGGCAACAAAGCAATTTCTGATTAACTGGGTTTATCACCACAGTCCTTTAAATGTCTCTGAAAAAGTCTCAAGAGCTTAACTAAGAGGCAGAACAGTTTCACTTAAGAAATTCAGCATATGCAAATCACCCAAAAGAACAGGGGGAAGAAAATCACCAGTAAAAAATAAAGGTAGAGGTAATCTCATTTGCTACATTCAGTTCTGGAGGTATTAGGAATATCATGTATGAATATTAAGAAAAAAAGTCATTTAGTTTTTAAATTACATTTAACAGAAATCAATACAAATACGTTATATTTAATATTTCCTTCATGGGATGCTCACTTCTCATCTGCTTTTCATGAAAAAGAAGAAAAACTGTCACCAATCCTACCCTTTCCTTGTCTACGACAATGAACAGCTCCACATAGCGGGTCTGTGGCAGGACAGCTCTTCTTCTCTGTCAAACACAAACATCATAAAGGCAAAAAGAAAAAAAATGGTATAAGGCTACACGTTTTTCATACATAATGATCTTACGCTAATCTCTAGTCACTTATTTCACGTCTGTTAAGAACTTCATAAAATGATTTTAACACATCCTAGATCAATAAAGCCAAAAAAACACGTTTTTCTAAAAAAGTGATATCTGCCATCTGTACTGATGTGAGAAAAATTGTATCTAGTTAAAGACAATATGAGTTATTCAAGTTTCCAAAGCAGAATAACTGATCTTCTAATATCTAAACTACACACACACACACACACACACACATGTTAAAAGGAAACTCCATCACTTTGTTGGGAGCAGAAGAAAGAATATCTGCCAATAACCCAGAGCAGAAGGAAGGACAAGGTTGTTATTTTATTTTGTTATTGTTGTCCTTCATTTATTTTTTTTCCTTCCAGTTTCATTGAGATACAATTGACACTGACATACAAGGTTGCCACTTTAAAAAAAATTAGTTTTGTGATTTTACAGAAATTTAGATAAAGTATAGAATGAGCTAAAATTTAATGTTTTCCAATGATTAAAAAGAACAATACAAAAGTCAAAAGAATGAATGGCAGGAGAGGCAATGAAAATAAGCCATAAACTAATATGAGTTAATTAAAATACACCAGAAGAGGCACAAGCCTCTTCTAACACAGCAACATCATCTCATTATGTAGAAAGCTGGCTTCTCTGCAACTGAGGTTCCTCTGGTCCTAGAAACAGTTCAGGTTAAGAGACTCCTGTCAAGAGTAAGCCAAGGAATCCTAAAGAAGTCTCAAATCAGGGATACCACGAGTGACCCTGGAAAAAATCTGAGATCATTAAAGTCCTAACACTCAATCTCTCTCTTTCCCTCTCTCTCTCTTTCTCACTTTAGAGCTCCAGAATTACCACTCCAGTCTGTGTAAAGCATATTCACATCAAAAAGCCCACGGCTGGGGCTTCCCTGGTGGCGCAGTGCCCTGGTCTGGGAAGATCCCACATGCCGCGGAGCGGCTGCGCCCGTGAGCCATGGCCGCTGAGCCTGCGCGTCCGGAGCCTGTGCTCTGTAGCGGGAGAGGCCACAACAGTGAGAGGCCCGCGTACAAAAAGAAAAAAAAAAAAAAAAAGTCCACGGCTGGACTTCCCTAGTGGCACAGTGGTTAAGAATCTAACTACCAATGCAGGAGACACGGGTTCAAGCCCCGGTCCGGGAAGATCCCACATGCCGCGGAGCAACTAAGCCCGTGCGCCACAACCACCAAGCCTGCGCTCTAGAGCTCGCGAGCCACAACTACTGAGCCTGCGCTCTAGAGCCCTCGAGCCACAACTACTGAAGCCCACGCACCTAGAGCCCATGCTCCGCAACAAGAGAAGCCACCGCAATGAGAAGCCCGCGCACCGCAACGAAGAGTAGCCCCAGCTCGCCGCAACTAGAGAAAGCCTGCGCGCAGCAATGAAGACCCAACGCAGCCAAAAGTAAATAAATTAATTAATATTTTTTTTTAAAACCCTCTCAAAGTCACTGTAAAGGGCTATTAGGTAGCAATGACAAAAAGAAATACAGTTACTGTTTAAGACTTAAGCCCTAGTTTCCGAAACACAGAAGCCTGATTGTACTCATCTTGCTGGCAGGAACTGCGTAGTGCTCGTCTTTTTATCCCCTTAGTACCCATCACAATGTCTGGCACACAGTTGGCAAAAACACAGTAATAACAGGTATTGGTTTAAGGCACAAACACATCATTTTTTTTAAACTTGAGTCTCAGCCATGAAGAAATACATTATGTCCTTACTCGAAGTAGCTGAGTGACGCTAGGAGGCTCTTCCTCTTCATCCTTTGTGGTTTCTTCCTCTGTATCCTTGTTGGAAACCCCACATTTCACAGGCTCTTTGTGGACATCATCCATTCGATAAAAGATGTGCTCAAAACGAGAGCTGTTTTGCAGGGGTTCAATCCCATAACTCACATTCTCTATATGCAGCAAGCCTCTTAAGTGTTGTATTACACATACACAATTTTTTAGAATGAAAAAAAACAATACACAGGAAAAGGAATTAAGAAACCTGAATAAAAGTCCTACTTCTTAACATATGTAAGAAGGGGTAGAATGGTATAGAGAAAAACAGAGAGGCTTTAGAGGCAGGCAGACCTAAACTTAAAGCACAAGATGACTACTCACTAGCATGATTGCCTGAAAGTTACCTAACCTCTCCGAGGGTTTGCTGTATAAGGAAAGGCAACTCAGAACAGTGGCTAAACGTGTGAAGTCTGGAGCCAGAGGACCAGAGTTTGAATCCCAAATGTTTCCTACTAGCCTTAGTTTACATTCTCCATAGAGTTGTTCTGAAAACTAAATTACTTAATACATGCAAAGTACTTAGAACGTTGCCTGGCACACAGTAACTGTTCTACAAGTATCATTACTTAAATGGAGATAGTCATAGCCATCTTATATAGTTGGTTTGAGAATTTAAAGTAATATTTCTTAGTTCAATCAATCATGCAAACAATCAACCAGCCCAGTGTCATGCTGCCTGGCCCTTAATAAATTTAATTTTAATATTATTATCACTTCACTTGATACATGATATGATTTCTCTGAACCTCAGCTTGCTCACCTAAATATGGAAATAATCAGCCCCTTTTCACAGTCATTATTGACCTTAGATGAAAGAATATAGGTGAAAATCTTATAAACCTAAAGGGTGACAGAAATTTAAAGTATGCGCTATTTTAAATAGCAAAGTTTATTTAGTGGACTCAAAAAAATGAAATTTTTTCTTTAGTTATTAAAACTCATCAACTGCAAGATTGTCCTAAATAAACATGCTGAAAATGACATCTGAAACACAGCTATAAAGACCTTCAGCAACATCAAAGTAAAATCTAAATTTAAGTCCCCTAAAATGACTTGATCTGGAGACCGAGATACGTAAAGGGGGAAGAAATAAAGGAATGAAAAAAAACTAAAAAATTGATAAAGAAAATTCCTTACCTGAGTCCAAAACAGTTGCTAAGAGCAATCGATGAATTATAAACGCCCTCCACGTATCCCCGATAATGACAATGATTCTAAATGATAAAAACTGTATTATCTTCAAATACTGTTACATTGCTGAAAATCATCATAGAAACTGCAGAACTAACAAAATTACTTAAGGTCCATAAACTAAAAATTTTTATTATTGGCATCCCATAATTATCACATGGCATTCTTTTACTATCTTCAGACTGTCTACTAACCCCCTACAGCTACACAAATGTTTAGGCAGAATTCCAGAGGACACTAAGTACAAACAACTCTACTCCTATAACCTTTAAACCTAGAAGCAGAACAAGGAAGCATAACGTCATGTTTAACATTTTTAATCCCAGGCAAGAAGACGCCACAGCAGCCAACTGAAATCCAATACAGAAGAGGACCTTGTGACAGGCTAGTGACACCAAGGGGGAAAAAATTCAGTACACGGCAAAAACAGTGACTTTGATCCGATGATTTTCTTTTCTTCATATAAGCATACCGATTATACTATTATTATTATTATTAGTTATACATTTAACCATCTTTAAAAATTAAAGAGACTTTATCCTTAATCTTGAGCGAGAAATTGACCAGTGGAAATGCAAGCATATCACTTACTAATATCAGAATTTTTTAGTACACAATGAGATTTTTTCATCTTTAAAACAACTGTAAAGCACTAAAAAAAAAAAAGCCAAGGGGAGTGGGAGGAGGAGGAGGAGGACCAGTCCTGCCAGACCTTATGACATATCATCGGGCCTTAATAATTAAAACAGTAGGGTCCTGGTGGTGCGTTAACTGAGAGACCAACTAGTGGAGCAGAATACGAAGTCTCAAAGTAGACTGAAATACATGTGGAAACTTATATGATAAAAGTGGCATCTCAAATCACTGAGGCAAAGATGCACTTTTTAACAAGTGGAGCTCAGCCAACCAGTTAGACGTTCAAAGTAGATCCATACCTCACACCATACATAAGAATAAGCTCCAAATGGATCAAGAATCCAAACATTTAAAAAAGTGAACCCATGCAAGAACTAAAAGAAAACATGAGTGAATCCCTCTTTAAGCTGGTGTAGAGAAAGACTTTCTATCACTCAAAATCTAGAGTCAACAGAAGAAAAGACTGATAATTTTCACTGTATTAAAAAAAAATTTTTTTAACTTCTACATTAAAAGAAACACCAAAAAAAAAGTCAAAAGACAACTCAGAGACTGGTGAGAAGTATCTGTAACTTTTATCATAGATAAAACTATACTATATTATATATAATACAAAGAACTCTGAAACATTAAAAGGGAAAGATTAAACCTAATAGAAGATGGAGCAAACGAGTTGAACAGACAATTCACAAAAGAAGATATAAAAATGCCCTTATATAAATGAAAAGATTTTCAATTTCACTAATGATACAGTAAGAACCCATGAGTCTATGCTGATATAAACGAGTAAGAAGGAAAAACTCTTCCTTACAGTAGAAACCACCAGTGAATACAGAAGCACTGATGAAATTAGGAAATCACCATTTTGACAACCATCATAACAACTGATTCAGGCAAATACTAAAACTAGTGGGTAAAAATTTGAGAAGCATTGGGATAGTTACTAAGCTTCAAAGTATCTAACCAAAAAAGGCAAAACACAGTAACTTTACAGAGAAGAAACCCAGCAGACAACTCCTTAATCATCAATGTTAACACTGTCAGTGATAAACTAATTGCAGCACATGCTCATGATATGATACAGAGAACAGAACGGCTCAATGTCCCTTCAGGGTGGATTCCTGCCAAAAGTGCGTAACCTGAATCCAATCATGAGTAAACATCACACAAACCCAAATTGCAGGACGTTCTACAAAAAGTCGGCCTGTACTTCTCAAAAATGCCAATGTTGTGAAATACAAGGGAAGACTATGGATTTCTGGATTAAAGGAAACGGGAGACCGCTGAGCATAACAAGTGAAACTGGATTTCCTTTCACTATAAAGTACATTATTAGGATAATGGACCAAAACAAATATCAATAAGGTATGTAACTGAATAACAGTATTGCTTCAATGTTAACTTCTTAATTTTGAGGACTATACTATGGTGACATAAAAGAAATTCTTGTTTTTAGGAAATTTACGCTGAAGTATTTAAGAGTAAAGGGACACCAGGTGTACAACATACTCTTCAGGAAAGAAAAAAAAAGAGAGAGAAGGGATAAAGTATATGTGATAAATGCTAACATTTGGAGAATCTAGGTAAAGGGTATGCACGAATGTTTTCTATCATTCCTGCAACTTTTCCTATAAGTCTAAAACTGTGAACATTTTTTTAAAAATTAAACAATTATGCACTAAACAACACAGGTGAAATTTCAACATTTTACAACTTTTTCCAGTGTGAGGCTATTTACAACCACTGTTTTCTTTCTAGTGCTTTGTAGTTAAAGTCTAGCTTTGATACTGTCTTCTTCTCACTAGAGGAAAAGAGACACCTCTTCTATTACAGATGAGGTAGCACTTATGAGATAGTAAGACAGTAACTCACAGCGCTCAAAAATTAAATGCTTCTACTTCCACTATAATAGAAGCTCTCATTTGACATGACTGAAATCCAGCACTTGATCACTCAATCTACCAACTTGATGGTATTTCTTTAATAACTTGGTTTTATCAAATCTTTTCAAAGCCTTCAATTTAGTTTTTTAAAAAAACAACAAATCCTATTTTGCAAGTTTACAAAACACCCAATTGAATCGCATGATTAGGATAAAGGTATAAATGGCATAAACAGTTTTGGAAACACAAAAACTGTAAGCAAAAAACTCAACTACTGGGAGTAGAGGTACTCAGAAGTATCCGAGAAGAGCCTACCAGCCACGAGGGCCAGCGAGCTTGGGACAGTCAACAAATTTTTCAGAGGAAAGAAGGAGCATTAATTAACTGAGGGAGTTAGTTGAGAGACTTTCTAATGCATTTGCAAGGTACCCCAAAGTTCAAAGACTAATACTAATTTGAACTTTTATTTCACATAGCAACTCATATCAAGTGGTTATTAAAACTGTGTTTCTTTGTGAAAAATGGCCTTGTGAAAGATGCTGATGATGAAAGCCACATAAGAGCTTTACAAACTAATTTAAATAACAGAATCACAAGGGAAAGCATTTACATTTTCTCAGTGTAACTTAACTGCATTTTATGAACAAAAGTATATTCCATGATGATATCTGACAATGTTGCCACACACACAAAAATCCCAGTACCAAAGTTTTAATTACTATCTCAAATCTATAGTCATACTTTTATCTATTTGAACAATATTCAATAACCAATAAGTGAAAGGCTCCATCTGTCTTAGTTTTTATTTTTCAAACACCCAGGAAAACATAATTAAATTGTAATTCTTTACGATAACAGTTGAATAAATTTCTATAAAACTGAAATCATTTTTAGCAGTTTTAAGCATATAAATTTTCAATAATAGTAAAAAATAATATTTATTGAGTTCACAGTTGTTGGACTGACTGTTCTAAGTATATCTTACAAGTATTAACTCATTTAAGCTTCCCAATAACTCCATGAAGTTATAATTATTATTCCCATTTTAAGGTGAGGATTCTAAGGCACAAACAGGTTAAAGAAACTTGACCAGCAAATAAATAATAGAGCCAGGAATCAAGTCCAAGCAGTGTGTGTTACCAAAATCCAGGCCAAGAAACCGCTCCAAGAGAAAAAATTCCTTTTTAAAATCACTGCTTTTGTTGAGTGGCATAAATTATGTGGTCTTTGGTCTCATGCTATAGTAATCTTCGGATGGATGACTGGATGGATGGATGAACAGCTGAATGGATTATCTGTGTTCTGGTTTATGCTATCACATACATTTAAACTCCTCTACTATTTTGCTATTAAACAATGCACAAACAATAAAACAAAACAAAACAAATAAAATAAAACAATGGACAAACACAACACTGAGATAAAGGAGTCAGAAAACTGGCCAGCAAAGGATGGATCTAAGTCAGCACTGCCTTTTTTTTAAGTACTAATAATTAATCTAAAATAAAGGTTTTCATAATTCAAAAAGAGTCATGTACACAATGTTCATTGCAGCTCTATTTACAATAGCCAGCACATGAAAGTAACCTAAATGTCCATTGACAGATGAATGGATAAAGAAGATGTAGCACATATATACAATGGAATATTACTCAGCCAGAAAAAGAAACGAAATTGAGTTATTTGTAGTGAGGTGGATGGACCTAGCTATCATACAGAGTGAAGTAAGTCAGAAACAGAAAAACAAATACCGTATGCTAACACATATATATGGAGTCTAAAAAAAAATGGTTCTGATGAACCTAGGGACAGGACAGGAATAAAGTCGCAGACATAGAGAATGGACTTGAGGACACAGGTAGGGGGAAAGGTAAGCTGGGACGAAGTGAGAGAGTGGCACTGACATATATACACTACCAAATGTAAAAGAGCTAGCTAGTGGGAAGCAGCTGCATAGCACAGGGAGATCAGCTCGGTGCTTTGTGACCACCTAGAGGGGTGGGATAGGGAGGGTGGGAGGGAGACACAAGAAGGAGGGGATATGGGGACATTTGTATATGTATAGCTGATTCACTTTGTTATACAGCAGAAACTAACACAACATTGTAAAGTAATTATACTCCAATAAAGATGTTAAAAATAAATAAATAAAATAAAATAAAGGTTTTGCCTTCTATTTATTTGAAGAGAGCTGCAAAAGTGCAAAACTAACATAAACAATTCCACCTAGCAAAACATAACAAAGCTCAGGGGAAAAATAATACATGTTTAATGGTAACAAAGATTTCTCATGAAAACTATAGCAAAAAATAAGAATATATATTACCTAACTGCCAAAAGGGACTTTAAGACGCTCTTCCCAACTAAAATTAGAAATATGTATGCTCTAATTAAATAACACATAAAGCAAAGTTGACATCTGCCAATTATTTCAAGTATTCCTGGCCAGTTCTGTCCTCAGGAAAACTCTGTTCTCTGATGCAAAAAGGACGACAATTCTTTTTTTTTTTTTTTTTTAGGACCACAATTCTTAAGAAAATAATTGTTTTCAGCAAAAAATCAGAACATATAATAGGAAACAAGTGTTTGTTCTTTACTAAGTACTAATGGCAAGTCAAATGGTTTAATAAGAAAGTAAGATGTACTTTAAGAGGTATCCATTTTCAGCAAAAATGGATAAAATAAAAAATAAAAAAATAAATCAAACTTTTCCCCTTCATAATCTATAAGGATTATCATTCAATAGAAGATTATTTTCCTGCTCTTTTAAAAATCACTTGACCATGGAGAACCAGGAGAGCCGTAAGGTAAATACTGTTTAATTTATGTCAATGCACTCACACTCCCACCCCAGGACAATGCCATATATAATAATACCAAAAGAGGTCCTTGGGGAAGCACAAGGTAACAGTCCTGAGTACCTGAAGAGAACGCACTTTAAAATTATAATTGTTTTAAATTCTGCTATAGGGTCAGGAGGAAAATATATTACCTGTATATCAGGGTAGTCAGAGATCAGAGCCCCTTCCTTGTTGTAGGTATAAACTACAAAATCTTTGGGTAAAAGGTCCCTGCAAGAGGAATAAAACACACCATTTAAAATTATTTTATCTATTTGCAACTAAGGACACAACTTATAAGGCATTATCCCAGAAGAGATGAGCAGAAATAAAAACTTTCACCTGATAAATTGTTATTCAAAGAAGGAGCTACCATAAAATTAAAAGCTCATGAAGGGACTTGCATCTGAAATCATGCGTTGTCCTCACGGTCACAAAATGCTGGTTGCATAAAACATACGTAACATCCTTAAAGTTTTCTGATACAACTCATAGGAAAAGTATAAATTAGGTTATATAGTACACCATATTTCTAGAAGAAAATAAATGATTTTACCCTCTTTTAAATGTCCTATATAAAGAAGCAGCGCTCCTTGACCTCCTAAGTACGGGGGCAAAATCTGTGTCAGCTGTTAGAGGAAACAATCATTGCTGATTCCTGAAGCTTCCTTCCATGTTAAGGTAGACTGATAGTGGAAACCACACATGCAAAATAGGGTTAGCTTTGTCAACGAAAAGATATCCAATGATGCTTGTTGAAGATGGTAAGGCAGACTTTATTATCGACATAAGTATAGGGACCACTGCAAAGGGATTTTACAGGGCGGTGGGGAGAAAGACCAGGCTCAACTCTAAGTACAGCATGGGGAAGTGGGAATTTATAACCAAGGAGCATGGTGAGGGTCAGTGGATGGAAAATTACTATGAGGAAACAACAGGGGTGAGGGACATTCTGGCTAAACTAACCTAACAGATTCTTGCTGAGGACAGGCCAGGGTGATCAGACATCACTGGGCGGGGAAGGGGAGTGGAAGATAAAGAACCTGATCAGACATCCAGAATGATCAGATATGGGGAGGAGGGGGAAGTTCTTGCTAAAACTAGATTTTACAACAAACTACACTGATGGACCTAGGAGAAGGTTCAGGAACCTGACTAAAGTTTGGTCAAGTAAAGAATCTTTGTCAGTCTCCCTTCTTGTACAAGGAAAGAAAAGACATTCTTCTTTCCTCTGAATAATACAAGTCATTCAGTTGTCTTTTGTTCATTACAGACCAGCTGAATCATCTATTGGAACCTGATAGTAGAGGATATTTGCTGGGTGGTGCTGGCAGTCAGGCATTTAATGAGGGGAGTTGCTATGAAAAATAAAAGAAAAACAAAGATTAATAGTTAGAAACCCAGTTTCTGAGTCCAAGAGGAAGCCATCAAGATTTTTTAGACTTGAGCTTAGAGCATCTTCAAGTGTTAGACTGAGGTTGGCACTGGCCACCTGACACATTTTCCTAGTTTGCAGTTTCAATGTCACTGGTGATAGCATCAGGTATTCTGATGAATTTCCTGAGAGGTCCACACAGCAGGAGGCATGAAGCTCGCCCATACATGATCTATTGTAATCATTTTTTTTTGAAGTTTCTATCAAGTCTTCCAGCTGCAGCTTACAGAGTTTCAGGAAAAGGGCAGTTTTCGTTGTCAATGATTCCAAGTCAGAAAGGACAAAATTTGGAAATGTGAACTTAGAGAGTTGTAGCCAGATACAGGAGGAAACTAGAAGAATTCAGGATTTGGTAAAGCTGGCAAAATGTGCAAGATGAAAGCAGCAACAGTTCACTAAAGTTTTCCATTGAAACAAACAAAAAAGCACATTCTCTCTACAGTCACACCCATTTCTGTGAAAGACAAAGTAAGACTAATTTGTTTGCAAGGAAGTTTGGTCTCATTAAATTTGGCCTGGTTATTTACATAAGTACAGCAAAAATAGTGATTGACCACATAGTACCTTGTTTGAGTTTGCTTTGCTGGAGCATTCCCTCTCAAGGCTAAGAAGCCAAGTCAAAAACTTGCCACCAGATCTGACTGCAATACCTATAGATTTGGGTGAATTCCTCTCTTCTGAAGGTTCCCCAAACATCCTGAGGTTCCTGGGCCTGCCAGAAGTGACCTTCCTTACTCACCTGTAAGGCAGGAAACCCTGTAAGCCAGGAACAGGATGGTTCTTCCAAGGGGAGCTGTATAAACATTGCCTTCTTAAAGTCAACCTTAGATCCTTAGAGCTATCTGGTCATATCTGATTCAGTACACATCATTCCCAAATATGACATTACAATCAAAGTCTTGGTAATATAAGAAAGGTTTCCAATTGCTTTGTGTTACAAGGAGGATAGATTTTGACTGAACTTATGCAAATAACTATACTGCCGTGAATATAAGATGCGTTAACACATAAAATAAACCTGATTAGTTCAACATCTCTCTTTTCATAAGGAGACAAATCCTTTGAGATTTTCCAAGGGCCATTTTGGAAATATCAAAGTTAGTCTGGGGTCAAAGAGACTCCACTTAGAATTTGATTTGGGGAAATTGTCAAAAATGCCAAAAGGTTTGAACACTTGACTAAATTGGATCACAGGTGTCACTGTGAAACAACACTTAGCTGTCCATTTAACCAAAGTCACAATTAAAAGATTTCAAAGGCACATACAGAAAGTTACCCAGTTATTAAAAAAAAATCAAAAAACAAAAAACTCTTAGCTTTCTTAATATTGAGAAGATCTGGCTTTCTGAAATAATCAAAGACCTGATAAACACAAGACACACTGGAAAATATCTTAAAACACAAAATCTTATCCTCCCAAGCTGATTACTTAAATGTAAAGAAAACAACCTTTTTTACCATTTCCTATTAAGAGGAAACCAATAATCTAAGAAAACCTTGTGTTTTAACAGAGAAAGAAAACCAAATTCTGGTTTTGTATCAGTGTACTATTAATACTAAGGCAAATTAAACAAACAAACAAACAAACCAAAAAACCTTACAAATAAATCCATCCAATAGTAGCCAGTTTTGACCACACAAGGAAAGATTCCTTTTCCAAGGTCCCTTTTCCACAAACTTTCTTTAGAAATTTTCTTACATCACTCAGTTTTTGTCCTACATTTTTCTTCTTTCTCATTCTGGAACAACCATTCATTCTACTTTGGGACAAAATTATCCTCTCTTACCCTTAGCAAAACATATCTTTCATACCCTTCCTTATCAAAAATATACCTTATATTTTCCTTGTATACAGTTTGTTTTCTTTACCCTTATTATTCCTAGTGGTTTCATTTATTTATATTGATTAGATTTTTTAATCATTAGAAACTCTAATTTTCAGTAAAAACTAGGAAGCAGGCAATTGCAAACTGTCTGCTACATACTATCATTCTGTAATAATGATACATTATTTCATAATTTCTAGAGATGTGTCTTTTTCACAGTACAATTCCTCATGCTTACTAACAGACCTAAATATATTTAGCTTCTCTATACCATATGAAAACAAGATGCCAAAAGTAAATAAAATTAAACTTCTCTTCAGCAATTAATATTTCAATATTTTATCTTATTTGGAAATTATGTAGTCAATGATTATCCATCTTTGACTTAAGTTCGTATAGCTTTAAGGTTTCAAGTTATGAAAAAAATGTTTGAAACTATTTTTCAGGAGGCATAAAACATAATTACCATTGAAAAGTTCATTTATAAACTTTTAGTCCACTTATATCTATTTAATTTACTTGTTCTGAACAATTACTTGAATTACTCATGAAAATTTCATGAGCCATTAATTAAACAAAGCTAGCCATCCATCATCTTAAGTTGTTTTTCTTGTTGACAAGTCACGCAAGTATCAAAATAAAAAATCACAAAAGCGAAGAACAAAAAATTATATATTTGTGGTTCTTGCCTCTTTTTTTTTAACTGCCATGCTTGACATCAAGCAATTCCTTTTTATTATATCTTTTGCTCTAAGGGTTGATTTATAATTTATAATCTTAAATATCTGGTAGAGATAACATAAGCTTATTTGAATAGTAAACATAGGTGGAAAAAATTGCATATCTGCATTACATATTTAAAGCCGACAACCCTGAGTTGTCAATTTATCAACAACTGTATCAACAATATAAGAACTAGCAAAAAGATTATTCAAGATCATGTGAACTTAAAAAAACTTGGGTTAGTTTCTGTATTCCTGAGTGTTTTAAGAACATAATTTATCTAAGTGCTCATTTATCTCTAAACCAATTTGAATAGAACTCTAAGGGATTTTATAAATTAATGTGATAATACCGTCCAGAGGTAGGAAACTATTACACACCTATAACATACATATATATAGAAATACATAAACATACAGACACAAATAGAGAACTTAAGAGTTTTCATTTTAAAATTTTAGCCGTGAGTCAGTAAAACAGCGATACAATCTCATTTGTTTATCTCCACTTCGTATTTTCATCTGAATTGTCTCTGGCAAATAAAACAAGTTAAGGTCACCGGCCTACCAATACTTCTGGAGGAGACTTTTAAGATTTTCTCTTGCTGTGATATGTAATCTTCCTTTGCTGTGGTCTAAATTTTAGGCAACAGACTGAAGAGACATCTAACTGCTGTATGGATGTTTCCAAAGCCCATGTGAGTGGACAAATCATTCAGTTCTATTTCCAAATAGCCTTTTGTTCTTCTTTTCAGACTCAGGTAGTTGCTTTCAAGGCTACCTGAGTTTCTTGAGAGCCCAATGGACGGCAAGGGACCAAAAATGGAAGTGGCTGTGGGGAGCTGAGGGGCTGCAGTGGGAGGGGAAAGTCTGACGGGTGTGCACAGAGGGATGGAGGAGATGGCGGTTTGAAGTGGGACATATCAAAGGATCCAAGGGAACTGGGGGGAAGATTGATGGTGGTAAGAGGAGGACGGAGGAGCAGAAGCAACAGGGAGGGAGCAGTATTACAGCAGTCAATCTGGGGAGATCTCAAGTTTCCAAAAGACGCCAACAAAGTTCCAAATTATCCTCAGCAAAACATGCCAACAAGAACAGAAGCAGACAGAGCTGGCATAGCAGAGAGTCAGCAGGATGTGAGAAGAGGTGGTTTAGTTGGCTGAGAAGTTCCAATGGGAGAAGTCAGATCCAAAAGAGAGAACAGAGAGACTTCACACAGAGTCAGGAAGAAAGGAGTTCCAGCCCAGGACACCAGGGAGTAATCCCCATTCAGAACACAGAGCCAGGAAGACCTTCCAGCCCAGGAGGTACCTGTCGAAAGAAGCCTGGGACTATAACCCAGCTTCGGAGGGTATACTCAAAACCGTAAAAATCAAGTCAGCTTCAACAGATGTTTGTCTGGAGCAATGGTTCAGGAGTCAGAGTCACCAATGGATCCCCGATCAGTCAGTCAGGACTGAAGACAAGGGCTTCAAGGTGCATACTTAGGGTCCAGAGTGAGAGGTTGGGGGGTCCAGTGATGAATCTGATCCTATACGAGTCATGGCGCCATGACTGTCAAAGAAAAAAAATATTCAGTGACACGTGTTAAAGATGGTGAGGCTAACCTTATTCAGGACCACTGCAATGGGATTTTTTTTTTTTTTTTTAATTTTTTTTTTGCGGTACGCGGGCCTCTCACTGTTGTGGCCTCTCCTGTTGCGGAGCACAGGCTCCGGACGCGCAGGCTCAGTGGCCATGGCTCACGGGCCCAGCCGCTCCGCGGCATGTGGGATCTTCCCGGATCGGGGCACGAACCCGTGCCCCCTGCATCGGCATGCGGACTCTCAACCACTGCGCCACCAGGGAAGCCCTGCAATGGGATTTTACAGTGAGTGATAGAGATCAGGCTCAACTCCAAGCACAGCGTGGGCAGGTGGGAATTTGTACCCAATGATCAGGGTGGGGGTCAGTGGATGGAAAATTACTAAGATGAAACACCGCGGTGAAGGAAGCTCTGGCTAAACAGACTAACGGATTCTTACTGAAGACAGGCCACAGTGATCAGACATCACCCGAGGGGATGGTGGAAGATGAGGAATTTGATCAGATGTTGAGGGTGGGGGGGTTCTTGCTAACTCACTTAGCAGGGTTCTTGCTAAAACTGGATTTTCCAAGGAAGTGTAGACATGGACCCAGGGGAAAGGTCAGTAGCCTGACCAAAGTCTGGTCAAGCAAAGGACCTGTGTCATTTGCAGCAGCAATGGAGCAGCAGTATACTTATCTCCAAGGCTTATGGACAAGTCAGGGATGTGGGGTGCCAGCTAGTGGTTTATGAAGTAACCCTAAACCTTCTAAACTCCAGGCTCAGACTGTCTAGACTGTTTAAGAGATGGAGAGATCGATGGTTTACATGCAGTTTAATCAGTTACACAGCCGGACTTTAGCCACGTGACCAATCTAGTATAAAAGACCCCTTCGGTAAACGTGTGAAAAGGGCTACCCTGAAAAGATGATGCTTCAGTCATATCTCAGTGGTTTGTAATCTGGAGACAAAGCATATCTGTGCAACTGAAAAAGGACCCTGGGGGGCTCTGTCTGGAAGTGTTCAAACTCCTTGATGATCTCCTCTGCTTTCTTTGTCCTGATGTCCTGTACCCTTTACCTCTATGAAAGTCTCCTTGAGTGAGCTTCGGAGTAGCCCGTGGAGTTTTGAGTCCTTTCCATTATCCAACCCTGTTCAGTCACCGCCCTGTCTCTCCCCTCTCTCCCCAACACATACACACTCTTTGCTCCCTCTGGTGGTGAATTTAAAAAGAATAAACTGGAGATGGTACTTGGCTTTGCTCTGCCCTTCCTCTTCCTTGGAAGTCACTGCCTGCCAGTGGGAGCACAGATTTTGCCACGCTCCTCCAGGAGCAGGCCTGCCACCGTGCAGGCTGATGTGAGTGGAGGAATCTGCCTAACCCGGGGTTCAGGACTGGCAGGTCCATCAGGCTCTCATTCTATGGTAAATCCTCTGGCCCAGCATTCATCAATAATAAAAGTGGTATTTTGACCTCCTATCTAACTCACCCTTTTAGTTTATGTTTAAAGTTGTTGAGCACAGGCAGAGAAAAGGTGTGCTATCTTCTGCCCCACAACCCCCAGTCCCTGCCAAATAACCCAACAGAAGTAATTATGTCCATCCCTCTGCAAGGAGGCTTCATATCTTTCAGCAAGGGATTCATGACCAAAAAAGGTTAAGACTGCCATTGTAGAAGCCCTGGGAGGAAAAAAATAAGCGCTCACTCAAACAGAGTCCCCCGTTCATTGATAGCCATAATAATAGGCTACCTACCCTAACTCTTTTTCACTAGTGATCATTAGCTTTGATGACTGCCTTTCAAAGACATTCAAAGACCTGGCCCCTCTTAACAAATGCCTGGAAAAGTACATTTGCCCACTAATTCAAGAAGCATAGGGGGGACCTTCAAGATGGTGGAGGAGTAAAACGTGGAGATCACCTTCCTCCCCACAAATACATCAGAAATACATCTACATGTGAAACAACTCCTACAGAACACGTACTGAACGCTGGCAGAAGATCTCAGACTTCCCAAAAGGAAAGAAACTCCCCGTGTACCTGGGTAGGGAAAAAGAAAAAAGAAAAAACAGAGACAAAAGAATAGGGATGGGACCTGCGCCTCTGGGAGGGAGCTGTGAAGGAGGAAAAGTTTCCACACACTAGGAAGCCTCTTCACTGGTAGAGATGAAGCTTCAGAGCTATGGAGGAGAGCACAGCAACAGGGGTGCAGAGGGCAAAGTGGAGAGATTCACGCACAGAGGATCAGTGCCAACCGCACTCACCAGGCCGAGAGGCTTGTCTGCTCGCCTGCCGGGGCAGGTGGGGGTTGGGAGCTGAGGCTCGGGCTTCAGAGGTCAGATCCCAGGGAGAGGACTGGGGTTGGCTGCGTGAACACAGCCTGAAGGGGGCTAGTGCGCCACAGCTAGCTGGGAGGGAGTCCGGGAAAAGGTCTGGACCTGCCTAAGAGGCAAGAGACCATTGTTTCGGGGTGTGCGAGGAGAGGGGATTCAGAGCACTGCCTAAACGAGTTCCAGAGACGGGTGCAAGCCGCGGCTATCAGCTTGGACCCCAGAGATGGGCATGAAACGCTAACGCTGCTGCTGCAGCCACCAAGAAGCCTGTGTGCAAGCACAGGTCACTATCCACACGCCCCCAAGGAGCCTGTGCAGCCTGCCACTGCCAGGGTCCCATGATCCAGGGACAACTTCCCCGGGAGAACACACGGCATGCCCCAGGCTGTTGCAACGTCATGTCGGCCTCTGCCACCACAGGCTCGCCCCGTATTCCAATTATAACTACTGTACCCCTCCCACCCCCCAACCTGAATGAGCAAGAGCCCCCTAAACAGCCGCTGCTTTAACCCCCTCCTGTCTGGGTGGGAACAGATGCCTGGGGGCAACCTACACACAGAGGCGGGGCCAAAACCGAAGCTGAACCCATGAGCTGTGCGAACAAAGAAGAGAAAGGGAAATTTCTTTGTGCAGCCTCAGGAACAGCAGATTAAATCCCCACAATCAACTTGATATACCCTGCATCTGTGGAATACCCGAATAGACAACGATCATCCCAAAACTGTGGCGGTACACTTTGGGAGCAACTGGAGACTTGGGGTTTGCTGTCTGCAATTGATTTCCTTCTGATTTTTATGTTTATCTTAGCTTACTGTTTAGCATTTGTTATCATTGGTGAATTTGTTTATTCGTTTGGTTGCTCTTTTCTTTTTTCTTTTAAACTATTATTATTTTTTATAATAATTTTTAAAAATTATTATTTATTTAATTTTTATTTTTTCTCCCTTTTCTTCTGAGCCGTGTGGCTGACAGGGTCTTGGTGCTCCAGCCTGATGTCAGGCCTGAGCCTCTGGGTGGGAGAGGCAAATTCAGGACACTGAACCACAAGAGACCTCCTGGCCCCACATAATATCAAATGGCGAGAGCTCTCCCAGAGATCTCCGTCTCAATGCTATGACCCAGCTCCACCCAACAGCCAGTAAACTCCAGTGCTGGATGTCCCATGCCAAACAACTAGCAAGACAGGAACATAACCCCACCCATTAGCAGAGAGGCTGCCTAAAATCATACTAAGTTCACAGACACCCCAAAACACACCACCAGACGAGGTGCTGCCTACCAGAAAGACAAGATACAGCCCAACCCACCAGAACACAGGCACCAGTCCCCTCCACCAGGAAGCCTACACAACCCACTGAACCAACCTCACCCACTGGGGGCAGGAAACAAAAGCAACAGGAATTATGAGCCTGGAGCCTGAAAAAAGGAGACCCCAAACACAGTAAGTTAAACAACATAAGACAGAGAAATGAGCAGCAGAAGGAGGAGCAAGCTAAAACCCCACCAGACCAAACACATGAAGAGGAAATAGGCAGTCTACGGGAAAAATAATTCAGAGTAATGCTAGTAAAGATGATCCAAAATCTTGGAAATAGAATGTGAAAATACAAGAAACGTTTAACAAGGACTTAGAAGAACTAAAGAGCAAACAAGCAATGATAAGCAACACAATAAATGAAATTTAAAATTCTCTGCAAGGAATCAATAGCAGAATAACTGAGGCAGAAGAACGGATAAGTGACCTGGAAGATAATACAGTGGAAATAACTGCCACAGAGCAAAATAAAGAAAAAAGAATGAAAAGAATTGAGGAGAGTCTCAGAGGCCTCTGAGATGACATTAAAGGTGCTAACATTCGAATTATACGGGTCCCAGAAGAAAAAGAGAAAAAGAAAGGGACTGAGAAAATATTTGAAGAGATTATAGTTGAAAACTTCCCTAATATGGGAAAGGAAATAGTTAATCAAGTCCAGGAAGCACAGAGAGTCCCGTACCGGATAAATCCAAGGAGAAATACACCAAGACACATATTAATCAAACTGTCAAAAATTAAGTACAAAGAAAACATATTAAAAGCAGCAAGGGAAAAGCAACAAATAACATACAAGGGAATCCCCATAAGGTTAACAGCTGATCTTTAGCAGAAACTCTGCAAGCCAGAAGGGAGGGGCAGGACATACTTAAAGTGATGAAAGGGAAAAACCTACAACCAAGATTGCTCTACGCAGCAAGGATCTCATTCAGATTCAACAGACAAATTAAAACCTTTACAGACAAGCAAAATCTAAGAGTATTCAGCACCACCAAAGTAACTTTACAACAAATGCTAAAGGAACTCTTCTAGGCAGGAAACACAAGAGAAGAAAAAGACCTATCAAAACAAACCCAAAACAATTAAAAAAATGATAATAGGAACATACATATTGATAATTACGTTAAATGTAAATGGATTAAATGCTCCAACCAAAAGACATACACTGCCTTAATGGATACAAAAACAAGACCCATACATACGCTGTCTACAAGAGACCCACTTCATACGTAGGGACACATACAGACTGAAAGTGAGGGGATGGAAAAAGATATTCCATGCAAATAGAAATCAAAAGAAAGCTGGAGTAGCAATTCTCATATCAGACAAAATAGACTTTAAAATAAAGACTATTACAAGAGACAAAGAAGGACACTACATAATGATCAAGGGATCAATCCAAGAAGATATAACAATTGTTAATATTTATGCACCCAGCATAGGAGCACCTCAATACATAAGGCAAATGCTAACGGCCATAAAAGAGGAAATCAACAGTAACACAATAATAGTAGGGGACTTTAACACCCCACTTTCACCAATGGACAGATTATCCAAAATGAAAATAAATTAAGGAAACACAAACTTTAAATGACATATTAAACAAGATGGACTTACTTGATATTTATAGGACATTCCATCCAGAAAAAACAGAATACACTTTCTTCTCAAGTGCTCATGGAACATTCTCCAGGATAAATCATATCTTGGGTCACAAATCAACCCTTGGTAAATTTAAGAAAATTGAAATCATATCAAGTATCTTTTGCAAGCACAATGCTATGAGACTAGATATCAATTACAGGAAAAAAATCTGTAAAAAAATACCAAACACATGGAGGCTAAACAATACACTACTAAATAACCAAAAGATCACTGAAGAAATCTAAGAGGAAATCAACAAATACCTAGACACAAATGACAATGAAAACACGATGACCCAAAACCTATGGGATGCAGCAAAAGCAGTTCTAAGAGGGAAGTTTATGGCAATACAATCCTACCTCAAGAAACAAGAAAAATCTCAAATAAACAACCTAACCATACACCTAAAACAATCAGAGAAAGAAGAACAAAAAAAATCCCTAAGTTAGCAGAAGGGAAGAAATCATAAAGATCAGATGAGAAATAAATGAAAAAGCAATGAAGGAAATGATAGCAAAGATCAATAAAACTCAAAGCTGGTTCTTTGAGAAGATAAACAAAATTGATAAATCACTAGACACACTCACCAAGAAAAAAAGGGAGAAGACTCAAATCAATAGAATTAGAAATAAAAAAGGAGAAGTAACAACAGACACTGCAGAAATACAAAGGATCATGAGAGATTACTGCAAGCAACTATATGCCAGTAAAGTGGACAACCTGGAAAAAATGGACAAATTCTTAGAAAAGCACAACCTTCTGAGACTGAACCAGGAAGAAACAGAAAATATAAACAGAACAATCACAAGCACTGAAATTGAAACTGTGATTAGAAATTTTCCAACAAACAAAAGCCCAGGACCAGATGGCTCCACAGGCGAATTCTATCAAATATTTAGAGAAGGGCTTCCCTGGTGGCGCAGTGGTTGGGAGTCCGCCTGCCGATGCAGGGGATGCGGGTTCGTGCCCCGGTCCGGGAGGATCCCACATGCCGCGGAGCAGCTGGGCCCGTGAGCCATGGCCGCTGAACCTGCGCGTCCGGAGCCTGTGCTCCGCAACGGGAGAGGCCGCAACAGTGAGAGGCCCGCGTACCGCCAAAAAAAAAAAAAACAAAAAAACAAAAAAATTATTTAGAGAAGAGCTAACACCTATCCTTCTCAAACTCTTCCAAAATATACCAGAGGGAGGAACACTCCCCAACTCATTCTACGAGGCCACCATCACCCTGATACCAAAACCAGACAAAGATGTCACAAAGAAAGAAAACTACAGGCTAATATCACTGAGGAACATAGATGCAAAAATCCTCAACAAAATACTAACAAACAGAATCCAACAGAAAAAGAATCATACACCATGATCAAGTGGGGTTTATCCCAGGAACACAAGGATACTTCAATATACGTAAATCAATCAATGTGACAAACCATATTAACAAATTGAAGGAGAAAAACCATATGATCATCTCAATAGATGCAGAAAAACCTTTCAACAAAATTGAACACCTATTTATGATAAAAACCCTCCAGAAGGTAGGCATAGAGGGAACTTATCTCAATATAATAAAGGCCATATATGACAAACCCACAGCCAACATCGTCCTCAATGGTGAAAAATTGAAACCATTTCCTCTAAGAACAGGGACAAGACAAGGTTGTCCACTCTCACCACCGTTATTCAACACAGTTTTGGAAGTTTTAGCCACAGCAATCAGAGACGAAAAAGAAATAAACGGAATCCAAGTTGGAAAAGAAGAAGTAAAGCTGTCACTGTTTGCAGACAACATGATACTATACAAAGAGAATCCTAAAGATGCTACCAGAAAACTACTAGAGTTAATCAATGAATTTGGTAAAGTAGCAGGATACAAAATTGATGCACAGAAATACCTTGCATTCCTATACACTAATGATGAGAAATCTGAAAGAGAAATTAAAGAAACACTCCCATTTACCATTGCAACAAAAAGAATAATAAACCTAGGAATAAACCTACCTAAGGAGACAAAAGACCAGTATGCAGAAAACTTTATAAGACACTGATGAAAGAAATTAAAGACGATACCAACAGATGGAGAGATATACCATGTTCTTGGATTGGAAGAATCAATATTGTGAAAATGACTCTACTACCCAAAGCAATCTACAGATTCAATGCAATCCCTATCAAACTACCAATGGCATTTTTTCACAGAACTAGAACTAAAAATTTCACAATTTGTATGGAAACACAAAAGACCCCGAATAGCCAAAGCAATCTTGAGAAAGAAAAGCAGAGCTGGAGGAATCAGGCTCCCTGACTTCAGACAATACTACAAAGCTACAGTAATCAAGACAGTATGGTACTGGCACAAAAACAGAAATATAGATTAATGGAACAGGAAAGAAAGCCCAGAGATAAACCCACGCCCATATGGTCACCTTATTTTTGATAAAGGAGGCAAGAATATACAATGGAGAGAAGACAGCCTCTTCAATAAGTGGTGCTGGGTAAAATGGACAGCTACATGTAAAAGAATGAAATTAGAACACTTCTTAACACCATACACAAAAATAAATTCAAAATGGATTAAACATCTAAATGTAAGGCCAGACACTATAAAACTCTTAGAGGAAAACATAGGCAGAACACTCTATGACATAAATCACAGCAAGATCCTTTTTGACCCACCTTCTACAGAAATGGAAATAAAAACAAAAATAAACAAATGGGACCAAATGAAACTTAAAATCTTTTGCATAGCAAAGGAAACCATAAACAAGACGAAAAGACAACCCTCAGAATGGGAGAAAATATTTGCAAATGAAGCAACTGACAAAGGATTAATCTCCAAAATTTACAAGCAGCTCATGCAGCTCAATCAAAAAAACAAACAACCTGGGCTTCCCTGGTGGCGCAGTGGTTGAGAGATCACCTGCCAATGCAGGGGACAAGCTTTCGTGCCCCGGTCCGGGAAGATCCCACATGCCGCAGAGCAGCTGGGCCCGTGAGCCATGGCCACTGAGCCTGCGCGTCCAGAGTCTATCCTCCGCAACAGGAGAGGCCACAACAGTGAGAGGCCCGCTTACCACAAAAAAACAAACAACTCAATCTAAAAATGGGCAGAAGACCTAAATAGACATTTCTCCAAAGAAGATATACAGACTGCCAACAAACACATGAAAGAATGCTCAACATCACTAATCATTAGAGAAATGCAAATCAAAACTACAATGAGGTATCACCTCACACCAGTCAGAATGGCCATCACCAAAAAAATCTACAAACAATAAATGCTGGAGAGGGTGTGGAGAAAAAGGAACCCTCTTGCACTGTTGGTGGGAATGTAAATTGATAGAGCCACTATGGAGAACAGTATGGAAGTTCCTTTAAAAAAACTAAAAATAGAACTACCATTCGACCCAGCAATCTCACTACTGGGCATATACCCTGAGAAAACCATAATTCAAAAAGAGTCATGTACCACAATGTTCATTGCAGCTCTATTTACAATAGCCAGGACGTGGAAGCAACCTAAGTGTCCATCAACAGATGAATGGATAAAGAAGATGTGGCACATATATACAATGGAATAGTACTCAGCCATAAAAAGAAACGAAATTGAGTTATTTGTAGTGAGGTGAATGGACCTAGAGTCTATCATACAGAGTGAAGTTAAGTCAGAAAGCGAAAAACAAATACCGTATGCTAATACGTATATATATGGAATCTAAAAAAAAAAAAAAATGGTTCTGATGAACCTAGGGGCAGGACAGGAATAAAGACACAGACATAGAGAATGGACTTGAGGACACGGGGTGTGGAAAGGGTAAGCTGAGACGAAGTGTGAGAGTGGCATGGACCTATATACACTACCAAATGTAAAACAGATAGCTAGTGGGAAGCAGCTGCATAGCACAGGGAGTTCAGCTCGGTGCTTTGTGGCCACCTAGAGGGGTGAGATAGGGATGGTGGGAGGGACACGCAAGAGGGAGGGTTTATGGGGATATATGTATACATATAGCTGATTCACTTTGTTATACAGCAAAAACTAACACAACATTGTAAAGCAATTACACTCCAACAAAGATGTTACAAAAAAAAAAGAAAAGAAAAACAGAGCATAGGAATGCAGACCAGACATCGCACATGTATATACATCACTAGCCTTACTGAGGTGGGATCAGGTAAAAACATGACAAAATGAGGAGAAGAGATTAAAAAGGGGGGTGACCATCCAAAAATGGGCAGAAGACCTAAACAGACATTTCTCCAAAGAAGATATAAAGAATGCCAACAAACACATGAAAGAATGCTCAACATCATTAATCATTAGAGAAATGCAAATCAAAACTACAATGAGATATCATCTCACACCAGTCAGAATGGCCATCATCAAAAAATCTAGAAACAATAAATGCTGGAGAGGGTGTGGAGAAAAGGGGACACTCTTGCACTGCTGGTGGGAATGTGAATTGGTTCAGCCACTATGGAGAACAGTATGGAGGTTCCTTAAAAAACTACAAATAGAATTACCATATGACCCAGCAATCCCACTACTGGGCATATACCCTGAGAAAACCAAAATTCAAAAAGAGTCATGTACCAAAATGTTCATTGCAGCTCTATTTACAATAGCCCGGAGATGGAAAGAACCTAAGCGCCCATCATCGGACGAAAGGATAAAGAAGATGTGGCACATATACACAATGGAATATTACTCAGCCTTAAAAAGAAATGAAATTGAGTTATTTGTAATGAGATGGATAGACCTAGAGTCTGTCATACAGAGTGAAGTAAGTCAGAAAGAAAAAGACAAATACCGTATGCTAACACATATATATGGAATTTAAGGGAAAAAAATGTCATGAAGAACCTAGGGATAAGACAGGAATAGAGGCGCAGACCTACTGGAGAACGGACTTGAGGATATGGGGAGGGGGAAGGGTGAGTTTTGACAGGGCGAGAGAGAGTCATGGACATATACACACTAACAAACGTAGTAAGGTAGATAGCTAGGGGGAAGCAGCCGCAAGGCACAGGGATTTTAGCTCGGAGCTTTGGGACAGCCTGGAGGGGTGGGATGGGGAGAGTGGGAGGGAGGGAGACGCAAGAGGGAAGACACTTGGGAGCATATGTATATGTATAGCTGATTCACTTTGTTATAAAGCAGAAACTAACACACCATTGTAAAGCAATTATACCCCAATAAAGATGTTAAAAAAAAAAAAAAAAAAGAAAAGCACAAAAAAAAAAAAAAAAGGGGGGTGAGAAACCACTGCTATGGACTGAATGTTTTGTCCCCCTCCCAAAATCCTTATGTTGAAGCCCTAACCCCCAGAGTGGCTGTATTTGGAGATGTGGCCACCTAAGGAAGTTATGGTTAAATGAGGTCATAAGGCGGACCCCTGAGCCAACAGGATTAGCATCCTCACAAGAAGAGAAGCCAGAGAGCTCGCTCATCCATCTACCCCGCTTCCTGTGCACACAGGCCAAGGAGAGGTCATGCGAGCACTGGCCAGAAGGTGGCCATCTGCAACCCAAGAAGAAAGCCCTCCCCAGACACTAACCCTGCTGGCACCTTGATCTTGGACTTCCAGTCCTGTGAGAAAATACATGTCTGTTGTTTACATCTGTAGCACTTTGCTGTGGCAGCTCTAGCAGACTGATAAAACTACTAAAGACTTCTTTACCCCCTGCTCAGCTGTTTCTTGGGCCGATCATGATTTTAAAGTTTTCTTAAATACAACTTTCTCTTCCTTTAATTTAGATTTATTTTCCTTTGCTCTAATGTCAATGGAAATGCAAAATAGTATGGCTTTTTCCATACATCTACTCTTATTATTCTCGCCTTTTTATCAATCTACTAAGCAATATCTAACTAGAAAAGATACCCATATAGCACTGAAAAAAAAATTACTGAAAAGCCAAAGTAAATTAAATTTCTTACTTATTCCTTTCCAAGTGAATAATATGCTCTTTTCCTTCAGCTTGAATGACATAAGATACCTAAATGCACAAAGGAGAAAAGAAGAATAAAACACTATCTTCTAAATAACTTTTCAACAACAGAAATTCCATCCTGAATGAAAATAACTTGGTACTGACTAGAACTATTTTATGAAAGAACCTTAAATATACTCGTAAATCATAAAAATATACTCTGATCATCCCTACCTTTCTTTAATAAACTACTGTGGAAAACGACCTGCATGTTTATCTAAACTCTTCTTAAATTCATTTATAATTGAGCTATAACTTAAGGGATTATTTTTACTAAGTCCATCCCTGTATTACCTATAGTATAAAGTAGTTCTTCCTTTCATTTTAAATGAAATGAACCTCTTAGTTTCAAAAGATATTCCCTCATTCTGGTTAGACGAAATTAATAGCCTTTTATGATTTTATATCTTCACATGGCTCAACACATTTCATCGCTTCTAAACAGACTTTCCCCCCTCACGTGAACATCTTTGAAATCCGGATACATCGTACAGAGGCAGAGCAGTCTAACTGGTAGCACTCTGTTCCTTTCTTAATTCGTGGTACATTAAATAACAGTGTGATGAGGCAACTTACACTTACACATCCTCAGCTTGTGGGATCCTCTTCTCTACCTCAAACGCTAAAATAACTTGCCCAGTGACTCACTGTTTCATTAGCAAGAAGCACTTTAATGTGATCTCTAGAACCAGGGGATTCAACTTTGCCATAATTCTAATAAAAAAGACAGTCATGGAGGGACTCAACAAATAATAATAGTATCAGGAGTGTCCTCTTATTCTCCCTACTGTTTCTGGACTCTAAGTGAGTGTTTTGCCAAGAAACAGCAGGATCTCCTTTCCTAGGGCACTTCAACATCTGACTTCTAAGGCCAAGACTGAGATCCAGGTCCTGGGGTTCTGCTTCCACATCCTGTGTGGGGACCTCGGGACTCTGCCATCTACCTCTTTCTCCACTGAGGCATCAAAAATACCAAGCTCCTTCCAACGCCACAGTTTTGGAGTGTGCATTTCTATCTTTTCTGCTCTTGGACAAACATAGGACGTAAAAACATCACTGTCATCTCCTCTGAGAAGAATTCTGAGAATCTGAGAATTGTTTTGTGATATTACATTCTTCCCCCAAACAGCTGCCTGGGTTGCTCATTCCCTTCCTTCTGGTCTTTGCTCTGCTCCAGGGTTGCCTTCTTAGTAAAGTCTTCCCGGGCTGTCCTATTAAAAAACACAAACCGTCCTACCCCCTCATCCCCACCCCCAATTCCAACATTCCCAACCCCCTCCCTACTTTAATTTTCCCCATAGCACTTCTTACCATCTTAAGTAATCTCTATTATTAATCTATATTGCTTATTTGTCTCCTCCTCTCCTCCCACGAGAATGGAAGCTCCACAGGGGCATGGAGTTTGTTTTGTTCACTGCCATATCCCCAGTGCTTAAACAGTGCTTCCACGTCTTCCCCAAATATTTATCAGGGTGCCTGCAGGACATTTACTACAATCCCAAGTATCTATGTGTGCAGTGTTGATAAAGGTCATCAGAGACACAATAAAGTAGAAAACATCGTCCCTGTGCTGCTAAGTGAAGAAAAGGGGAAAAATAACAATGAAAACATAAATTAATTCTACTCTAAAGGCAAAACAAAAATCAAAGAGTAGAATGTCCAGTTCAAAACAAGGAAAAATTATAAACTGTTCCACTGGAAGGAGATCTTAGAGTCATATATTCCTTACTTATAAAGAAGTAAATGAAGACGAATGATCTACCCAATTCGTGGTAGCACCCAGAGGGAGGGCTAAAGCTAAAAGCTCCTGACGCTAACTCCAATGTTCTCTTCACTATGCCTAGTCCCTAAACAATGGACAAGCTGCCTTATCGTTAGAAATATATCGGCAATTCAGAGGTAATAAGCTAAACTCTCTATCCTTCATCACCTGTTACTGTTAAACTATAATAAAGTTAAATTATACTTCTATAAAGTTGAAGGGTTTGCAAAGTCAGTTGATATCCAAATATATTATTTCTGAGCTTTACAGTAAGAGAAAAATAGTATAAAAATTAATTTTTGTGCATTGGTTACCCTGTTAGCATATTATGTTTCTTCTGATATGGAGATAAAACTCACTTTTGAGCAAACATTCCCAGATATGAAATACATGCATATAACACACTACTATTCTCCAGTGTCAGTAAAGATACAGCATGTAGTACTCTACCTATCACACACTGAGAGAGAGGTGAATTCTTATTCTTATGACAAGACCACTGTAACCACCACCAGTCAGGTAAGGGTCAGAAATCTATGTAACCAGCATCCTACCCTGGTCATAGAATTTTACTTAACTGATTATTTCATCCTCTTATGTTTCAAGTTGATTATTTTGTCTTTAAAAAAAAAAAAAAAAGCTACTAAGGATCAGTATGTCACTTTACTAGAATAATGTCCAATGGACACCAGTGCCGTAATCACTGGCTGACATTACTCACTGAACCAATCACTCCTGAAAATAACACCCCTGTCTTAAAAAAAAGTGAAATTTAAATACATATATATTTCTCAAGAGATAACTTACCTGCTCTGAGTAGGGCCTAGGGGCTTCTCTTCTTTCTCTAGTTAATCTCCAAGGAGTTATTATTTCATAAGAAGAGAGATGGGAGGTCTGTTGAAAGCCTACAGAAAAGGGAATAACAAACATTATACAACAACTGAACCTGAAAAACTACATGTCCTAAAATACAATGGAAATCAAAAGCTGAATGTTCAATTCATAGAAAAATCATCTGATGTTCCCACACTAAAATATATATAGTTTTATACAAAGTTTTATAGGAAAATAGCAATATACTAGATAAGTATGAGGGGGAAGAAATGTATTTCTTAAAAAAGGATGTCAGCCTTTATCCAAACAGTATATACACAGCAATCATTTTCAAACAATTTTTAGCTATAAACCCTAATCCCTTGTCTTAAAAGAAATCTTAAGGCATAAACACAAGGAAAAAACTGCTCCGGTGGGGAAATGGAGGGAAGGCATCTAGAACCTGGCACCGTTTACTACTGTCTCTTTTCCCACCCTCACCCAACATGAATGATACCCTGAGATGGTACAGGGATACTTACTATACGGCCAAGGACAATAAGAGGGAAAAGTTACTTTTAATGCCTGATGGATTAACTCTAATAAATACATACCTAACAATGTAGCAATTATCTCCAATGAAATTACTGCCACTAATCTGTCCTAAAAAGTTGAATAGATAAAATGTATTAAAAATAAAGTACTCAGAACCATCATGCAAGACTTCCTCCCAATTCCAATCCTGTATAGCTCATTACACAGTGGAGTCACGTCTGAGTGGGGCCTGGGTTCTAAACTCATCACTTGAGAGGGGAGAGGGATAAACTAGGAGTGTGGGATTCACTGATACACACCACTATATGTAAAACAGATAAACAACAGGGACCTACTGAAAAGAACCTGAAAAAGAATGAATATATGTATATGTATAACTGAATCACTTTGCTGTACACCTGAAACTAACACAACATTGTAGATCAACTATAATCCAATAGAATTAAAAAAAAAAAAAAAACCAAGGACCTACCATATAGCACAGGGAACTATATTCAATATCTTATAATAATCTATACTGGAAAATAATCTTAAAAAAATATATATATATATAAAAAACTGAATCACTTTGCTGTACACTTGAAACCAATACAATATTGTAAATCAACTATACCTCAATGAAAAAAAATAATAAATCTACCTAAAAAAATTAAAATGAAAATAAATAAGTAAATAAAACAATGAGCAGAAAGCCATGTTGATTCATTGCATTGAAGCAGTCAAGCAGGATTTATGTATAAATACAAAGTTTTAGTGTTAGGTTTCCATTTTGTATTTTTGAAATTATCAAAGGTATTAAATAATCATATATTATTTAAAAAATAAGATAACTAGAAAAAAAGTAAAGTCATCACTTAAGCAAAATTTGGGTATAATTAAAATGGCCCATTCAAATCCCTTAGGAAGGCACACCCCATGTTGGCATCTGATACAGTCTCTCAATACATCCAACACATCTCTTCTTCCTCCAGCATAACTGCCAATGATGGCATGTCAGTTTGTTCAGAGAACTTGACGAAGTAGATGGTCACCATCTAAGGACCACGGATGAAAAACCTCTATCTCTATATATCTCCATATACCAAAACCACATTTGTTATGAGGAGGCTTGAGAATGGCATACACAAACAGAAACACTGAGGGAAGAACAGATTCACGGCTTCTACTCAGTGGGGATCAATTCAGGAAATAAATTCATTAAGTAGAATTTCTTGAACAAATAAATGCCATGAAAAGGAGGAAGAGGGGACCATTATAAATTAAAAGAGCCATATAACCAAATGAAATATCTGGACCTATCTGGATCCTAATTAAAATAAATCAACAGAAAAAAAAAAATTCTGAGACAACCAGGGAAATTTTATAGATATGTGATCTGTATAGATATGTGATGATCTTGAGGAATTAGTGTTAATTTTTTAAAGTGTAATAAGCATATTGTGGGTAATGTTTTCTTTAAAAGTCCTTATGTCATAGAGATTCATTCTGAATATTCAAGGGCAACATGATATGACATCCAGGATTTGCATCAAAATAATCCAGTGTGCGTTTGAGGGATGAGATATATATGAAACTATATTAAAACTGGGTAATGGGTACAGAGGAGTTCATTACTCTTCTCTCTACTGTTTTGTATGTTTAAAATTTTCAATAGTAAAATAATTATTTTTTAAGTAGTTATCTATAGGGAGTGGGATGAGAGGAGAGACTTTTCACTTTATAAGCTCTGTATTATTTATAGTGTCTATGAAACATTACAATTATAACATATATCACATATATGAGACTATAAGATGTGTCATAACAAACATGTAAGTATCATAAGTAAATGTACCAAACTTGTTTAAAGCAGCTACCACGATGGAATAGAACCAGAGAGTAATGAGATAAGGACTCAGACTTTATTTCCTGTACTCATGCATGTCCATATTGTTTGAATTTGTTTTTATAATGAGTATTTTGAAACCCCAAATTACCATTGAAATTAAAAGGGGGAAAAAGGAGTGTTTCTTCAATTAAAAAAGAAAAGCACAAACTATTTAAAGTACTGATTATCTACTATCTCAACACCTCCTGTCTTCCCATCAGCCTCATTAACCTCGCATCCAGACTATGATACCTTCTCACTCCCACTCTCTCCTCTCCTTTGGATCCAAGTTCATTCACTCCTTAATTGCCTTATGCCTCTCAGATTTCTCAAATGCAGATTAAAATGAAGGATCTTCACCTAACCTTCCACAAGCTAACACTGTACATAAAAATGTCTATAACCTTGTCTAGTTTGGAATTTTTAAAGATACAATGTAAACAGGAAAATATAAATTAAATCTCATTCAGTACAACATGTCATACTAACACTCCGCAAACTCTTTACCCATCAACCCCTTAAATCTTATTAGGCATAACATACCATCTAAATGGGGCTTCACGTCATTACATAAAAATACCAGAAATAGACTCCAATACTCACAAAAGCAACCAGGGGCTGGCTGATCTAAGGCATACTTACGACATACTATGATAAAATATCCTTCAGATATTTGGAGTTGCCAAATGGGAGCCGTGTCAAAAGAAATCTGTGGCCTTGATAGAAGCAGGCTTCAAATCACTAAGTAGAAATATCCTTCATCCTAAATTAACTGAGGTACAGGACTATTTCCTCACCCAGGATAAACCTTTCAAGGACCTTCAGTTTTCTCAAATTCCTAAAAACACAAATTTCAATATTATCCTTAATATTTTCCTTTTAGATCATGGTAATTTGTTCAACTACTAAGACAGTCACTCTAGAAGTAATGGCAGGAACAGATGGCAGGAATAAATGCTTTCAGTGAGTTACAGAGGAGAAGCTCTGTGTGATAAAAAAAAGTCAATCATCCTGTGCATTTATATGCAACTTCCTATGATTCTATAATTATTTCAAAATAAAAGATTTCTTAAGTAAATCCTTACAGGCAGGGATTAAAATGTTAATAGGCTCAGGCAACTCTTGTACTAGAAGCTAAACAATATGCAACTAAACTGAAATCTTTTCATCACAACTCAGAAGCAAACATCACAGAGAAAAAGAAATGCCTCAGAAAAGACAACTACAAATGAGCAGGCACATATTTAAAGAGCTCTCATTTTGAAACATGTTAAGTGACTTTATAAGGTCACATAGCTAGTTTCAGGCCAGGACTGAAGCTATGGATCTTTTACCAAGATTGTTAGAGAAGAATGAAAGTCCAATAAAGGAATATAAGACACATTCTATCCTTTCTCCCATTTTAATGCACAATTCTTGTTTTGAAAAAAACATTAAAATGAATCTTTTATTTTTTAAAGGCTTTCAAAATTATACCGCCCCAAAATAACTTCTATTTACATATGAGAGCTGTTATTCTGATACTGACTTCTTGGTTTTAAAATCCAAGGATCCACTTTCTGAATGCCATAGGAGTTCCAAAACATCATAAGAAATGCACATATTTTGGTTATGTCATTGAAAAACAATATACACTGGTTGTATGAAACCCCTTCTTCCTGTATTTTTTCAACATTCCTTCATCCCTAGTCCTGGCTTATTTTTATTCTTTTTCCCGTTCATACCTTGCATAGATTTTCCCCAAATTCCTTTTATTTTTTGTTTTTAATTCCAAATAGTAGCACTTTCTCATGGGAATCTAAAGATCAAGTTTCCCATGTCACTATAAAGGACGTGCATCAACATTATTTGTACTATAAAGCTTCAGCCTCAGCACTATTGACATTTGAGGCCAGAAAATTCTTTGCTGTGAGTGTTTTTCTGTGCAATGTACGATAGTTAGGAGCATCCCTGACCTCTACCCACCACTGGCCAGAAGCACCACCAGTGTGACAACTAAAACTATCTTCCAGATGCCTTCTGGGGGCAAAATCACCCCCCCTGAAAACCACTGGTATAGAGTTCACAATGAAAACTAAAATCTTAATACAATCAGCTCCATGGAAAATACAAACTATTTTATCAGAATTTGACAGAATTTGATGCACACCATCAAAAGTCACATTACTAGAAAACATGGGCTGGAGATAAAAGTAAGAGTTGAGGGCTTCCCTGGTGGTGCAGTGGTTAAGAATCCGCTTGCCAATGCAGGAGACATGGGTTCCAGCCCTGGTCTGGGAAGATCCCACACACCACGGAGCACCTAAGCCCGCGTGCCACAACTTCTGAGCCTGAGCTCTAGAGCCTGCGAGCCACAACTACCAAGCCCGCGCACCACAACTACTGAAGCCCACGCACGTAGAGCCCATGCTCCACAAGAGAAGCCACCGCAATGAGAAGCCTGTGCACCGCAATGAAGAGTAGCTCCCGCTCGCCACAACTAGAGAAAGCCCGTGCACAGCAACGAAGACCCAACACAGCCAAAAATAAATAAATAAAATAATAAATAAATGTATTAAAAAATAAGAGTTGAAACATGAAACTTAAAGTGCCTTAAATTTAGTAAAAGGAAGAAAAAGGTGTTAGTTGCACTTCTTTCTTCCTTTAACTCCTTAGATATTTTTACGTACTGTGTTTTGGAGGAAGCCTAAATACATGTTTTGTAATAGCATCTGAGAAACTGAGTCCCCCTAAAAATGAGTCCCCTTACTTAGTTTATGATTAATCTCTCTATTCAAAACTTTATCCCCTTTCTTGCCCTCTCTGACCTCAATCCTGTGCTAACTGAACACTAATCAACCAGAGTTAGATGACTGAGATTGCTATCGTTGATAACATCATTATGTGCCTAAAACTGCTATTGTAGATACTATCATTCACGTACAAACTGAGGTTGCTTCTCCAGGGCAAGATGCCCTCATAGACCCCCAGCCGTGGACCACCTGGTCAGAGAACGTAAACCAGAGGCATTCTGACTCCCAAAACCAGGATTAAGAAATGTCAGAAGATGATGATTAATCCCAGCATCTTTGTTCTTCCCCTTTAAAAAAAAACAAAACAAAACACTTCACTCAAAAAGCCAAGCTGGAGTGGATCTGAGACTTATCTTCCACTCTCTTGCTTGGCGCCCTGCAACATACCCTTACTTTGCTGCAAACACCCGCTGTCAGAGTTTGGCTTTCTGTGCCCTGGACACAGAAGCCCTTCCTCGGTTACAACTGTAGACGGATATAAGTTAAAAGAATTCTACCTAATTGCAAAGCAAACAAATGTAAACCCTCAGCCAAGGGCTTTTCTCCTTTCCTTCCCACCTATTGTGTAAACAAAGAACCACGCTTAAGTACTTTCACTATAGAAAATAAACCTGGGTTTCACATACAAGATGAAGAAGATAATTCTGTTGTCTGAGTTATTTCTTGAAGAGAAATTGCAATTAGATCCATAAATTGCTGTATTTTGGGCCATATCTTTCCATTCCATTCACAAGGTCAGTGCCCAGTAAACATATATTATATATTAATAGCTATCTCAAACATAATTATAATTTCCACTGTTACGTCCTACATTCTGACATTTTTTGCGTTATAATTTGTTTTTACATTTACTCAGTTTTACATTTAAAAAGAAATAGGGCTTTTGCTATTGTTTGTTTGTAAGTGGCCCTTTGGGAAAAACACTCACCATTTATAAGATTTAATGCCCTAAAGAATTTAAATTCCTCTACCAAGGAATTTAAGTTTCTTGAAACCAAGGATGGTACCTTACTCATCCCCTATTTCCTGCACTGGTACAGTAGATATTCAACAAATGTATTGAGTAAATGACCTCTTTTGATCTTTACAGCTATACATACATAGATCTCATAATTGCAAATTATCCTGTACAACCTAAAATAAGCTTTACTTTTTATGATTAGCATCTTTCATATCAATTTTCCACAAATCCTCACGGCCCACAATTTGTCATGTTAATACAATGCCACATTTCATTGTATTACTCTGGAATTGACTGCTTACCCTCCCCTCGGAAGCAGCCAATGTGTCAATGGATGTGGAAGAGGCTCTCCCAGGCTCTCCTAGTATGAGAGTTCTTAGGGGCTACTAAAGGAAGGGGTACGGGGAACCTTCCAAAAATGAGTTAAGCCATAAAAAAATCTCATTAAAAGGAAAATGTGTCAAAGGGAAAGAAGCATTTCCCATGTATGGGAATGGGTTTTATCCTACAGTAGAACAAATGTTTGGCAGTGACATCATTTTTACTTATTATAAGCTGAAATACTCTAATTCTTACGTTAAAATCAACATAAACCGATATGAAAACAACTGCATATTTAATAACTGACCAAAGTATTTATAAGTGAACTTCTCAGGTTCCCTAACTCATACTTGAAGGGTGCGATTCAAGCAGTACCCGACACATGATCATTTTGGGGAAAACGATTTGAAATAACACTTTCACAAAATGAAAAATAAACTACAATAATATATGAACAAGACTATACAATTCAAAGTGCAATTCAATTTAATTGGGTCCATGTTGGCCCCATTCAAAGGCAGGGTGGTTGGGAGGTTAGTTACTGAGATACCTAGAGGACCAGATTTACTTATGCGGCAGTTCCATAGTTCTGACACAAAGGTGGCATAACTCCAAGACTCTGCTATATACTAGGCATCAAAGAAAAAAAAAGAAATATCATGAGGCTATCTATGTCATATATTTGAGCTTGTGGCTATTCCAAGAAAATGCTTCCGGTTACTTAAAGCTTGCATCTTTGGGGGGATTCTACCATAAACTAGGATTTAAAAAAAAAATATATATATATATATATATATATATATATATATATACACACACACACACATATAAAGTCAACTTTGGTAAGGTAAAAATTATTTATTTATTTATTTAAATTTGGCCTCGCCACTCAGCTTATAGGATCTTAGTTCCCCCAGCAGAGATTGAACCTGCACCCCCGGCCGTGAAAGCACGGAATCCTAACCACTGGACCACCAAGGAATTCCCGGTAAGGTAAAATTTAAAATGTGTTTGGAAAACTGTCTTGGAACCCAGCCACTTGTTCTGTGCATATTTTAATTATAAATGTTTTATTTTTTTACATAAAAGTGAAACTCAAATTACCTTTATATTTAAAAGACTACATTCTCCTATTCGGCACAAACATACCAAATCCAAATAATTCACAGGCACCTAAAAACAAAATTAGTACAGACCTAAGTTCTTACCATGTAGTTCATCTTATGATTCACCATGAGTAAGTCTTAAATCTCATTTCTTCTAGAATTCTAGTCTTGAAAAAAAAAAAAATTCTAGGTCTGCACATCATAATCACTATCTTAAAAGAAGAAATCAGATGAGGTTTCATACCTGCCTGATTCCCTTTGTTATTGTTCACAATGATACAAAGTTACCTTTGTCAGCCCCAGTTTAAAAAAATATATAACGTTTACTGTGTCAGCTTTTGAGAATTTATACTACATTTCCTCATCGACACAATGTTATAAATGGTAAAAAAAAAAAAAAAAAAAAAAAAAGATCCTACAAAACCTATTTAACTCCTAATGTAACCAGATGTGTAGGTGGTACTTACTGAGTACGCAAATTCCTCTTTCATTAGCAGAAAAGGTTTCAGTGCTGCTTTAAACATCCTGTATTGCAAAAATTCGGTCAGCTGATTTTGGAAGAACATTCCCGTAGGGAAACATGAGTTGACTCACTGCACACTAGTACAAAAGCCTCTTAACTGCTCTCTCCCAGCCTCCAGTCCCTCCCTCCTATATTCTGTCCTCTACTGTGTAGCCAGTTATATTAATCGCAAATCTAGTTATGTCACATCCCTACTTAAAAACCATCCTGCCCAAAGAACTTCCTCCAGGGTAAAGTCCAAACCCCACAGCACATCACAAGAAGACTCTCCCCAGCTGATACCAACCTTGGTTTTTTCCGTGCCTCCCTTCCATGTAGACTGCCTGGTGACATTCTCATCATTCCCTAACTATCCTCATACCTCTCCATACTCTTGCAAAAACCCTTCTGCTTAGAAAGAATTCCTATTCCTTTCCTTGAACATTCACCTATATAGATCAGTTCAAATATCACTTTCTCAATAAAACCTTCCCCTATATCCCTCAGATAGACTCAGCACATTTGGTCACCTTCTGCCCCTCCACAAGCATTGAGCTTGGTGTTTATAGGCATTTGATAAACGCTGACTAAATTTTGAAAGCATACACATGCTTCAGTGAGGGACTGGCCACAAACGGTTAAAGCTGCTGTTAAAAAACATAAGGATATTCCATCCATCTATATACGGGTATGCAATAAACAGAATCATGGATTACTAAAACTCCAGATGTTTAACCTACTTCCCCTTAAATGTTGGTAAATGTTAACCATATAGAATATCACAGCAAAAACAGTCTCAACCATAAAAGATTTGGTAGCTTCCCATCAATAAAGTTTCAGTATTTGGAGCTTCAAAATTCCTGCAATGGGGCAAATTTACCTAATTGAAAAAGAATAAACCAAACATAAGAAAAAACTTAAATTTAGTCCTGCACTGAAATCTTCACCTTTGAACAACTCTCAAGATAAAGATTTAGTAGAAACCCCCACTCTCCATCATACTCTATGGCTGATAAAGAAAACACACCCGTGCAAACAATAATTTAACACGAGCCAAAATAAAGAAAGAAGGTGTTTCCAGAAAGAAGCTAGTGTGTTGGCGGTTTGTTTCCACTATGTTTGGGTATCTCCAATACAAATACCTTATATATTCAAGGTTAGTTTCACAAGTCAAAAGCGATTTCACATAAATGATCTAATTCTCACTGTAATCCTGTGAGTTAAGCAGAGCAGGGATTATTCGTCCGTATTTGAGATATTACCAACCCAATAAAAAAGAAGATAAAAGACCGTTTGTCTATAGAAATGTAGCACTTCGTTTCCAAAAAAGTATTCTTACTACAACAAAACGGCCCAAGAGAAAAATAAGAACCCCCCCATTCCATCGCTAAATTTAGCTCTGTGTACCTAGTGGTGACTCTGCTAATAAAATGAACATCAAAATTTCAAATCATATAACCTGGAGCAAAAGTTCCATCTCCCGGTCTGCTTCCCAGTGACATTGACTGTACAAGCAAGAGCAAGCTCCATTTCTCAAAGCACTTCTCAAAACCTCCACGCGCACCCAGCCTCCAAGGCTCTCAGCCGAGCCCCCGAGGTCAGGGTCGGACCCAGAGTCGCCCCGAGAGGGTCTGGGGGCCCCAGCCTTGCGCGAGATGGGGGTGGGGCGCGCCGCAAAAGGCTCTGCCCAGCATGAGACCGAGGACGAGGAACCAGACCCGAGAACAGTGCCGAGAAGAATTTGGGGCGCCAGACCCCGAGCCTCGGGTCCGAGCACTGTCCACACACAGCTGAGTGGCTCCGCCTCCGACTCCGGGTTCAGTCCCCAGGCCAGGCCCCTCCACTCCCAGGCACTACAGGGTAACTCCGAGCATCCCAGCCCTAAGAAACGCGAATCCCAAAGGGTCCTGGGGGCGGACACCCACCTGACCGAGCCCCACCGAGGGCTGGGCTCACCAAGCCGAACAAGAGCAGCCACAGGAAGCAGAGGGTCCCAGAGGGCGAGCCCGCGCCCGATCCCATCTCGGCCGAGTCCGCAGGTTCCCCTCAACACTCGGTCGCCCCTGCCTCCGCCCGCTCCACCATTTCCCAGCCCTGCCGGGGCCCCAGAGCTGGCAGCGATGCGCGCGCTCGGCACTGACGCAAGTCGGCTCTGGTCCGAGCTCGCTCCCGACGCGGCGCTGGCTACACTGACGTAGAGAGCGATCCGTCCCCGGCGGGAGAACGGACTTTCTATCGGGCCCCTAAGACCCTCACTAGTCTGCCCCGCCCATCACTATCCGCCCCGCCTCCTCCCTCCAAGGCCCGCCTACTTCGGGGGTCGAGGGAGCCCATTGGAGGAAGCAATCGAGGCAAAAGAAGGCGGAGCGTGAGACCCAGAAGCGGAATTGACAGGCACAAGTGAAGCGCAGCCCCGCCTCCTGCGCAGCCTCTTCTTATTAGCTGTCGGGGTCGGGCGGAGCGTCGAGCTGCTCTCCCATTGGCTGTTTGGCGGCGAGGAGCGGGGCTACGCGGAGAGGCCTGACCAGGCAGGGCTTGGGTCGGCGGTGCCGGCCGGGGTTTGAGGTTGAGCCCGGGTCTCCGCCACTGGGCCCGGGAAGATGGTGCTGGGTGGTTGCCCGGTGAGTTACTTACTCCTCTGCGGCCAGGCGGCTTTGCTGATGGGGAATCTCCTGCTGCTGCATTGTGTCTCTCGGAGCCACTCGCACAACACTACCGCCGAGCCCGAGCCCACATCCGCTGGCGCCGCCCACCCGGAGAGCTCCACCGGCTCCGCGAGCTGGGAATATGGCGACCCCCACTCTCCAGTCATCCTTTGCTCTTACCTGTAAGCTACGCAGTCGTCGAGGCGGGTGTAGATGGAGATGGGGCCTGGGACATATGGGTGTTATGCAGGGGAGAGGAAGGGAGAGAGGCAGGCTGCTTTTTTCTCCCAGCCCCTCTCCACCTGAGGACCTGATAAGTCAAAACGCGGGAAGTAAATATCGTGACAGGTTTCTCACTCGTCTCACTCATGCAGGGGAAAACCCTGTGTGTCGATGGCAGATCCTTTGGGATCCCCAAAGAGGAGAACTAGGGAGGAGTGACATCATCTAGCCTCCGGAAGAAGTATACGTGTTGTGCCTTCTCTGTCCTTCTCCCTTTAACCTAAGGAGAAACCATCGTAGGTGCTGCTACTGAGTGGGGCACAATTGGAGTAAGTTATTTGTACCTACAAGGCACTTCCTTACAAAAAAAAAAAGAATATCCTTACTGTTGCAGAGCCAAGTCAAAATTTTTAACCTCTCTTCTAAGTCAAATAAAAAAAGGCGTTTGGGAAATGCAAAGAGGGCTGGGAATCCTTTGGCTTCAATTTTGCCCTCATACCTTGTGGCTGTTTGCCTAGGGAAGAGATGAAGCCATGGCAGAGGTAGAATCCGTGTAGAAATAGGACCAGAAACACGCCCCTGGCACAACCAAAGGGTCATTTGGATGGCTGTTTGACCGGCTGTGCTTCAGCCTACCTGACAGCATTTCTTGTCTTGGGGAAGAGTCAGAATGAAATTAACCCCCAGAAAACTTAAAGAAATTTCTCTTGCCTGTTTTGATTATATACATGTAAACAGCCATTTGCAAAACCTTAGTGATGATGACAGTCATGCTCTTACTGGTGATTTACAGACCCGATGAATTTATAGAATGTGAAGACCCAGTGGATCATGTTGGAAATGCAACGGCCTCCCAGGAACTTGGTTATGGTTGTCTCAAGGTGGGTTTTTGTTTTGTTTTATGAGCAAACTCTTCCATAGAGAAATAGTACTGGCTAAATGCTGTTACAGAAAAGTATAAGGGGCATTAAGTTACCTTTTTGTAAAATTCATTGGAATGACTATTACTGGAAATTTTCAGCATGGCTAGGGTCAGTGGCTCAACAAGACATTTAGTTTCCTCAGGAAGAAGCAGTCTCTGTGCCAAAACTACCCAGGTGCAAAGACCAACCTGTCTTTGGTTCCTTTGGCCATTGAGATTGACAGATTTGGAACTCAAATATCACCCCTGACAGTCCTTCAAAGTATGTACTTTCCCAAAAGAGCAAAAGAAAGGTGTAGGCAGTTTCTAAAACTGATGATGGATTGAGCAGTATCTTTGTTACACATGCATTTGGGGCAAAGATCCTCTTGCCAGTGACCTTTCTTTTCACCACACAAGCAGTTTCCACTGTGTCCTTAGGAAATAGGTAGGGTCTATCAGTGTATGTCTTTGTAGGAGGTTACAGCATTCAGGAGAAGCCTTTGATAACAGTGGCCTCTTGGAATGGAAAGAAGCCATTCAGTTCCATTAATAGTATCCCTAAAGCTGGATGCATGCTTCCCAGTCAGTCTCCCCAAAACCAGTGAAGTTCACATACTTCCTCCCCACTGTGGACTCACCATTATGTTATATTATGCTACATAATGCAAGTCAAGACAGAGTCAGCTATAAGAGAATTATGGAAAATATTCTTTGTGCTAAATCAGACACAGAGGAATAAACCTGAAAGTAGTAAGGCCAAAAAGGCCACTCTTACTGCAGTCATGTGTAAAGAAATATTTTTAATACAATGAGATTTTGTTCTATGGATAATTACTGATAAAAGTTTGAGTGAGTATTGTATAGAGATCACTTACTTTTACCCATTTTCATTAAACACTGGGTTGATCCTGTCAAGGTTCTCAGACTGTCACTTCCCCCAGAAGTCCTGGAGGAAAAGTATACAGAGCACCCGTGTCCTGGGGGAGGACCCACCCCTTCCCTTTGAGGAATGTTTCAGCAAAAACAGTAGTGAAGCACTTAATAAGGTGCCAGTGGAGAATGTACAGCTGTGCTTTCTCTGCAAGCATTCAGTTACACAAAGGGTCAGAGGTCCTGTTCTGAAATTTTTTTCTGGAATCTAAACTTATACTATAGATGTATTACAGACATCTGAAAATCACAGTTTCATGACCGAAGTAAAGTCCTGAGTCAGCTGATATTCTGAGTTCTTTCCTAATGATGTTGGTTTATAATATGTATAAAACAGACCTCAACTACACATTGACTTTTTAAATACCCATTCCCAAATGTTCAGTAATGTGCTCTTTTTTCCTGTAAATACAGGATAAAGTGTTGTGTCTATTCTAAATGGCATTTAATGAAACTGATTATAAACTTTATTATATTATTAAAGAAGACAGTCATAAGGAAAGAAAAAAAGAGTTTATTTAAAACAATGTACATTTAGGATGGACTAATGTAAAATCACTTGAAGCATGTCACTGCATTCCTTGCTCTTTAGCATAGCTTTACCTAACCTTTGTTAGAATAATTATTGTTCTGAGTCAGCTTTTACTAATATAAAGATATATTTTGTGATACTTGCTCTGGTGAGTTTGATTGGTTGTTTTGTTGTGGTCGTTCTTCCCCAGTTCGGTGGTCAGGCCTACAGTGATGTGGAACACACCTCCGTACAGTGCCACGCCCTGGACGGAATCGAATGTGCCAGTCCTAGGACCTTCCTACGAGAGAATAAACCTTGTATAAAGTAAGTGTTTCTCTGAATGGAGTAGTTGTTACTTGGATGGTGGTAGAGCTGTTTCGTCATTTCTTGATGTGACTTTTTCTTTTACTGTTAAGTGTTAAAGGGGCAGCATGATTACGACTGTGCATGCTCCATGGACACCAACAATGTAGTTATAACAGAGGGGACACTGGACAGGAGACCAGAGGCTGTGAATTCTAAATGTCTCTTTCACCAACCAGCTAAGGACCTTTGGGCCACCCAGAGTCTCTATCCTCTCATCTGAAAAATGAAGGAGTTGGACCAGATGATGTAGCTCCAAAAGTCCTAGGATAGGCATAAATCCTTTGCAAACAGCCTTAGATTTTCAGGAATAAAGATTTTATTATGAAAAGTATGGACGCTTCTCCCTGAAAATCAGGTATTACCTTAAAGAATTAGGGTTATTTCTGTAAACTCCGCTTGAAGGCACAGAATTTACGTATACCATTTACTAATGGAGAGTCTGTGACTGTGTTAAGTGATGCTGTTAGAGCATCTGCAATTGATTGTTATCACAGTACATAAGACTGTGTACAGTCTTATGTACAGTACATAAGACCTTACAAAGAAGTCCTGTTGTTAGGTGCCACAAAACAGCAGAAAAGGAATATGGAGATCAGTGTTCATTTAAGGGAAGGTAACACCTCATTAGAGAACTACATTCAGAACTGCAGCCTCCCTCCGGAGAGGAGCCTGTGTAGGAGGGATGGGGGCCCAGACTCCACACCTACCAGGATACCTATCTTGCAAATGTGCTTGATAGTTTCTTGTTCAGTCCAGCTCTGTATTGATTCCTAAAGGTCCTCCATACCTTAGCAAGTACTCTTTTGAGGGTCTAGACAAACTAGAGATTTTCCTTTTTGGGGGCGGGATGGGGGGCAGTTAAGAGGTCACAGAGGGACTGCCTCACCATCTTTTCACGTACGTGAAATTCACTAATCGTTAAGTGTTTTCATTTTCACGTGGTAATCATCTTCCTCTTAATTCCCTTTGTGTAGGTATACCGGACACTACTTCATAACCACTTTGCTCTACTCCTTCTTCCTGGGATGTTTTGGAGTAGATCGTTTCTGTCTGGGACACACTGGCACAGCAGTAGGGAAGCTCTTGACACTTGGAGGACTTGGGATTTGGTGGTTTGTTGACCTTATTTTGCTTATTACTGGAGGGCTGATGCCAAGTGACGGCAGCAATTGGTGCACTGTTTACTAAAAAGAGCGGCTACCGTGGCCCAGAGAGGTAAGTCTCCTGAATTCATCTCTACAGGCTCAGAACTCTTCCTTATTATCAGACCTGACCATTGCCTTCCTCTTTGGAGGGAATGGCTTTGGTTAGGAAGGTTTCTTTGGACTGTGGATTTTCAACCCAAACTTCACCTTGCAGACTAGAAATGACAAGCAAACAGTATTGTGGGTATCAAGTTTGCACCTTTCCTCATATACAAAAAATATAAAGGATAGTGATTAACTTATAAGCTGCAGGAGGGTTTCCATACACTTTATTTCTGTGCGTTGCTGTATAATCAATCCTTTGGAGCAAGTGGACCCAACAGGATAAGCAAAGTGAATATTTTTAGCCTTGTGCCTTTTGCGACCCTGAGTCCTCACGCGGTGGAGATCGGAAGCTGAACCAATGAAAATCTTCAGAAGTAGAAATGACGATGGATTTTAATTACACTGAAATTCTGAGTTTCTGAGTTTAAATTGCAGAATAAATGTTGCCAACCTGGAATGCTCGTTTGGGTGTACTCAGTAGGTAGAATGAAACTCAAAATTATATTTGTTGTGTTTAAAGCTAAGCATTTGAACTGAGCCTGATAATAAACCCTATTGTTTCATCATTATTATGCCTGAGAGGGAATATATCCAGTACAGTAATTTCCTCATTCCAGTTATGTTTTGGATAGCTGAACATGGCTGAGTTCAGCCATCCTCTTGGCAGACTTTTCCTATCAAAAAAGTAGTATTTACCAGTTTAGAGAGCCCATGTTGTAGACTAGTAAAAAAAAAAAAAAAAAAAAAAAGATTTCACACAAGTAACTGTAAATCTGTTCTTGATTAGGTAAGATAATATGAGGGGCCTCAGGCCCCTGGAAAGAAAAGCAGACTCTTCCTTAAAGGATATTACTACTGAGTGCTGGGTAGAGTTAGGATTGATCTGGGGGGGCAAAGAGAAACTGAACACATTCTGTCAAAATAAGCATGGTACCAAAATCTCTCAGTGTGGGCTATAGCAATCAGTCATAGGAAAAGAGACAGCCAAGGTTTCGAGTTCCCAAATCACTGGGACTAAAAGAAAATGTTCTGAATTATAAGTGGTTTTTAAAACTTAGTTCCCATCCCTTGCAATCTGAGTTGAAAAGAATATAAGGTAAAAATGGGGTTTGTAAGGTAAATCAAAGTAAGAGCCTGGTAGTTGGGCAACTTATAAATTCTAAAAACAATCAAGGTAGAACTGCTCAAAGTTTAGTCTCATAATAATTGACATAAAGACCAAGAATCCCAGTTAAAGTAGCTCTGAATATGCTCTATCATTATGAAGTTTTCCTAAGAGTTTCAGCTTTATTATCTCTGATTAATATGACCACTGTTCTTACGGTATTAAATGGTGGCAATTATGTAAAAGTTAAAACAGATTATTCTATTTTGTCCTGAAAGTTCTGTACCATGTTGACCTTAACCTTCTTTATAACAGTAATAATTGATAGATTCTTATTTATAATCTCTACACTCTAAGGCAGTACATTTTAAATTGTTGTGGGTCATGAAGAAACTGGACCTTCTCCCCAGAAAAATGCACAGAAACATAAAATTTTGCATAGAACTTAAGAGGGTTCAAGGATGCCCCCTTTTAAAAAGAAAAAGAAAAAAAACTTCTAAGAAAAATCTGGAAAACAAACTAAAATTGAAATCTTACCCCAAATAAGATACTACTTTAAAACCACAAATCCTGCTTCATCTCACAAAAAAAAAAAAAAAAAAAAAATCTTAAGGATATTCACAAGCCCCATCCAAAGCTATTTTCCTTTAAAAATAAAAAATAAACTGTGGCAGCTTTCAGACTCAAAATCATTAATCATTAATGTTTCCAGGAGGAAGAGCTTGGGTAAAGAGGTAAAAGTCTGTAAGTTATTAAATTTTGTATTTTAAAGAAGAAGCCCTTCTCACAGAAAAGGTGATGGGGATCAAAGTTGTTTCCACTGCTAGGTGACAGCCTGAGAGTCTTTACCGTCCTCTGTGACGATCCACATTTGTCAGTTTCAGTGTGGCTTCTAGTTGATGCCCATCCTCTGTATTCACAAACCCTGGCCAAATGTGACACAACCTGAAAAACTATTTGAATAAAGGAATATTTTGAAAAATGTGATTTCCTTTATACTCTGGATTCAGTTTTTTTCTTAATATTTGGTAGATAGATCTATTTGTTTGTGTATATTTGTGTTATATCCAGTTTGTGGCTAAAGAGAAGTTTTTAAATACTGAAGTGTCCTTTTTGTCAAGGTTAAACTAGAAACTCTGCCTGTTTTCAGTTGTTTCCTGTCTTTAAATAAAATTTTATCAGCTCCCCAGACTTCCTGGCACCATGTCCTTCTTCCACTTGCCTTAGGAATGCTTCTTAGCAGCAGTTATAACACCCCCAACCTAATGGTTCCAGAGTGTGTGTATTTGTGTTTTAAAGCATCCGTTTTCCTTTATTAAGAAACAGATCCTAAAACCCCTTGCCATCTTTGGCACATCTTCAATACAAACCAGGTAATAAAGCTTTGGTTTTGTTAGATCATTTCTTTTTAAAGCAAGACACTTAATTGATTATTTCAGGTGTGTCTGTCAGGATCAACGTTTGACTTCTCCAACGAACCAGGATAGAAAGGGAATCATTGGCCTTAACAGCTTCAATCACGTCGGTTGTTGTGTGACAGGTTGTCGGTTTATGCTGACTATTACATCATGGTCTCTCAACCCAGAGCTGGGAGGGGAGAAGAAAGGACCATGAAACTGTAAGAGTTTTACTTATCCCCATCTAGAATTTAATGTCTGTCTCTTAAGACGCTACCATTTTGCTGGCATTAAACATACAGACCATGGGCTTCCCTGGTGGCACAGTGGTTGAGAGTCCGCCTGCCGATGCAGGGGACACAGGTTCGTGCCCCGGTCTGGGAAGATCCCACGTGCCGCGGGGCAGCTGGGCCCCTGAGCCATGGCTGCTGAGCCTGTGCGTCCGGAGCCTGTGCTACGCAACGGGAGAGGCCACAACAGTGAGAGGCCCGCATACAGAAAAAAAAAAAAACAGACCAGGAAACCAGAAGTAGCCTTCACCCTTCTGAATGTGAGGCCTGCTCTAATATATTCTGCAAAATCACTGGAGGACAACAACCCTATTTGCCTTTCCAAAATTAATATTCTACCAGAATAATGTATAAGAAGTTTGCTCCTCCCATATATGAGATTTGGTTTGCAATAGGGGGTTCAGCTTTTCATTTCTATTAATCCCTGACCTCACTTAACCTGAAGCATACACTCGGCCTTACCAACAAACGTGAAAAGCCCAAGCAATATATATTTGTCCAGACAGTTACACTCTAATCAGTTTGGTGTTGACAGCCCACTTACTTGCCCCATCTTCACCCACAGTTTATGGACCTGGAGGGTATGCTGAGCTGCAGTACGGAAGCAGCTTCCAGTAAGTCAAAAACCAGTCACCAGGGTCTAAATATTTAAGACTCTGGTTCTAGGCTCCTTTTCCTCAAAGTTGTGATTATACTCAGCCTCCAACATATTTGCTTCACGTAGAATATATATTTTAGAAACAAAAACCAGCTCCAAATACAAAACACTAGAATAAATATATAGCCATGCTGATGATCTGTCTTAAAGTCAAAAATAGCCTGGAAATCAAATTAAATGACTGCAGGAGACACCATTTATGAGAAATGGGGGGAATTCCCTGGTGGTCCAGTGGTTAGGACTCGGTGCTCCCACTACCAGGGTCCCGAGTTCAATCCCTGGTCAGGTAACTAAGATCTCACAAGCCGTGAGATGCAGCCAAAAAAAAAAGAGAGAGAGAGAGAGAAACTGGAAGCTGGGAAGCCCAGGGAAGAATGATAATGTGGGAGGATTACCAAGGTATGTAGAGTTTATTTTTCCAAAAAATTTAAAGGAAGAGGATGTGAAGTTTGAGCATAGAACTAAAAGCAGGGAAAGCCTGAGAACCAGGACAGCTCAGGGGAATGCCTGGGACAGTGCATAAAGAAAGAACTGAATTCATGATAGTTCTGTGAGAAAGAAACCTGCAAAGTATTACTGAATGCAAACTATGCACCAGGTATGAGGAAGTGGGGCTCAGGCAGGATGAAAGACCTTTTCCGTGTCCCACAGCTTGTAAGAGGCTAAAGTAGGATTTCATCCTGGATCTCTCAGACTTGAAAACCCGTTTTCTTGCCAATCACTCTGCCTCTCAGAAACAAAAGTAGCCGCCAGAGCAGGATAATACAGGGGCTAAGCTGGGTTGCACATCCCTGCCCTCTGACTTACAGTGTAACTCTCAAGGTCATTAACCTCTCTGCACCACAGCTGCTGCTTCCGTAAAATAACACCTGTATCCCACAATTATTGGGGGCTCGAACAAGGACGTAAGACACTTTAAATGATGCCTGACATAATAAGTGGTTGATAAATGCCAGCTGTTATTACTGGAATTATTGTCATTATTCTTAGATATAAGTGGGTGACAGCAGAATGATTTGCGGTTTATCAGGGACTTCAAGCAAGCAGTAATACCCACATTTTAATGTGCATCTGAATCCCCTGAAGATCTTGTTTAAAAAGCAGATTCTGATTTTTTTTTAACTTTTTATTTTATATTGGAGTAGGTTGTGTTAGTTTCAGGTATACAGCAAAGTGATTCAGTTATACCTATACATATACCAGTTCTTTTTCAAATCCTTTTTCAGTGGTGCTCCTGTCACTGAATTTCTAAAAAGCTCCAGCTGATGCTATTGCTGCTGGTCTACAGACCACATTTTGAGGAGCAAGGACTTGAAGACCTGAAAGAGATAGCTTTGGCCTTGAACCAGAAGTTAAAAATAAGTCGGGGGGAGGGGAGTGGGTAGGGACCAAGAACGTCTAGAAAAGCCTGTGACGAGTCAAGTTTAGTAACAGGAGGCCTAACACTTAACTCTTCTGAACAGTTAGTACCCTATAGATTCTTCCCCATGAAAAGAGTTGCCATAATCTAAGCAGATTGTTGAGCTCTTAAAAAACAAAAACAGTGAGGGAGGGATATGGAAGAAGTATAAGAGAGAGACCAGGAGAATATTTGTAGGCCAAGTCACCCTGTCTCGCAGTAGTTACTATAAATGTCTCAAAACGTCTCTTGCCTTTGCTTTATTTACTGTATGTACTTGTTTGTTTGTTTTTTGTTTTCGTTTTGGTTTTTTTTTTGCGGTACGCGGGCCTCTCGCTGTTGTGGCCTCTCCCGCTGCGGAGCACAGGCTCCGGACGCGCAGGCTCAGCGGCCATGGCTCACAGGCTCAGTGGCCATGGCTCAGGGGCCCAGCCGCTCCGCGGCATGTGGGATCTTCCCAGACCGGGGAACGAACCCGTGTCCCCTGCATCGGCAGGCGGACTCTCAACCACTGCGCCACCAGGGAAGCCCTTAGTGCTGGCCTCTGATACTGTCATCCGAAATTCAAAGAGAAAAAGTGCAGTTAAACTCCTAACTCCCTGGATTCTTCTGATTCTTAATAAGTAAGGTAGCAAAAGAGTAGATTTGGGAATTCCTAGCAAAATTAAACTTATGTCATGAACTCATATCATGAATTCTTGGGCTGCAGAGAACCATCCCTTCCAAAAAAAGAAAAGCCGGGGATGGGGGGGCCCTTACTAGTACACTCAGCACTGTCCAACTGAAATGTAAGGCAAGCCACATATATAATTTAAAATTTTCTGGTAGCCACATTCAAAAAATTTTTAAACTTTTTAAACAGATGAAACTAATATATAATATAAAAATATATTTTAATATCTTACTTAACTCTATATCTAAAATATCATTTAACATATCATAGTTTAATAATTATTAATACATATCTTACACTCTGTTCTAAGTCTTTGAAATCCTCTAGAAACAGCACACACCCAATATGCTGCTATACGATGATAATCTCTTACACAATGCAGTTATTAAAGTGAAACGCAGTCTCCCCAAAACAAAAAAAGTGTGTTTCAGGGGAGAATACTTGACATTGCTTCTGGGTTTTTGTATTTAAATCAATTAAAGTTAAATAAAATTAAAAATGCAGTTCCTCAGTCACACCAGCCACCCCTCAGGTAGGTGTTCAGTAACCTCACGGCAGGCAGGGCCCACCGTTATCAGGCAGGGCAAGTCTAGATCCTACACACATTTACCACGGGGCACATCTAGTGAGAACAGGGAAGGATGGTCAGAGGCCCGAGCTGCTCTTACCTTTCAGCAGCTGTTCCTCGAATCACCTCATATACAAAAACTCCAGAGGCCACATCACGGAAATGTGGATCTGGCCTTTTCATTTCCTGAAGCAGGCTAAGAAGAGTCAGAAGAGTTTTCCCATGAGGTTAGGAAGCACAATGAATTAGTCTCCTGAGCCCTGGACAACCCTCCAACTGTCAGTGGGGACTCTATCTGCTCTGCTCAGGGCTCACACACATGGGACAAGGATGCCCTCTAGCTGGTCACCATCATTCTTCCCCAGGGGTGGTCTGCTTCTCTGTGCCGAAGCCTAGAACCATTGGACACAGTGAAAGAAACCACTGAAAAGTACAGTGCGTGCTGGTGCCAGCAGATGCAGTCCCTACCCTGTGACAAGTAGGGCCTGCAGTCACGAGAGGAGCCAGCCGCTGTCCAAATGCTTTACCTTCCCCGTTCAGGCTCTCTACCCATAGCTTGTGCTTCTGAAAAACAACCCAGGCATGGTCACACCCATGCTTACTTCATAGTGAGGGGCAGCATGCGCAGAACCAACTATTTCTTCTGTGAAACAACCTTTCCTGGAAAGGAGAATTATAACGTGTTACTAACAAAGCCTTCTTTCCTTTTGGCAGACCGAGTCACAGAATATCCTTCCAATGTTAGCTGCCCTTTCAGGCTGCCAGCCAAGACAAACAAGCCTCAGAGAACCTTTGTCGCTCACACAGGCCCACCTCCGCACATCCAGCCCAGGGCTTTCCTTTCCACAATAGTTCCATCCAACTATCTCTGGGTACAGCTCAGGCTGGGTTTTGCACCTAGTCCCCTGGTACTGCTGCCTGGATCACTGTGATCAGAGCTCAGTACTGGTGACTGTTTGCTACAGAACTCAAAGGATTGTCTCAGGGACTTCCCAGTGGTTAGGGCTCCACACTTCCACTGCAGGGGGCACGGATTCAATCCCTGGTTGCAGAACTAGGATCCCACAAGCCACGCAGCGTGGCCAAAAAAAGGGATTGTCTCCACCGCAGTGGAGCCCTTTGAGGGCTCCTGAAAACCACGGGAGGGGAAGAAAAATTCCTAATTCCCCTTACCTTTCTGTCAAATGCAATCCAAGGGAATTGCAAAGGAGATTCCTGTGGTCACCTTCAGTGTGTTTATGCCAATCACATCACCATCCTGACAAGGGAGGAGACATCAATTCAGCAGCCCAGTTCTGCAGACTGGCAAGCAAAGGAAGGAGAGAAGCTTAGGGTCACTTACCGTCGAGCAACAGGTAGCATCTTAGCGGACCAAGGCGTGCAAAATCCTGCTGAGGAATTCTGGGTTTTAATCTTGAGCTCTTTTTTTTCTTGGCCAAATTACATTGCTTTTCAAAGTGAACCACAGTTTGTATTTTGACACAGATGTGAGAGTAAGGAGTATATGCCTTTCCATTCCTTAAATGAGACTAAAAATAAACACGGAAAAGGCAAAAATCTGTTGACTTTCAGCCACACTTCAATGAAACTATTCAGAAGATTCAGTAAATTGACCTTAGGAACAAAGCTCTACTAAACTAAATTTATGAAGTGGGAAGTACTTTCCTTTTTGTGCATTTCATCTTTCCTTAGCCTTTGTTAGGTAACGGGAAGGATAGAAAAGAGACTTCCGATCACATTAAAATACAGATTATAATTCAATAGGTCTGGAGTGTGGCTTGAAATTCTGCATTTCATCCCTGCTCTAGTAAACTCATTGTTTACTGGAGAAAAAGCGGGCACAAAAATCACATGCAATGTTAGGAGTAAAGGGGGCGGAGTCAAGATGGCAGACTAGGAGGATGCAGAATTCGCGTCTCCTCACAACTAGGGCACCTACCAGGCACTGGAGGGGGACCATGGACACCTAAGGGGACGGGAGGAACCCCCAGTGACCAGGTAAGATGTGGGGCTTGCGGGGAGTGAAGGGGGAGGAGAAGTGGAGGCGGGACAGGACTGGCACCCCTGAGGGGCGGCTGGGGGAAGGAAGGAGTTCCTACACCCAGCGGGACCCACCCACGGTTAGGGGTCCAGCTGGGGGAGATGGTGGGGGAGGGGCGCGGAGGAACGTAAGGGAACGCAGCCAGCGCTTTCCCTGTCCTCTTAGGCACCGGGGAACCTGTTGGGCTCCCGGGCCTAATCCTCAGCCCTCGGAGCCTCCCTCCTGCCGGGCAGAGCCCAAGGCCCGCCCCTGCACACCCACCTGGGGACCTACCTCTACACTCGGAGACCCCCTCCAACATGCTGGGCCTAAACCCCACCCACACACCCTCACCCAGGGCCCTATCTCCAAACTCCCAAACCCCACACTCCAGAGGCCCTCCTTTCCATGTGCTCCCCTTCCCTGCAGGCCCTAAGCAGAAGCCCCGCTCCACGCTTGAACATCGACCGCCTAGGCCCAGCCCCATGCTCAAACATCACCTCCCACCTGCCTAGCTCCCACCCCACCCTAAACCCTGCCCCTGCTGAAGTTCCACCCCTGCCTAAACTCCACCCCCCCATAGCCGAGGCTTTTTGTTTTTCTTTGTTTCTTTTTTCCTCTTTTAGATTGGGGTGCTGTTTTACCTTGATTCATTTATATTTTTATTTTTTCTAATAAATCTTTTAGTTTTCTAATTTTATTCTTTATACTTTGTTATTGTTCTCCTTTTTGCTTGTTCCCTTTTTTTCTTTCCTTTTTTCTGTTGTGGTTTTATTTTACCTTGTTGCAGTTGTTTCAATTATAGTTTTATTTTTCCTAATATATTTTTTGTCTTTCTAATTTTATTTCTTTTTTATCCTTTGTTATTGTATTGCTCCTTTTTTCTTTTTTTTTTTTCTCCCATGCCACACGTCTTGTGGGATCTTGGTTCCCAGGCTGGGGGTCGCTCTGAGTCCAAACTGCTGGACTAACAGAGAACTTCAGACCCCAGGGAATATTAATCAGAGTGAGTCCTCCTGGAGGTCCTCATCTCAGCTCTGAGACCCGGCTCTATCCAACTGCCTGCAAACCCCAGTGCTGGACACCTCAGGCCAAACAACCAGTAAAACAGGAATACAGCTCCACCCATCAAAAAAAAAAAAAAAATGAAACGACAAAAAAATATATTACAGATTAAGAAGCAAGGTAAAAACCTATAAGACCAAATAAATGAAGACAAACTAGGTAACCTACCTGAAAAAGAACTCAGAGTAATGATAGGAAAAATGATACAGAATCTCAGAAACAGAATGGAGAAAATACAAGAAACATATCACAAGGATCTAGAAGAACTAAAGCACAAACAAACAGTGAGAACAACACAATAAATGAAATTAAAAATACTCTAGAAGGAATCAATAGCAGAATAACTGGGGCAGAAGAACACCTAACTGAGCTGGAAGATAAAACGTTGGAAATAACTGCCAGGGAGCAGAATAAAGAAAAAAGAATGAAAAGAATTGAGGACAGTCTTAGAGACCTCAGGGACATTAAACGCACCAACATTTGAATTATAGGGGTCCCAGAAGAAGAAGAGAAAAAGAAGGGGTCTGAGAAAATATTTGAAGAGATTATAGTCGAAAACTTCCCTAATATGGGAAAGGAAATAGTCAAGTCCAGGAAACACAGAGAGTCCCATACAGGATAAACCCAAATAAACACATATTAATCAAACTATCAAAAATTAAATACAAAGAAAAACTATTAAGAGCAGCAAGGGAAAAGCAACAAATAACATACAAGGGAATCTCCATAAGGTTAACAACTGATCTTTCAGCAAAAACTCTGCAAGCCAGAAGGGAGTGGCAGGACATATTTAAAGTGATGAAAGGGAAAACCTACAACCAAGATTACTCTACCCAGCAAGGATCTCATTCAGATTTGATGGAGAAATCAAAAGCTTTACAGAAAATCAAAAGTTCAGAGAGGGCTTCCCTGGTGGCGCAGTGGTTGAGAGTCCACCTGCCGATGCAGGGGACACGGGTTCGTGCCCCGGTCCGGGAAGATCCCACATGCCGCGGAGCGGCTAGGCCCGTAAGCCATGGCTGCTGAGCCTGCGCATCTGGAGCCTGTGTTCCGCAACGGGAGAGGCCACAACAGTGAGAGGCCTGCATACTGCAAAAAAAAAAAAAAAAAAAAGTTCAGAGAACTCAGCACCACCAAACCAGCTTTAAAACAAATGATAAAGGAACTTCTCTAAGCGGGAAACACATGAGAAGAAAAAGACCCACAAAAACAAACGCAAATCAATTAAGAAAATGGTAATAGGAACATACATATCGATAATCACTTTGAATGTAAATGGATTAAATGCTCCAACCAAAAAACATAGACTGGCTGAATGGATACAAAAACAAGACCCTTATAAATGCTGTCTACAAGAGACCCACTTCAGACCTAGGGACACATACAGACTGAAAATGAGGGGATGGAAAAAAATATTCCATGCAAATGGAAATCACAAGAAAGCTGGAGTAGCAATACTCAGAGTAAATAGGCTTTAAAATAAAGACTGTTACAAGAGATAAGGAAGGACACTATATAATGATCAAGAGATCAATCCAAGAAGAAAACGTAACAATTATAAATATTTATGCACCCAACATAGGAGCATCTCAATACATAAGGCAAATGCTAACAGCCATAAAAGGAGAAATTGACAGTAACGCAATAATAGTGGGGGACTTTAACACCCCACTTACACCAATAGATCATCCAAACAGAAAATAAATAAGGAAACACAAGCTTTAAATGACACAACAGAACAGAAAGACTTAATTGATATTTTTAGGACATTCCACCCAAAAGAGGAAGAATACAGTTTCTTCTCAAGTGCACATGGAACCTTCTCCAGTCACATTTTGGGTCACAAGTCAAACCTTGGAAAATTTAAGAAAATGTAAATCATATAGAGCGTCTCTTCTGAACACAATGCTATGAGATTAGAAATCAATTACAGGAAAAAAACAGTAAAATACACAAATACATGAGGGCTAAACAGTGTGCTGCTAAATAACCAAGAGATTACTGAAGAAATCAAAGAGGAAATCAAAAATTACCTAGAAACAAATGACAATGAAAACACAATGACCCAAAACCCATGGGATGCAGCAAAAGCAGTTCTAAGAGGGAAGTTTATAGCAATACAATCCTACCTCAGGAAACAAGAAACATCTCAAATAAACAACCTAACCTTACACCTAAAGCAATGAGAGAAAGACGAACAAAAAAAAGCCAAAGTCAGCAAAAGGAAAGAAAGCATAAAGATAAGATCAGAAATAAATGAAAAAGAAGTGAAGGAAACAATAGCAAAGATCAATAACTAAAAGCTGGTTCTTTGAGAAGATAAGCAAAATTGATAAACCATTAGCCAGACTCATCAAGAAAAAAGTGAGAAGACTCAAATCAACAGAATTAGAAATGAAAAAGGAGAAGTAACAACTGACACTGCAGAAATACAAAGGATCATGAGAGATTACTACAAACAACTATATGCCAATAAAATGGACAACCTGGAAGAAATGGACAAATTCTTAGAAAAGCACAACCTTCTAAGACTGAACCAGGAAGAAATAGAAAATATAAACAGACCAATCACAAGCACTGAAAATGAGACTGTGAAAAAAAAAAAAAAAAATGAGACTGTGATTAAAAATCTTCCAACAAACAAAAGCCCAGGACCAGATGGCTTCACAGGCAAGTTCTATCAAACATTTAGAGAAGAGCTAACACCTATCCTTCTCAAACTCTTCCAAAATATAACAGAGGGAGGATCACTCCCCAACTCATTCTACAAGGCCACCATCACCCTGATACCAAAATCAGACAAAGATGTCACAAAAAAGGAAACTACAGGCCAATATACTGATGAACATAGATGCAAAACTCCTCAACAAAATATTGCAAACAGAATCCAACAGCATATTAAAAGGATCATACACCATGATCAAGTGGGATTTATCCCAGAATGCAAGGATTCTCCAATATACGCAAAACAATCAATGTGATACACCATATAACAAATTAAAGAATAAAAACCATATGATCACCTCAATAGATGCAGAAAAAGCTTTTGACAAAATTCAACACCCATTTATGATAAAAACTCTCCAGGGCTTCCCTGGTGGCGCAGTGGTTAAGAATCCGCCTGCCAATGCAGGGGACACGGGTTCGAGCCCTGGTCTGGGAAGATCCCACATGCTGCAGAGCAACTAAGTCCGTGCACCACAGCTACTGAGCCTGTGCTCTAGAGCCAGTGAGCCACAACTACTGAGCCTGCATGCCACAACTACTGAAGCCTGCGCACCTAGAGCCCGTGCTCTGCAACAAGAGAAGCCACCTCAATGAGAAGCCCATGCACTGCAACAAAGAGTAGCCCCCGCTCGCCACAACTACAGAAAGCCCATGCACAGCAAGGAAGACCCATTGCAGCCAAAACATAAATAAATTAAAAAAAAAAAAAAAAAACTCTCCAGAAAGTGGGCATAGAAGGAACCTATCTCAACATAATAAAAGCCATATATGACAAACCCACAGCCAACATCATTCTCAATGGTAAAAAACTGAAAGCATTTCCTTTAAGATCAGGAACAAGACAAGGCTGCCCACTCTCACCACTGTTATTCAGCATGGTGTTGGAAGTCCTAGCCACAGCAATCAGAGAAGAAAAAGAAATAAAAGGAATACAAATTGGGAAAGAAGAAGTAAAACTGTCACTGTCTGCTGATGACACGATACTAAACATAGAAAATCCTAAAGATGCCACCAAAAAACTACTAGAACTAATCAATGAATTTGGTAAGGTTGCAGGATACAAAATTAATGCACAGAAATCTCTTGCATTCCTATACAATAACAACGAAAGATCAGAAAGAGAAATTAAGGAAACAATCCTATTTACCACTGCAACAAAAAGAATAAAATACCTAGGAATAAACCTACCTAAGGAGGCAAAAGACCAGTACTCAGAAAACTATAAAACACTGATGAAAGAAATCAAAGATAACATAAACAGATGGAGAGATACCATCCTCCTGGAATGGAAGAATCAATATTGTGAAAATGCCTACACTACCCAAAGCAATCTACAGGTTCAATGAAATCCCTATCAAATTACCAGTGGCATTTTTCACAGAAATACAATTTGTATGGAAACACAAAAGACCCCGAATAGCCAAAGCAATCTTGAGAAAGAAAAACAGAGCTGGAGGAATCAGGCTCCCTGACTTCAGACTATACTACAAAGCTACAGTAATCAAGACAGTATGGTACTGGCACAAAAACAGAAATATAGATCAATGGAACAAGATAGAAAGCCCAGAGATAAGCCCACGCACATATGGTCACCTTATCTCTGACAAAGGAGGCAAGAATATACAATGGAGAAAAGACAGTCTCTTCAATAAGTGGTGCTGGGAACACTGGACCGCTACATGTAAAAGAATGAAATTAGAACACACCCTAACACCATACACAAAAATAAACTCAAAATGGATTAAACACCTAAATGTAAGGCCAGACACTATAAAACTGTTAGAGGAAAACACAGGCAGAACACTCTATGACATAAATCACAGCAAGATCCTTCCTGACCCACCTCCTAGAATAAGGGAAATAAAAACAAAAATAAACAAATGGGACCTAATGAAATTTGCACAGCAAAGGAAACCATAAACAAGACGAAAAGACAACCCTCAGAATGGGAGAAAATATTTGCAAATGAAGCAACTGACAGAGCATTAATTTCCAAAATATACAAGCAGCTCATGCAGCTCAATATCACAAAAACAAACAACCCAATCCAAAAATGAGCAGAAGACCTAAACAGACATTTCTCCAAAGGAGACATACAGATGGCCAACAAATGCATGAAAAGAGGCTCAACATCACTAATCGTTAGAGAAATGCAAATCAAAACTACAATGAGGTATCACCTCATACCGGTCAGAATGGCCATCATCAAAAAATGTACAAACAATAAATGCTGGAGAGGGTGTGGAGAAAAGGGAACCCTTCTGCACTTTTGGTGGCAATGTAAATTGATACAGCCACTATAGAGAACAATATGGAGATTGCTTTAAAAACTAAAAATAGAACTACCATATGACCCAGCAATCCCACTACTGGGCATATACCCTGAGAAAACCATAATTCAAAAAGAGACGTGTACCACAATGTTCATTGCAGCTCTATTTACAATAGCCAGGACATGGAAGCAACCTAAATGTCCATCAACAGATGCCTGGATAAAGAAGATGTGGCACATATATACAATGGAATATTACTCAGCCATAAGAAGAAACAAAACTGAGTTATTTGTAGTGAGGTGGATTGACCAAGAATCTGTCATACAGAGTGAAGTAAGTCAGAAAGAAGAAAAACAAATACCATATGCTAACATGTATATATGGAATCAAAAAAATATGGAATTTAAAAAAGCAGTACTAATGAACCTAGTGGCAGGGCAGGAATACAGACGCAGATGTAGAGAACAGACTTGAGGGCACGGGGGGAAAGGGGAAGCTGGAATTAAGTGAGAGAGTGGCATGGACATATATACACTACCAAATGTAAAATGGATGGCTAGTGGGAAACTGCTGCAGAGCACAGGGAGATCAGCTCGGTGCTTTGTGATGACCTAGAGGGGTGGGATAGGGAGGGTGGGAGGGAGATGCAAGAGGGAGGGGATTTGGGGATATATGTATACATATAGCTGATTCACTTTGTTATACGGCAGAAACTAACACATCATTGTAAAGCATTGAAACTCCAATGAAGATGTGAAAAAAAAAATGTTAGGAATAAAAAGCGCTCAGTGATTTCACACACAATTCCTCCTCCTACAAGCAAATGTAATATGTGAAGAGAAACCAGAAACAATCAGCTCAAGGGACTCAGAGAGCATGATCACAGGCCGTGTGTCAAACAGCACTGCTCTCTTGTTGTATCTGAGCAACTAGAAACCCTGGCATTTCCATTAGGGACGTTAAATAAAATTTAAGAATTAAATACATGACAGAGCAACGGATTGTTGCTGTGGTTTTTTGTCGTCTCTAAGCAGGTCAATACTAAATTAGCATTTTGGAATGAGACTTAGTTCTTCACATGCAGAAGCAGGGGGTCTTCAAGGATATACATTACATAGTACAGTTGTAATTTGACATAATTTGGGTTTAGTACCCAGGACTTTTTAAAGTACCCAATGAAAGCAGAAAGCACACTGAAGAGATGTAAGTAGGTGTTAAGGAAACCCTGACCCCCTCGGCTGGAGGAGCTCACATGCCAAGATGACAAATCCATCACAGATCTTAAATTTTTCCTAGCCCTTTACTTAAGATGCAATAATAGAAAAGCATCGTACCACAAATCTCTACACAAGAGCGACATCCCAGTCTGCATCATGAAATTTGTCAAGTTTTTGAAAGTTAAGAAGCGTGAAGCAGCAAGGAAAGTGGTCACTTACCAAATTCACCAGAGGCCCCCCAGAATTCCCGCGCTGAAGACAGAATTTGAAAAAGCCATCAGTACTTTTCTCCCAGTCATCTATATATAGTTTCCAAAGAGGTCTCCCAAAAACCGCCTGCCCTAGTGAGCCCCTGTTTCCCCAGGGCAGGCAAAATTGGGCCCCATCGTGATCATCTCCGAAGTCGGTGCAGGTAAAGAACAACAGCAAGAGGACCGCCACCTCCTACAGAAGCAGTGACCTCTGCGACAGACCCTAGGAGACCATCCAGTTATCACATCAAACAGGCTCACCTCTAACAGCGTGGCATTCCGTACCTCCCATGAGGATAGACCTGATCTCTGGACATCCCCAAAAGGCCAAAGGGAAAAGAAGGCCCCCTGAAGTGTTCTTCTCACCGCACTGCCAGTATCTTATGGGCTGAGCACAGCCTACCCCTGTGACTTACATTAATTATGGCATCCGTCTGGATATAGTCCATGCCTGAATCCTTCAGCCCGAGCTCTTTGCCCTCTCGCCGTGTGGCGCTGACAATGCCTGCCGTCCCTGTGTTCTGCAGTGAAAACAGGCTACCCAAGGCCACCACGAACTCGCCAGCTCACAGGTCAGATGACTTTCCCAGCAGCAATACAGGAAGTTCAGTCTGCACGTGGGTGAGGAGGGACCAGATGGACAAATTAAAACTGGAATCAATCAGCATTTGTATACAATCCATATATGACATGGTCTCCACCATTTCGGCATTTATAATGCAAGAATCACCCACCCACCTAGTTTCTACAACTGCCTGAGTCTTCCTCCTTACACTCCAACTACCAGTAAACTCTCACTTGTTAAGATGATAGGGATCATCTCTAAAAATCTAAAATTGTTGCTTGTAGAAATTACAATAAGTAAACCGCCAGTGAAGTAACTGATGAACATAAACTGACATTAGCAATTTATTTAGCACCATTCCAGCTCAGAAGTTTACAAAGTTAATAAGCCACGAACAGAGAGGAGGTCACCCAAAGCAGTGCTTCTCCTTAATGTGCATATGAATCTCCCAGTGATCAGTAGACCGGGGTAGGGTCTGAGTTTCTGTATTTCTAAAAAATTCTCGTATGATGTCAATGCTGCTGGGGTGCAGACCACACTTCGTATAGCAAGGAACTCAAAGCACTCCTTAGCAGCTCTGAATCCATTACAATCATTTCTGGGGTGCAGACCACACTTTGTATAGCAAGGAACTCAAAGCACTCCTTAGCAGCTTGGAATCCGTTACAATCATTTCCGGTGTTCTGAGACAAGCAGAGAAATAAGTTTCCCAGAAGCAGCATCTGTTGAAGAAGGAACTGAAGGAGAAAAAAAAGACAGCTGGGTAGTTAATAAAAATTGTTACAGACATACAGACAGGCATGGAAGAAAATAAACAAAAGAAGGAGTGAAGAATAGAAAAAAAGCGAACTAGAAAAAAAAAAAAAGTATATGCCAGGGAGAAAAGACATGTGGTGAGGTGGGGAAGAAAATATCAGCAAGTTGATGAAAATCCTCGAATCGCAGACTCACATTTGGCTCAGTTTTAATCAGGGCAAGATCCAATTTATGGTCAGTGTCCTTGACAGTGGCTTCATACTGGACCCCGCTCTGGAGCTCCACCTGGATCCGCTGCTGGTTCGTGAGGACGTGGGCATTGGTAACAATAAGCCCATCCTCAGATACTATGAACCCAGAGCCACTGGATGCAGGAATATCCTCACTGCTGAGAGGAGACCTGTCTCAGCAAGACAACAGCATAAGCAGAAGGAGGGCAAATCAGGGCATCCGCCATAGTCCGGAAGCATGGGAACCTGGCATTTACCAAACATTCTTCCACCACAGTTTCCTCAGACATTTTACTTTTCCCTGCCTGTTTTCATTCTCTCCACATGTAATTAGACTCTGTGTTCAATGTCCTGGCCGTCTCTTGGAAACAGGACTGAGAGCTGATTCCAACTCTGCTTTTCCAGGAAAAGCAGCACCCCTCTGCTTCAAAGACGACTAACCTAATCGTAATACTGAGGGCAAAAGTGTACCTACTGCTACATTATCCAGCACCCAGGCAGGGAGGGAGTCAGAGAAGTCTGGTCCCGGCTTAGGTTCCACTACTGACTGGCCTTGTGACATAGGACAAGTTTCTCTTGCTCTCTGGGTCTGGGATTCCTTACATGCAAAAGAAGGGGCCGGGCAAAGATCACCATCAAGGTGCCTTCTGGCTCTTACCTCTGACCTTGAACTTGTCTGAGAGAGAGTAGCCGCCCAGCTTTGGAAGTCAGAATCCTTGTGTCTCTGCTCTTTGGCTAAACGACCAACAGGCTATGCAACCTCTTTGAGCCGTTTGATTTCCTCACCGTGGTCTTTACAAATAAATTGTGCTGGGAGAGTGGTTGCGCGGGGCCAGGAGCAGGGAGGCGCTCGGGAACAGTTAGCCCGGGGTGCTTACGTCCTCCTCCGACCTCCTTTACCCGCGGAACAGCTGTAAGTGGACCATGGACGGGGCCACCGTCTCCACCACGGCGGCGATGAAGTTGTACTTGGTCCTGAGCCAGCCTGCGTTTCTGATCCCCGCAAAGAGATGCTCCATTCTTTGGGCGGGGGTGGGGGTGGGGGACGACCCTCGCTGCCTGACCGCATCAGGCATCACCTCTCTCCTCCCTCTCTCTCCGCTTTCCCTCCCCCTCCTCTCTTCGGTCTCCCACTGTGTATTCACTGCGGTCGCATGAGACCAGACCTGTCACCCCGATTTGAAAATAAAAGGGAAGACGGCGGCCACCAGCTATGGGGAGGAAATTGGGGAGCAACCACATGGGAACCGGTAACCGGATACCTAAGGAGGGAAGAAAATCGGTACCTAGGAGGCGTTGAATCGTTCTGGCGATGCAGCAGGGAGAACCGCGCGAACGGAACTCGCTCCTGAAGACGGCGCAGAGAGCGCACGGCCCTCCGCTCACCTGGGGCTCCACAGTCCCCCACTTCCGCACCGCCCCTGCCAGGAGGGCGCCACGGACGCGCGCGGCGCGGATCTCGGCGCAGAGCGCGCACAGGCTGGGGTAGGTGCGACAGTCGCCGCAGCACGCGGCCGTCCCCCGCCGCCGAGGAGCCGGGGCGCGGGCGGCGCACGGCCGGCCGAGCGCCCCGCCGCAGGCCTCGCCCTCGGCCGCGGCGCAGACGCGGCAGCCCCCGCAGCGGTCGAGCCCCGGGGCCGTCCCCCGCCGAGCAGAGGGCGCAGCGGCGGGCACGGCGGCGCGGGCCTGGCCCTCCTGGCCTGGACTCCTCTCCCCGGAGCCGCGGGCAGCGGCAGCCACGTCAGGACGAACGGTCCGAGCCCGGCGGGCCGCAGCAGGGGTCTCGTCATCCCGCTCCCTTCCTCCTTCCTTCCCACTTTCCCGCGGACTCTCCTCTGGACCCGCAGCTGCTCTCAGACGAGCAAGGCTTTCTCCGAACTGGGATGCCGCCTCCTTCAGCCCCCGACTTTAAGGGGCAGAACCTGGCAGCCCTCTCCACACACACCGGTTCCCCACCCCGCCCCGCGTCCCGGCCCTTCCCCCACCTCGTGGAATTCAGAACACCAAGAACGGGGGCAGACTGACAACTCACCCACCCACGGACAGACGATCAGAGTTAGGAAAACACACAACCTACTTCAGTATTTCACATGGTTTTTATTACAAAACAAGCGACAAAACAGTTTTAGAAAATTATTTTTTGCTACATACCAAGTAGGAGATCGCTTAAAATGAGAAGCGTAAGAGTTTCCATGCACTCAGCTCAGCCTACAAGTGCATTTCACAGCTGAAACATACTGGTTCAAAACACAGAATCATGCTACACCTTGGGGAGCAGCGGGGGAAGGGGTCAAACAGTATGTTTTGGGGCCAAATAATCTCTTTATTGAAACTCTACCGAGCATGAGTGACTGTAATTCACTACTGCAGGCAGTAACAGAGAGAAAAAGGGACTAAGGAAAAAAAGTGACATTGGTAGAAAAGATGTAATAAATCTGTCCGTTTCTGACATGTTCAAACTTTATAAACAAAGCTGATTTGGGAAACTCAGTTTCCAAAACTCTGCTACTTCCTTATGCCTATTTATCTGGTTAACAGTGAAAACAAACATATCAAATCCCACTGCTCAACTACTGAATCTGCCACTTATTTATTGGATCCTTTCAGACCCTATCAGAGCACAGTTACATTCAGGGGGAAAAAAATAAAACAACAAACCACCTTCTGCTTCAAGTGAACTATGAAGTTGGACTCTTTCTCATGGGAGCTCAGCATTCTATTCAGAAACAGATGTGTAACTCTGCAATTTTCACCTGAGATCGCTTTACCTGATGGACACCTTAGTACGACTGTCATCTCACAGAATGCAAAAGGCCAAACTACGTTCACCAGCCATCAGCTGACCCTGAGCAAGCAATTCCTTAACTTTCAAGAACAGTGGACAATAATAGTTCACCTATGGGGAGACACCTGAAGCTGTTACACACAGTGGGTCAAGACCATGTCAAAAGTCTTATGAAAACAGCACAACTCAGAGAACGTTTTTATTCCACACACACAAAAAAATGCAGTACCTTTTTTTGGTTCCTGTTTTTAAAACAAACAAAATGAACAGGTTTATTCCAGAGCCTATGCACTTAACTACTAATCGATATTGCATCCCCTCCTTGTTTTTTCCATTTGGTTCCATTTTTCACATTTGACACCAAATGCTTTGGTCGTATATGCACCATCTTTGGCTCACACGTGTAGTAACATTAAAAAGTGTGATGTGAAATTAACCAGAAGCTAAGAAATACGAGCTCGAAAGGAATTCTGAGATAAGATTTGGCAATGAGAATGCCTCTAAGCTTCACTGAAGATAATTCTATTTATCTGGTGTTGGAACTACATTAACAACGCTCTAACTTGGAATTCCCAAGTATCTGCCAACTAGAATCCTTGTTTCCCCTCTATTATGATCATACAATCTGGATTTATAAGCATGTTTAATTTAATACATTCTCAAAATAAACCTTACTGAATAAGAAACATACCAGCTTACCATAATGGCCAATTAATTCAGCAGTAGTAATCGAGCAGAGAGTTTATTTAAAAGAGGAAGAAATGGGTAGATTTTCACAAGTTAAACACCAGGAGATGACATCTTTCCATGAGTCAGGGAATGTTTACAGAGATCTCAGAAGGTCCTAATTTATCTTTGTTAGTTCCATTTCTCTGTGCACTTTCTTTCACCTAGCCAAAGAATTTTCTTGAGGAAAATCTGAAGATGAAACCTGAGACAAAGAACTTTAAGAATTCGTAATGCCTTCTTGAAACCAGGCTACTTGAAGTATGTTGTCACCTTGATCACTCATAAATAAATAACCTCCAAACCAGGGATTTCTAAGGACAAAAGTATACAGGAGGCTGCAGAAAAGAAGGGAAAAAAAGAGAGAGAGAGAAATCTAGAGCAGATTTCCTTTTTTATACCAGGACCACTAGGGCAAACAATTTAAGTGAAAATTATCTCCAAAGAAGTACGGTCGAAAAGTTCTCAACCTGACACAGACTTCAAGGAAACTACACTGCCCGAAACAAACAGAAGATTTCCCTCAAGCCACTAAGGATTTTCTGATCACAGTCTCCTCCTCTACTCGTTAATTCTTAATTTAAAGACAAAATTAACTGATCTAGCTGATACAGAGTTCTAGATAGAACTGAGTTAAGCTCCCTCCCTTTAGGGAACCTTGGTAGCAGTTCACCACATAAGCTGGACAGATAATTTCTCCCAGGGACCCTGGAAATAGGATCTCTTGTCAAATGGAAGAAGGTACATCCTAAAATACGGGATGGGAAATACAATCTATGCTCTTCTACCTGGGAAATCTCTAACCAGCAATGCATAGGCTGTAAATCAATGTTTCTCTGCACAGTTTCTATTTTATTAAAGATATAAATATCTCTCAAGATTATCTTTGTTATCTCCTCACTGTTATGAACGTTGAACCTCGTCAGACGACAAGATTTCATCATGCAAGTACAGACACGAGGCATCACCCAAAGGGCAACACAAAGAACAGAAAGAAAGCAAATCTGCCAAGGTATACAATATACAGCACTTAAAATCAGACTACTATCGGCCCATGAAAGAAGAGCTGAGAGGCAAGAACCCAAGATCATCTGTCTTTGCGAAAAGAGACCTTTTCTTCTGTCTGGAAAACATGGATCAAAAATTTTTAGCTGGATGAACTCAACTCCATCTCTTCCCAGCACCTGCTTTAAAGCAACTCTCAAACTCTAAAATACAGATGTGATGTATCACACAAGTGAATTATCATACACTCATCAACCCTCCACACATTCCAAGTAACGCCATATCAAGGGCAATGTCTGTTCTGTTCTCAGCACTGAACACTGATAAACCCATCCTAAGGGCCTGACACAGCAACAGGGTGGGCAGGTCTGTCTCTCACAGCAACAGTATCTGGGGTGAAAGAACATCTCAAAGAGAACAGAGTAATTCCCGAAACTGGATGATGCACTGGGGTTGGGAGTGCATTCTCCCATTCCTTACAAGAGGTCCCTATTTCTTCCCCCATGGAGGTCCCCCGGAGGTTGGGGGAATCTGCCCTGGTCGACATTCAGGGCCCCCCCCCGACCAGCGCCCAGATTTTAACACCTCCCCTCAGAATGTATCCCAGCCAAGCTGGAGCCTGGGTGTCCCCCACTGCTTCCCCCAGTTTCAGTTGGGTGAGTTCCCACCCTCCTACTTCACAGTCAAACTTCAGCCAATGAACAGCAATAGGATAAAACCAGATGACTGGCCTCAAGGTTCTGCACCCGGCCTGAAAACAAAGGGAAGAAACTAATAAGACGAGGACAAGGAACAAAAACTTGGTTAGGGATGAAATTGGCCTTCCAACCTCCACTCACCAGGTGGACCATGGAAGAGTCAAGGTAAGAGGCACCCTGCTCTCCACTGAGCAAGCCTACAGGTCTAACCTGGTGACTTTCCCGAATTAAAAACACTGCATTGATTTAAAAAAAAAAAAAAAAACAGCTGGATGCTCCCCTCCCCCAAGAGAGCTCCACAGGGATGTGAGTGCCAGGAAGGCCTCCGACTGTCCTCCAGCAGGTGGAGAAACTGAGTCACGGCCCCTTGGACATCTGAGTCCTCCCCTTCCCTCCTGGGCACTGCGCCTCATCACACATCAGAGGTCCGTATGTTTTCATCATCGAGGTTGAACACAAATGGCTTCTCCTTGGGGTGCTGGGGCTCCGATCTGTGCCTTATCCGGGAGCTGGGCAGCACCCCAGAAGTACTGCTCTCCCCAAGTCGAGGCATGAAAAAAGAGTCCTCAGGAGTCTCTTCAGTGGGCAGCAGCTTTTCCCCAGCCTGGGGGACAGGTGTCCAGGGCTGCCAGGAGGAAGCCACGGAGGGGGCTTTGCAGAGGGCCCTTCTCTCCTCCAGAGGTGGCCGCCCTCTGCACAAGACAGAGTTGGGCCCCCCTGAGAGGCTGGAGCTTCCAGAGCGGGTCAAAGAAATGGATCGAGAAAAGGACATTTCCTACAAAAATAAAAGGCGGGAAAAAGAGGAAAGTAAGAGTTTTCCTGACAATGTTTACCCCAAGGTCCCAGGAAGAGGACCCCCTCCAGGATCACCACCCTCACAGGCCCAGAGACACGCGTCTACAGAAATTAAATATGGCCAGCGGCATTCACCCCAGAAGTGTCAAGGTCTGCCTGGCAGGGAGATGTGCAGGACACATTGGAAGCTCTGGTTCTCTATCCAACCCTACCTCACTTCCTCCAACTACTGAAAAAAACAAAAAATAAAAATCTGTACCCAAACCAGTCAAAAGAGAAAAACAAGCAAGACAGCCCGGGGCTTCAGCTGCATCTGGGCACCGGGCTGCTTCCCTACATCACCAAATAAAACCCACCCACTCGGGACAACTCATCACGAGGTTGACAGTGACTGTGAACAGGAAGGAAGCGACTTACTCTGGGGTGGCACTTGAGGGCCTGGACAGCTGCCCCGATCTCCTTAATCCAGCTGTGCATGTCTTCTGGACTGTCTGCCTGCAAAACACCCACCACACTTACAGAGACACGTCTGGCACTGTGATTTCAGCTTTCACGCCTGTGACTCAATTCTAAGTTCGTAAAATCACACCATTAGAGCTGGAAGGGATCTCAGAAACCATCCAGGCCAGTGGCTTTCAGACTTCTGAGGACATTTTTTTCCCCAGAAAAATCATATTTGTCACCCCATAAATAAAAGGGCTCAAAGTGGGGCAGAGGTCGTGACAGAGGGAGAGCTTAGAGGCCCATCCCTACTGAAGTCCCTCACCCCCTCTGGAACACAATCGGCCTGGCCTCACCCCCTGTTTTACAGAAAAGGAAAATGAAGCCCAGAAAGCCAGAGCCCAAGGTTTAGGGCTGGTCTAGATTCCAGTTCTCCTGACACCCAGTGCAGTCATCCTCCTACCACAGCTATCCCAACAAATGATCCCACTTTCAGCTCCAGTCCCATTAAAACCAAATCCTCTGCAAATCCTCCCAGACAGGTGGTTTCTCCAGGAATAGGGCTTCTCTCAAAGCACAAGTGATCTGGGTCTGTCCTGAGTCCCATCCAGGCCTCAAGAGTTGCTAGACTTGCAGCACCAAGCTCACCAACAAGTAGGGAAGGGCACAGGCGAGGCCTTAAAAAGTTCTTCCCTCAGAAATACCGAGCAACCCCAGAAGGGGGCAGCAGCGGCTCTGTGAAGAAAGAGGAAAATCAGAAGCCAAGCCACAGTAGGTAGAGCCCTGGGAACTCTCAGTGCTTTCCAGCTTTACAGGAGCTGAATCCAAGTGAACCTGGCAAACATTTACTGAGGCCTTACTCAGGGTGACACGTGACATCAGGTACCAGGCACACAGATGGGACCAAGACTGAATGAAGCCTTGACCTCCAGAAACGTTTTATTAGTTAACCTCTCTCTGTCGCCCTGCACCTTCCCCTGATAGAGCCACCCAAAATTACCAGCATGCATCTGCATGCCCGCGCATGCATGAATGCAAACACCACACACGCTGGCCTGCAAAATTCTCCACATATACCCCTCACTCTCCCCATCCCTAGAATGATTCTTTCCCTTTGCATTATATCAAGGTAATTACATGACCAGTCTTTTTAAAACCCTCAAATTTGCATGCTTACCCCATCCTGTCCCCAAACCAACCCTCCCTGGTTAGGTGTGTGCAGGACACTTACAAGGGGAACAGTTTCACACCCTGGCACGCTGGGCCAAAGAGAGGCAGCAACGGTGCCCCTGGAGAAGACCCCTCTCACGCACCATAGCTGCAAATTCACCTGCCCTCTCTCTTCCCTGGACTTTTCTTTTCCCAGTTACCTGACAACCTGGTGGTTTCCCAGAAAGAGAAATCCATCCCTAGTCTAAAAAGATAACCAGGACACGGTCTCCAAGATTCTTCCAGAAAGTATTTTACTGATAGCAGGGCTAGCTAACCTGTTCCACAAGTAGAACTATTGGGAAAAATTAAATGAACTCATTTAGGTAAGGCAGTTTGAAAGAGCCTAATACACAGAAAGGGCTTCATATTAGTCATTATTGTTGTTGTTATCATTATATGAGGGACACAGATGAAGCCTTAAATTCCAATATTATAAATATGTTTGCTGCCTTCTCCCTACAACTTTTTAATTTCATTTTCTTCATACTCAAACTGTGGATAATTCTTACCTAAAGGATCAAATTGTTGGGATCAAGTAAGATAACATACTTTTTCTTAATATGCTTGTTTATCAGCCCCATAAAATGGTTTACAGACGGGAGGGTGACCAGGTCTTCACTGCCTACCTGTTTTCTATTGTATTCTTTTCAGCCTTCTTAAGGATTTCTGTACACATGTCTATATTTCTTGAAGTCTCTCAGATTCCTTGGGTTGTTTGAAAAGATATTAATAATTATTTCTATTATAAATAACATTATCCATAAATGCTAATGTCTATTTCTACAGTTAGGAAATTTAAAGTAAAACTGTATTGTATCTCAATTCACCTTAGCTATATTGCTTTTCTCTGGATAAAGTGACCAATTATACATTGCATTTTCCAATCTCAGTTTCAAAAGAATACTTTGCTAATTAAAAAAGTTTTTTTCAACTGTAAGCCGAATAATATTACAGCATGCTACACGGGCCTCTCACTGTTGCGGCCTCTCCCGCTGCGGAGCACAGGCTCCGGATGCGCAGCCTCAGTGGCCATGGCCCACGGGCCCAGCCGCTCCGCGGTATGCGGGATCCTCCCGGACTGGGGCACGAACCCGCGTCCCCTGCATTGGCAGGCGGACCCTCAACCACTGCACCACCAGGGAAGCCCCAGTATGCTTCTTAATTTATGTAGAAAGTCATATTCAAACTCTTAATTACTTCACTAGTCAATTACATTATAGAGATGACCCTGGAAACAAAAAGTAATGTAGAAGACAGCAAGTTGCAACTCTGGGGGGGGTGTTATATGGAAAGAGCCTCTGCATGTAAATTGTTGTCATTGTTAAGTAAATTAAAATAATATGAGCAAAAGATAATTAAAGGGAACTTTTTTTTTTTTTTTTTTTTGCGATACGCGGGCCTCTCACTGTTGTGGCCTCCCCCGTTGCGGAGCACAGGCTCCGGACGGGCAGGCTCAGCGGCCATGGCTCGCGGGCACAGCTGCTCCACGGCATGTGGGATCTTCCCGGACCGGGGCACGAACCTGTGTCCCCTGCATCGGCAGGTGGACTCTCAACCACTGCGCCACCAGGGAAGCCCTAAAGGGAACTTCTGTAAAAATAATAATAAGATAACATATTTGGGGAAGAAGAAAGGCTATTTTGAATTGGAATGAGATGGTGGCAATTAAATTGTCCATCAGCAGAATAGCATTTCTTACAGATTTTCCTTCTAGGGGAACAGAAGTTGATTTGGTGGGGAAATGTGAGAAGACAGAGGGAAAGATGGGGATGGGAGCTAAGGGAGAGACAAAGGTCTCCCGCATCACACAGGAGATGGAATGTTTTCATTAAACAGATTGCAAGACCCCCATGATGACAGTCCAATAGTCAGTTTCCAGGGCTTTTTAAGCTACTTTTAGTCCTTTTATCACCATAGCGAAAAACGCCCCACCCACAAGCCACAGACCATCTATCTGACTGTCGTTTGAGACAGTCAACAAACACTCACTTCTTCTCTAGGAGCAATCACTCAACCAACCTAGGTGTGCTCACCCCAGCTCCACTTAGCAAGGAATCCTGAATCAGAGAACACTGGGAATCACCTGACTTAACAGCTGGAAACTCAAACACAAGAATCCAGATCCTCTAGAATTCGTTCAGATCATTTCCAATTCTCTAATATAAACAATACTGCTATTCACATCTTTGTGTATAAAGCTTTTTTCATACTTAAGATTCTTCAGCTCCCAGGGAAGTTGCTAAAGAGTATGCATGCTTTTATTTGGGGGGGGGTGCCCACACCACATGGCATGTGGGATCTTAGTTCCGGGAATCGAACCCACGCCCCCTGCAGTGGAAGTGCAGAGTCTTAACCACTGGACTGCCGGGAAAGTCCCAGAGTATCCATGCTTTTAAGGCTCTTCTTATATATGGCCAGAGTGATTTCTAGTCAATAATATAGATTTCATTTAAACATATATATGTATGTATGTATATTACATGCATCCTTGTTAGAATTAAATATTACAGTTTAAAAACTTTTTTTTATTTTTCGGCCACAATGCGAGCTTGCAGGATCTTAGTTCCCCAACCAGGGAGGCAACCTGGGCCCACAGCAGTGAAAGCGTAGAGTCCTAACCACTGGACCGACAGGGAATTCCCTTTTATTTTTTATTTTTTTGTTGTTTTAAATATTACAATTTTTAAAAAATCTTTGCTAATATGATGGGAAAAACAATTAAATCTCTTTCTTAAAACATTTAGTATTTGAGACGGAAATCGTTTGCTAATTACATTTCTTCCCTAATGCTCTAATTCCGTTTAAGGACATTTTTCTGTCAGATAACCCAGGTAGTGAACCCAGCCATGAGGATAATAAACAGTAGTAAACATTATTTTAATGCTCACTAATGTTTAAAACATTATTCAAGGGGCTTCCCTGGTGGCGCAGTGGTTAAGAATCCACCTGCCAATGCAAGGGACATGGGTTCGAGCCCTGGTCTGGGAAGATCTCACATGCAGTGGAGCAACTAAGCCCCTGCACCACAACTACTAAGCCTGCTCTCCAGAGCCCTCGAGCCACAACTGCTGAGCCCACGTGCCACAACTACTGAAGCCTGCACGCCTAGAGACCGTGTTCTGCAACAAGAGAAGCCACCACAATGAGAAGCCCACGCACCGCAATGAAGTGGCCCCTGCTCGCCGCAACTAGAGAAAGCCCGTGCACAGCAATGAACACCAAACGCGGCCCAAAATAAATAAATTTATTTAAAAAAAAAAAAAAAAATATATATATATATATATATATATACACACTATTCAAAGAGAAAAGCAGATACTGATCCCACACGAGAAGAAATAGGATATTACATTACTGAGATCACAGTTTAAATCTCTATTAGTAGTTTTAAGAACTGGACTCCACTGGCAACAGAAATTAAGTGAAACCTCAAAAATTATATGCAAAAATTACAGTGTATGTGTATATCTATCTTTTATGGAAAGCCTGTGCTTAGCTTTCATCAAAAACTCAAAAAAAAAAAAAACTCAAAAATATCTTAAAACCACATCACAAAGGTAGCTCCATGAACCAGTAAAACACAGAGCTGAAATCCACCCACCCTGTGGTGAATTACTAAGAGACTAGAAAAAAAGCCTTGAAACTCAACAGAACAAGAAGGGAAGTGCCAAGCTTATACCTTCCTCTCTTCCTGGTCTGCTTAAGTGTGTACATGTTTCTGGTGCTTGGTTCAAAAGGAAAAGTAGGGTTTCTGTCCTTGAGGGCAGTTTTTGAGGTGAGAGGAACAAAGGGTATTAAATGCATCACTGCAGTCTGTGGTTTTATTGCAGTCCGATGAGCTTTGATTACCTGGAATGAGACCGGTATCATAACATTTTCAGTGGGTTCAAGCACTGAGTTCTAATGGGCCATCAATAAAAGGCTTCCCATATGTACCTCTGGTTACTTCCATTGCAGCTGTCCAAAAGCTTTAGGCATCTCCTTCTTAACCTTATTCCCAACCTCTGCAGCCCTCCCTTTCCAACAAGCTAATAACCCCTACCTCTCCCCAAGAACCAATCCCACCTTTAGATACAGCCCTGCCACATATGATCCATTCAGAATGCAAAACTGACCAATGGATTTTAATGTAAGAGTATGAAAGTTTATTGATACCAGCTTCTGATTCCACACAGCACCTAAACATTAAGAAACTACGATTTGTCAAGTTTCGGTATAGAATCAAAGAAGATCCACAATTATCTGAAAGAGCTATTAAAATATCCCTTTATTCCAAATACATGTCTCTGCGGGGCCAGATTTTCTTCATACTCTTCCATCAAAACAACATATGGCCACAGACTGAGTGCAGAAGCAGATATGAGAATCCTGCTGTCTTCTAATAAACCAGCCATTAAAGAGATTTGCAAAAATATATTTAAAAAATGCTACTCCTGTTGCTTTTTTGTTTTAGAAAGCGTTATTTTTCATTAAATGTTACTTGTGTTAACATAAACGAGTTTAGTTGTTTTTAAATGAATAAATACATATTCTTAAAGAGTTTTAATCTCTACTCTTCTCCAACCTTCTATTCTGAGTTTTGGTGCTATACACAGATTTGTCCATTTGCTCATTTATTTATTCAGGGGGATGTGAGTGTTCTTTTATCCTAGAAATGTGGGAGCAGATGGCAAAGTAGGACAGAAATGATGATAAGGTACTGGTCAATGTGCAGACACTCGTGCCAATGATGCAGTGTCTTCTGAACTTTTTTTTTTTTTTGGTTGACGTTCATGTTTCCCAAATCACTATCTCCAGTCCGAGGCTCTGTTCTAGACTCTTAACCCCAGCATAATCGCTCCCTTCACCCCACATCCAATCAACTCTCAAGTCCTGGAAAGGACTTATCAATAGCTTCAAATGTTTCCACTTTTCTCCATCCATCCAAGTTCAGGCTACCTTTATCTCTCACTGAAACCATTACAACAGCCTTCCAGCTGCTCTCCCTGGCTCCTGTCTAACCCTTTTCTTACCTGTCCCCTACACTGCACCGGACAGGACATTCACCGCCAGCATCCCATCAACAGGACCAGGACCGAGGGCTCTCATCTCCACTTTACAGATGAGGAAAACAAGGCTCTTAGGTCACTTGCCCAAGTGGGATTTTTAGGAGGCAGATCTGATTGGGTCACTCCCCTAGCTTAACCTCCAAGGACCCTAACTCCCAGGATAAAATACAAGCTCCTGAACAAGGCCCACAGGCCACAGGCCCTCCATATCAGCTTCCCAGCACCTGTGCCCCTTTCATCTCCAAGCTTTTTTAACCCCTGCTGTTTGCTGTTCCCTCTGCCTGGGCCACTCTTCCGCCAAGGGTTTGGCTTCGGTGTATCTTCCTTCAGGAAACCTCCCTTGACTCCCTGAGACTGGGGGAGGTACCCTTCTTGGGAGTTCCCATGGCAACCACTACTCACCCTAAGGGTAGCCCTTCTCACAGTGTTTTCTTGTTTTGTTTTTTGTTGTTTTATTCCCCCACCCCCATGAGTGAGGTTGTTTCATACTTGTAACACATTTAGGTTCTTTGGTCATATTCTGCATGCCATGCTAGGATCACCTGACCTCCTAAATGATTTTTTAAATTTGCGTATATTAAAGGTTTATGCTCTGTGCTGCGAAATTCAATTTCACACATCTGCCACTGCAGTATCACACAGGACAGTTTCACTGCCCCAAAAGCTCCCCTGCGTTCATCTCTCCAACACGCCCTCCCCACCTCAGCACACTGTTCTAACTGCCTGTTTACCTGACTATCTCCCTCTCGGGTTCAGGATCCACTCTGTTGAATGCGGGGTCCCCAGGATGAGGCAACGCCCCATCTGTCTAGTCCAAGAACTGGAAACTCTTTTGGTGCACCGACAGCTCAAACATGTCCCTGAATGGCCGTGGAGGCTACTCTAGGGCCCCAGCAGCACTCTTCCACAGCTCTTCCCAGATGCTTGTCTAAATGAATGGAACACACAGATGCCTCAGGCTGCTAGCATGTCTGCTGGGCTCAGGAAGGGGGACCCGCTCAGAGGGACCTGCTGCTCACGAAATGGGTGAGGGTCGACCTCACGAAAGGGATGGTGTTGAGTGGGGAGCGTGCGGGGAACCCTGAGAAGCTTTGGTCGGGGAGCCCCACATTTCAACCAACACACTCCATGGCAGTCTTGGCACTAGACGGGCACCATCGCCGTGAGGCTGCAGGAACCAAGGCACGCTCTGTGGACGGCCAGGCAGGCTGCAGCGAGGGCTTGGCCTTGAAAGTCTAGGCCATGCTAGAGGCTAGAAATCTGCCTTTCTAGCTCCTATGATTTGAGAAGGAGTTGGGAGAACTCCAAGGCTGTGGGTGGAGGGGAGATGCTTCTGAGAGCTGAACCGTCAGAGTCCAAACAATCGCTTTCTCTGTGCAGCTGGCTGTGCACCTGGTGCCCGCACAGGGCCCTCTGTGCTTTTGTCCTTCCGCACACAGTGCTGTCCACACATAGACGGGGCTTATAAATACCCTCCAAGGGAGAAGTGAAACCACTGACCAGTTCTCCTTTTCTCTGCTGAGCTGGCGCCCAGCAGCTACGAGCAGCTGGTACAAACTCACATTCCCCAGTGTAGCGGCTCAACCCGTTCTTATTATTTTACGGTTGGGAAGCTTTTGGCAAACATCCTGTTTAGAATAAAATGGGAGTCGGACTGACTATCGGGGGCTAAATTTACCACCTAGAAGCTTCGAACAAAATAAAAGAGAAAGCAAAGGGAAAGGCAGGCCTACAAGTACACCACCCACAGAGAAGGAACGTCAGCGTCTTATGGCAGCGAGCTTTTTTACCTGCACGTAGAAGGTCCTGGAGCTGGTTATTATTTCAAACAGGTTGTCCCTCATCAGCAGGTCGCTAGACAGAGAAAGGGATAGAAAGTTACCAGGCATGCTGGTCACCCGTTGAGGACTTGATTCACCCTGAGGCAGGTACCCGTGCCCCCTACCCTAAAAAGGGGGTTCACAGGCCATTCCTCTTGCTGCCCTGCCTCAGAAGGCATTACAGGGTTTCCTCTAGCTTCACTTCCTGGAGGGTCTCAAGTGGTTTAACAATCCCCATGGATCCCCCTCCCCAATACACACCACCACCAGTTCTAACAGGACAAAGCTCCTTGGCCTCCAAAACCTCTTGCCTCACATGCACCACACCCCACACCGTCTACGACTGTGTGATTCTTTAGTGGGTCAGATGTACTGATAAAAAGTGCTTGGTGAGAAGTACTGTTTCAAGTGTTTTTATTTGAGGGTCAAGTAGATGAAAATTTTATTGGTTTTATATATATACACAAGCACACACTGTTCTATGTCCATTATGCTCCATTAAATATATATTTTATATACATATATATTATTAAGAGATGGACATATAACAGTATATTTGTAAGATAAAAAACAGTATATTCATTTCAGGTGTACAACATGATTTGATATTTGTATACACTGCAAATGATCACTGTCTCGTATGTAACACTCAAATTTTTTTTCTCGTGATGAGGTTATAGCTTTTAAGATCTACTCTCTTAGCAACTTTCAAATACAGAATACAGTGCTATCAACCACAGTCACCGTGCTGCATATCGCATCCCCAGGACTTACTGATTTGATAACTGGAGGTTTGTATCTTTCGACCCCCTTCACCCATTTCGGCCACTCCCCCACCCTTCGCCTCTGACAACCACCAATCTGTTGTGTTATTTGTTTGTTTGTTTATTTGTTTTTTTTTGCGGTACGCAGGCCTCTCACTGTTGTGGCCTCTCCCATTGCGGAGCACAGGCTCCGGACGCGCAGGCTCAGCGGCCATGGCTCACGGGCCCAGCCACTCCGCGGCATGTGGGATCTTCCCGGACCGGGGCACGAACCCGTGTCCCCTGCATCAGCAGGTGGACTCTCAACCACTGCGCCACCAGGGAAGCCCTTCTTTGTGTTTTTTAATGTGTTATTTCATCCAATCTTCCCAACAATCCAATGAGGCAGTAAGACTTTCCCTACTTTACGGATGGGGAAACCCAGGCTCAGAGAGGTTCCATGACTTGTCCATGGCACCGGAGTAAGGAACCGGCAGGGCCAGGATTTGAAACTGGGTCCAACTCCAGAGTCTACGCTCTTAGTTACTCCACTACCAGGTGCCACTCCTAAGGGACCTGAATCTCTTATTTCCAAAGCCTTTCTCCACCCACAGAGCAACTGCATCAGCTTCACTAAATCCCTGCTCTCAAAAGGGGACTGGATGCTCAAGAGGAAAAAGGGAAGGAGAGAGTAGACCACTTGAAGATGCTTCAAATTGGGTGTGAGGTTTGGAAGAGGGACCCTACTTCCGCAAGGAAGAAGGCGAGAGGTAGCTGATGCTCAGCCACAAACCTCCAATCAGCCGAAATTATTTACAGGGTGAAATGCCTGCTCTGTGTATCCAGTCACTGTGGGGAACATGTAAGGAGTAAAAGATCTAATTCCTTCCCCATGAAAGAACATAAAAAAGCAAAACTTTACAGTCAGATGTTAGACTGCGTGTTACACGCCAAGAGTTAGAATAATTCCAAGAAAGGACTAATCACAGGGGGACTTCCCCGGTGGTCCAGTGGTTAAGCCTCTGCACTTCCACTGCAGGGGGGCCCGGGTTTGATTCCTGGTTGAGGAACTAAGATCCTACATGCCATGTGGTGTGGTCAAAAAATTTTAAAAAAAGAAAGAAAGAAAGAAAGAAAAAGAAAGAAAGGACTGATCACAGGCAGGGCTGGCTTCAGGAATCAGGACTTGGAAGGAAATGGCAGGTGCGCTGCCAGTGACATGGGCACCTGGGCAAAGGAGGAGCATGAGACAAAGCCCCACATGGGCGGGGACAGCAATCAGGGGTCAGACAGACCTGGGGCCCAATCCTGACTCCACTGGGAAAAGGTATTTTAGGAATATTTTTAAAACTTTGTGAGCCTTTCTACCCCAACTGTAAAATGGAAATCAGAAGCCCTCCTCTACCAAGCTTCTTACCACAAAGATCAGTTATAAGTTATATAAGGCATCTCATAAGTTATATGAGGCACCTGGTACAATGAATGTCTCAGAGTGGTCATCTGAAATGCATTTCATTAGCTATTATAATTACTTCCTGTGTATCTGAGTGGAGACGGCTCTTCTTTCTGGATAAGATGGTTTAACCTTTTAAACTATTTATACGCATGTGGCACAATCTTGTCATCTACTACAGGGGAGGTAAAAGCAAACAGGGAGGAAACCCCCACCCTTTTCATATCTACTTCTCAGGCTACATGTGGCCTTTCAATTCAACTCAATTCAACAAAACGTTAACTGACTACTCAGATGCCCTAACCCCCGTGACTGGGTTTGGGAGACCCCAGTCTCACAGGCCTGGAACCTGCAGGGCCTCGGCAACTTCCTTCCCTGAGGATCTTCAACTCCCTCAATTCTTTTCCCCGGAGTTCAGTCTGACTCTGGCTCAGGCAAAGTGCAAAGCGCTCTTAGGGACGAACATTATCTGGGTTTCCTAAGCGGCCCCAATACACCCATCAACCTGCACGGGCCTCCGGGGTCAGGAACAAGCCTCATCTCTCCTCCACCCACTGTCACCTCTGGAGCCACACTTCTGCAACTTCCACCTGTAGCACCTTTCACGAATGATAATTTGTCGGTGGGAACTTCCCTAATCTTCCATACTCTGCAACTGCCGTTTGCAAGGCTCACAACAGTCCCTGCTTCCTTGGGCCACAAAACACCTCGTTTTCATGCAAGACCCTCCCATGCCTTCATGTGAGAACAGTCAGTCTGCTGCTAACAGCTTCCCTGGGGATGCAGGCTCTGCATGCACAGTCCGTGGGACGGAGATTCCATATAGTACCCCTACGGACTGCAGACTGAGGGCCAAATGAGGACTGCTGATGCCCGGATGCCCTTGGGTCTCTAAAGTTTGGTTCCAGGGGCACCTGTATGGGTGTTGGATATGGGAGAGCGCTCAGAGGCCCCAGGTCCCAAACTCGTCCTACGCTCTGTGGCACTGGAAAGGTGACCATTTCCTAGTGGAAAGAGGAACACATTAAAAATACTTCCTCGTCCTGCCCGAGAGCATTGCTGTGAATCATCCCCATATTAAGAAGACATCAGGGACTTTGTCAAAGTGAGGAGAGGAGAAAGGCATAACAAGTTCAGGGCAGAGGCATGGCATAAACAGGGGTCTGAGCAGATGCACTGAAAAGCAAGTGACTAAGGGCACAGTCCCCCTCCACCTCTGAGCCCAGTCCTCCGGTGAGATGAGCAGCTGACACCTGAGAAGCACCTCTCCTTTGTTCTATATCCTTTCTTTTTCTCCATCAGAAAAGTATCACATAGGCTCATTTCAGGAGTGAGAGTAAGGGGATGGGAAGAGGATAGGTTTGCCCAGCGCCATTTCACAGCTGCGGCAGCTTGGATGTGGAGAGTCAGCCACAGATGTCAAGGAGACAACATCTTCCTGCTCTTGGAAGAAGGTTCTGGTATAGAGCCTCAGAAGGGGAGTAACAGAAGAGTTAAGGCTGAGACGAAGTGAGAGAGTGACACGGACTTACATATACTACCGTAAAAGAGATAGCTAGTGGGAAGCAGCCGCATAGCACAGGGAGATCAGCTCGGTGCTTTGTGACCACCTAGAGGGGTGGGATAGGGAGGGTGGGAGGGAGACGCAAGAAGGAGGGGATATGGGGATATATGTATACGTATAGCTGATTCACTTTGTTATACAGCAGAAACTAACACACCATTGCAAAGCAATTATACTCCAATAAAGATGTTAAAAAAATAAAGAAGAGTTAAGAGGGCACACGGAGCTCTGACCAGAGAAGAATAAGCAGAGACAATTACCCAGACTTGACCAAACACTCGTGGGTCTTGAGAACATCCTTGAGGAATATGGTACGCAGTGGTTCTCGGTCCTGGGGGGAAAGAGAGAGAGAGTGCGTGAGGCTGTCAGCCCAACGCCCAGACCAGGCAGCCATCATCATCGGAGATGACTGGCTGAAACCAGGTGGCAAACAAGACAAGGTCTCAAAATAATCAAGAGAGGAAAGAAATCTAAGATGATGCTCTGTGGTCCTGACCACAAAGGCAGGGAGTTAAGGCCACTTCACATCACCGTGAAGATGCGCACACCAGAAGGACGGAGGTCAGACACAAGCACCCCCGGAGTCTGTGTGCCCACATCTCTGCTCAGACACACACACGTGGGTGTGACTCCTGTACCTCTGCCCTCCACGGCCTCTCAGGTGGGCCCCAGAGTGACTACAAACCTGCTCACACTTGAAGTAGCAGATGGTAAAGTCGTCCAGCGCAAAGAAGCGCCGTTTCCAGCTCTTGCGCTGAAATAAAGGGTAAAGAGCAGGATGTTAGAAGAGTTCCCAGCATTCCCGGGGGTGCGTTCGGGTTCTAAGCTCCTGGGGACCCCGCCCCACCGAAGCCAGGCTCCCACGTTGGAGGTCAGGGGCAAGGACTTCTTCTCACGGGGCGACTCCTCGGATCACCTCGAGCTGCAGGGCGGGAGCTCTCCCCACCCCAGCCTCTCCCTGGTTTGGGCGGTTTGGGCGTGACTGGCCCCACGCTCCTCCTTGCAAACTGCCCTCCCCTCTGCCTCGCCCACACCCACTGGCTCCCGGGGTCCCCAGAACCCCTCCCAGCCCCCGCATGGACACTCACCACATTCCCTTGCTTCACACAATAGCCGCTCTTAATGAGGGGGGGCCCGGTGGGGACACGGCAGCCTGTCGTGGGGATGTAACTCTGAGACCTTCGAAGGATGGCGTGGGAGCCAGGCTCACTCCCTTCCTGCCCATCCCCACCGTTCTACAAGGAAACAGCTGCAGGATTAGCGCCTCCCCCTCCTGACGCAGCCACACCCCTGACCCCACCCTCTCCGGCCAATCATCTCTTCCTCTTGGGCCACGATGGCAGTCAAGTGAGAAATAAACCAGATGGGTAAGCTGGGACGAAGTGAGAGAGTGGCATGCCCTTATATACACTACCAACTGTAAAACAGGTAGCTAGTGGGGAGCTGCCGCATGGCACAGGGAGATCAGCTCGGTGCTTTGTGTCCACCTAGAGGGGTGGGATAGGGAGGGTAGGAGGGAGATGCAAGAGGGAGGGGATATGGGGGTGTATTTATATGTATAGCTGATTCACTTTGTTATACAGCAGAAACTAACACACCATTGTAAAGCAATTATACTCCAATTAAGATGTTAAAAAAAAAAGAAAGAGAGAAAGAAACCATAAGAAAAACCCTTTGGCTTTGCCCCGGGAAGGCACTGTACAGTGCATTCAGAGACCAAGGCCGGGGAGGCTGGGCAGACCCGGGAGAAAGGGAAGACTCTGAACGCAAACCGGACGGGGCCAAAGGACAGTGGGGCTTGTTTCAAGCCATCCTCGACCCCCCTTCTCACGGGGTTCACAAGTGCCGGTCCCCGTGGATGATGCAGAGCTGTACTGCCACAGAGCTTCAGATGCGGTGGCCTCAATTTCTGCACTGCCGGCATTTTCTTGACCACCCCGTGTGCACTGGCTCCGCTACCCTCACCCCTTCCTCGGTCCAGCCCTTCTGTCATGTCACTGACACACCACGGACACCCCCGAAGCCCTCCACCCTCTGGCAGCCCCAGGCCCCAGCACCTGGTTGATGGGCGTGTGTACCACCACGCCTCCGATGATCTCTGTCTTGTAGGCCACCTGGGGCTTCTTCTCCAGGGCCAGAGGAGTTGCTAGGCTCTTGACAACTTCGGTCGTCAGGGGCAAGTTCCCAACTTTGGGTACCTGGGAAGAATGACAGAACAGTTAACAGGGAACAGAAGGCCTAGGAAAAGTTGGGGGAGGCAACAGCAGGAAGGGGGAGGGGAGGAAAGCTAATGTACGAAATTAGAGCACGACGCCCCTCTCCCCGCTACCCTTCCATCCATCCAAACCTGTATATGAGGAATTCAGCAAGCCACGCCCACCCCACGCACACGCACACCCACTCAACCAATGTACTGAGCACCTACTATGAGTCAGCCCTTGCCTGGCTAGAGACCAAAGGTAAAACAGCAAACACTGACACGTGTCCTGCCCTCACACCACATACGTGCTGATCAGGGAGACTGACCAAAACTACAGAGCAAGACTAGCAATCAGAGTGATTACAATCGTGGCGAGTGCCGTGAGCACGATAAACAGGAGCTGGGACTGACAGCAGCAGGGGAACGACTTGGAATGGAATGCTTGGCATGGCTGGTGTGCGTGGTGGAGGTCTCCAAGGGGAGAGATGCCGAAACAGTAACCTGGTGGACGAAAAGGAGCCAGGAACATGAAGACGGGAGAAAGCACGCTCAGCAGTGGGTAAGATGCCTGTGGTATACGGTACAGGACGCGGGGAGCATGAGCTCTGGAGCCCCAGGGCCTGGGGTGTAACTCCTGACCTGTCACTAACTGAGTGACACAGTCATACAGGTGTCACGGCCATCAAATGATAGAGGATATAAATTTCAACACGTTAGAAATATGAATAAAACTACAAAAGTATTTTAATTGTCAAAATATTCTAAGTAACTTTTTATAAACGGTGCTAACGTTTACAAATGCAGCCCTTTCTGTGGAATGAATTATCTTTGCTCCTCTCCATGACGGAGTTCGAGCACCACTGCTGGTGCAAGAATCACGGAATTTTTAGGGCAAGTTTGAGACCACAGGTTGCAAACTGGTGGCCCAAAGGTAGACTTGCCCCAACTGTGTTTCATTTGTCCTATCCAGTGTGTTTTTCAATCTGCTGTTAAAATCTGGGATATTTCACGTAAAAATCTTGATTTCCAGTGAAGCAGCTGTCCACTCTTCGGATGGGGAACGGATTCTTCATTTCGCCACAGTCCTGAACACCCTCCCAACCCGAGGTCATCGATCCTCATTCATGTTGCCGCTTTTCTTCCTCCTTGTCCATTTCTCATTTATACTGGAAAATTTTTCATCACAAGAGAGGCCCAGAGTAGTCCAGTTCTCTGCCCAAAGCCGATTAATACCTAGACAGAGACCAGACCCTGATGCTGCCGATGCAGTACCCACAGCATCACAAAGCCTGTCCTTCCACAGATGTGGAGAACAAACATACGGACACCAACGGGGGAAAGCAGGGGCAGAAGGGTGGGGAGCGGAGATGGTGGGATGAATTGGGAGACTGGGATTGACATGTATACACCAATATGTATAAGACAGATAACTAATAAGAACCTGCTATATAAAAAATAAAATAAAATAAAATTCAAAAAAAAAAAAGCCTGTTCTTCACAAGGACCCAACGCCCCACGTGGATCTGCCAGGAAAGTAACTGCAGACACCACGAGAAAAACTAACATCCTCTTCCACTTCTTCTACAGCCCTGGGAGCTAGAAAGACCTAAGAATCCAGACTGTTCAGCAGCTCACGGCCCAAGGATATATTGTATAATGCAGGGAATATAGCCAATATTTTGTGGTAATTGCAAATGGAAAGGAACCTTTAAAAACTATATAAAAAGTAAGGGACTTCCCTGGTGGTCCAGTGGTTAAGAATCCGCCTTCCAATGCAGGGGAAGCAGGTTCAACCCCTGGTCAGGGAACTAAGATCCCCCATGCCGTGGGGCAACTAAGCCCGCGAGCCGCAACCACAGCACCCATGCGCCCTGGAGCCTGTGCGCCACAACTAGAGAGAAGCCCGCGCGCCACACCGAGGAGGCCACGCACCACAGCAGAGGATCCCACGTGCTACAACTAAGACCTGATGCAGCCAAAAATATAAATAAATAAATACTTTTTTTTTTTTTTTAATTAAAAAAAATAAACTATTGCAAGCCACGGGGAGAAATAAAGAGCTCACAGCTCAGGACCATAGGAGAACTCTGCCTGCCAAGGACAGGGACTAAAGGCCACACCCCCTGGCATCTATCAAAACGACTAAGACCATCATGATTACGCTGGGGCCCCAGAAAGGAGACAGGGCCCCTCTTCCCGGCCTGTGCACTCAGCTTAGACCACGGTGACCTCTGCCCACCAACTCTCCAGATTGGGCCAGAAATCCACCCTGTCCTTCCCTTCTGGCTGAGGGACAACCGCAGCTCCCGTTGCTTTGGGCCTCTGTTCAGTGCCAGGCAAAGTACCCATCTCTTTACTGCATTATCTCTCATCTCAGACGATCTATCAGGTAGGCCTTATTTTCTCCATTTCATAGATGAAGTAAACTAAAGCTCATTGGAATGAAGTAACTGCCCCACTGCTAAACACCACTACCTACCTACCTGGACCACCCTTTCCGACTTCTCTGTGTTTTGCTCTGATAAGATAGAATTCTTTAGGGATGTGGATTAGTGCTGGGGTGTCCAGAGATATAATCACCGTGGAACAACACAACTGCCTCCAAATGACCCAAATGAATTCCTGAAACCCAGCAAAGACGGAGGGAAGTGGCCTTTCAGCGTTCACGGTGGCCAGAAGAGGACTCCTGGTGACTTGGCTGTTGTGTTGCCTCTCAACCCGTCAGCCCACCCAGAGAACCGCTGGTTGTCACCACTCATGTCCCTGCATCGTGGGCTGCCTCTGGCCAACCACCTGGAGCCTCTGCAAAGCTGTTTCCACTTCTGAGACTCTGAATCAGCCTGCGGAGGGCAAACTCACCAATAACTACACTCCAGATCTTGAAAACAAGTTCATCCTCTTGATTTGTGTATCTCCCAGAATCCCGGTGAAAGGTGGGACCCCTTTCACCCACTGTGGAGGGTCCTCTGATGGGGGAGGCCCACAGGGTTCCCATTTGCAACGTGAAACGAAATTTGCAAGGACTCATCTTTCTTCCCACCAGGAGTGGCTAGGTTGCTACAGGGAATAATCCAACTTGGGAGGGAAGGGGAGAAAGCTGTGCTTTTCTTTTACTGCTCAAACTTCAACCCTTTTTTTTTTTTTTTTTTTTTTTTTTTTGCGGTACACGGGCCTCTCACTGTTGTGGCCTCTCCCGCTGCGGAGCACAGGCTCCGGACGCACAGGCTCAGCGGCCATGGCTCATGGGCCTAGCTGCTCCGCGGCATGTGGGATCTTCCCGGACCGGGGCACGAACCCGCGTCCCCTGCATCGGCAGACGGACTCTCAACCACTGCGCCACCAGGGAAGCCCAAACTTCAACCCTTTTGAAAAACTTTAGTGAGTTGAATAATGTCTCCCAAAATTGTCCACCCGTAACCTCAGAACATGACTTTATTTGGAAATAAGGTCTTCGCAGATATAATTAAATTAAGATGAATTCATGCTGGTTTAGGCTGGGCCCTAAGACCAATGACTGATGCCCTCCTAAAAGGAGAGGTCACACAGACACACAGGCCATACAATGGTGGAGACAGAGATGGAGGGATCCAGCTATTAGCCGGGCAGCGCCAAGGACGGCCGGGGGCCACTGGGAGCTGGAAGAGGCAAGCAAGGATTCTCCGCTTGAGCCTTCAGGGGGCACATGGAGGGCCCTGCCAACACCCTGATTTCAGGCTTCTCAGGACTAGGCGAGAACACATTTCTGTTGCTGTAAGCCACGCAGTTTGTTACGACAGCCCAAGAAAGCTAACACAGGAATACTGATACTCCGAGCGAACTCAATTCTTTAAATACCATTATGTCAACCATTATCTTCAGTCATAAGAACTCAATGACCCAGCACTAAATGACCAGTGATCTGCGGGGGGAAAAACTGGCTCCTGACCCTGGGAGGGTCACTGATCTCCAGGCACTTCCACTGCCTCGTTTATAAACAGAGATAATCACACCTGCCCTCCCTACCTAAGGTTTTCACAAGGCTAAAAGAAGCCATAGACATAAAAGTGGTGTGTAATCTAACCTCTTTTTACAACTGCTGCTCATTTTTCATATATTTATAAACTCTTTGAGATCTTGGAAGTCAGAAGGTCCTGGGTTTGAATCCCAGCTCTGCCATTTACTAAACTCTAGATTTGGGGCAAGACTCTCATTTCCGTTTTCCTCATCTTAAAAATGGCAGTGAATGCACCTGTCTCACAGGAGTGACATGAGGGGTGATGAATGTGGCCCGTGAGAAAGCTTGGTTCACTGGATACGCTGTCTGTGTCTTTCATCTCTGCATCTCCCCTGGGATGCTTCACTTCGCACACAAGGTGCCCTAAGATAAAAATGCATGTTATCAGGCAGTAGGGTACCCCTCCTCTTCCTTCTGTCACACAGGACCTCTGGCAGGAGGAGTGAAGAGATGTATAAACGGAGCAAAGGAAACTCAGGAAGACCCTGGAGGTTACGGAGCCCCTGCAGAGGCTGTGCCATCCCCGCAGGCCTCTGGACACCCGGCCTCTCGGTACCATCTCGCTCCCTCCCACTCCTGTTGCCAATCACTTCTGTCCAGTGGGGCCAGGAAAGAGGACGGGGAGCTAGCTGCTTAGAGCAACTCTACACTCAAGGCACAACAGCAAGGCAAAGAGGCCACCGCTGCCTTGCAGGCTGTGTAGCCCAGTTCACCAGGCAGGACCAAGGGAGGAAACACTTAACGAGAAGAAGGTACTAGACATTGAAAGCACTCCCCAAATTGTGGCAGACACAGAAGGGTGAAGACCTCAACTTGAATGAAGAAAACCTTTACTAAAGTCAGCATTCTAGAGCCGCACACACAAACATGTGGGTAGCAGAAGGGAGTGAGCGGCTCCCTCCCCCATGCCACCCCGGCATTTCTCTCTCTTTTCACAGGTTTACCAACGTTTATCAGAATAATGGGCCAACAAGCAAATCCGCTTTGTACTCTGCTTGGGTGCGGTATCACAAGGGCTGGGTAGAGTGTACAGGTTTCTTCTATTACTTTATTCACGGGAACCCTGAGATACCGGGGAGGATGATCTGCCCCAGCACAGAAGGGTTGTTACCGGAAGTCACTAGAATGTAAGCATTTCTGACTGTACGATACAGAAAATCAAGCTTTTCAGCAAAGCGTGGATTGCACGCCCGAAGCCTGCTTATATTATCGGTTAAAGGTCCAGTTTTTTCCAAACATAGTTTCCCCCTCTCTTCCTCCCTACCCATCTCCCTTTCTTTTTCTGTATTTCTAAGAAAGGAGTTCTTCGTTAGCCGAGTCAAGGAAAACAAGAGTCCTCACAGAACAGCCAGTAAACTGGTGCTTATAAACGGAAGGCTTTCCCAGGACAGGTCGGTGCATGGCCTGGACTGGTCCCCAGGTGGCTTCCTGAAGTCAGAAGAGTCTCCCCCAAGCCAGGAACAAGTTCCGACTTCCCTCCTCATGTGAGTTTCCTTTACTCTGTTTCTCGGAGTCAGCAATCCATTTTCCAATCCCGCCACATTCTGAATCAGCATCCCAGAATGACCCAAACCACGACCGACCAGGGGCCCTCCCCTCCCAGGAAGCACAAAGGGGACACTCCATAAACTTCCCCTTGAGCTTGATTCAAACTCAGACTCTCAGTTCAACTTGTGGTTAGTCAGCCAAGGTGTGAGAAGAGGTAGGGGAACTAGTCTGGAACAGGGTCCTGGGAAAGTCCCTGCCGCCATCTGGGTCGTTCCCGTGCGGGGAAGAGGCCCTGACCCCCTCCAGAAAGGAGAAAGATCATACATACAGTGATTTTGCTGGCTTGGTTCAGGGCTTCGACCCAGTCCTTCAGATCTTTCTGGTCATTGGCTTGAAGAAAATACCTCTGCGAGAGGGCGTTGATGACTGCAAAAGGCACGGGGACGAAGAGAGAAGAACCCGGGTCAGAACACACACAACACAGAGACTCCACAAAACTAAGGCGCTTCAACTAGCAGGGCGGAGGATCCCCGCCGCGCAGACGAAGATGCTTCCCACGGTGCAAAGTCACCTGCGTGAATGTCTGGGAAGCAGCGGGCTCTCGTTTTTAAAAGGTGTGGATTATTCCATCGGCCACAAGACAACAACAATAGCCTTCGTGTGCTGCTGGGAGGCAGCTCATCCACCATCCATAAGACACACGCCTGGACAGCTTTTCAGAGGCACCGAGAGATTGACAGTCGTGATGATACCTATATAATTTTGGCCCCAGTGTCCCTAGTTTCCACTGGCACAACTGACCCAGGTTAGGGGTCTTGTCTGTGGTTGAGAAATGTAACGAAGCTTGCCTGCGATCAAGTCTGTGACCTGGACCTCATTTTCAACCTGGTCTTTCCTCTGAGCACTCCATCAAGTCAACAGTTTACTTCTGGGTTCACTGTTTTTTGTTTTTTTTTAAGATCCGCTGACCACAAGATCTGAGAGTCATGTTGGAGCTTGGTCATGATATTTAAAGGGAGTGGGTGAAAGAACACAAAACAAGTTTGAAGCAACCTGAAGTTGGGAAAG